>NC_083570.1:77365377-77965377 GCF_027579695.1 Neoarius graeffei
TCCACCCACTTTCGCTAACTCCACCCAATGTGTCCACCCACTTCCAGCCAGCACGGTTCAGCGCGGTTGTAGTCGAAATGCAACTCCAACAGCCCCACTCAGCTCGACTCAGCCCAACTCAGCACGGCACGGCTCAGCCCAACTCAGCCGCATTGGTAGTGGAAAAGCGGCATTTGTGTGTCTTTCAACTGTCCATATGGGGCCATCCTCCACAGGAGTGATATGATGAGACTCCAACAAGATGTCAGGCATCAAGATGGATCAGGCAGGTCTGAAGAGCAGAAGAGGTCAGCATCACTGGTGTCTCAGGATTGACATTTAACTTGACAGTGAGAGAGAGAGAGAGAGAGAGAGAGAGAAGAGGGGAGAGAGAGAGAAAAAAACATGGTTGTTAGGTATGCCTGGTGTCACCTAATGGTTAAGAACAGTATTCATTTTGTGATGAGTGCAAGTGGGGACACCAACATGACTAACTATGACAGCCTAAATAAAAGGGAGAGCCAGAAGGTAACACAGACATGAGTGAGCCCTGGGACATAAAGTAGTCAGCCACTCCACTATCAACAAACCCGAGTGAATGTGTGAGAGTGAGGGGGCGACAGCATCCATACATCCCAGTTTACCAAAACACTCTATGCCTGAAGACCCTCCAGATCTACTCCTTTGCCTAAAAAAAGCTATTAACAAAAGGCTTGACTAAAAAGATATGTTTTCAGCCTAGACTTAAACACTGAGACTATGTCTGAGTCCCAAACACTCCTTGGAAGGCTATTCCATAACAGTGGGGCTTTGTAAGAAAAGGCTCTACCCCCTGATGCAGCCTTCACTATATGAGGTACCAACAGACAGCCTGCACGTTTTGATCTGAGTAGCTTTCCTGTATCTTGATTGGCTCGCTGCTCCTGACACCGCAATGTAGCTAGATGTAATTTAAAAAAAAAAAAAACATTGTTGAAAAATAGCAGAGTGCAAAGCCTGTGATTGCAAAAATAATAAACGTGGTGATAAGGGAAAGCATTGTTCCTGTGTTCCTGTTAGGACTAGGACTGTTTTGGCCTCTAGAGGCCGCTGTTATTTCCTTTTCATGTCGTGTTATTTTGGCCTCTAGAGGCCGCCACTGTTCCTGTGTCTTGTGTTTGTGTTAATTGCCTAATTATCTTCACCTGTGTCCTTAATTAGTTTGTCTATTTATACCCCTGAGTTCAGTCCTCTTGTCACGGAGTCTTTGTGCTGTTATGTTTATCTCCAGTTTCCTTTGTACTGTGTTTTTTGATCTTCTTAGCTTTTGAATTTTTGCACTTTGCTTTTCTTTTGGATTATACTCTTTGGTTTTTTTTTTGTCTTTTGTTTTGCCCTGTATATAGTGTATATAGTTTAAATAAACCTTTTGATTCTTTTTCTACTTCCGCCTCACGCCTCTGCATTTGAGTCATCCCCCTGGTGGCCTAGTGGGGGTTTGCTGGATTATCACACCAACGAACCAGGTTCGAATCCCAGCAAAACCCTAACAGAAAGACTCCGTCATGACCGACTCAGCAGAGGCTGCTTCAACTGTCTACCCGGCCAACCTTCAGGGAATTATGGCAGCTTTGACACGCTTCGGAGCGACCATGGACGCTCATGGACGTACGCTCACCAGCCAACGTGAGGCCCTCGCTCGCCACGAGGAACTGCTTCAGCAAATTGGGAAAACCCTGGCACAGCTGACATCTCTGCCTGCATCTCCTGCTCCTGATCCAGTTCCTGCTCCTGATCCAGCTCCCACTCCTGCTCCAGTGCCTCCTGCAATGCTGCCTTCTTCACCTCGCGAACCCAGCCTTCCTGCACCACAGAGGTATGACGGCAAGCACAGTGAGTGCCGAGAGTTCCTTACCCAGTGTCAACTCACCTTTGAGCTTCAGCCTACCACCTACACTACGGATCGCCGCAAGATTGCCTTTGTGATCACCTTATTAGCTGGTAAGGCGCGAGCCTGGGCTACTGCTATCTGGCAAAGACAGGGACCTGAGTGCTTTGATTTCCAGCTGTTTTCTGAAGAGATGCTTCGGGTCTTCGATCAGGCAGACATCAGTACCGACGCAGCCCGAAAGCTCATGTCCATCCGGCAAGGAGGAAGCGTCGCAGATTACGCCATCTCGTTCCGAACACTCGCAGCAGTAAGTGGATGGAACGAGACTGCCCTGGTGTCAGCCTTCCACCATGGTCTGTCTGACCCCATCAAGGACGGTCTGGCCTCTATTGGATGCCCAAGTGACCTCGAAACCCTCATCTCACATGCTATTCGTCTGGACAACAGGATGAGAGAACGCCACCAAGCCTTGAGCCCCCCCAGCCTCCCTACCTCTACCTGGAGACCGTCTACCTCCTTCAATGACTGTCCAGAACCCATGCAAGTGGGTCGTACTCGCCTCTCCGCATCTGAGAGGGAGCGCAGAAGGAGGGACAAGTGCTGCATCTACTGTGGCAAGCCTGGTCACTTCCGAGCATCATGTCCCGAACTCTTGGGAAAAGGACCGCCCCGTCCAGCCGAGGGAGGGTTGTGACGGGGCCTACCCTCTCTCCCGGACTCCCTGGCCAAGGAATCTACATCCCGGTCTCCATCTCCTGGGGTGAGTCTGTCCACTCTTGTCAAGCTTTGATAGACTCAGGGGCGGCTGGGAACTTTATGGATATTCACTTCGCCCAAAGCATCAATATTCCGACTGCACCTCTTGAAGTCCCACTGTCTGTGTCTGCCCTCGATGGCCAAGCGTTAGGTGATGGAAGAGTCACCCAAGTTACTTCTCCAGTTTTCCTCCAGTCTCAAGGTCACAAGGAAGAAATATCCCTGCACCTGATTCCTTCACCTGAGTTCCCAGTTATTCTAGGCCTTCCTTGGCTTACTCGCCACAACCCTCGCATAGACTGGGTAACAAGCCAGGTTGTGGAATGGGGCCCTGCATGCCATGCCTCTTGTCTGCTCTCTAGCTCTCCTGTGTCTCCTGCCGAGCCCCCTGATCTCACCGAGTTATCTCAAGTTCCCACAGAGTACTGGGATCTCAAGGAGGTATTCAGCAAGAGCAGGGCCGCCGTTCTTCCTCCGCACCGGGCCTACGACTGTGCCATCGACTTGCTCCCTGGGACTACCCCTCCTCGTGGCAGACTGTTTTCCCTCTCTCAGCCAGAACGCAAGGCTATGGAGGAATACCTCAAAGATGCCCTGGTCTCTGGGTTTATTCGACCCTCCACTTCACCTGCTGGAGCCGGCTTCTTCTTTGTCGGCAAGAAGGATGGGGGGCTCCGACCATGTATTGATTACAGGGGCCTGAATAAGATCACTGTGCGCAACCGATATCCCCTTCCGCTGATGTCCACAGCTTTCGACCTGCTCCAAGGCGCCACCGTCTTCACCAAGTTGGACCTACGGAACGCATACCACCTCATCTGTATCCGACAGGGAGACGAGTGGAAGACTGCCTTTAACACCCCGTCTGGGCACTACGAATACCAGGTGATGCCCTTCGGACTCACCAACGCACCAGCTGTTTTTCAGGCCCTAATCAACGACGTCTTAAGGGACATGATTAACCTATACGTTTTTGTCTACCTCGACGACATCCTTATCTTTTCCAAGACCGTGCAGGAGCACCGCCACCATGTCCGCCAGGTTCTCCAGAGGCTGCTACAGAACAATCTGTTCGCCAAGGCCCAGAAATGCGAATTTCATGTTCCCGAGGTCTCCTTTCTGGGATTTATTGTACGGACAGGCCAACTCCAAATGGACCCTGCCAAGACCCTGGCCGTCCGGGATTGGCCTACTCCCAAGTCCGTTAAGGAGGTTCAGCGGTTCTTAGGATTCGCTAACTTCTACCGCAAGTTCATCAGGAACTTCAGTTCTGTGGCAGCACCCATGTCAGACCTCACCAAAGGGACAGGTGGATCTTATGGCTGGTCTCCTCAGGCAGAAAAGGCGTTCAAAGACCTCAAGGACCGCTTCTGCACGGCACCCATTCTGGTTCTCCCGGACACCTCCCAACCATTCATCGTGGAGGTGGACGCCTCGGACAGTGGTGTCGGCGCGGTGCTCTCTCAACGTTCGGAAGGAAAGCTGCACCCCTGCGCTTACTTCTCCCACCGCCTGAGTCCTGCTGAGTCCCGGTACGATGTGGGGGATCGAGAACTGCTAGCGGTCAAACTGGCCCTTGAGGAGTGGAGGCACTGGCTGGAGGGAGCACAACATCCATTCCTGGTTTGGACTGACCACAAGAACCTGGAGTACCTCCAGCAAGCCAAGAGACTGAACCCTCGACAGGCTAGGTGGGCCCTGTTTTTCAGTCGGTTTGACTTCACCCTCTCATACCGCCCCGGCTCCAAGAACACCAAACCTGACGCACTGTCCAGACTGTTCTCTGCCACTAACAGGGAGAATGAAGTCGGGCCTATTATCCCTGTGTCCCGGATTGTGGCCCCTGTCCGCTGGGGTATTGAGGAGGCTGTCCGACGAGCCCAACGCCAGGACCCCGGTCCTGGGACGGGGCCACCAGGCCTCTTGTACGTCCCACATCAAGCCCGGGCCAAGGTTCTCCAGTGGGGTCACTCTTCCCCTCTCACCGCCCACCCGGGAGCTCGGAGGACCCTGGACTTCCTGAAAAGACGCTTCTGGTGGCCTAACATGGAGAAGGAAGTAAGGTCATTTGTCCTGTCCTGTGAGGTTTGCACCAGAACCAAGAACCCACGACAGCGTCCCCAGGGTCTCCTGCATCCTCTGACCATTCCCCGGCGTCCCTGGTCCCACGTGGCAGTCGACTTTATCACGGGTCTCCCTGAGTCACAAGGTAACACGGTCATTTTGGTCTTAGTTGACAGATTCTCCAAGGCCTGCCGCTTCATACCACTGTGCAAACTCCCCTCTGCTCTTGAAACTGCGAAACTTTTGTTTAATCATGTCTTCCGAGTCTTTGGTCTTCCACAGGACATCGTCTCAGACCGAGGGCCCCAGTTCTCCTCCCGAGTGTGGCACGGGTTCTGCAAGGTCATCGGAGCCACTGCCAGCCTCTCCTCTGGGTTTCACCCACAGTCCAATGGTCAGACGGAGAGGCTCAACCAGGACCTGGAAACCACCCTGCGAGGCCTGGCTATGGATAACCCGACATCGTGGAGCACCTGGCTGCCATGGGCGGAGTACGCCCACAACACCCTGCAGTCATCGGCCACCAAGCTGTCGCCATTCCAGTGCCAATTCGGGTTCCAGCCACCTCTGTTCCCGGACCAGGAGGAGGACGCGGGGGTGCCCTCGGTCAACCAATATGTGAGACGGTGTCGCAAGACCTGGAGCAAGGTCAGGAAGACCCTCATACAGACCTCCAGAACCAACCAGACTCAGGCCAACCGCCATAGAAGACCTGCACACGCTTTCCGCCCTGGGCAGCGTGTTTGGCTGTCCACTAAGGACCTTCCACTGCGGGTGGAGAACCGCAAGCTTGCTCCTCGCTACATTGGCCCCTTCAAGGTGGTGCGCAGGGTGAACCCTGTCTCCTACCGGCTCCAGTTGCCCCGGACTCTGAGGATCAACCCCACTTTCCATGTTTCCCTGTTACGGCCCGTACTGACGTCTACGTATGCCCCTGCCCCTAGGAACCCCCCACCCCCCCGCATCTTCCAGGGGCAGACTGTGTTCACTGTGAATCGCCTGCTTGACTCCCGCCGGGTCCGCGGCGGGTTGCAATATCTGGTGGACTGGGAGGGCTATGGTCCTGAGGAGCGCTGCTGGGTTCCTGCTCGGGATGTCCTTGATAAAGAACTATGTCGGGACTTCCATTCGGCCCATCCGGATCGCCCTGGGAACGTCAGGAGACGCTCCTAGAGGGGGGGGTCCTGTTAGGACTAGGACTGTTTTGGCCTCTAGAGGCCGCTGTTATTTCCTTTTCATGTCGTGTTATTTTGGCCTCTAGAGGCCGCCACTGTTCCTGTGTCTTGTGTTTGTGTTAATTGCCTAATTATCTTCACCTGTGTCCTTAATTAGTTTGTCTATTTATACCCCTGAGTTCAGTCCTCTTGTCACGGAGTCTTTGTGCTGTTATGTTTATCTCCAGTTTCCTTTGTACTGTGTTTTTTGATCTTCTTAGCTTTTGAATTTTTGCACTTTGCTTTTCTTTTGGATTATACTCTTTGGTTTTTTTTTTGTCTTTTGTTTTGCCCTGTATATAGTGTATATAGTTTAAATAAACCTTTTGATTCTTTTTCTACTTCCGCCTCACGCCTCTGCATTTGAGTCATCCCCCTGGTGGCCTAGTGGGGGTTTGCTGGATTATCACACCAACGAACCAGGTTCGAATCCCAGCAAAACCCTAACAGTTCCATTGCAGACAACCAAGCTTCTTAAATGACTTGTTAAACAGTGGCTACACAACTTGGGAACAGGTCACACTAAGGAAACACTGTTGGTTGAAATTCTGTTTGCAAGGACCATTTTGAATCTGATTGCTTTGAAAAGAATCTACAGGTCAAGCACTTGGCCTACACAGGTTGCATTAGACTCCAAAACAATGCTGTACCAACAATATTTGAACACTGTCCACAGAAAAGGAATTCAGGCCATTCAAGCTGATTAACTAGAATAGTATGGACATTCAAAGCTAATATATATTTAGGCACTACCTAAAAACACCTGCGTCCTGGCACAGGATAAGCGGTTACAGATAATGAATGAATGCCAAAAAGCAGAGCTCCCAAGGAGTCTAAATACAACCCCAATTCCAAAGAAGTTGGTACAAAGAACAAATTATAAATAAAAACGGAATGCAATGATGTGGAAGTTTCAAAATTCCATATTTTATTCAGAATAGAACATAGATGACATATCAAATGTTTAAACTGAGAAAATTTATCATTTAAAGAGAAAAATTAGGTGATTTTAAATGTCATGACAACAACACATCTCAAAAAAGTTGGGACAAGGCCATGTTTACCACTGTGAGACATCCCCTTTTCTCTTTACAACAGTCTGTAAACGTCTGGGGACTGAGGAGACAAGTTGCTCAAGTTTAGGGATAGGAATGTTAACCCATTCTTGTCTAATGTAGGATTCTAGTTGCTCAACTGTCTTGGGTCTTTTTTGTTGTATCTTCCGTTTTATGACGTGCCAAATGTTTTCTATGGGTGAAAGATCTGGACTGCAGGCTGGCCAGTTCAGTACCTGGACCCTTCCTCTACTCAGCCATGATGCTGTAATTGATGCAGTATGTGGTTTGGCATTGTCATGTTGGAAAATGCAAGGTCTTCCCTGAAAGAGACGTCGTCTGGATGGGAGCATATGTTGCTCTTGAACCTGGATATACCTTTCAGCATTGATGGTGTCTTTCCAGATATGTAAGCTGCCCATGCCACACGCACTAATGCAACCCCATACCATCAGAGATGCAGGCTTCTGAACTGAGCGCTGATAACAACTTGGGTCATCCTTCTCCTCTTTAGTCCGAATGACACGGCGTCCCTGATTTCCATAAAGAACTTCACATTTTGATTCGTCTGACCACAGAACAGTTTTCCACTTTGCCACAGTCCATTTTAAATGAGCCTTGGCCCAGAGAAGACATCTGCGCTTCTGGATCATGTTTAGATACGGCTTCTTCTTTGAACTATAGAGTTTTAGCTGGCAACGGCGGATGGCATGGTGAATTGTGTTCACAGATAATGTTCTCTGGAAATATTCCTGAGCCCATTTTGTGATTTCCAATACAGAAGCATGCCTGTATGTGATGCAGTGCAGTCTAAGGGCCCGAAGATCACGGGCACCCAGTATGGTTTTCCGGCCTTGACCCTTACGCACAGAGATTCTGCCAGATTCTCTGAATCTTTTGATGATATTATGCACTGTAGATGATGATATGTTCAAACTCTTTGCAATTTTACACTGTCAAACTCCTTTCTGATATTGCTCCACTATTTGTCGGCGCAGAATTAGGGGGATTGGTGACCCTCTTCCCATCTTTACTTCTGAGAGCCGCTGCCACTCCAAGATGCTCTTTTTATACCCAGTCATGTTAATGACCTATTGCCAATTGACCTAATGAGTTGCAATTTGGTCCTCCAGCTGTTCCTTTTTTGTACCTTTAACTTTTCCAGCCTCTTATTGTCTCTGTCCCAACTTTTTTGAGATGTGTTGCTGTCATGAAATTTCAAATGAGCCAATATTTGGCATGAAATTTCAAAATGTCTCACTTTTGACATTTGATATGTTGTCTATGTTCTATTGTGAATACAATATCAGTTTTTGAAATTTGTAAATTATTGCATTCTGTTTTTATTTACAATTTGTACTTTGTCCCAACTTTTTTGGAATCGGGGTTGTATAAATAAATAAGCTTTCTCGCTCATATAGACAAACATGTATACGTAAACAAGAGCACACAATGAATTTCTATATACAATAGGCTGCTTACCAGTTCGCAAGTTCTCCATCTGGTGTTCTCCCTCTCACATCAGGCTACAATGCTATCATGCTACATGCTACACACAGGCTATCATGCTCTGTACAGAAACCATTTCCAATGCAAGCTTGTGTGTGACATATGTTTCCAAACTGGGTTTATCCATGAAACAATTCAGTGACTGTACCTGTATTACAGTGCCTTGCAAAAGTATTCATCCCCCTTGGTGTTTGTCCTGTTTTGTTGCATTACAAGCTGGAAAAAAATGTATTTTTTTGTGTGGGGGGAGGGTAGCACCATTTGATTTACACAACATGCCTACAACTTTAAAGGGGCACTTTTTTTGGGACACAGACAATAATTAAGATGAAAAAATAGAAATCTGGAGTGTGCATAAGTATTCACCCCCTTTCATATGAAACCCCTCAATAAGAGCTCCTCCATCCAATTCACTTCCGAAGTCACATAATTAGTTGATTAAGATCCACCTGTGTGCAATCAAAGGGTCACATGCTGTCTGTATAAATCAACCTGTTCTGGAAGGACCCTGACTCTGTGACACTACTAAGCAAGCAACATGAGAACCAAGGAGCACTCCAAACAGGTCAGAGACAAAGTTGTGGAGAAGTATAGATCAAGGTTGGGTCATAAAAAAATATCCCAAACTTTGAATATCCCAGGGAGCAACATTAAATCCATTATAGCAAAATGGAAAGGATATGGCACCACTACAAACCTGACAAGAGAAGGCCGCCCACCAAAACTCACAGACCGGGCAAAGAGGGCATTAATCAGAGATGCAACAAAGACACCAATGATAATGCTGAGGGAGCTGCAAAGATCCACAGTGGAGATGGGAGTATCTGTCCATCCAATCTGTCTGTTGGGGGTCGCACCTGGAGGATGCTCTGGACTCTTGCAGTGGTGCTTTTGTGGCTGGGGACTGCAGTTGACTTGCTGACTTTGGGACTACGGTTGTCATAAATGGTTTTGTGTTCAGGTTTCCATCATTGGGGGGTTTATAGCATCAACAAAGCTGACTTTATGTTAGGACTGTTAATGTTATAGTCATGTTGTCTGTTGTTGCCTGGATGGGGATGGGTTCCCTTTTGAGTCTGGTTCCTCTCAAGGTTTCTTCCTCACGTCGTCTGAGGGAGTTTTTCCCTTGCCACCTTCGCCACAGGTGTGCTTGTTGGGAATAGATTAGGGATAAAATTAGCTCATATTTTAAGTCATTCAAATTCTGCTTTGCGACAACATTTATTGTTAAAAGTGCTATACAAATAAACTTGACTTGACTGTCCATAGGACCACTTTAAGCCATACACTCCACAGAGTGGGGCTTTATGGAAGAGTGGCCAGAAAAAAGTAATTGCATAAAAAAATCACAATTGGAGTTTGCATGTGGCAGACTCCCCAAACACATTGAAGAAGATTCTCTGGTCAAATGAGACTAAAATTGAACATTTTGGCCATCATGGGAAATGCCATGTGTGGTGCAAACCCAACACCCTGACAACACCATCCCTACAATGAAGCATGGTGGTGGCAGCATCATGCTGTGGGGATGTTTTTCATCTGCAGGGATGGGAAAGCTGGTCAGGACTGAAGGAAAGATGGAGGGCACTAAATACAGGGCGATTCTGGAGGAAAACCTATGAGTCAGCCAGATGTTTGAGACTGGGACAAAGGTTCACGGTCTAGCAGGACAATGACCCTAAACATACTGCTAAAGCTACACTGGAGTGGTTTAAAGGGAAACATTTAAATGTCTTGGAATGGCCTAGTCAAAGCCCAGACCTCAATCCAATTGAGAATCTTTTGTTAGGGTGGGTGGAGGTATGGTGAAGTTCGGATCCAAAACACAGAACACAGACAGTAATCCAGTAAATAAGATGATTTAATACAGGGAACAAAGGGCATGGCAAAAGGTAAACAAAAAAAAAAACAGGACAAAAAACAAATGGCAAAAATAGTCCAGGCAAAATGAGAACAAACAACTTGACGAAAACATGAGACAGGCAAAGACAAAAACATTAGCACAAAAAAACCTGAACAAGAAAAGACCCTTAGTGCACGAAACCATGAATCAGAAATAACCCTTAGTGCAAAAAAACATGAACCAGAAAAATGCTAGTGCAAAACCATGAACAAGGGAAAATCGCTAGAGAGAAAAACCATGAGAAGCAAGAGAGGCACAGAAACCGCTAGAGAAGCAAACGAGATGTTCTGGCAGAGTCTGAGAACGGCTGTCCCGGATCGGCACTGGTGTGAGAGATCCATAATCTCCGGAGTGGGTGTCCGGGGCGGAGCATGACATCTGTGGCATAACTTGAAGATTGCTGTACACCAACACAACCCATCTAACTTGAAGGAGATGGAACAGTTTTGCCTTGAGGAATTGGCAAAAATCCCAGTGGCTAGATGTGCTAAGCTAATACCCCAATAGACTTGCAACTGAAATTGTAGCAAAAGGTAGCTCTACAAAGTATTGACTGGGGGGGGGGGGGGGGGTGTTGAATACTTATGCTTATGCACGCTCCAGATTTCTTTTTTTTCATCTTAATTATTGTTTGTGTCACAATTAAAAAAGACAAAAAAAAAACAATGTGCACCTTTAAAATGGTAGGCGTGTTGTGTAAATCAAATGGTGCTAACCCCCAAAAAATTCATTTTAATTCCAGCTTGTAATGCAACAAAACAGGACAAACACCAAGGGGGATGAATAGTTTTGCAAGGCACTGCATATCACATAAAAGTTTGCGTTCTTTACAACAAACACATTCAATGTCCGTTTTCCACTTGGCACACTTTCCACATCGGCACCAAATAGCTGCCAAATAGTTTGACCTGTCTTCCTGACTTTGTACTTGCAAAGCACCAGCAATTTCATCATTAGAATCATCTGATGATTCGCTGCTGAAATAATTTCCCAGATGTGGATAAGCCTTTTTCCACGGTTCAGACAGGTATTCAGTTTCTTCGCTATCGACTTGAAGATAATTCTTTTTCATCTGACTAAATCCCAGCTAACAGTTATGTTTATGGCTACATGTATGTATCAGCTACACTTAATTCCGGAACCTGGCTGTCAACGAATTTACGTCACATCCTGGACACTATGTTGGTTGCCCATGGGCAATAAAACTTGACATGCTTTTGGAATTTTAAGCTTATGATAGCTTAAAAATTAAAAATGCACTTATGTGCATTATTATAATTAGGGCTTGTACTATCAACATCAATCATGTTTAAATGCTTTACTGGTGTCCTTTAATTACCGGCCTTCCTACAGAGGTGCCATGGTTTACAGACTTGTTTATGAGGATCACTAACACACATATCCATATGGACCATTGTGTGCAAAGCACTTAATTGAATGTCAGTGAGTCTGAGCACCCACTCACTACCCACAGCATTTCCACAATATTGATTATGTTCTGTTGTTTCATCCATTTTATAATTTGAAGAATATGAAGGCATTAATAATTTTTAGGATTAGATTTACGAAATGTGATGCTGCTGATGTATCACTGGGGCAAACAGGTGTGATGGCTTTAATCATGAACCGTACAGCAAATGTGCGAAACGTTGGAATTTTGCTTAAAATTGCTGTTTGAGTTTAAACCATCCTTAGCTGTGACCGTTTCGAAAACGTGTACAGCCACGCGCCTGCCTTCCAATCAGTGCGCATGCCCCTGTGTGTGAGTGTGCGCGGGTGGGGGGATTAAGCACGTCAAGATAGGTGTCAGAGAATCAGTAGATGGCAGTCGTGTCCCTTTCGCTACAGACAGAAGGCTGCAGAGAATCTCTCTCTCTCTCTCTCTCTCTCTCTCTCTCTCTCTCTCTCTCTCTCTCTCACACACACACACACACACACACGCTCGCAGTTGCCGGCACCGAAAAAAAACCTTTCCAAGCGTCTCCTCAGTCAGATGCTCCTCTGTGCGCTTTTTCATCTTGGGCAATCACTCTTCGGGTGATAGGGGATAATTGGATAATTATATCTCACCTAACCGAGACGCCACCAGAAATTTTGTTATATAAGAGACCAAAAAAAGGACCATATTCTCATTTCAGAACCTTACGCGCTACTTTGCGCGTACCTGAGAGCATCAGTGGCGTTGGAGTTCAAGTCACGTTGCATCAGAGTAGATGTGTTCGTAGGCTGTGCCATGGAGGCGAGAGGAAGTGGACAGGTCTAGCGCGAGACATTTTAACCTCATCTGCAACCATAGCAGGACTTCAACACAGTGAAGATACTCTTGCCCACTGGATTTTTATAGGCCTAAGCATTTTTTTCCCTCATTCACGCTGATCTCATATACTGTGAACGTCGATATGGAATGAACGGGGGGGAAAATAGTCAGTGTGGATCTTCGTGGCATCGCCTCCTGTGATTTGCTCGCCTCAGAGTGACAGAACACAATGGGTTAGAAGACACGGATGGACCAACATTTACAGAGCGCACAAATTTGCATTCATCTCACACGGAATCTACGATAGAAAACACTTTTTTTCCCCAGCGCTGCTCTTTAATAAGAAGAGAATAGGACATCTGCATTTGACTCTCTCCGCTAATTCAGTGAAAGTATCGTTTGCGCTTTTGGAGGAAGATGCCGCGAAGTCATGTCTTAACTATCGGCTTGTTTCAAGGATTCACTTGGAAACGTCGGTATGATTAAAATTGACCCCCCCCCCCCCACACACACACACACACACAAACACCTTTTCTCCCAATATTCTCAAATACCTAAAGCGGCGCATCATTCTCTGCACATAATGATAGTTAAGGGAAATACGCGTCTTGAAATCCGCACTGTTCTGTGAGTAGAAATTTAATCAGACACCTGATAAAATAAGAAGGAAAAAAGTTACATCCTAAACCACGACGATGGAATGAACCAGTCTGTGTGATTTCATTTTACTTTCTGGAGAAGGACAGAACGGGAAATGTGGAGAGAGCGGTCAGCTTCAGCAATAGGCTACTGTTAAAGGAGATGCTGTACGTGGTTGGAGGCTATGCATAAAACCAGATCAGAATAAAGATCATTAATCAGCGTTATTAAAGAATGGGACACAAACGCCAATCTGGATCTGATTTTATTTTCATGTAGTGCCAGGAAAAAAAAAAATACTGGCTTCTGTCACAACGATGGACAGTCCGGTTAATAGGACATGCTTTTAGACTGCATTATAAAGTGGCGCGTATCAGTTTGAGATTTCATCGTATGGACAAAGTACACCGAACAGCATATGGATGCGCATTTTTCTGATTTCAGACTTGGTGAAGGATCGAGAGATTTTGGCTTCGAGGTGGAGCCGAAAGTCTGTGTAGTGAAAAGCTGTGCGCAGGAGATTTGCGGATGGAGTTTCGTTGCACATGTCGTCAGGAAGGAATCCAAAAGTGCACTCCCTGCTTTCGACTGATATTAAATTTCGTGAAAAGTAAGTAGGCTCGTCCTTTTTAACGTTATAGACGTCGTGTGCGTCACGTTATTGCAGCTCGAAATGGCTAGAAATCCTAATTACAGAATGCTGTCTTGGTCCTTCGCTTTCAACGGCAGAGAACCTACCCCCGCTGTGCACTTAAAGAGCGTCTGTAGTCTATTTCATGATATGATGAGTGTATTGTGCCGTAACCACTTGTGCACTGATCATTAACCTAACTCATATTTAATTTAAAGTGATCTCTCTCTCTCTCTCTCTCTCTCTCTCTCTCTCTCTCTCTCTCTCTCTCCATTATTCATAAAATTACCAGTCCTTAGAAAAATAAGAAGCACCATTCAACAGCTTTATTTTTCTCCATCCCGCTCATCCTGCGCAGTCCGAAAGGACCCTGCACTTGTGATTATTAATCGCAAGGCGGCTTTGCCAGCATGGATTGGTTTATAGCAGGGAAGGGATGCAGGCTGTTGCTTCTCGTTTGTCGCTTGTTTGACTGCGACATCAGACCAGACATCAGACTATTTTTCCCCCCAAAGCATTGATATTTTGTCAAAAATGAGATTATGGTGGATATTTACACATCGACCGCAAGATAATGTTGAGTCTTAAAAAGAATGATATGTTGCTTATAGCATTTGTGTAATACTGTGAGAAGCGATGCAGTGTGTGACTTCTTGTCCTTCTTGGCCATGGTGCTCGTGTTGATGTGAATAGGGATTTTCAGCCTCACGCACATGGAGCTGTCCGCAGCGATGTGGTGCTGAAATCTCTGCCAAACTTAAACCGACGGAGCACGCTTTCCTCCAGACGCTAAACTTATTTATTATACCTATAGATTATTTACATTAAAATGAAATAGAGTATTTGAATAATTCATTAAATCATTGATTTAGTGCTCACGACTACGGATGTGCTATTATGTGCAGCATACAATAATAAGTGCATTAGTGGCAATACTGAAACTTACAATAATGGCTAAAATAATAATCACAGTTATTTTGCTCAGTATTAATTGTCACAATTAGTCTTATTCTTGAACTTACAGAAGCTTATATTCATTTAAATGTACAAATATTTCAATCAAAACAGGACGACTAATTAAAAAACCACAAAGGAATACAAATGGGGCGCTAGAGTGGTGTAGTGGTTAGCGCTGTCACCTCTGAAGGTTCTGAGTTCAAGCACAGTGTCTGACAGGGGTCTTTCTGTGTGGAGTTTGCATGTTCTCCCAGTGTCTGTGTCGGTTTCCTCTGGGTGCTCCAGTTTCCCCCACAATCCAAAGACATGCAGGTTAGGCTAATTGGTGGCTCTGAATTGACTGTAGGTGTGAATGGTTGTTTGTCTCTGTGTCAGCCCTGTGATGACCTGGTGACTTGTCCAGGGTGTACCCTGCCTCTCGCCCATAGTCAGTTGGGATAGGTTTCAGCTTGCCCATGATCCTGCATAGAATAAGCAGTTAAGAATAATAGATGGATGGATGGATAGAATACAAATGAATTAAATAATTAAATAAATGATTAATTAATGAATTAAAGTAATTATACCAAACCCTGTTAGGGAGCTTTAATTTTCCAGGGTAGCTTAATGAAACTATCTTTCTGTCTATGTTTGTGAAAATTGCAAACATAGACAAAAAGAGTGGGCTCAGCCAGTTGCACATAAACTTGGAATGTGAAATTTAATGCACTACAGCCAATGAAAATGAATATTCAATTAGCTAACATTACCTGAGCTCAACAATATTGGAGAAAGTGATGTATGCTTAAATGAAAAAAGTAAATTATGATTATAAAATGACAAGAAATTGTGTTATTATTATTATTATTAGTAGTAGTAGTAGTAGTAGTACTAGTAAGAAGAAGCAGAAGAAGTAGGTGTTTGCTGATAAAGTCTGGTACCTCATGCTTCAAGCCATCATGCATTGTAACAGGGATTAAACCGAAGACAGTTTATGGTTAATGCATACTGTGGCCAGTGTAATTTGTGGACTCCAGTAATATTTTAGATTAGATTAGATTCAACTTTGTCATTGCACATGTAACAGGTACAAGGCAATGAAATCAGATTGCATCTAACCAGAAGTGCATAGCAGTAAATAACAAGTATAATATACAAATATAAATGTACAGGAATTACAGGGTATAGAATGGTAGAATGAGATGATAGATATTTAAAGTATGTACAAATGTGCAATATGAATGTACTATAGTGCAGTGGTATGATATGATATAGATATTTGTAGTATAGACAAAACACGGTATGAATAAACAGTATAGTGCAAATGATGATAGTGCAGTGATAGTGCAATGAAGTCAGTTCAAGTCAATTCAGTTTGTTGGGGGGGTTGGAGGGTTCAGCAGTGAGACAGCTGAAGGAAAAAAAAAACTGTTCTTGAACCTGGAGGTTTTGGTCCGAAGGCTCCTGTAGAGCCTTCCAGAGGG
Source organism: Neoarius graeffei (assembly GCF_027579695.1). NCBI lineage: Eukaryota > Metazoa > Chordata > Actinopteri > Siluriformes > Ariidae > Neoarius > Neoarius graeffei. The sequence continues at coordinate 77,381,675 of NC_083570.1, forward strand.
CAGGAGAGTGAACAGTTTATGTGCTGGGTGGCAGGAGTCTTTGTTGATGTTTATGGCTCTCCTGAGACATTGCTCCCTATAGATGTCCTCAGTAGCAGGAAGTGAGGCAACCATGACATGCTGGGCAATTTTCACCACCTTCTGCAGTGCCTTCCAGTCTGAGACAGAGCAGTTCCTATACCAGACTGTAATACAGTTGGTTAGGATGCTCTCAATGGTACATCAGTAGAAGTTCACCAGGATGTCTGAAGAGAGGTGTTTTTTCTTCAGGGTCCTCAAAAAAAAGAGACGCTGGTGAGCCTTCTTGACCAGGTTGGAGCAGTTGGTTGTCCAGGTGAGGTCCTGCGAGATGTGGATCCCCAGGAATTCAAAGCTGGTCACATGCTCCACTGCTGCACTGTTGATGTGGATGTGTGTGTGTGTGTGTGTGTGTGTGTGTGTGTGTGTGTGTGTGTGTGTGTGTGTGTGTGTGTCAGCAGTCCTCCTGAATTCCACAATGAGCTCCTTGGTCTTATTGGTATTGAGCAGCAGGTTGTTCTTGCTGCACCACACAGCCAGGCAGTCCACCTCCTCCCTGTAGGCTGACTCATCATTGTCCTTGATGAGGCCTATCACTGTGGTGTCATCCGCAAACTTGGTGATGGTGTTAGTGTAATGTACAGGTCGACAGTCATGAGTAAAAAGGGAGTAGAGGAACAGGCTCACCACATAGCCTTGTGGTACGCCGGTGTTTAGGATGAGGGTGGAGAAGCAGTGATGGTCTAAATGAACATGTTGTGGTCTGTTGCTTAGAAAATCCAACAACCAGTTGCAGATGGGAGCACTGATGCCCAGATCTGTGAGTTTGGTGATGAGCTTAGAGGGGATGACAGTGTTAAATGCTGAACTGAAGTCTATGAACAGCATTCTGGCATATGTGTTGCCATTGTCCGGGTGCAAGAGGACAGAGTGCAGTGCTATGGACAGTGCATCTTCTGTGCTCCTGTTCTTGCGGTTGGCAAATTGGTGGGGGTCCAGGGTGGGGGGAAGACAGGATTTGAGATGTGCTAGGACCAGCTGATCTAAACACTTTGTAATGATGGGGGTGAGTGCTACGAGATGAAACTCATTGAGACATGCTGGAGTGGAGTGTTTTGGGACTGGCATGATGGAGGTGGTCTTGAAGCAGGTCGTAGGCCAATGTGAGCTTAACCATGAGTTGGCATCATCAGTGCATCAGTGAAGTAATCTTCCAGCCAGTGTAGCGTTCATCAGTAGTGTTAGCAAATGCTAATAAAACGGTCAAGCCAGTGCTATCGAGAGCAAGTAGCACAGGCTAATGACAGAGGAACTAATATTTCTGTCTCCAGACTCTTTCAATGCATGCTCACCATAATATTTTTCACTCATAATTGTGTATTCATTTCCCTATGTAATTTATTTAATCACTTTTAAAATTAACATTGACAACTGCACACAACAGAGCTACCTGGCACCCTGCCACTCATCCCTTGCAAAATCCTTTGCCCTGTTGTTTTTTTGGTATGTCTGCAAGGCTGGATTAACTATATGGGCCTGCGGCACAGTGCCCAGGGGCACCAACCACTCACAGCCAGTGGGGGGGGCACCACATAACAGAAACTTTAAAAATATTTTTTGTGAATGTTTGTACACTTAAAATGGTTATACACTTGACATTGTTAAATAGTCATATATAATTCATTATGAACACTAATTTCATAAGAACAATAACAATAATCATAATTCTGAGCAAGAGTGGCCTATGTGACCATTAACCCCCCTTTCCTCAACCTGTCAGTTGAGCCAGTCCACCTACGGTGAAATGTATCAATTTTTTAAAACCGCGGTAGAAATGAAAAATGGACAGACATCAATTGAGTGGTTGTGCGAAGAGAAAATTAAAAAAAGAGAAAGACTCCAGGCGTGTAGCTGCAATTAAAAATGTTCCAGTGTTAGATCGTTTTTTTATAAAGACATCGACAACTGCTGTCACTACCAGCGCTGAAGCCGGGGAGGAGGGGATGTGCGAAGCCACTTTAAGCCAGGTAGAGATCAGTTCACACCATGGTGACGAGAAGGAAGACGAGGGTGTTATGGATGTCAACCCAGCGCAGCTGACGCCAGTAGAACACTTCTCTATTTCAACTGATCCTGCGCTATGGGGAGAACATGTCTAGGTTCATACAGAACAGATACTCTTTGAATTGATACACATATGTACATTGTACATCTGAATATGCCATACTGGATGTTATTTGAATTTATATTTCGAATTGAGACATTTGAATATGTTGCCTAGATCGATGCTATTTTAACTGATACACATTTTGAATTGACACATTTGAATATGCTGTATTGTATATAGATGGATGCTGTTTAAATTGCTGATGCTGTTTGAATTGATACACATTTTGAATTGAGACACTAATATGGATAGAATAGAGTATGGATGCTTTGAAGGTTTTTATTGAGACATACAAATATATGCTGCTCATTTTTGAATAAGACATTTCAGTATGCCTACATGCATATCGTTGGTTGTTTTCAGTGAATTTGATGGGCTGATGTAGCCTACTTAATACATTTTCAATGAGGAAGAATGACCTTGTTTATGTGTACTATTGTTTATGTATATGCTACTATTTTTGACAGCAAAGGGCAAGGTTTGCGAGTGTGTGCAGGAGGTTACTGAACGCGTGCGGACAGGGTGGTGGTGGTGGTGGTTGGGGGGGGGCACTTGAGGTATAGTGCCCAGGGGCACCGCATTGGCTTAATACGGCACTGTGTGTCTGGCTAAGTTTTGGTTGAACTGAAGTCCCAGCTCTAATAGTAATGGTTTGCCACTGCTTGTAAATATGTGTGAAGAATATTGAATGAAGTTTTGGTAGCCTTTAGGGTGTTCAATGCATGTTTCTCTTTCCCAGCAAACAAAGAAATACTTCTGTGCATGCGCAGCAGAAAACTTTCTCAGTGAATATTTACATCAGCTCCGACGTGTGACGTCATGTTGTCTTGACAACCATGCAATATCATAAACCATATGCAACACTCATTCTCCATTGGTTAGAGTGATGTAATACATGTAGGATAAGTGATATTCGAACAATATTGCATGCTATTAAACCAAATGAATGAAACCCGCTAGAAGGGAATAGAATACATGTTTTTGTTCCATTGAAAAAGTGTCCTGTATGTATACTAATATATTATATGGCACAATCACAGGTCATATAGTCTAGTAAACTGGAAAAAATAATTTTAGCCTCCATGATAGATGCCAGAAATTAATTACAGACAGTATACCGGTATATGTGCTGTGAGTGAACTACTTCCATCATTCCAGTGGTAATCCTCCATTTTGTCTTCATGAAGCAGCCAAAGTACACTCACTCACACACTGTCATCCCTTTGAGGAAGCTTCCTGTTGGCAAAATGCCCATTCTGAGGCTTAGTAGGCTACATGAGTTCAAGAACTCCATACTATAGAGACATTCAGGGACACAGGCCAGGTGTGTAGAGTAGATGTATATCAATTAGTTGTTATGATCATGAGATTACATGCAAATAATGTATATAACTGTACACATTCAGCTATCACCGATATGGTTGAAAATGTAGCAAATATCAAAGAATAAACACATGAATGCTTGGAAATACTGCAGTGAGTGTGTTTATATCTTCATAAGATATTTCGTATTGAGATCAAATGATGAATATGAGATGATAGAATTTCAGATTTCAGTTCCTGATATTGACATCTACAGTAGCGATGTTAAACAACAAAGAATGTACTTATATATATATACACACACAAAACCCTGATACCAAAAAAATTGGGACAAAGTACAAATTGTAAATAAAAACGGAATGCAATGATGTGGAAGTTTCAAAATTCCATATTTTATTCAGAATAGAAAATAGAACATAGATGACATATCAAATGTTTAAACTGAGAAAATGTATCATTTAAAGAGAAAAATTAGGTGATTTTTAAATTTCATGACAACAACACATCTCAAAAAAGTTGGGACAAGGCCATGTTTACCACTGTGAGACATCCCCTTTTCTCTTTACAACAGTCTGTAAACATCTGGGGACTGAGGAGACAAGTTGCTCAAGTATAGGGATAGGAATGTTAACCCATTCTTGTCTAATGTAGGATTCTAGTTGCTCAACTGTCTTAGGTCTTTTTTGTTGTATCTTCCGTTTTATGATGTGCCAAATGTTTTCTATGGGTGAAAGATCTGGACTGCAGGCTGGTCAGTTCAGTACCCGGACCCTTCTTCTACGCAGCCATGATGCTGTAATTGATGCAGTATGTGGTTTGGCATTGTCATGTTGGAAAATGCAAGGTCTTCCCTGAAAGAGACATCATCTGGATGGGAGCATATGTTGCTCTAGAACCTGGATATACCTTTCAGCATTGATGGTGTCTTTCCAGATGTGTAAGCTGCCCATGCTACACGCACTAATGCAACCCCATACCATCAGAGATGCAGGCTTCTGAACTGAGCGCTGATAACAACTTGGGTCATCCTTCTCCTCTTTAGTCCGAATGACACGGCGTCCCTGATTTCCATAAAGAACTTCACATTTTGATTCGTCTGACCACAGAACAGTTTTCCACTTTGCCACAGTCCATTTTAAATGAGCCTTGGCCCAGAGAAGACGTCTGCGCTTCTGGATCATGTTTAGATATGGCTTCTTCTTTGAACTATAGAGTTTTAGCTGGCAACGGCGGATGGCACGGTGAATTGTGTTCACAGATAATGTTCTCTGGAAATATTCCTGAGCCCATTTTGTGATTTCCAATACAGAAGCATGCCTGTATGTGATGCATTTCCGTCTAAGGGCCCGAAAATCACAGGCACCCAGTATGGTTTTCCGGCCTTGACCCTTACGCACAGAGATTCTGCCAGATTCTCTGAATCTTTTGATGGTATTATGCACTGTAGATGATGATATGTTCAAACTCTTTGCAGTTTTACACTGTCGAACTCCTTTCTGATATTGCTCCACTATTTGTCAGCGCAGAATTAGGGGGATTGGTGATCCTCTTCCCATCTTTACTTCTGAGAGCCGCTGCCACTCCAAGATGCTCTTTTTATACCCAGTCATGTTAATGACCTATTGCCAATTGACCTAATGAGTTGCAATTTGGTCCTCCAGCGGTTCCGTTTTTGTACCTTTAACTTTTCCAGCCTCTTATTGCCCCTGTCCCAACTTTTTTGAGATGTGTTGCTGTCATGAAATTTCAAATGAGCCAATATTTGGCATGAAATTTCAAAATGTCTCACTTTCGACATTTGATATGTTGTCTATGTTCTATTGTGAATACAATATCAGTTTTTGAGATTTGTAAATTATTGCATTCCGTTTTAATTTACAATTTGTACTTTGTCCCAACTTTTTTGGAATCGGGGTTGTATATATATATATATACACACACACACACATATATACATAAAGAAAGCATTTGAGACAATAATAAAGAAAGCATTTGACACTATAAATCACGACATTCTATTCAACAAATTAGAGAGGTATGGTATCAGAGGGGTTGGTTTGGACTGGGTGAGGAGCTACTTAAGCAACAGGCAGCAATTTGTAAAAATTGGAGATCACACATCTGATTATTTGCCCATAACATGTGGAGTACCGCAAGGGTCTGTCTTAGGTCCTAAACTGTTTATATTGTATAAACTTATGTAATGTATCATGTATAATGAAATGCATTTTATTTGCCGATGATACAAACATCTTTTGCGCCGGGGTCAATGTACAGCAGCTTATGGAAACAATCACAACCGAAATGAATAAATTAAAAAGGTGGTTTAATGTAAAGAAATTGTCATTGAATTTCTCATCTCATCTCATTATCTCTAGCCGCTTTATCCTTCTACAGGGTTGCAGGCAAGCTGGAGCCTATCCCAGCTGACTACGGGCGAAAGGCGGGGTACACCCTGGACAAGTCGCCAGGTCATCACAGGGCTGACACATAGACACAGACAACCATTCACACTCACATTCACGGTCAATTTTAGAGTCACCAGTTAACCTAACCTGCATGTCTTTGGACTGTGGGGGAAACCGGAGCACCCGGAGGAAACCCACGTGGACACGGGGAGAACATGCAAACTCCACACAGAAAGGCCCTCGCCGGCCCCGGGGCTCGAACCCAGGACCTTCTTGCTGCGAGGCGACAGCGCTAACCACTACACCACCGTGCCGCCCTGTCATTGAATTTGAGTAAAACAAAGTTTATGTTATTTGGGAAATATAAGTCGAACCCTCAAGTTGAATTGAAAATTGACAACATAACCTTAGAAAGAGTTTATGAAATAAATTTTCTGGGTGTGATTGTTGATCATAAAATCTGCTGGAAACCACATATTAATCAGGTTAAAGCAAAAATAGCAAAGATTACTGCAATTATGGGGAAATCAAGACACATTCTGGACTATAAATCACTACATACTCTGTATAATGCACTTATACTTCCATATATGAGCTACTGTGTGGAGATATGGGGTAATACCTACAAATCTAACCTGCAGCCATTATGCACATTACAAAAAAGAGCAATAAGAATCATCAATAATACGGGATATCTTGAGCATACAAACACATTATTCGTAAAAGCACACACTCTGAAATTCACTGATCTGGTTAAACACAAGACTGCACAAATTATGTAGAAAGCAAGACATAACCTTCTTCCGGGTGAGGTACAAAATATGTTTATGGAAAGGCAGGGTGGGTATAACCTGAGAGGGGAAATGAATTTTAAGAGACTAAATGTTAGAGCAACTATGAAAAGTATGTGCATAACAGTCTGTGGGGTGCAATTGTGGAATGGTCTGGATAATGAACTAAAAAATAGCACCAACATAAAACTGTTTAAAAAAATTATATAAAAACATGTTACTAAAAATATATGAGAATGAGGACAGGCAGACTACATAGGTGATGATGAAATTGAGAGTAAGTCTCTGACTGGTCTTTTTGTATTTTGTGTATAGTTATTGGTATGTGTATATGTACGGTATGTATTGTATATATATTGTATGTGTGTATATATGCATAACATAAGTATCTGTATATATGATTTGATTTGGTCGATATTATACCATGTTGGTATGTCTTGGTATGTTGGTATGTTTTCTTTTTTTGTTGTTTGTTGCTTTTGTTTTCTTTTGTATATATAGTTTATTATGGCGGAAAGCGACATTTGATTAGCGGTGGTATAGAGGGTTAGGATTGGATAAGTTATTTACTTCTTCCTAATCCTTTCTGAACATTATTATGTTACTGCCTTGTGGCTACGCTATTCTGTTTGTTTATGACGATGTTTTGATTACTGCATTTTTTTTATTTAAATTTTTTTATTTTTATATCTTTCTTTTTTCAATAATGTTTGGAATAAAGTATTCAATCAATCAGTCAAACATATACACACACACACACACACATTATATATATATGAGTGATTCCACGCTTATGGGTACTGAAATGGGGACATGAACTTATTCACCTAAAACCATTTCTTTTTTTACCATCAGGTCACAAAACATGTCATCTTTAATGAATGATATGTTAAAAGATAACTTTAATTTTCTGAGATGTAATAAAAACATATTTATATGCCAAAGTCAGAACGTAACAGAAGTGTTGTGGACATATATATTCTCAATTTTAACAATGTAGAATTACTTTTTGAAACATAGGAAGGTGATGTTTTAGCAAATATAATTAATAAACATGTGTAGTAGAATAAACATACACATTCTTTCAATAAGATTAACATGGTATATAGCTAGATTGTAATTAATTTGTAACAGACGCGAGATGGACAATCGTAACAGAAGTAATGTAACAGACACCATTTTGGAACTCATAGGCTTGACTTTGGCATATAAATATGCTTTTATTACATCTTAGAAAGATAAAGTTATCTTTTAACATATCATTCATTAAAGATTACATGTTTTGTGACCTGATGGTAAAAAAAGAAATGGTTTTAGGTGAATAAGTTCATGTCCCCATTTCAGTACCCATAAGCGTGGAATCACTCATATATATATATATATATATATATATATATATATATATATATATATATATATATATATATATATATATATATATGTGTGTGTGTGTGTGTATAATGTGTATACACACACACAAACAATGCATTTATTATTTCTTAATATGCATCCCCACCAGCAGATTCTTCTCCTTTTCCAACAAAATATAAAACAAAGAGCAGCAGAATGATGGAATGGTATTGCCTTGGGGAGATGAATTAGACTGCACATTTTATGTTCTTCCCCTGTCAGGGGTTCCAGTATGATGAATATATGGGCCTGATTGGAAAGATGACATTTGTTTGTTGGTGGAGGATGCAGAGTGATTCATGTCTGCACAAAGACACTGCATTATTTACCATCCATATCTCCAAATCTCCCTTCAACCTTTCATCCATAAGAGTTTTAAAAACTGTCCTGGACATCCAGATTTGCTGCTGGTGAAGATTGCTGTGAAACCTAATGTATGTAGGTGGTGACCCAATGAAGTCTTCTAAACAATGGCTTATGGAAATGATGAAATTATAAAATTTGAAAAATGAAAGATTATCAGTGTTCTAAAAATAGATTTGCAGTATGTTGTAGTGGATTCCAAGAAATATGTTAGTCAAGCTTGGTTATTTCACTATTTGAGCATGACTAGTGGAATCCGCAGAGCTTCCTAGGTCATTAGCACATAGGAGACTGCAACAGAGGAGGTGCAGCATGGACAACAACAGGAACTAAAGCCTGCCATCCATCTAGTGTTGACACTTTTTACTTTTTCTTTTTTTCTTAAGCCTTATTTGTGCATCTTTTTTTCTATTTGTCAGAATGTATGTCAGTGTGAATGAGATCTTTCCCATTGACAATTGTACAATTGCAGTCAGAAGTTTACATACTGTACAGTGACATGAATGTCATCTTGGCTATTAATGTCATGGCAATATTTGGGCTTTCAATGATTTCTCTGAACTTTTCTTTTTCTGTGGTGGAATGATTGTACAGCATACAACTTAAAAAAAAATACATACAGCACACCTAATGTTTGGGTAAAATGTCTCTTTGCAAGATTCACCTTGACCAAACATTTTTTTGTTTACCATGAACAAGTTTCTGGCAGAATTCTGGTTGGATATTTCATGACTCTTCATGGTAAAATTGGTAGAGTTCAATTAAATTTGTTTTTGTTTGTTTTTTTAATTTCCTTGGCATGGATTCAACTTATAAGCACGGGCCATATATTTTCAATAGGGTTGAAGTTAGGTCTTGTTTTAAGTTTAATGATAGCCTGCTTTATCCTCCACAACCAGCTCTGATGCATGTTTGGGTTCACTGTCCTGTTGTGAATCCCAAATCATGTTCAAGTTACCAATGGTTTGAGATAATGCTGAAGAATTCTGAGATAGTCCTCCTTCTTCATTATTCCATCCGCTTTGTGCAATGAACCAGTTCTACTGGCAGTAAAACAGCCCCAGAGCATGATGCTGCTACCACCACCAGCAGCAGCTGGTATAGTGTACTTCTGTACATTGTGGCCAAACAAATCGATCTTTGTCTCATCTGACCATACAGCTGTCCTTCAGAAGGCTTTTTCTTTGTCCGTTTGGTCAGTTGCAAACTTTAGTTAAGCTTGAAGGTGTCCATTTTGGAGCAGGGGGTTATTTCTTGGATAGCAGCCTCTTAGACCATGGTGATATAAAACTCATTGAACTGTAGACAGTGATCCATCAGCTTCCAATTCATGGCAGGGCTGTGCCAAGGTGGTTCATGGGTTGTTGCTGACCATCCAAACCAATTTCCTTTCTATTTCTGTGACTATTCATCCTATAAACTGCTGCAGACTTTAATGGTACCTGCCCATCAATTTTCCATGTCTTGAAGGTATACATTCCATGGAATTTGATACAGCAGGGAAGCGAAATTAAAAGAGTGAAGGAGCTTTTCAGTTTTATCCCCTCCTTTTTCTACCATTATACATGCATCATATAGTATAACATGAAATAATTATTTCTTGAGAGAAGAGCTATCTGGCGGCACAGTGGTATAGTGGTTAGCATGGTCACCTCACAGCAAGAAGGTTCCGGGTTCGAACCCAGTGGCCGGCGGGGGCCTTTCTGTGTGGAGTTTGCATGTTCTCCCTGTGTCTGCATGGGTGTGCTCTGGTTTCCCCCACAATCCAAAGACATGCAATTAGGTTGACGTGGGACGGCCTTGGGCCACGGTGCCCTTGAGCAAGGTACCGAACCCCTGACTGCTCCCCGGGTGCTCTGGTGTGACTGCCCACTGCTCTGGGTGTGTGTGTTCACTGCTTCAGATAGGTTAAATGCAGAGGATGAATTTCACTGTGCTTGAAGTGTCAGGCCTAGACATTAAGCATTTACCACTGGCGGCCCATTGGGCCAGTGGAATTGAAAAGTTACTGGGCCAAATGGAAAATGTGGTGGCCCGAATGCGTGCGGTACCTGAACCACGGCTGCTACAGGTAGCCACTGCAAGCACCGCAGGTGCTTGTACAAAGAAGGGGGTCCAGGGGCCTTCCCCCGGAAAATTTTGATTTTTCAATTCATATTCGTGCATTCTGGTGCATTTTAAGGTGAAATTAATGAAAATAAGATTATTCATATTTTGCTAACATTATTATATCTTTATTGTTTGTTCACATTGATATTTTATTGTTTGCATTTCTTGTTCTATCAATTTCTTAGTTACATTTAAAAATTTCCTTTGTTCTTGTTCTCTGTTCGTTTAACACATGCTGTTGATTACTGTTTTACATTAATTGTTTGTATAAGTTTTAGAATAAGCTAAGTTTTGCCTCACCATGCAACTAACTTGTTTATAGAATAAGCTTTGCCTGTAACCCACCCTGTGTGATGTAGACATATTTTCCTTTTTTGTCATGGTTTCAACTTTGGCTCATATATTCTCAACATTGTAGATATTGAATTCTCACCACTGTAGATATTCTTATAGAAATAGAAGTACAATTAACTTTTTAAATACACCTTTATATAATAGCAACAAGACACACACAGGCCAGTCCCAAGTCTGGATGAAAGGTGAGGGTGGCATACTAACCCTTATCATGCTGGATTTAAATAGGCATTTTTAATGCCCATGAAGAAGTTTTATTTCTTAATTAATAAAATATCATGAGAATAATTGACAAACCATACATTTCCTGAAAGGGTGGACTTTTTGGAATAATCCAGTGAGATTTTTGCAAAGCCTTACCTGCTCAGGGGTGACTTATAACCCTAATTACCTGTTAATTAGCTAATTAACAGGTATGCTCAGGTGAGCCAAAAAGGGGTGAAATGTTGTATTTTTTTAATGAGACAAGATATAAACACCAAATTTTCAGGATATGTCCTTGGGGGAACTAGTATTACATTTTTTGCAAATTCAGCTCATTTGCATAAACCGTTGCCATGGCAACAGCAGATACCCTAGCAACTGGGGGTATACTGGGTTTAGCATGGTCTGGTTGTACCAGAGAGGGTCAGAATAGTTATTTTTGTTGTAATGAACTAATGTAGACCTAGTTTGGCTATTTTGATAGATTTCATCATCTTTGGATATTTGAATAATATATGGGATCAGATCTAATTTACCATATTATTTTATCTGTTCTTCTATTTCAGTCATAGCAACCAACATTTATACTTCATTCTTTAATCACTAAAAGTTGATACACGTGTAGCCATATTTCTTGGCAGTGTATGCTGAAATTTTGATATTAATATACAAAGTCTGAACGATTTTACACCATCTGAAGCTAAAGCGCGTGTGTTGAAATGCTGTTTTACGATTTGGCAAGTTGTAAACCGAGCGTGACGTCGTGCGCTCTGATTGGCTGCCGAGTTCAAAATGAAGCCGTTCGTTAACACCTGATAGTTAATTTATGCAAGATCGTATTTAAACTGTTTACCTGGCCTTTTGCCAGGTTGGGGAGCGTGGAGTTTGAACATATTTCTATTTGAATTTCACCGTTCTGATGGTCTCCTTGACGCAACCGTCTTCGTCTACAAGATGCTATTTTCCTGCCAAAATGACGCTTCCAAACAGCACCAAACATCTCCAAAGATGCACGAAGACGACACTCCTGCCGCGGAGCGGAGTGTGACGAAAATAAAGATGGCAGACCTCATATCGAAAAGGTGCATTTTACGAACAATTTCTTCACAATTCTGGGTAAAATATGAGTAATAAAATTTGTTAATTTGTATCGAAAACATACTGGCCCGCCCGGGCCACTGTTTGGCCAAATTTAGTGGCCCGAACTGGCCCCAAAGACGTAAAACACACTGCTGGGCCATCGGGCAAGTGCTAATGTCGAGCCCTGAGTGTGCATGTGACAAATAAAGGTTTCTTCTTCTATGAATGCATAGCACTAATTATGTAGAAAGGGATGTATACTTGCTACAATCAAAAGGAAACACCAGGTAAAAATATAGCCACACAGACACACACACACACACACACACACACACGAGAGAGAGAGAGAGATCTGGGGATAAAAATTAAGACACCACAGCAAAATTATCAGTTTCTCTGGTTTTACTATTTATAGGTATGTGTTTGAGGAATATAAACATTTTTTGTTTTATTCCATAGACTACTTACAACCTTTCCCCTAAATTCCACAGGGGAAAACACACACACACACATATATATTATATAAATAATGTGTGTGTGTGTGTGTGTGTGTGTGTGTGTGTGTGTGTATGTGTGTGTGTGTCACTGAGAGAATTTAATTGCAGAAAATGACAACTGGTCAAATTAACAAAAAAAAGGGTTTTCAGATCTTCAGTAATGTATAGAAATCAAGATCATATTCAATTTTAAACAACAGAATACTAATGCTTGAATGTAGGCTGAGTTTAGAAATCAGTATTTGGAGGGAAAACCCAAAAATTTATTCACAGCTTTCATGCATCTTGACATTTTTTCCACCAGTCTTTCACGTTGCTCTTGGGTGACTTTATGCCATTCCTGGTGCAAAAATTCAAACAGCTCAGCTGTGTTTGAAGGCTTAGAACCATCCATCTTCCTCTTGATCACATTCCAGAGGTTTTCAATGGGATTCAGATCTGGAGATTGGGCTGGCCATGACAGGGTCTTGATCTTGTGGTCCTTCATCCACACCTTGATTGACCTGGCTGTGTGGCACTGTCCTGCTGGAGCACCTAATCCTCAGAGTTAGGAACATTGTCAGAGCAGAAGGAAGCAAGTTTTATTCCATGAAAACTTTGTACATGGCTTGATTCATGTGTCCTTCAGGAACAAAAACCTGCCCTATTCCAGCCTTGCTGAAGCACCCCAAGATCATCTCCAATCCTCCAACAAATTTCACAATGGGTGCAAGACACTGTGGCATGTAGGCCTCTCCAGGTCTCCGTCTAACCATGACCAGGTGATGGGTATATCCATCCATCCATCCATTATCTGTAGCCACGTATCCTGTACTACAGGGTCGCAGGCAAGCTGGAGCCTATCCCAGCTGACTATGGGCGAGAGGTGGGGTACACCCTAGACAAGTCGCCAGGTTATCAAAGGGCTAACACAGAGACAAACAATCATTCACACTCACATTCACACCTATGGTCAATTTAGAGCCACCGATTAACCTAATCTGCATGTCTTTGAACTGTGGAGGAAACCAGAGCACCCAGAGGAAACCCATGCAGACAAGGGGAGAACATGCAAACCCCACACAGAAAGGCCCTTGCCGGCCGCTGGGCTCGAACCCAGGACCTTCTTGTGATCTTGTAAAATTATTCATCCCCCTTGGTGTTTGTCCTGTTTTGGTGCATTACAAGCTGGAACAAAAATTGATTTTTCTTTTTTTGGGGGGTGTAGCACCATTTGATTTACACAACATGCCGACAATTTTAAAAGGTACTTTTTTTGTGACAGAAGCAATAATTAAGATGAAAAAACAGAAATCTGGAGTGTGCACAGGTATTCACCGCACACTTTGTAGAGCCACCATTTGCTGCAATTACAGCTGCAAGTCTCTTGGGGTATGTTTCTATTAGCTTAGCACATTTAGCCACTGGGATTTTTGCCCATTCCTCAAGGCAAAACTGTTCCAACTCCTTCAAGTTAGATGGGTTGCACTGGTGTACAGTAATCAAGTTATCCCACAGATTCGCAATTGGATTGAGGCCTGGGCTTTGATTAGGCCATTCCAAGACATTTAAATGTTTCCCTTTAAACCACTCCAGTGTAGCTTTAGCAGTATGTTTAGGGTCATTGTCCTGCTGGAATTTGAACCTTCATCAGCTCATGTACAACACGATTTTGTGGAATAATTGTTATATATACACACACACATACATACATACATACATACATACATACAGTGGTGCTTGAAAGTTTGTGAACCCTTTAGAAATTTCTATATTTCTGCATAAATATGACCTAAAATATCATCAGATTTTCACACAAGTCCTAAAAGTACAACCCCAATTCCAAAAAAGTTGGGACAAAGTACAAATTGTAAATTAAAATGGAATGCAATGATGTGGAAGTTTCAAAATTCCATATTTTATTCTGAATAGAACATAGATGACATATCAAATGTTTAAACTGAGAAAATGTATCATTTAAAGAGAAAAATTAGGTGATTTTAAATTTCATGACAACAACACATCTCAAAAAAGTTGGGACAAGGCCATGTTTACCACTGTGAGACATCCCCTTTTCTCTTTACAACAGTCTGTAAACATCTGGGGACTGAGGAGACAATTTGCTCAAGTATAGGGATAGGAATGTTAACCCATTCTTGTCTAATGTAGGATTCTAGTTGCTCAACTGTCTTAGGTCTTTTTTGTCGTATCTTCCATTTTATGATGCGCCAAATGTTTTCTATGGGTGAAAGATCTGGACTGCAGGCTGGCCAGTTCAGTACCCGGACCCTTCTTCTACGCAGCCATGATGCTGTAATTGATGCAGTATGTGGTTTGGCATTGTCATGCTGGAAAATGCAAGGTCTTCCCTGAAAGAGACGTCATCTGGATGGGGGCATATGTTGCTCTACAACCTGGATATACCTTTCAGCATTGATGGTGTCTTTCCAGATATGTAAGCTGCCCATGCCACACGCACTAATGCAACCCAATACCATCAGAGATGCAGGCTTCTGAACTGAGCACTGATAACAACTTGGGTCGTCCTTCTCCTCTTTAGTCCGAATGACACGGCGTCCCTGATTTCCATAAAGAACTTCACATTTTGATTCGTCTGACCATAGAACAGTTTTCCACTTTGCCACAGTCCATTTTAAATGAGCCTTGGCCCAGAGAAGACGTCTGCGCTTCTGGATCATGTTTAGATACGGCTTCTTCTTTGAACTATAGAGTTTTAGCTGGCAACGGCGGATGGCACAGTGAATTGTGTTCACAGATAATGTTCTCTGGAAATATTCCTGAGCCCATTTTGTGATTTCCAATACAGAAGCATGCCTGTATGTGATGCAGTGCCGTCTAAGGGCCCGAAAATCACAGGCACCCAGTATGGTTTTCCGGCCTTGACCCTTACGCACAGAGATTCTTCCAGATTCTCTGAATCTTTTGATGATATTATGCACTGTAGATGATGATATGTTCAAACTCTTTGCAATTTTACACTGTCGAACTCCTTTCTGATATTGCTCCACTATTTGTTGGTGCAGAATTAGGGTGAATGGTGATCCTCTTCCCATCTTTACTTCTGAGAGCCGCTGCCACTCCAAGATGCTCTTTTTATATCCAGTCATGTTAATGACCTATTGCCAATTGACCTAATGAGTTGCAATTTGGTCCTCCAGCTGTTCCTTTTTTGTACCTTTAACTTTTCCAGCCTCTTATTGCCCCGTCCCAACTTTTTTGAGATGTGTTGCTGTCATGAAATTTCAAATGAGCCAATATTTGGCATGGAATTTCAAAATGTCTCACTTTCAACATTTGATATGTTGTCTATGTTCTACTGTGAATACAATATCAGTTTTTGAGATTTGTAAATTATTGCATTCTGCTTTTATTTACAATTTGTATTTTTTCCCAACTTTTTTGGAATCGGGGTTGTATATGGATCTGTGACACCTGCATGTTTCAGCTTTCAGATGTAACGCAATTTGCTGGTTTAATCTAAAATTTTAATCAGCATGATGTTTTCCGCGCATCACCATCTTGGTGTGACATATTTCCATCTCATCTCATTATCTCTAGCCGCTTTATCCTGTTCTACAGGGTTGCAGGCAAGCTGGAGCCTATCCCAGCTGACTACGGGCGAAAGGCGGGGTACACCCTGGACAAGTCGCCAGGTCATCACAGGGCTGACACATAGACACAGACAACCATTCACACTCACATTCACATCTACGGTCAATTTAGAGTCACCAGTTTACCTAACCTGCATATCTTTGGACTGTGGGGGAAATCGGAGCACCCGGAGGAAACCCACACGGACACGGGGAGAACATTCAAACTCTGCACAGAAAGGCCCTCGTCAGCCATGGGGCTCGAACCCGGACCTTCTTGCTGTGAGGCGACAGCGCTAACCGCTACGCCACCATGCCGCCACACATTTCCTTCGTTATGCTTATTAGTTAAAGCTCCTCATGTTCAGCTATTTCTTTACTGTAGGTCTGTTGGGCCATATAGGAAAACAGACCCAAAATGTAGAAAAGTGACCCTTACTACATCAAAATGATAACATCTCGTCTGCATGATATTGTTCTTGTGAGACATAGGAAAATGCCATGCACAATTAAAAAAGTTGAAAATTTCAGATGACTTCGCAGTCAGTACCTTTAATGCAGCTGAGTTATGAAGCCAATAAAGCCCAAAGTAGGCCTGAATTAAATGACTTAGGAATATGGAAATTGTATCAGTCTGTTTTAATCATGCTTCTAAAAGGCAAATGGCCAGAATTCAGAAAGGAGAATTAGTGATTTATCAGCCCTTTTTTAGTCCTCCTCTTTTTGGTCCCTCATTCTTCGTTCAAGACCCCCTTACATGCACTTTGTTTGTGTATAGGTGCTGAAGAGCTCTTACTCTGTTCTTCAGTTGCACCGGGAAAACATTTGTTTTGACATGGTACTGGATTGCAATATTAATTCTACCTGCTAATTTGAAAGGTTAAGATAGGCTGTGGGGGGAATAAATAAATAAATTTGACATGCTTCTGCTCACCTGCACCTCCTTTTTTAATGGAGATGAGGTTCAGTGTTACCTTTATCACAAGAATGCAAAATGGGGGATGGGGGGGTCAACAAAGAATGTTCATAGCAGGTCTTGGAAGAATGTTCATTTAATAGGTTATTTGAGAAAGCAGAAAAAAAAAGGCAGTGCAGGTAGAGAGGAGTGTTCTTATCAGAGTTCATTAATGTAACTTCCTCTCACAATAGGGCCTGTGCATAAAACTCTCAGTCTCCTTTAATGACTGGATATGTCCAAAGCAGCCAGTCTGTGCAGTCTTCCAGCACTCTAACAAATGAAAAACTGCCACAGTTGTGGACACACGCACACACACACACACACACACACACACACACACACACACACACACACACACCTATATATTTAAACTTTGACAACCCTATTTCTATGTTCTATGAATGTATCACAAGCAACTCTGCTTACACACATGCTGCTATATGAGGCAATCAAACCAGCTTCTCTCACTGACTTTAAAACTTGCTTAGTGCAGTGACATTTTTGTGATGACAAAAAAAAATTCACTTTTAGATTTTTCTTTGACATTTTAATGGTAGAAATATCTGCTGACAGAAAATTGCAACAAACACATTTGTGTGTGTTTACAAATGTGTGAGCAGTCTAGAATTTTTTGTATCTATATGGCAATCAATTTGGTGAGTGTGCAGTTCATTAAATTCTGTTAATTATATGATGGTCTGTATGCAATGGGGCATTAACTTCTGGGTTGTTTTTTCTTATTTGTTTCACACAATTTTTTTTTTTGCCATTTAGTTTATCATTCAGCAAATTAGTGTTCTTTCAGCAACCTTAAGAGATGGGACTGGACTTGAAGTGAGAATATACACTTTACGTGAGACAGCTATTATTTTTCTCTTGTGTCTGTGCTAAGAGACAGTCAGAAAAGATGTTATCCTAATTGTCATTGTCAACAAAAATGGGTTGCATCCATGGATGGTGAAGTATCCTGTCAGATTGCAGGCTCTTATGGATGCAGATGCAGGAGAGTGCGGGTGCAGTGCAAACTGCAGATAAAGCCGAATCAGGAATTGTAGTCAGGAAATGGGCGGAGGTCGATCAATCAGCAAACAGAGCAGTGCAGGGCAGATGAGAAGATGAAGTAGGAAGTAAATGTAAACAGTGGTCTTTAACAGAAAGTCAGTCAGAAAACAAATGGCTTGGTAAAGTCAGGTAGGGGACACAGAACGATACCTTGCGAGGTGTGTTTGTGACTGCTGAGCTTATATAGGGAAGGTGATTGTGGGATAATTGGAGACAGGTGATGTAGTTAAAACTCTGGTTATGGGGGGCACTGTGTATCATGGGAAGTGTAGTCTGGAGCGGCCATGTTTGGACACTGCGCCGAACTCAGGTTTTCAGTGCTGTTACTGACACATTCATTTTCTATAGAGGATGTGCAGTCACATGACCCGTCCGTGTTTACTCCGCCATATTGGACGGCTTCAGGATTGTTTACCTTGCGCGAGCGTAATGGATCCAGGAAGTAATCCCCAAGAAAATTCGCAAAATACCCGATCTACATCGCACGATAACTTGTCTAAGTTTGTTCAGCATCTTGAAGGTGACGTGAGGCAGCGTTACATGGAAAAGTGTTCCAGGTTGGGGATTGCAGAGCCGTACAATTTGCCACAATCCTTGTTCAGGGAAATTCGGAGCTGCGGTGCCGGCGATTTGCCCGATCTGGCCTACCACGACATTTATAATTTTCTTGTTAATCGTGAATCGTGTTACACTGGCAAAGCCCTCAAAGCTTACAAGAGCCTGGAAGCTTATATTTTGTTGCGGGATGGGTATCCCAACTATACCTCTGGAAGGTTCCGAAGAAGAATGTCTACTTGATAACCTCACGGGTAAGTGGCATTAAGACGTTTATCATAAAGAGACTATGCAGGACGTTTTATCGTAAGAATGTTCTAAATCTAAACTCCGTTCCAGATAATGACAGGGTTGTAAATATGTATGTTTTTGTCTGAAAAAAAAATCACAAATCACCGCTATCTTTATCTGTGCAGAATTATTATTCAATATCAGATATAAATGTATTAGAAGATTACACCTACCTGATATGAAGTGTTCACTACAAATTCGGCTGGTAGAACTGGGGTACCAGTTTTCTCTTCGCACAGCGGACACCCATTTTGCACGTCTCTCCTCGTCTGCGGGGAATCTATAAAATGACAGGCCCTCCTTTTGGCCCTGTCTATTGGTACAACCAAATGCTGAACAAGATATAACCATTCTCGAAAGATCTACTCCCACACACTTGATAATTAGAATGGGTTCGTCTAAGTTCTATGCACGGCCATGCCGTCCAAGATGGCAGATAAACAAATATCACGTGACCTCGTGACGTCACGTGCACGCTCTCTATACCACATATTCATTGCAGGTCATGGGTGGGCTGGAGGCAATCACAGTTGACATTTTGCATGAGGCAGGGTACACCTTGGACAAGTCTCTAATCTATTGTAAGGCTAAAGGCCAATTTATGCTGACCACCCAGTCCTCGCAGACGGTGTCGCAGATAGTGTCTGCGTAGCCCTCCCACCTTCGCAGATGCTCTGCGCGCACCTCCCAAAAATTGTGACCACTGCAGAAGCCTCGCAGACAGTGTCGCAGACTAGAGGGCTCTGATTGGTCCACTCTACATCCGCTGTACACGCACTCCCGCTTCCCTACTTTCCCGGTTTGTTTTGTTTTCACGACCGGCATTTTTAAAAACACAAGCGAAGCTGGAGCAGCACGAAGAGCGGTTGATTGAGGAAGTACGTACATCTATACGACTCCAGTTCTAGTCATTATAAAAAAAAAAAGTTCTAGTCATTATAAGTAACCGGAGGATAAACACTCCACTAACCACACCCACTAACTACTCCTAGTGACTTTGCGCCCCCTTGCGTTGTGCCGGTGAATAACATCACGCACGCCTATTTCTCCCCGCTCAACAATAAATTACAACTGTCTGCGAAAAGCTATCTGCGAAAGCCTTGTCACAAGAGCATGCAGAGGCCTTAACACAGAGACAGACAGCCATTCGCACTTAGCCAGTTGACCTAATCTGCATGAGTTTGGACTATGGGAGGAAACCAGAGTACCCAGAGGAAACCCACGCAGGCATAAGAATATGCAAACTCCACACTGAAAGGACCCTACAGGTTCAAACCCAGAACTTGCTTGAAAATTTCTCCACCAAGGGATGAATAAAGTTTCTTATCTTTGCTGTGGGCGGCACGGTGGTGTAGTGGTTAGCGCTGTCGCCTCACAGCAAGAAGGTCCTGGGTTCGAGCCCCGGGGCCGGCGAGGGCCTTTCTGTGTGGAGTTTGCATGTTCTCCCCGTGTCCGCGTGGGTTTCCTCCGGGTGCTCCGGTTTCCCCCACAGTCCAAAGACATGCAGGTTAGGTTAACTGGTGACTCTAAATTGACCGTAGGTGTGAATGAGAGTGTGAATGGTTGTCTGTGTCTATGTGTCAGCCCTGTGATGACCTGGTGACTTGTCCAGGGTGTACCCTGCCTTTCGCCCGTAGTCAGCTGGGATAGGCTCCAGCTTGCCTGCGACCCTGTAGAAGGATAAAGCGGCTAGAGATAATGAGATGAGATGAGATCTTTGCTGTGAGGCAACAGTACTAATCACTGCATCACCATGCCACCCCAAGTTTATATCATTTAATAAATGTACAATTTTATACATTTCTGATTTGTACTTTGATAGAAAGTAATTATCCAAAAGAAAAAAAATTGCAAGGATAAAATACCCTGTGACAAATGTTCATATCATCAAATGTCCAGCATGCCATATTTTGCTAGTGGATACTTATTCCACTGGGTTGTTCCAATAATGTTCCACTATTACATAAATTGATATAAGGATTATGAAAAAGAATAATTTTAAAGAGAGCTTTAAAAAAGTATTAGAAAAGAGTGTAAAAAGTGATTAGGGCTCCTAAAGTGTGAACTGGATAAGTTTTAGCTATAGATTAGCAAAGAATCCAGAAGAGAAAAGCAGTAATTAATATTTGATACAATTTTGAGTGTGAATGATATAATGACACGAGTGTAATTGATCTAGTCTTCTATAACATACAGAAGAATTTTTAATTTAATAATCAATGCTCTGAGATGGCTATCTGACAAATTGTAGGCCAGGAACCATGCCCTGATCTTTAACTCTAAGATGCCCTGGAGTGTGTTTTACTCAATCCAACTTCTTATGAAAAATTGTGAAAATCTGTAGAATGTGTGTGATGGTGCTATCAAATTTTCCCTCAATCCAAATATTATTATTATTATTATTATTATTATTATTATTATTATTATTAATAATAATAATAATAATAATAATAATAATAATAATAATAATAATGTAGGCTACAGTCCTGTATAATACATATACAGATGAATTTGAATTCAGTCCTTTCAGGTAATTTACTTGATTATATTGTGTTCATTTACTGACTAAATCTAGTAACGACACCTTATATGAGTCAAGGCATGGAGTTTCAATAAAACATTGAGTCTAGCCACCAGTGCTTTATAGCATAATTTCAGCTTGAAGGTAAATAAGTTGACAGCCTTCTAGGTACTGATTAGGGGGAAAACATCAGAATCAGAATTGTATTATAATTCTACAGCTGTGCCTCTACTGAGCACTGGCACAGATTAGAACTAGAAAAGCACTCGGAGAGCGCAGACCTCCACCAAGAATCCTTTAAAAAATTCCGGGATCCAGACGGTGATCCGGATCACTGCCAAAATTTAATGGATTGTTACTTGTGCCCAGTCACACCTCTGGAAAAAATTTCATAGCAATCTGTTCATAACTTTTTCCATAATGTTGATAACAGACAAACAAACAAACAAACAAACAAACAAACAAACAAACAAACGCTACCGAAAACATAACCTCCTTGGCGGAGGTAATTATGCTCAAGAGTCTTCTTTCTGATGTGTAATTGTTGGTGTTTTCATGAAAAGAACATGGTACTCTGACCTATCATATGTGTTTTGAGAAAGATATGGGTGACTGAATGGAGTATCACAGTGCACTGTAGGTGACAGCTGTGCTAGGGCTTGTTTGTGTTTGGGGTGTAGGGCACAGTTGTGTGTGTGTGTGTGTGTGTGTGTTTAAATAGCTTAAGACAGCTGATGCCTGTCATCCAAAGCACCTTTTTCTAACAGAACATTCATCATGAACAAAATCAAATCAACATTTTAGCTCTGTGGAATGACAAGATAGAGTAGTTGATTTTCTGGATTTTCCACTTTCTTTTTCTTTCTATCACTTGTGTGATGTACCTCGGATTGGTCTCTTACAACCCGTGAAGATTGTTGAAACATGGCAGGAGCTGTGATGTGCTGCAGTTATGGACACATTCCACTGTATGCAGTCTCATTTCTACATCATGCCCTGGTGTCCACTAAGTTCCATATCTCTCTTTTTCACATACTCTTTCTGCTCTTTTTTGTTGCGAGAGTTTCTCTTCCTTTCTCACTTGGTTTGTCTCTTCATTCTGTATCATTTTATTCTTTTCTGCACCATCCCCCTCCATACACACTTTCTCATTTTGATTATCCTTCTCTAACATTGAGATATCATTATCTAGCTTCAACAGAGTGCCACACTGCCCTGTCAAATTCTCCCAATTTTCTGTTTTCTTTTCTCCTAGCTTCCTCTTTTATTTCTCTCCTTTCTTACCCAAGCCCTGCTGATATATACCCACAGAATGGCTGCTTTGAATCTGTCCCTGCTGAAGGAAGGTTGTGTTGAGCTGAACAGAGTGATATTAGCAATAGAGGGTAGGAAAACGATTCCAGAATGTTGGCATGTGTCCTGCAGTGTCTGCCAGACCTCTCACCCCAGTGGCACAGCAGCATTTGGCTCTGCCTGTTACCTATTCTTTGTTGCAAACCGGAAATTTGTCTATTCTAATTCTAAAGGTTGTTCTCATGCTTATTAATCTCATACACATATGGTTGATGTGACCAAATACAGTATAAAATTTGTAATTACCCAGTATGATATTACCAGCAGTGTGACAGCTGAGCTAAGAACAGAGGAGAAGATGTAGAAAGATAAAGGAGTTAATTTGCAAGACATTTCTGTCAGTGTCAAAAATAGTAATTCCTAGA
Organism: Neoarius graeffei; assembly: GCF_027579695.1. Taxonomy (NCBI): domain Eukaryota; kingdom Metazoa; phylum Chordata; class Actinopteri; order Siluriformes; family Ariidae; genus Neoarius; species Neoarius graeffei. The sequence goes on from NC_083570.1 coordinate 77,405,094, forward strand.
AACCTACTACATAATGCACATGACCCTAATTTCGCTCAGTAGCATGTTTCAGTATGAGATGATCATAGTCACTCCTTAATATAGGACATGTTTAAAAATCATATGTGTAACAATTAATTTAAAATGGAGAAGATCACAATTTTTACTAAATAAGGCTTGTCTTTATCCCTGTGGTGATTAATTGTACAGTTGTCAGAGTGCACCTACGGATAAAATCACAGGGGAGAACGGGTGCGTTGCAAACTGCAGACAGAGCCAAATCCGGAAATAGGAATCATAGTCAGGGACGGGTGGAGGTCAGTCGATCGGCAAACAGAATAATGTAGGGCAGATGAGAAGACGAAGTCGAGACTAAATGTAAACAGTGGTCAAAACAGGAAATCAGGCAGAAGTCTAAACAGCTCAGTAAAGTCAGGTACAGGATGCAGAACAATACTTCACACTGACTGTTTGTGAGAGCTGAGTATATATGTGCTTGGTCATTACGGGTAGATTGGTGACAGGTGATGTAATTAGAATTCTGGTGACGGGTGCACTGTGACTGTTGGGAATTGTAGTCCTGAATGGCCATGCTTGGAGGCTGCTCTGAGCTCAGGTTTTCAGCATCGGTACTGACAACAGTGATGCCAAGAAATCATTTTTACCTTTGAATCTGAAATTATTCAAATCTGATTGGTGATGCAAGCTTCCCTGACAGAAAATATAAATTGTGTGGGTGTTTAAACTCCAGTGTTCATCTGTCAGTTTTGCAACCGTTGTGTTCAGAGACGTCTCATTTCGTTATCTCTAGCCAGTTTCTCCTGTTCTACAGGGTTGCAGGCAAGCTGGAGCCTATCCAAGCTGACTACAGGCAAAAGGCGGGGTACACCCTGGACAAGTTGCCAGGTCATCACAGGGCTGACACATAGACACAGACAACCATTCACATTCACACCTACAGTCAATTCAGAGTAACCAGTTAACCTAACCTGCATTTCTTTGGACTGTGGGGGAAACCGGAGCACCCAGAGGAAACCCACATGGACAACATGCAAACTCCGCACAGAAAGGCCCTCGCCGGCCACGGGGCTCAAACCCGGACCTTCTTGCTGTGAGGCGACAGCGCTAACCACTACACCACCGTGCCGCCTTTGTTCAGAGATGTGATTTGTTTAAAAATAAATGGGCATCCGCTAAATGAATCGTCTCCCTCTCAATATGCATGAGTTATCTCTTCTTGTGCAAGAACACAAGTGATAGCCACAGAATTAATTATTTCTTTATAGGTACTTCTTTTTTTTTGTGGTGTGGTGCTTATGCACAGGGTGTGTGTGTGCTGTAGTGCTGCTTCCAGCTATAGCCACCATCTAGCTCAGTGAGCGAAAAGAAAGGCCAAGTGCGCAAGCTTTCTCCTGGTGGTTTAATGGCTGCCACACCAAGACTCTTACAGTGCCTCCTCGCTGGCACACCATGGGTAATACTGAACTGTGAGGGATCTTGGAGCAGGTCTGAGCCCCAGAGGTGCTGGGGCTCAGACCTGGTGAGCAGGCCCACTGGTGTGTGGACACACCCTGGCACTTGCCAATCAGCCCCCTGCTGCCTTGTAGGGTAGGCCTCTTCAGGCAAAGGCTAGGAGAAGGGCACTCTGAATTAAACCGGGGCAGGCGAGGCTCATCAGTCAGGGATGGCAGCTCGCCTAGGAGAGGGAAACTCTGATCACAAACCTCCATTGCCTTGCGGCTACACCTTTATGAGGAAAGGCTTCGGGAGTCAACCCTGAGGAAAAATCTGGAGCTGGAGTCCCTAATGTGGTCCAACATAAACAGAGATGTTCTTCCAGCAACTCCTGCAGCCAGGCCGCCTCCAAGTGTAATGCCCCGCATCCCCTTGGGTTCAGTCAGTGCAGCCAAGAGGGGGACCCTGTTGACTGGGCAGCACAGGGTCTCCATACAACTTGCCCAGGCTCACGCCCTGGAGAGGTCACTCCAGTCTCGCCACAAGGTGAGAGCACAACACGGAAGACAGCAATCACAGGTTATAAGTCCCTACTTGATTGGTGGAGAATTGGATGCCACTGATTGTCTTCGATGGTGGGAGGAATTATCGCATTCCACTGGTCAGCTACCACCCGCCTCAAGCCAGGCAGCCCCCGGACAGTAAGGTGCTGACCCACCATGGTCTGCCTGCTCTAGTGGGTGCCTTGAGCTTAGAGCATGTGCTCGACAAGCAGATTGTCAAACCTGCACCATGCAATCACCATAGACACACAATGAAAACTCCAGCTTTTCGAATTGCAAGCTGGAATGTGCGTACTATGTGCACTGGACTATCAGATGACCTACAAGAAATCAACGACATCTGCAAGATACCAGTGATCGACATGGAGCTGCACAGATTAAAAGTTGACATTGCAGCCCTTCAAGAAATGTGTCTTCCCAAGAATGGATCGCTCAAGAAAGATCACTACACATTTTTTCTGGCAAGGGAAAGGCGCAGAGGAGCCAAGAATGCATGGAGCTGGCTTTTGCAGTCAAAAACTCTACTTCAGATGATTGAACCCCCTACAGATGGCTGCAAGCGCACACTCACCATGCGCTTGTCTACGATGGCTGGTCCTGTAAACCTCATATGCGTCTGTGCACCAATGATGCAAGCTACTCCTGGAGCGAAAGACCAGTTCTATGAGCTGCTAGACCACATAGTGCACCAGATCCCCTTGTGTGAACACCTCTATCTCCTAGGAGATTTTAATGCCCTAGTCGGAGCTGATCGCGAGTCTTGGCCGACTGTGCTTGGTCACCATGGCATTGGAAAGATGAATGAGAATGGCCAGAGACTCTTAGAACTGTGCTGCTATTGTGGGCTGTGCATCACCAACACTTTCTTCTGAAACAAGACTTGCCACAAAGCATCCTGGAGACATCCAAGGTCAGGCCACTGGCATCAGCTGGATTTGGTCATAACTAAGTGTACCTCCCTCAACAGCATGAGGAACACAAGGGCATACCACAGCGCTGACTGTGACACTGACCACTCACTCATTGTGTCAATGATAAGACTTTGACCAAAGAAAATCCACCTTTCAAGGAAGAAATGCCAACCAAAGATCGACACCTGCCACACTACTATCCCAGCCAAAAACCCAGAGTTCCTACAACACCTCGGAGAGTCACTGCCAAACATCCATGCAGAAACTGCTACAGACAGGTGGAACTCACTTCATAGTGCCATCTACAAAGCTGCTGCCCAGACATATGGAAAGAAGGAGCAGAAGAATGCAGACTGGTTTGAGGCCAATATAGTGCAACTGGACCCTGTCATCACCGGCAAGAGAGAAGCTCACCTTAACTACAAGCGTCATCCCAGTCAGAGGAACCTACTCGCGCTCAAGACAGCACGCAAGGAAGCCCAAAGAACAGCCCGCCGCTTTGATAATGACTACTGGTGCCAGCTGTAAAACAACATCCAGCAAACATCCGACACAGGTAACATCAGGGGGATGTATGATGGCATCAACCAAGCCACTGGCAAGCCAACAAAAAAGACTGCTCCCCTGAAATCAAAGACCATCACTGACAAGACCAAACAAATGGAACGACGGGTTGAATACTACCTGGACCTATATTCCACTGAAAACTTGGTCAGCCAAAGAACCTTAGATGTCACAGACAGCCTTCCTATAGCAGATGAACTGGATGCTGAACCCACATTAGAAGGACTTAGCAAAGCCATCGATGCCATTAAGAGTGGAAAAGCACCGGGAGAGGATGGAATTCCACCTGAGATCATCAAATGCGGGAAACAAGTCCTGCTTGAGCCACTTCATGACCTGCTTCTTCTTTGCTGGAGAGAGGGCAAGGTACCCCAAGATATGTGCAACACCAAGATCATCACCCTGTATAAGAATAAAGGGGACCGAAGTGACTGTAACAGCTACAGAGGTATCTCACTGCTCAGCATCACTGGCAAAGTCTTTGCCAGAGTGGTACTCAGCTGACTGCAAGTTCTTGCAAACCGAATCTACCCTGAGTCTCAGTGCACCTTCAGAGCTCAGAGATGTACAGTGGATATGATATTCTCAGTACGACAGCTCCAAGAGAAGTGCTGGGAGCAGCAGATGCCACTGTATATCGCATTTATTGACCTCACCAAAGCCTTTGATTTAGTGAGCAGAGACGACCTCTTCCAGCTCCTGCACAAGATTGGCTGCCCTTCCCAGTTACTCAGCATCATTGCTTCTTTCCGCAACAACATGCTAGGAGTAGTGAGCTACAACGGAGAAACCTCAGAGCCTTTTGCCATCAAGAGCAGCATAAAACAAGGTTGTGTCCTAGCACCAACTCTGGCATATTTTTCTCCATGCTGCTAAACTTTGCATTTAAAAACTCCACAGAGGGCAGCCACCTGCACACAAGAAGTGACGGGAAGCTATTCAACCCGGCCAGACTATGAGCAAGGACAAAGGTCTGCACCGTGCTCATCAGAGAACTGCTCTTTAGGGCCGGTGACACCGCAGATCTAGCAACAGCCAGAGCCAACCTGTCCTGCGGCATCAGAGAGGCAAAACTTCAGTACAGCATAATACAACCATAATACCAGTGCCAAAGAAGCCCCTCCCATCCAGCTATAACGACTATCGGCCCGTAGCACTGACTTCCATCATGAAGTGCTTTGAGTGACTGGTCATGCAGAACATCAAGTCCATCCTCCCTCCATCTCATGACCCATTCCAGTTTTCATGTAGGTCAAACAGGTCCATTGAGGACGCTATCTCCGCTGCTCTACACCCAACCCTCACTCACCTGGATTCAAAGAACACCTATGTGTGAATGCTGTTCTTGGATTACAGTTCAGCATTCAACACAATCATTCCCCAGCAGCTAATACAAAAACTCGGACATTTAGGATTCAACACCTCTCTTTGTAACTGGGTACTGGACTTTCTTATAGGGAGGCCGCAGAATGTTCAGGTTGGCAGTAACACCTCCAGAACCATCATGCTGAGCACAGGGGCCCTACAAGGGTGTGTGCTCAGCCCGCTGCTCTTCACCCTGCTGACACATGACTGTGTACCAATCTACAACACCAACCACATCATCAAGTTTGCGGATGACATGACTGTAGTGGGCCTCATCACAAACAATGAACCCAACTACAGGAATGAGGTGAGCCAACTGGTCCAGTGGAGTAAAGACAACAATCTCTTCCTGAATGTGGGGAAGACCAAAGAGATTGTGGTCAACTTCAGAAGAGGTCACTCACAGCATCCCCCTCTGACCATTAACGGTGCTGCAGTGGAGAGGGTGAGCAGCACCAAATTCCTAGGGGTGCACATCACTGAGGACCTCTCCTGGTCCAACACCACCACATTGCTGGCCAAGAAGGCTCACACTCGCCACTACTTCCTCCGCAAACTGAGGAGTGCACGAGTTCCCCCCCCAATCATGTGTTCTTTCTACAGGGGCACCATTGAGAGCATCCTCACTGGCTGCATCACTGTGTGGTATGGAGGCTGCAATGCCTCCTGCTGGAAGACTCTGCAACACATAGTGAACACAGCCAGCAAGATCATTGGTACCCCTCAGCCTTCTCTTACGGACATCTATCACTCCCATCTCACCCACAGAGCCATCAGCATCGCTGGTGACACCTCCCACCCTTCACACTCACTCTTCAGCCTCCTGCCCTCAGGGAAAAGGTACCGGAGCCTCCAGGCCTGCCCCACAAGATTACTGAATAGCTTCATCCACCAGGCTGTCAGGATGCTGAACTCTGTCCACTACCTACCCCCTACCCCTGGTCTGTAACACATTCATTCATTCAAGAAACTATTTCATCCATTTGCACATCACACTACAATCATTTGCATTACTGTTGTATCTACTGCTATTGCTCATTTGCACTACTGCTCATATACACCTCATAAGCTACTCTTTTAAGCAACTTCTCCATTACAGATTTTGTACTGTATTTGCACTACTGCTATTTTGTACATTGTTTAATTTTAGAGTGTATTTTTACCTATATTATCTATATATATATATATATATATATATATATATATATATATATATATATATATATATATATATTGTTTTTCTTAATATACATATTTTTTTAATCTGATTTTACAAGTAAGGTGAGAGAGAAACGGCATGTCAATTCTCCTATATGTCCTGGATAGTGAATTGACAATAAAAAATCTTTGAATCTTCGTGGATGACTTAGCCCTGACCGCCCATTCTGTAGAAGACCTCCAACTCCTCATCGGTCAGTTCTCCACTGTGTGCAAGGAATTTGGTCTAACAATTAGTATCAAAAAGACAAAAGTTATGGGTCAGGATGTTCCATCACCTCCATCCATCTACATCAATGACCAAGTGCTCCAAGTGACCAGCAGCTTCACTTACCTGGGCTCCACTGTCAGCTGTAACCTGTCCCTTCACCACGAGCTGGACAAGTGCATTGCCAAGGCTGCAGGTGTCATGGCCAAACTCAACAAGAGTGTCTGGAGCAACAACCTCCTGACAAGCAACACCAAGGTCAAGGTTTACAAGCCCTGTGTCCTGAGCACTCTCCTGTATGGCAGCAAAACATGGACAACATATGCCAAGCAAGAAAATCATCTTGAAACCTTTCACCCATGCTGCCTTCAGCGCACTCTAGACATCACATGGCGCGATAAGGTTACCAACACCTTTGTACTCAAGCATACCGGCTGCCTTAGTAAGCATCTCACCCTCTGTCAGAGAAGGCTTACTGGCTGGGACACGTGCACCACATGCATGATGGCCGCATCCCCAAAGACCTCTTGTATGGTGAACAGGCATTGGGACAGCGTGCAGTCAGCTGACCGCTACTCTGCTTCAAAGATGCGTGCAAGCGCAACATGAAAATGACGAATATCGACCCCAATGGATGGGAGAGTCTAGCAGGAGACAGGGGAAGATGGCACCACGTAGTCTGCTCTGGTATCAAGAGAGGAGAGTCGCACCAGAAGCTGTTAGAAAAGAGCAGATGAAGGAAACTGAGGCAACAAGACCAGGCCCTCAACCCATGATCACACTACACCTGTGTCAACTGTAGAAGAGATTGCCATGCGAGGATTGGACTACTCAGCCACTCCCGACACTGCTCACAACCAGACTGACAACCACCCAAGGCGCTACCATCATCTTCCGAGATGGACAGATGCCACGACGATGACTTTTTTCCTGATTCTCTTCTTTGTATGATTATATATATATATATATATATATATATATATATATATATATATGGCGGCACGGTGGTGTAGTGGTTAGCGCTGTCGCCTCACAGCAAGAAGGTCCTGGGTTCGAGCCCCGGGGCCGGCGAGGGCCTTTCTGTGTGGAGTTTGCATGTTCTCCCCGTGTCTGCGTGGGTTTCCTCCGGGTGCTCCGGTTTCCCCCACAGTCCAAAGACATGCAGGTTAGGTTGACTGGTGACTCTAAATTGACCGTAGGTGTGAATGTGAGTGTGAATGGTTGTCTGTGTCTATGTGTTAGCCCTGTGATGACCTGGCGACTTGTCCAGGGTGTACCCCGCCTTTCGCCCGTAGTCAGCTGGGATAGGCTCCAGCTTGCCTGCGACCCTGTAGAAGGATAAAGCGGCTTGAGATAATGAGATGAGATATATATATATATATATATATATACACAAGTGTGTGTGTGTGTGTGTGTGTGTGTGTACTAGTGCATCTCAAAAAATTAGAATACCATGAAAAACTTCCTTTTTTTCATAATTTAATTCAAAAAGATAAACTTTCATATATTCTATATTCATTACATGTAATGTGAAATATTTAATGCCTTTTTTGTTTTAATTTTGATGATTATGGCTTATATCTCATGAAAATCAGAAATCCAGTATCTCAAATTATTAGAATATTCCCTAAGATCAATCAAAAAAAGGATTTACAATACAGAAATATCCAACTTCTGAAAAGTATATTCATTTATACACTCAATACTTGGTTGGGGCTCCTTTACCATGAATTACTGTATCAATGCGGTGTGGCATGAAGGTGATCAGTCTGTGGCACTGCTGAGGTGTTATTGAAGCCCAGGTTGCTTTGATAGTGGCCTTCAGCGTATCTGTATTTTTGGGTTGGGTGTTTCTCATCTTCCTCTTGACAATACCACATAGATTCTCTATGGGGTTCAGGTCAGGCAAGTTGGCTGGCCAATCAAACACAGTAATATCATGGTCAGCAAACCATTTGGTTGTAGTTTTGGCACTGTGGGTAGGTGCCAAGTCCTGCTGGAAAAGGAAATCAGCATCTCCAAAAAGCTCATCAGCAGATGGAAGCATGAAGTGCTCTAAAATCTCCTGGTAGATGGCTGTGTTGACTTTGGACTTGATAAAATACAGTGGACCAACACCAGCAGATGACATGGCACCCCAAATCATCACAGACTGTGGAAACTTCACACTCTGCTTCAAATATCTCAGATTCTGTGCCTCTCCACTCTTCCTCCAGGCTCTAGAACTGTGATTTCCAAATTAAATGCAAAATGTACTTTCATCTGAAAAAAGGACTTTGGACCACTGAGTAACAGTCCATTTCTTTCTCTCCTTAGCCCAGATAAGACACTTCTGACATTGTCTCTGGCTCAGGATTAGCTTGATATTAGGAATGCGAAAGTTGTATCCCCTTTCTTGAAGATGTCTGTTCGTGATGGGTCTTGATACACTGACACCAGCCTCAGTCCACTCCTTGTGAAGCTCTCCCAAGTTCTTGAATCAACTTTTCTTGACAATCCTCTCAAGACTGCGGCCATCCCTGTTGCTTGTGCACCTTTTCCAGCTACCCTTTTCAGCAATTACCTTTTGTGGCTTACCCTCCTTGTGGAAGGCATCAGTGATCATCTTCTGGACAACAGTCAAGTCAGCAGTCTTCCCCATGATTGTGGCTGTGTGTACTGAACTAGACCGAGAGATACACTGTGTTCATACTGTTTTACTCAAACTCGAAATGAAATATTCTCATATTTTGAGATGTTTTTTTTTATGTTTTTGTACTGTATGCCATACTGATTAAAATTAAAATAGAAAAATGCTTGAAACATTTTAGTTTATGTGTAATGAGTCTATAATATATAACATTTTCACTTTCTTAAATAACTGATGGAAAATATTGAACTTTTTCACAATATTCTAATTTTTTGAGATGGACTAGTGTGTGCACGCACGTGTGTGTGTGTATATATATATATATATATATATATATATATATATATATATATATATATATATAATATACCAATAATATGAAAAAAAACAAATTCAAGTTATTACTCTGTTCACAGGCACTATTTATTTCACTCTCCTCCTGAGTTAGCTTGGGGGCTAAATGCTCACATTTTAAGACCAAATGAAAAGCATAATGAGTAATCTCTTCTTCACATAAAGTAATGTCAATTTTCCTTTGCTCTGTTGAAATTCTCCTCTGGTAAATTTTGAATTTAATTTATTCTGAACTAGCTAAACCAAACTTTCTAACTGTGCATAAAAATCAATAATGAATTAAACATGAAAAGATGGATTTTAATGCTATTACTTGGCAAAGTCAAACAGGGAATTGCATGGGAAGAGAGGGATTCTGTTGGAGCTGAAAGTGAGTTGTAAGTTCGCATTTTGGCCTCATGATCCATTCATTAAACCCAATTTGAAATGGCAGCTATTAATCCACAAGTGAACCATACTAATGAATGTCATACAAATGATTCTTAAAGCATGAATTGTGCACCCATAAGTGTCAAAAAATGCAAATGCATGACTACACTGGCTCAGATTAGAATATCATACCTAAAGCTATAAATCTGGGCTTTCCCCCCATAAATGATCCCAAGAGCAAAACCAAAAGAATTATTACACACTTACAGTTCAGAATACTATGGACAGAATTCTTTGAGGAAGAGATCACAGTCTCTGTTTCTTTATGGGTAATCTGCATCTTGAATTGCATAAATGACTAGCATAGTCTTCATGGCCATGTCCTGATGTCTTCTATCAAATTATTCTCAGCACCAACCTGATCACTCAGACCATCAAACAGTAAAATACTGGTCATTCCTAAATGAGCGTTGAACAAAAAAAAAAACCTTGAACTGTAGTTAGCCCAAAGTTTTGGATTTCTCTCCTAAACATTGAAAAACTTGTAAATAATCCTAAAGCACATTTGTTTTTAACACCTGAACAAAAAATTGATAAATGTACTAAACTTTACTGCTTTTCAGATGTAGCTAATTAGATCTTTCAGTTTTTGTTTGTCTTGTCTTTGAATTTTTATCTCTTTTACAAAGTACTTAAAACGCTCCAATAGGGATCCAAGAAGAACTCCATTTGATACAGTGGTGCTTGAAAGTTTGTGAAATTCTTCCAGATACCTTGAAACATTTCATGATATTATGCACCATAGAGGGTTCAATATCAAAATTCCTTCATATATTTCTTTGTGGAACATTGTTTTTCATCATTTCAATAATTTTCTTTTGCATTTGTTGACAAACTGGAGATCCTTGGCCGATATTTGCTCTTCAAAGACTAGGTCTTTCCTTCAAAGACAAGGGCTCTCTATTTTGATTACAGTCATCAGGTGACATCACCTTTTTCAAATCACACCATTATTAAATTGTTTTACTTCATTACTAGCCCTAAATTGCCCCATCCCAACTTTTTTGGAAGGCATTAAATGCAGGAATGGATGTATATTCACAAATGAAATGAAGTTGACCATACAAAACATGAACTATCTTGGGTTCATACTGTCTGCAATGAAATACAAGTCAAAGTAATTTTACAAATCACTGTTTGTTTGTTAATTTGCATTTTCCATACTGTCCCAACTTTTTTCTGATTTGGGTTTGTATATTAAAATAATACACACCAGGGTGATATACCCAACACTAAGTTAATTATTTTTCATATTCCAGCACTGTCTGAGATGTGCTATTCCACATATATCACTGTGATGCAATGACAATGTTTCAATTTTAATTGTTGATTTGCCAACAGTTATAATGTTTAATGAACAGCACACTACTTTTTAATGGTGTGTAGTTATTCAATGTTGTGGAATGTCTGCAAGACAAGTTAGTTCCTGCTACTCCTTATGTTATAGCAGTAAACCCGCACCTCTGTTTCCTCTTTGTCTCAAATAAAAAATAGCTTCTCATTTTACAAAGAAACTGGAAAGCATGAACTCCTGTCCTAAAAACTTTCCTATGCTGAGAAACTTTACAAAGCACTGACTGTTACAAAGTAGAGACACTCTAGAATCTTTCCAAAAATATAGATAGATAGATAGATAGATAGATAGATAGATAGATAGATAGATAGATAGATAGATAGATAGATAGATAGCAGCACGGTGGTGTAGTGGTTAGCGCTGTCGCCTCACAGCAAGAAGGTCCGGGTTTGAGCCCTGTGGCTGGTGAGGCCTTTCTGTGCGGAGTTTACATGTTCTCCCCATGTCCGCGTGGGTTTCCTCCGGGTGCTTCGGTTTCCCCCACAGTCCAATGACATGCAGGTTAGGTTAACTGGTGACTCTAAATTGACCGTAGGTGTGAATGTGAGTGTGAATGGTTGTCTGTGTCTATGTGTCAGCCCTGTGATGATCTGGCGACTTGTCCAGGGTGTGCCCCGCCTTTCGCCCGTGGTCAGCTGGGATAGGCTCCAGCTTGCCTGCGACCCTGTAGAAGGATAAAGCGGCTAGAGATAATGAGATGAGATTGTTAGGACTGGGACTGTTTTGGCCTCTAGAGGCCGCTGTTATTTCCTTTTTGTGTCATGTTTGTTTTGGCCTCTAGAGGCCGCCACTGTTCCTGTGTTTTGTGTTTGTGTTAATTGCCTGTTTAGTCCTGATTATTTTCACCTGTGTTCAATTTAGTTTGTGTATTTATACCCCCTGAGTTCAGTCCTCTTGTCACAGAGTCTTTGTGCTGTTATGTTTATCTCCAGTTTCCTCTGTACCGTGTTCTTTGTTTTGCACTTTGCTTTTCTTTTGGACCTAAGTATTTACTGTGTTTTTGGATCTTCTGAGCGTTCAGCATTTTGCCTTTCCTTTTGTTTTTGGACTTTGCACCTTTGGATATTTTTATTTTTTTTTAATCTTCTGAGCTTTTGGATTTTCTTTTTTTGTTTTTTTATCGGATTGTAAATATTGTACATAGTGTAAATAAACTGTTGTTTGATACTTTTTCTACTTCCGCCTCACACCTCTGCATTTGAGTCATCCCCCTGGTGGCCTAGTGGGGCTTTGCTGGATTATCACACCAACGAACCAGGTTTGAATCCCAGCAAATCCCTAACAGAAAGACTCCGTCATGACCGACTCAGCAGAGGCTGCTTCAACTGTCTACCCAGCCAACCTTCAGGGAATTACGGCAGCTTTGACACGCTTCGGAGCAACCATGGACGCTCATGGACGTACGCTCACCAGCCAATGTGAGGCCCTTGCTCGCCACAAGGAACTGCTTCAGCAAATTGGGAAAACCCTGGCACAGCTGACATCTCTGTCGGCATCTCCTGATCCAGCTCCCGCTCTTGCTCCTGTGCCTCCTGCCATGCTGCCTTCTTCACTTCACGAACCCAGCCTTCCTGCACCACAGAGGTACAACGGCAAGCACAGTGAGTGCCGAGAGTTCCTTACCCAGTGTCAACTTACCTTTGAGCTTCAGCCTACCACCTACACTACGGATCGCCGCAAGATTGCCTTTGTGATCACCTTATTAGCTGGTAAGGCGCGAGCCTGGGCTACTGCTATCTGGCAAAGACAGGGACCTGAGTGCCTTGATTTCCAGCTGTTTTCTGAAGAGATGCTTCGGGTCTTCGATCAGGCGGACATCAGTACCGACGCAGCCCGAAAGCTCATGTCCATCCGGCAAGGAGGAAGCGTCACAGATTACGCCATCTCATTCCGGACGCTCGCAGCAGTAAGTGGATGGAACGAGACTGCCCTGGTGTCACCCTTCCACCATGGTCTGTCTGACCCCATCAAGGACGGTCTGACCTCTATTGGATGCCCAAGTGACCTCGAAACCCTCATCTCACATGCTATTCGTCTGGACAACAGGATGAGAGAATGCCACCAAGCCTTGAGCCCCCCCAGCCTCCCTACCTCTACCTGGAGACCGTCTACCTCCTTCAGTGACTGTCCAGAACCCATGCAAGTGGGTCGTACTCGCCTCTCCGCATCTGAAAGGGAGCGGAGAAGGAGGGACAAGTGCTGCATCTACTGTGGCAAGCCTGGTCACTTCCGAGCATCATGTCCCGAGCTCTTGGGAAAAGGACCACCCCGTCCAGCTGAGGGAGGGTTGTGACAGGGCCTACCCTCTCTCCCAGACTCCCTGGCCAAGGAATCTACATCCCGGTCTCCATCTCCTGGGGTGAGTCTGTCCACTCTTGTTAAGCTTTGTTAGACTCAGGGGCAGCTGGGAACTTTATGGATATTCACTTCGCCCAAAGCGTCAATATTCCGACTGCACCTCTTGAAGTCCCACTGTCTGTGTCTGCCCTCGATGGCCAAGCATTAGGTGATGGAAGAGTCACCCAAGTTACTTCTCCAGTCTTCCTCCAGTCTCAAGGTCACAAGGAAGAAATATCACTGCACCTGATTCCTTCACCTGAGTTCCCAGTTATTCTAGGCCTTCCTTGGCTTACTCGCCACAACCCTCGCATAGACTGGGTAACTAGCCAGGTTGTGGAATGGGGCCCTGCATGCCATGCCTCTTGTCTGCTCTCTAGCTCTCCTGTGTCTCCTGCCGAGCCCCCTGATCTCACCGAGTTATCTCAAGTTCCCACAGAGTACTGGGATCTCAAGGAGGTATTCAGCAAGAGCAGGGCCGCCGTTCTTCCTCCGCACCGGGCCTACGACTGTGCCATCGACTTGCTCCCTGGGACTACCCCTCCTTGTGGCAGACTGTTTTCCCTCTCTCAGCCAGAATGCAAGGCCATGGAGGAATACCTCAAAGACGTCCTGGTCTCTGGGTTCATTCGACCCTCCACCTCACCTGCTGGTGCCGGCTTCTTCTTTGTCGGCAAGAAGGATGGGGGGCTCCAACCATGTATTGACTCCAGGGGCCTGAACAAGATCACTGTGCGCAACCAATATCCCCTTCCGCTGATGTCCACTGCTTTCGACCTGCTCCAAGGCGCCACCGTCTTCACCAAGTTGGACCTACGGAACGCATACCACCTCATCCTTATCCGACAGGGAGACGAGTGGAAGACCACCTTTAACACCCCGACTGGGCACTACGAATACCAGGTGATGCACTTCGGACTCACCAACGCACCAGCTGTTTTTCAGGCCCTAATCAATGACGTCTTAAGGGACATGATTAACCTGTACGTTTTTGTCTACCTCGACGACATCCTTATCTTTTCCAAGACCATGCAGGAGCACCGCCACCATGTCCGCCAGGTTCTCCAGAGGCTGCTACAGAACAATCTGTTCGCCAAGGCCCAGAAATGCGAATTTCATGTTCCCGAGGTCTCCTTTCTGGGATTTATTGTATGGACAGGCCAACTCCAAATGGACCCTGCCAAGACCCTGGCCATCCGGGACTGGCCTACTCCCAAGTCTGTTAAGGATGTTCAGCGGTTCTTAGGATTCGCTAACTTCTACCGCAAGTTCATCAGGAACTTCAGTTCTGTAGCAGCACCCATGTCAGACCTTACCAAAGGGACAGGTGGATCTTATGTCTGGTCTCCTCAGGCAGAAAAGGCGTTCAAAGACCTCAAGGACCGCTTCTGCACGGCACCCATTCTGGTCCTCCCGGACACCTCCCAACCATTCATCGTGGAGGTGGACGCCTCGGACAGTGGTGTCGGCGCGGTGCTCTCTCAACGTTCGGAAGGAAAGCTGCACCCCTGCGCTTACTTCTCCCACCGCCTGAGTCCTGCGGAGTCCCGGTACGATGTGGGGGATCGAGAACTGCTAGCGGTCAAACTGGCCCTTGAGGAGTGGAGGCACTGGCTGGAGGGAGCGCAACATCCATTCCTGGTTTGGACTGACCACAAGAACCTGGAGTACCTCCAGCAAGCCAAGAGACTGAACCCTCGACAGGCTAGGTGGGCCCTGTTTTTCAGTCGGTTTGACTTCACCCTCTCGTACCGCCCCAGCTCCAAGAACACCAAACCTGATGCACTGTCCAGGCTGTTCTCTGCCACTAACAGGGAGAATGAAGTCGGGCCTATTATCCCTGTGTCCCGGATTGTGGCCCCTGTCTGCTGGGGTATTGAGGAGGCTGTCCGACGAGCCCAACGCCAGGACCCCGGTCCTGGGACGGGGCCACCGGGCCTCTTGTATGTCCCACATCAAGCCCGGGCCAAGATTCTCCAGTGGGGTCACTCTTCCCCTCTCACCGCCCACCCGGGAGCTCGGAGGACCCTGGACTTCCTGAAAAGACGCTTCTGGTGGCCTAACATGGAGAAGGAAGTAAGGTCATTTGTCCTGTCCTGTGAGGTTTGCACCAGAACCAAGAACCCACGACAGCGTCCCCAGGGTCTCCTGCATCCTCTGACCATTCCCCGGCGTCCCTGGTCCCACGTGGCAGTCGACTTCATCACGGGTCTCCCTGAGTCACAAGGTAACATGGTCATTTTGGTCATAGTTGACAGATTCTCCAAGGCCTGCCGCTTCATACCACTGTGCAAACTCCCCTCTGCTCTTGAAACAGCGAAACTTATGTTTAATCATGTCTTCCAAGTCTTTGGTCTTCCACAGGACATCGTCTCAGACCGAGGGCCCCAGTTCTCCTCCCGAGTGTGGCACGGGTTCTGCAAGGTCATCAGAGCCACTGCCAGCCTTTCCTCTGGGTTTCACCCACAGTTCAATGGTCAGACAGAGAGGCTCAACCAGGACCTGGAAACCACCCTGCGAGGCCTGGCTATGGATAACCCGACATCGTGGAGCACCTGGCTGCCATGGGTAGAGTACGCCCACAACACCCTGCAGTCATCGGCCACCAAGCTGTCGCCATTCCAGTGCCAATTCGGGTTCCAGCCACCTCTGTTCCCAGACCAGGAGGAGGACGTGGGGGTGCCCTCGGTCAACCAATATGTGAGACGGTGTCGCAAGACCTGGAGCAAGGTCAGGAAGACCCTCATACAGACCTCCAGAACCAACCAGACTCAGGCCAACCGCCATAGAAGACCTGCCCACGCTTTCCACCCTGGGCAGCGGGTTTGGCTGTCCACTAAGGACCTTCCGCTGCGGGTGGAGAACCGCAAGCTTGCTCCTCGCTACATTGGCCCCTTCAAGGTGGTGCGCAGGGTGAACCCTGTCTCCTACCGGCTCCAGTTGCCCCGGACTCTGAGGATCAACCCCACTTTCCACGTTTCCCTGTTGCGGCCCGTACTGACGTCTACGTATGCCCCTGCCCCTAGGAACCCCCCACCCCCCCGCATCTTCCAGGGTCAGACTGTGTTCACTGTGCATCGCCTGCTTGACTCCCGCCGGGTCCGCGGCGGGCTGCAATATCTGGTGGACTGGGAGGGCTATGGTCCTGAGGAGCGCTGCTGGGTTCCTGCTCGGGATGTCCTAGATAAAGAACTGTGTCGGGACTTCCATTCAGCCCATCCGGATCGCCCTGGGAACGTCAGGAGACGCTCCTGGGGGGGGGTCCTGTTAGGACTGGGACTGTTTTGGCCTCTAGAGGCCGCTGTTATTACCTTTTTGTGTCATGTTTGTTTTGGCCTCTAGAGGCCGCCACTGTTCCTGTGTTTTGTGTTTGTGTTAATTGCCTGTTTAGTCCTGATTATTTTCACCTGTGTTCAATTTAGTTTGTGTATTTATACCCCCTGAGTTCAGTCCTCTTGTCACGGAGTCTTTGTGCTGTTATGTTTATCTCCAGTTTCCTCTGTACCGTGTTCTTTGTTTTGCACTTTGCTTTTCTTTTGGACCTAAGTATTTACTGTGTTTTTGGATCTTCTGAGCGTTCAGCATTTTGCCTTTCCTTTTGTTTTTGGACTTTGCACCTTTGGATATTTTTATTTTTTTTATCTTCTGAGCTTTTGGATTTTCTTTTTTTGTTTTTTTATCGGATTGTAAATATTGTACATAGTGTAAATAAACTGTCGTTTGATACTTTTTCTACTTTCACCTCATGCCTCTGCATTTGAGTCATCCCCCTGGTGGCCTAGTGGGGGTTTGCTGGATTATCACACCAATGAACCAGGTTCGAATCCCAGCAAATCCCTCACAGAGATGAGCTTCTCATTTTACAAAGAAACTGGAAAGCATGAACTCCTGTCCTAAAAACTTTCCTATGCTGAGAAACTTTACAAAGCACTGACTGTTACAAAGTAGAGACACTCTAGAATCCTTCCAAAAATAAATAGATAGATGGCGGCATGGTGGTGTAGTGGTTAGCGCTGTTGCCTCACAGCAAGAAGGTCCGGGTTCAAGCCTTGTGGCCAGCGAGGGCCTTTCTGTGTGGAGTTTGCATGTTCTCCCTGTGTGTGTGTGGGTTTCCTCTGGGTGTTCCGGTTTCCCCCAAGACATGTAAGTTAGGTTAACTGGTGGCTCTCAATTGACTGCAGGTGTGAATGGTTGTTTGTCTCTGTGTCAGCCCTGCGATAACCTGGTGACTTGTCCAGGGTGTACCCCGCCTTTCGCCCATAGGTAGCTGGGATATGCTCCAGCTTGCCTGCGACCCTGTAGAACAGGATAAGCATTTACAGATAATTGATATATATATATTTTATATCACAGGTTATATCTTGCTAACCTCTTCCCAGAGTGTTATGTTATTTAATTCAGTAAAGCATTAGGAACAGAATTAAAATAAAATATTCTTAACCCAACATGATATCTTGAGTTGACAGAGCCAAAGAGCTTTTCCTTACCAGTGTTGTGCATGAACGCACTAAATGAGCATAGTTTATTGAACAGTTAACTGAGCGAATCAGTTTGCAAATAATGACTGTGAACGTGAGTGTCATTCACTCCCACAAGAAGGTCCTGACCAGAAGGTGGTGGTACTGCACCAAAAAACTGTTTACCAACCAGCAAAAACCATCAGAAGAAGAACTGCATTCTACTGCAGCACCTGAACCAAGAAATTACATTTATAAACCTATCTATTTTGAGTTGTCCTGCTTTATGATACACTAAGTGGTAAATATTTATATTCACCTTGGTTTTTCTTGGCTTAAAAAAGTTCTTTATGCTTGTTGTTCTATAGGAGTATGCAGTAATTAATTTCATTTGGGAAGTTGCAATGATTGGGGCTGGGGAGGGCTAAGTAAAAGGAGGTTCTCCTGAAAAAGAATAGTTCAGAGCAACTCATTAAATATTTTTGGAAGAAATGAACATGAACTAGTTCATTTTGTGGACTGTGAACTATGAACGTGAACTACTTCATTTTCATCTGTGTGAACTGAAATTTGAGCTAGCTCTTGTTAAGTGTGAACTTGCACAACACTTTTGTTTACTGTCTCTAATTTTTAAAGACACACACACACACTAAACATATTTTGCTTCCATGTTATCTTGCTCTACTTTACCACTATCAGGGATGAGAGTTTTCCACTTTTCGGCGGATTTCCGCTTTTTCTGAGGAAAAAACGACCTTTTTATATTATGCCAAATCCGTTGAGAATTTTTTTTAATTAATTTCGGGGGGCACGGTGGTGTAGTGGTTAGCGCTGTCGCCTCACAGCAAGAAGGTCCGGGTTCAAGCCCCGTGGCTGGTGAGGGCCTTTCTGTGCGGAGTTTGCATGTTCTCCCCGTGTCCGCGTGGGTTTCCTCCGGGTGCTCCGGTTTCCCCCACAGTCCAAAGACATGCAGGTTAGGTTAACTGGTGACTCTAAATTGACCGTAGGTGTGAATGTGAGCGTGAATGGTTGTCTGTGTCTATGTGTCAGCCCTGTGATGACCTGGCGACTTGTCCAGGGTGTACCCCGCCTTTCGCCCGTAGTCAGCTGGGATAGGCTCCAGCTTGCCTGCGACCCTGTAGAAGGATAAAGTGGCTAGAGATAATGAGATGAGATGAGATGAGATGAGATGAATTTCGGGGGGTTGGGGTATGTTCCTTCATGCTGTTCAAACTTTATTAACTCCAACGATGTTTACACATTATTTGTAAGTCACCATCTTTAGTCTCGTTTAAATCTCGTTGAATGTGATGTAAAATTCATGTTATCTACATTGTTATTGGTCAAAACATCGATGTCGAGACCATAATAGCCAATCAAAACAGTTTTTACAAAGACACCCACATCCGCTTTCTTTTATCAAAACTTACACATGTTCGTGAGCTGCATATCAAAAATACTTTCCTCTAATCGGCGTTTTTTCTCAAGATGCTGAATACTATTGACAAGCTAGATGAAGCGAAGGCATGTGAAATTGATGCTGGTATAAAAAACAAGTTTAGCAAAGCAAAAGGAAAGCAAGAGAGGAGTGTGAGAGAGAGCAGAAGAGAGCCAGGTTAGAGCATATAAAAACACAGGAGGAGCTGGCTAATGAAAGAAAAAGGAAAAAAGAGAGGACTGATAAGCTTTTGGCTTTGGCCAAGAAGCTGAAGTCTAAATGATCAAATGAAAATTTGTTTCAAAAATAACTGGGAACTGTTTTGATTGATTGATTGATTGATTGATTGATTGATTGATTACTTTATTCTGAACAATAAAGAAAGATATAAAAATAAAAATTTAAATAAAAAATACAATAATCAAAACATCATCATAAACAAACAGAATAGCGTAGCCACAAGGCAATAACATAATGTTCAGAAAGGATTAGGAAGAAGTAATAACTTATCCAATCCTAACCCTCTATACCACCGCTAATCAAATGTCACTTTCCACCATAATAAACTATATATACAAAAGAAAACAAAAGCAATAAACAAAAAAGAAAACATACCAACATACCAAAACATACCGACATGGTATAATATCGACCAAATCAAATCATATATACAGATACTTATGTTATGCATATATACACACATACAATACATATATACAGTACATACATATACACATACCTATAACTATATACTAAATACAAGAAGACCAGTCACAGACTTACTCTCAATTTCATCATCACCTATATAGTCTGCCTGTCCTCATTCTCATATATTTTTATTAACATGTTTTTATATAATTTTTTAAACAGTTTTATGTTGGTGCTATTTTTGAGTTCATTTTCCAGACCATTCCACAATTTCACCCCACAGACTGTTATGCACATACTTTTCAGAGTTGTTCTAACATTTACTCTCTTAAAATTAATTTCCCCTCTCAGGTTATACCCACCCTGCCTTTCCATAAATGTATTTTGTACCTCACCCGGATGAAGGTTATGTCTTGCTTTATACATAATTTGTGCAGTCTTGTGTTTAACCAGATCCGTGAATTTCAGAGTGTGTGCTTTTACGAATAATGCGTTTGTATGCTCAAGATATCCCGTATTATTGACAATTCTTATTGCTCTTTTTTGTAATGTGCATAACGGCTGCAGGTTAGATTTGTAGGTATTACCCCATATCTCCACACAGTAGCTCAGATATGGAAGTATGAGTGCATTATACAGAGTATGTAGTGATTTATAGTCCAGAATGTGTCTTGATTTCCCCAAAATTGCAGTAATCTTTGCTATTTTTGCTTTAACATGATTAATATGCGGTTTCCAGCAGACTTTATGATCAACAATCACACCCAGAAATTTTATTTCATAAACTCTTTCTATGGTTATGTTGTCAATTTTCAATTCAACTTGAGGGTTCGACTTATATTTTCCGAATAACATAATCTTTGTTTTACTCAAATTCAATGACAATTTGTTTACATTAAACCACCTTTTTAATTTATTCATTTCAGTTGTGATTGTTTCCATAAGCTGCTGTGCATTGTCCTTGGCGCAAAAGATGTTTGTATCATCAGCAAATAAAATGCATTTCATTATACATGATACATTACATAAATCATTAATGTACAATATAAACAGCTTAGGACCTAAGACAGACCCTTGCGGTACTCCACATGTTATGGGCAAATAATCAGATGTGTGATCTCCAATTTTTACAAATTGTTGCCTGTTACTTAAGTAGCTCCTCACCCAGTCCAAACCAACCTCTCTGATACCATACCTCTCTAATTTTTTTAATAGAATGTCGTGATTTATTGTGTCAAATGCTTTCTTTAGATCTATGAAAATTCCCATAACATGTTTTTTATTGTCTATACCATTTGTGATTTTCTCAATAAGTTCCATTAATGCCAGGGTTGTTGATCTGTCTTTCCGGAATCCGTATTGACTGTCAGCTAAAAGTTTATATTTTTCAATGAAGTTGTCTAGTTTTGCTGTGAACAGTTTTTCGAGGATCTTGGAGAACTGAGAGAGTAAAGAAACTGGCCTGTAATTTGTGTAATGGTGTCTATCTCCACATTTATATAAAGGTATAACTTTAGCTATTTTCATGTTGTTTCGAAATTTACCAGATTGAAAAGACATATTACATATGTGAGTAAATGGTTCTGCAATTTCTTCAATAACTTTTTTTATTAAACTCATATCAATATCATTCCAGTCAGTGGAGGTTTTACTTTCACTTCTCCTTACAATATCTATGACCTCTTTTATGCCAGCTGCACCAATGAATATAGATTTAGGATTTCTCTCCCATCGAGCAGCCTCCGCCCCTCCAGGTGTGTCTTTATCCTGAATCTTTTCTGCCAAATCTGGTCCCACATTTACAAAGAATCTATTAAAACCATTTACCACTTCTTCCATATTATTTATTGATCTGTCATTCTCAATATAATGATCAGGGTAGCTTGTGTTTTTGTTTTTAGCTCTATTCCTAATAATACTATTTAGTACATTCCATAGCCCCTTCATGTTATTTTTATTACTATCTAATAATTTATTATAATATTCCTTCTTACATGTCCTCATAATGCTGGTTAATTTATTCTTGTATTTTTTATATTTAACTTCTGCCTCCAAAGTTCCTTTTTTTTATGAATTGTCTATACAGTGTGTTCTTTTTTTTACAGGCATTTTTTAATCCTTTGGTGATCCATGGACCATTTGCTTGTTTTTGTCCATCATTGTATTTCCTTACAGGACAGGTTTTATCATATAGTGTTTTAAAGATATTTAGGAATCCACTGTATGCTTTGTCAATATCTTCTTCCTCTATACTACTTTCCAGTTCTGTTTAAGTAATTCACTCTTAAGTGTCCTTATATTTTCTTCGGTTCTTATCCGTTTGTATTTCAGCTGATTCATATCCTTAGGTTTCCAGTACAGTTGATGAGTACAGTAGGTTTCCAGTACAGTTAACTGGGAACTGTAAATAACTTTTAACTGTAAAAAGTGTAAATAGACATTTTCCTTTTGAAGAAAACATACAAGTGATGTGGACAATAAGATAAAGACAGTCCCCATAAAATATGCATTTGTTTGATTCAATACATTGAATATATGATAATTTGAATTATAGCTGACAGTGTTGATAACTATATAACTTTAAAGTTTAAATAGACATTGTGAAGAAATCATATACAAGTAATGTGGACGTTAGGAAAAGCTCAGTTTCCATAAGATATGAATGTTTTTATTTAATTCAATATATTGAATATATGAAAATTTGAATTATTAATGGAACTGTAAATAACTATGAATTTTAATGGACTTTTTTAGGAAAACAAGTGATGTTGACAATGAGTAATAACCAGTCCCCATAAAATGTAGATATTATTTTGAATTAATGCAATACACATATTGATTTTGATACATATTGTTCTATATAATAGTGTTTTATTTCAATAAGTATTAAAATAGGCATCAAGTGTTTTAATTAACTACAGCTCAGATTGCAGGAAATAGGGTGTGTAAGGCCTCATTTTGAAAAAAAAATTCCCGGGGGGTGTCCCCGGACCCCCCTTATTACAAATTTTCTGCTTTTTTCATCAGGACCCACTCTCATCCCTGCACTATCTAGGAGCAACTTCAAACTTAATAAAATAATTAAGGGAATCAAACACAAGAATCTGTGCTGTTGTAGGCAAATAATTACAGACAAAGTGATGTGATGCCACCCCAAAGTTGCCTGTTTTCTAGGAACCAATAATGGCACATCCTGAAGTGTTTTGTTCCAGTTATACTACATCATTTTGCCGACCATTATAATTAAAATATCTATAAACAGTCATTCACTCACCAGGATCTCTTTGTTTCTCTCTCCTGAAGTAAACAAAAAAACAAAATACAAAAACAAACAAACAAACAAACAAACACCTCTTGTTACATTTTACTTGGTTTCTCCTCAAGAAACCAGAAGTTGCAAACTCATCTGTCCTGAAGATTTGTCCATGGTGGAAGACTTGCAGAGTAATAAAACAAAGCACTGACACTGGAGACTCCCTCTATAAATGTGAAATCAACATTTCCTTCTAGAAACCTTCTTCATTTTCCCATTATATGTTTTTCTTTGTGAAAAAAAAATGTGCACGCTTATTCTGTTTATATTAGCCTTAGATTATGTGCCATACCAGTGCCTGTGAAGGAGCTGTTACTATGGAAATGATAATGTATTAGGATTAATGAATGCATAGAAACCTGTGAATTGCTTTGCAGCCAGCACTACTGTCAAAGCTGTGCTGTTATTGTAAAGTAATGAACATCTTCTGATCAAATGAGAAAATCAAGAGCACTATATTATAAAAAAAAACTTAACATGCAGTATACATTAAGATATTCATACATTAAGATGGAATGCATTCTTAATTTGTTTACCTTCTGCTTATAATAATGTACTATATTTTAATGCCATAAAAGCTGTATATGCAGATCCATTTGTATCTCTCTCAGCATGTGCATAGTCCTTTGTACTTTTATAATTGGCAGAATTCACACACTATATAGTGTGCAGTCATTTGCAGTTGCCAATCCCTTGTACTTTCCTTATCAAAAGGTTTCTTGCTCAGGAGAAAACTGGAGGATATCTCTTCTGATACCTTATTGTAAAAGGGCAATGTGGGTTGAAGTAGAGGAGGACACACAGGGTAACACTTCCCTCAGGCAATCTCTCCTGGATTCAACCACAAACACACTTCCATGCTGGGCTCTCTCTCAGTTTGGTCCAGTTGTCTTTTCTCTTGCACCCTCCTCTTCCTTCTCTCCATGCCTCTCTTCTACTCAAATTCTCATTCTCCCATGTCCTCCAGGTACAAGTGGCATGTTTCAAAATCGACTTTCTTGTACTCTCTGTCCTTTCTTTTTATTTCTGTTTTAGTCTTTTTTTCTGAGCTACCTTACACAACTTCAGTCTGTCTTCTTTGTATCTGCCTAATCTGAATGTGTTTTTTAGTTCCAGTTTGATGAACAAGGTAAAGGAAACCCTCCCCTACTCTCTCTCTAGCTTCATCCTTTCTTCCCCACTTGCTCCTGTTTTGCTCTGCCTATATGAAGCTTTTCTGAGCCAATCAGTCCTCCAGCCCAACAAAACAGCATTGACACACAGCTGCGTGCTCTCAAAGCACAACAACCCTCCATCACTCTAAATACCCATTTCAGCCAACAACAACAACCCAGAACAACATTCAGTCTATTGCAAATTCTTTGTCTGTTCCTTTGTCATTCCCTCTCTTTTTTGTTTTCCATACTTCTATTCTCTCTCTCTCTCTCTCTCTCTCTCTCTCTCTCATTGCTCTCTTCTTTTTTCTATGTACATTAAGCTTTTCTGGGCCAATCATTCCTCGAGTCCATCAGTTCTCTCTCTCTCTCTCTCTCTCTCTCTCTCTCAAGGAACCACAGACTTAATGAGATGTGTATTATAATTTATACCTATGCATATAAGAGGAATAGATCTGCTATTGATGGATGTCTTGCTTGCCAGAAGTGACCCCTCTGTGTGCCACAGAGCATCCCAGTGGATTACAGTGGAATGTTGACATAAAAACACATTGAGTAAACAAGTAAAGCAATGCTTACACACTGCAGCCGTAATGTGGAATCAGTGGAGGTTGAGCCAAGTGGTCCAGATGAGACAAGAGTGGGCACGATCAAGCTTTATCCTGCAGGCGTGTTTCTCACATAAACCAAAAGTCATGTCTCACTGTGATCTCTTGAGGCAAGAATAGTGCATTCTTGCAGAGAGGTAGAAATTATATAGGGAATAAGTGAATGCAATGAAATGGGAAACAGTTTTCTGAAGAATTAGCATGAACTAACTCATCTGAAAAGTAACAAGTAATGAAGTAAAACTTGAGCTTAGAATTCAGTTTTCCCTTATTATTCCATTTTAAATGAAAAGCAAAATAATTCTTGCTTATTGGGATTTTTTTAAATATGAGAAGTACTGCTGGGGGTAAATACAATGGTGCTTGAAAGTTTGTGAACCCTTTAGAATTTTCTATATTTGTACATAAATATGACCTAAAATATCATCAGATTTTCATACAAGTCCTAAAAGTAGATAAACAGAACCCACTTAAACAACTGAGACAAAAATATTGTACTTGGTTATTTATTTATTGAGGAAAATGATCCAATATTACATATCTGTGCGTGGCAAAAGTATGTAAACCTCTAGGATTAGCTGTTAATTTGAAGGTGAAATTAGAGTCAGGTGTTTTCAATCAATGGGAAGACAATCAGGTGTGAGTGGGCAGCCTGTTTTATTTAAAGAACAGGGATCTATCAAAGTCTGATCTTCACAGCAAATATTTGGGGAAGTGTATCATGGCATGAACAAAGGAGATTTCTGAGGACCTCAGAAAAAGCATTGTTGATGCTCATCAGGCTGGAAAAGGTTACAAAACCATCTCTAAAGAGTTTGGACTCCACCAATCCACAGTCAGACAGATTGTGTACAAATGGAGAAAATTCAAGACCATTGTTACCCTCCCCAGGAGTGGTTGACCAACAAAGATCAATCCAAGAGCAAGGCGTGTAATAGTCGGCGAGGTCACAAAGGACCCCAGGGTAACTTCTAAGCAACTGAAGGCCTCTCTCACATTGGCTAATGTTAATGTTCATGAGTCCACCATCAGGAGAACACTGAACAACAATGGTGTGCATGGCAGGGTTGCAAGGAGAAAGCCACTGCTCTCCAAAAACAACATTGCTGCTCGTATGCAGTTTGCTAAAAATCACATGGAAAAATGTCTTGTCCATGTGAAAAGGCTAATGGAAAAATGTTTTGTTGATGGATGAGACCAAAATAGAACTTTTTGGTTTAAATGAGAAGTGTTATATTTGGAGAAAGGAAAACACTGCATTCCAGCATAAGAACCTTATCCCATCTGTGAAACATGGTGGTGGTAGTATCATGGTTTGGGTCTGTTTTGCTGCATCTGGGCCAGGATGGTTTGCCATCATTGATAGAACAATGATTTTTTAATTATACCAGCGAATTCTACAGGAAAATGTCAGGACATTTGTCCATGAACTGAATCTCAAGAGAAGGTGGGTCATGCAGCAAGACAGCGACCCTAAGCACACAAGTTGTTCGACCAAAGAATGGTTAAAGAAGAATAAAGTTAATGTTTTGGAATGGCCAAGTCAAAGTCCTGACCTTCATCCAATTGAAATGCTGTGGAAGGACCTGAAGCAAGCAGTTCATGTGAGGAAACCCAACAATTTCCCAGAGTTGAAGCTGTTCTGTACAGAGAAATGGGCAAAAGTTCCTCCAAGCCGGTGTGCAGGACTGATCAACGGTTACCAGAAATGTTTAGTTGCAGTTATTGCTGCACAAGGGGGTCACACCAGATACTGAAAGCAAAAGTTCACATACTGTACTCTTGCCACTCACAGATATGTAATATTGGATCATTTTTCTCAATAAACAAATGACCAAGTACAATATTTTTGTCTCATGTGTTTAACTGGGTTCTCTTTATCTACAAACCTGATTCCAAAAAAAGTTGGGACAAAGTACAAATTGTAAATAAAAACGGAATGCAATAATTTACAAATCTCAAAAACTGATATTGTATTCACAATAGAACATAGACAACATATCAAATGTCGAAAGTGAGACATCTTGAAATTTCATGCCAAATATTGGCTCATTTGAAATTTCATGACAGCAACACATCTTAACAAAGTTGGGACAGGGGCAATAAGAGGCTGGAAAAGTTAAAGGTACAAAAAAGGAACAGCTGGAGGAGCAAATTGTAACTCATTAGGTCAACTGGCAATAGGTCATTAACATGACTGGGTATAAAAAGAGCATCTTGGAGTGGCAGCAGCTCTCAGAAGTAAAGATGGGAAGAGGATCACCAATCCCCCTAATTCTGCGCCGACAAATAGTGGAACAATATCAGAAAGGAGTTCGACAGTGTAAAATTGCAAAGAGTTTGAACATATCATCATCTACAGTGCATAATATCATCAAAAGATTCAGAGAATCTGGAAGAATCTCTGTGCATAAGGGTCAAGGCCGGAAAACCATACTGGGTGCCCGTGATCTTCGGGCTCTGAGACAGCACTGCATCACATACAGGCATGCTTCTGTATTGGAAATCACAAAATGGGCTCAGGCATATTTCCAGAGAACATTACGGTATCTGTGAACACAATTCACCGTGCCATCCGCTGTTGCCAGCTAAAACTCTATAGTTCAAAGAAGAAGCCGTATCTAAACATGATCCAGAAGTGCAGATGTCTTCTCTGGGCCAAGGCTCATTTAAAATGGACTGTGGCAAAGTGGAAAACTGTTCTGTGGTCAGATGAATCAAAATGTGAAGTTCTTTATGGAAATCAGGGACGCCGTGTCATTCGGACTAAAGAGGAGAAGGACGACCCGAGTTGTTATCAGCGCTCAGTTCAGAAGCCTGCATCTCTGATGGTATGGGGTCGCATTAGTGCATGTGGCATGGGCAGCTTACACATCTGGAAAGACACCATCAATGCTGAAAGGTATATCCAGGTTCTAGAGCAACATATGCTCCCATCCAGACGACGTCTCTTTCAGGGAAGACCTTGCATTTTCCAACATGACAATGCCAAACCACATACTGCATCAATTACAGCATCATGGTTATGTAGAAGAAGGGTCCAGGTACTGAACTGGCCAGCCTGCAGTCCAGATCTTTCACCCATAGAAAACATTTGGCGCATCATAAAACGGAAGATACGACAAAAAAGACCTAAGACAGTTGAGCAACTAGAATCCTACATTAGACAAGAATGGGTTAACATTCCTATCCCTAAACTTGAGCAACTTGTCTCCTCAGTCCCCAGATGTTTACAGACTGTTGTAAAGAGAAAAGGGGATGTCTCACAGTGGTAAACATGGCCTTGTCCCAACTTTTTTGAGATGTGTTGTTGTCATGAAATTGAAAATCACCTAATTTTTCTCTTTAAATGATACATTTTCTCAGTTTAAACATTTGATATGTCCTCTATGTTCTATTCTGAATAAAATATGGAATTTTGAAACTTCCACATCATTGCATTCTGTTTTAATTTACAATTTGTACTTTGTCCCAACTTTTTTGGAATTGGGGTTGTACTTTTAGGACTTGTGTGAAAATCTGATGATATTTTAGGTCATATTTATGCAGAAATATAGAAATTTCTAAAGGGTTCACAAACTTTCAAGCACCACTGTATGTATGTATGTATGTATGTATGTATGTATGTGTGTGTGTATATATAACAATTATTCCACAAAATCGTGTTGTACATGAGCTGATAGCCGATAAGGCATGAATCAGCCATGTAGAACAAGGTTGAGTGGAATAATTGTTATATTATATCCGCATTGACTGGATTTTGAGAAACAGAGCATTTTAATTGTATTTTTTGCAAATCTGATAAAAAAAATCTTCCTAGAAAACGTTCGACAAAATAATTAATGCTGAGGTGGACTTCTTAAAAACCTATCGATGGCTGCACAGATTGACTTTAGTGTTGCTGTTTTTTTGTAGAAAGTGCCAGCTTGCTGTCGTGCTGATGTATAGAATAGCTTTAGACATTTTTTAAATTCTTCTTTGGACATTTCAGTTATGTAATTTTCAAACTTCTTTGAGCTTTTGAAACAATCTAAAAAAATTCAACAAATTTTAATGCTTAAAGATGAAGAATGTAAACAAACCGGCAAAATGAAAATAGCAGTCTATGAAAAATGCTTTAATAATAATTATTGAAAAATAAAAAAAGATATATTCTTACCATCAAATACTTTTATCAACCTCTCTTATCAACAATGTGTTTCCACTCACAGAACTTTCGCTCACTCACTGACTTTTGTTTTTCGCACCATTCTGTGTAAACTATAGAGACTGCTGTTTGTGAAAATCCCATGAGATCAGCATTTTCTGAAATACTCAAACCAGTCCATCACCAACACCCATGCCACAGTGAAAGTCACATAGATCACCCCCCCCCATTCTGATGTTTGAAGTGAACATTAACGGAAGCTCTTGATTTCTATCTGCATGATTTTCTGCATTGTGCTGCTGGCAAGGGATTGGCTGATTAGATAACTGCTTAAAACAGCAGGTGGATGGGTGTATCTAACAAAGTAGCTGGGGAGTTTATATTTGTGCGTGTGTGTATATGAAAGAAGTCAAAGTCCCTCCCATGCTAGGACCTGATCTTCGCAGGCAGGCTCTGGTCCTATTGCTAACCAGGCACTTAAGGCACATTGGGCAGCACCGATCTATCTCCATAGCCTCTTGCCTATTACATAGTCCTCTTTTTATATCTGCATATCTCTCATATATATATATATATATATATATATATATATATATATATATATGTATATATATATACATACATATATATATACACACACAGTGGGGAAAAAAAGTATTTAGTCAGTCACCAATTGTGCAAGTTCTCCCACTTAAAAAGATGAGAGAGGCCAGTAATTTCCATCATAGGTATACCTCAACTATGAGAGACAAAATGAGAAAAAAAATCCAGAAAATCACATTGTCTGATTTTTAAAGAATTTATTTGCAAATTATGGTGGAAAATAAGTATTTGGTCAGTAACAAAAGTTCATCTCAATACTTTGTTATATACCCTTTGTTGGCAATGACAGAGGTCAAACGTTTTCTATAAGTCTTCACAAGTTTTTCACACACTGTTGCTGGTATTTTGGCCCATTCCTCCATGCAAATCTCCTCTAGAGCAGTGATGTTTTGGGGCTGTCGCTGGGCAACACAGACTTTCAACTCCCTCCAAAGATTTTCTATGGGGTTGAGATCTGGAGACTGGCTAGGCCACTCCAGGACCTTGAAATGCTTCTTACAAAGCCACTCCTTCGTTGCCCAGGCAGTGTGTTTGGGATCATTGTCATGCTGAAAGACCCAGCCACGTTTCATCTTCAATGCCCTTGCTGATGGAAGGAGGTTTTCACTCAAAATCTCAAGATACATGGCCCCATTCATTCTTTCCTTTACACGGATCAGTCGTCCTGGTCCCTTTGCAGAAAAACAGCCCCAAAGCATGCTGTTTCCACCCCCATGCTTCACAGTAGGTATGGTGTTCTTTGGATGCAACTCAGCATTCTTTCTCCTCCAAACACAAGTTGAGTTTTTACCAAAAAGTTCTATTTTGGTTTCATCTGACCATATGACATTCTCCCAATCCTCTTCTGGATCATTCAAATGCTCTCTAGCAAACTTCAAATGGGCCTGGACATGTACTGGCTTAAGCAGGGGGACACGTCTGGCACTGCAGGATTTGAGTCCCTGGCGGCGTAGTGTGTTACTGATGGTAGCCTTTGTTACTTTGGTCCCAGCTCTCTGCAGGTCATTCACTAGGTCCCCCCGTGTGGTTCTGGTATTTTTTCTCACCGTTCTTGTGATCATTTTGACCCCACGGGGTGAGATCTTGCGTGGAGCCCCAGATCAAGGGAGATTATCAGTGGTCTTGTATGTCTTCCATTTTCTAATAATTGCTCCCACAGTTGATTTCTTCACACCAAGCTGCTTACCTATTGCAGATTCAGTCTTCCCAGCCTGGTGCAGGTCTACAATTTTGTTTCTGGTGTCCTTTGACAGTTCTTTGGTCTTGGCCATAGTGGAGTTTGGAATGTGACTGTTTGAGGTTGTGGACAGGTGTCTTTTATACTGATAACAACTTCAAACAGGTGCCATTAATACAGGTAATGAGTGGAGGACAGAGGAGCCTCTTAAAGAAGTAGTTACAGGTCTGTGAGAGCCAGAAATCTTGCTTGTTTGTAGGTGACCAAATACTTATTTTACAGAGGAATTTACCAATTAATTCATTAAAAATCCTACAATGTGATTTCCTGGATTCTTTCCCCCCATTCTGTCTCTCACAGTTGAAGTGTACCTATGATGAAAATTACAGGACTCTCTCATCTTTTTAAGTGGGAAAACTTGCACAATTGGTGGCTGACTAAATACTTTTTTACCCCACTGTGTGTGTGTGTATATATATATATATATATATATATATATATATATATATATATAAAATCATGGGCGATTGCTCTAAGACAATGACGGAGGCTCAGCCTCGTCTAAAAATGACGAACATCGTGTAGGATGAATTGCGCTAGGCTTATGTTATAGCCGACCTTATAACATTGCTATTTCAGATCCAGAATCATAGAAATATATGTGCTCAATCCACTACAGTGCGAAATCATTCCCTTATAACTTTAATGTGTGCGTGAGTTTTTCCCCCTCGTGACAGCGTGATGCAGCCCAGCCTCAGTGGACTTCAATGGCATTCGGGAGCTCTGCGCTTTTCAATCTCAAAATGCAAGTTGGTTATTGGACAAATACTGCTAAAATGCCTGCCTACGGACTCCCAGCCTCACATGGGAGGGACATGGCAAAGCTTTCCGCGAGGAGACTGGTGATTGGTGAAAGCGGCCGGATATTTTCTTTGATTGACAGCTTGTTTTAAATATAGACAGGCAGCGGTGAATTTCAGTTCAGTCCCATGCGGATTCGCAAGTGCTGTGGTGTATTGTAAGAGATCAGCTTACATTTCGATTTCATTCATTACATACGGTTTCTACCAGCTTTTTTAGTTTGTATATATTTTCATTGTAAATAAAGTGTAAATATAGTGTTGTCAAGTTTGCTATCTTAGTTCCAGAAATTTCGTTTATTTGAGTGACTGAACTTGAACTTCAGGGGGCTAGTCAGCTAGCAAGAAAGCTGCGCACGGATGCCAAGCATTGCTGATTTAATTTTGACAAAGCCATTTGCCAGTCTTCCTTTCGAGGAAAAAATTAAAGAGCAGGGTAGACCAATGCCTCAAATTGACTTGGTGAAAAAGGTAGGGAATAATACTCATTCCTTTCAGCTCTCCTGGTACGAGAAAGTGAATTGGCTAACAGCAAGTGACCCACATCAACAACAGTAAATAGGCTACTTTAGTAATATGTCATGGATGGACCAAAAATATAGAATCTATTTAAAATATTTATGCTGAGTATATTATATTGGAATATATATTTCTCTGGATATGAATTAAACACAGCTACAATTTGGAAAACATTTTTAAACAAAAACACAGCCGAGAACATTTCACACTACAGACCTGGATTAAAAGTGAAGGGTTATCAAAATTGTCAATAAAACATTTCTCAGTCAAAATAAGTAAAATATAGGGAAAGTGTCATTGAATGAAATGTGTGGCACCCAGCTCTATGTTTGGCTCCCCAAGGTCAGTGCTTGTGCCTATTCCAGAACACTCTGCTGTTACTGCTGAGGTTCCTGACAAAGAGCTGCTTTCAATAATGATCAATTTTTAAACAACATGCCACAATTTTAAAATATAAAATGTTAAAATATACCCCCCAACACCATCATGTATATTGGACAGTAGGCTAATGGGCCAAAAGAACCTGTTATTTCACAGTTTGTGACCCTGCCAACAATCAGCTAGATCAGAGGCAAGAGTATGGGCACAATTGATGTTTTTTTTCTTTTAAAATCTGGAAATATCGTAACCAACCAGCCTCCCCTGTTTGAAAGACTACCAGCCGCCACTGATATATATATATATATATATATATATATATATATATATATATATGACGCGGTACGCGGTGGTCCGGACTACCGTTGTGGTCCGGACCACGCCGTTTTCAGGTGTGGTCCGGACCACCAAGTTCAGAAGACAAATAAAAAGTCTTACTGTGATGTTGCATGGTTTCATAACCACCCTGAGACATAATGACGAAAGTTGGTAAAATTATTTTTCACTTCCCTCGTGGCAGCTCCCGCTTTTTTACATGCGTTAGAACTGGTATCTTTTATTGCGCGTGTGTTTTACGCATGCATTTCTCTTCCGGTTTGAGAAAAAATAACAAATGATGTACGACTTTGTAAAAAAACTCGTATTAAATGACAAACACAGTATGATTTTGGTAAGTTTTTATTTATATCGTAATATAATACAGCATACGGTGAACCGGACCACAATCCAGGAAAAATAATTAATTAATGCCCTCGTTTTGTATGGAAAATACGGTGATCCGGACCACCGCGTACCGCGTCATATATACACACACACACACACACACACACACACACACACCAATAACATTAAAGCCACTGACAGGTGGCATGAATAATATTGATTATCTCATTACAATGGCACTGCCAAAGGGTGGGATATATTAGGCAGCAGTGGAACAGTCTGTTCTTGAAGTTGTTGTGTTGGAAGCAGGAAAAATGGGCAAGTGTAAGGATCTGAGCAACTTTGCCAAGGGCCAAATTGTGATGGCTTAATGACTGGGTCTCAGCATCTCCAAAATGGCATGTTTTGTGGGGTGTTCCCAGTATGCAGTAGTTAGTACCTACCAAAAGTGGTCCAAGGAAGGACAGGCAGTGAACTGGCAGCAGGTTCATGGGTGTTGAAGGCTCATTGATTCACATGGGACATAAAGGTGTAGTCCCACAGAAGAGCTAATGTTCTGACACATTTCTGTTTTAGCCAACATTAACTTTTTCAGCAGATGATGCCACAGTAGTTCTTCTGTTTTTAATGGTTTTAAAGATTTGCAAATCATTGCATTTTGTTTTTATTTATGTTTTACACAGCACCCCAACTTTTTTGGAACTGTGGTTATAGTTAGCTGAATAAAATTTACCATTTTAGCATATTTATATTGCTCTCAGCATTATTGTTGCTGGATCTATTTCTCCTCTTGTGCTCCCCCAACTGCAAATATTAGATCCTTTACTGCTGTTACTTAACGCCATACATTTTTCTGTGAATTATGACTGAATGAGTCTTGTAGCGGGCGGTGTGTTGAAAATCCATGAGGCTTGGGACAGGCTTAACTTTCTGAACTAGACTGGAGGAACAAACAAGATGAGGAGAAACCTATAGTTCATGCAGTGCAATATTAGGAGCACAGCAGAGGATAAATGGGGATTATGTATTTTTTAACTACTTGTAAATAATATTTTTTCACTTTGTTTCAATCGAAAGTAGTAGTACTGTAAGTATCTGAGATGTAAAACATTGATACGTTTCATAATTTGCTCAATAAATTGTATCTTAGGGTGCAGTATTCTATAGGCAGCCATTTCATATTGATCACAAGGTCCAGTTTGAAAATGGTGATGCAAATGGCTCACTCAGTTATATTTTGTTTCATTATTTTATTGGTGATGACCATACTTTCATGTGTTAAAAAGGTTCATTTTCTATTATATTAGGGTAAAGCTCTTGTTAAGAATGTTCACTTACATAATGGTCTTTTAATTTATCCAACCACATCTCATAATTATTATACTGTAATGATTAGACATTTAACCATGTACAAACAATAACATAGTTTTACTTTATACATTAAGAACCATTGTTTCTGATCCTAAAATAATTAATAAGCAGGGAGAGACAACATTGACATGGTCTTAGAATAAACAAACACATTTAATCCAATATATTGAATCTTCTGGCAAAATATTAATGTTTGTAATAGACTGACCAACAGTCATGCAAAACAGGGTGAATGGACGAATATAATAAAACTATAATGAGATGAGTATAATTTGGGATCATGCAGTGTTGTAAAAGATATCTTGAGGTAAGGTCAGAATTAATTTTTGTGAGGTAATAATATAAATACTATCCACATACACAAATGGGGGGGGGGGGGAGTAATGTCCTTCTGGCAGAGGACTTAAAACATTGGGCGCTAGAACATAATGTACATTTTTCAAGAGACCCAGAATGGTTGAGGCAGTGACCCACATCAGGAGGATTTAAATTTAGACTTCATCTGTTCTCCAGTGGACTTATTGTCACGTCATTAATTTCATTATCTAATTTGACAGTAGTGGCAAAAATAAAGTGCACTCTGAAAGCTCACTGCAGTAGATGAAATAAAGAATGTGGGGAAACAGAATGCTCAAAAAGGCAGATGAAAAGATGGAGAGATAGAATGAATAGCAGGATAGTAGTTAAGACTTTATCAGTGATAGGTGCCAAATAAACATGTTCACATTCAAGAAAATAATCAAGGTAAAATGATTGTGTATACAGCATTGTTCCTATTTTATTACTCCTCTTCATAAAGATTTACTAAACATGGACACTTGATAAGGGCTCATATTACATGCATATGTATTCTCCTTCTTATTTTTCCAGTTTTAATTAGGTCATGTCTGTAAGCTACCCAATGTCAAAGAGTGTGAGCTCAGAGGGCCTGGCACCAATCAACACGTGGGATTTTTTTTTTTTTCTGCAGGTGTATGCAACAACACAATAGCATTGTCATTTTAATTGTATTTCCCTGTGAAAAAGAAAAAAAAAAGCTAGATTACTAGCCTGGCTTGATTACTACAGGGAAAGGCCCTTGACACTGAGCACAGAATACACCTTCACATGCTTATTTTCAGTAAGGCTTTTGTTTTGTTTTGTGTTTTAACATACAAGATTACCAGATGCTTTTTTTTCTTTTCTTCTTCTTTGTGAAACCTCCCAAATGAGAGCAGTTTTGAAATGAATGTGACATATTCGCTCATATAAGCAGTGGAGAATGAAGATGCAGGGTTACTTAAGTCCCCTGGTGATGCTCACAGGGAAAGCCTCTGTGGCCATTTATGCCACTGATTCAGGTTTATTTCACTATTTCATGCTTCAACTCAGTTTAACTACAACCCCACATTTCCAACCCTATAGAGTACATCTATCAGTGGAGTTGTCATGGCAAGCATGAGCCAAAATGTGAGGAAGTGTCTCCAGTATTCTGATGATATTTGGGATTTTCCCCTGATAGAGTCCACATGCACCATCCAAACAGAAGAGTAACTGAATGTGGTGTGCTACAGGGAAATAGGTCCTAAAGTTATACAAAATAGTCACAGTTCATATTTCTCTAATGATCTATATGGTTTCCTGTATTTCCCAGTGTTGCCAAATCTTGGGTGTTTTTTTAGCGTTAATGTGCACCTTCATTACACCTCATTAAAGCCATACACCAAAGAATGCACTTAGTGCCTACAGCTGGGGCCTGCCCTAATAGATGTGGCTTATATCCATATATCAGACAAACTGCCTGGCATACGTGATTAGCATAGAGTTTGAGGGTGAACATGTAGAGCATATGTTGTAATTAATGAATACAAAATTAAGCATATATATTTTTAGTCTCATTAGTATATATACTCAAACCATGGTTTGCTGGAGAAATATGAAGTCCTGCTGCCTGTGGCACCTGATCATGTAGACAGATGGGTGTCTGTGTTGTCATGCTGCTCTGTTGAATTTCTAATGGGGTGATAGGAGAGCACCCACAGTTTGTGTGTCTTCTCCAGAAAAGCTGCATAACACTGTTTCGTCTCCTGAGGAAATTGTCATGGCTACTGAAGTGTAATATATTCACCCCATCATCATCAAGTACTTACTCACTCTCTCTCTCTCTCTCTCTCTCTCTCTCTGAAGTACATCTTCTGGAATACCAAAATAATGAAATATATGGATAAAGATGAATTGGACTGTCTCAAAGGCTGTGGGAAGACCTGGGAGAGGGATATGTCTTAAAGACTTTGAAAAATTGATTATTTGAAAATTGATCTCTTTAGCCTGTGCACACACTGAATATGAAGAAATGAAATGGTTGATATCCATCAGCATGTTAGGCCACCAGTATTTAGTTTGCAATAGTTGGTATATGCGCTTACTGCCTGGATGCCCAATAGTGGCATGTGCCCAAGTGATCACACTGCCTCTGAAGTATGGGGGGGACATAAGTATGATTGGCAAGGCAGTTGGCAGGGATATGATATGGAATGATTTGAGTAAGTTCTTGGTCAATCTCCCACGTCAGGGATTTTATCAAGCATGCTGGAGGGATAATTGGTTCTGGATGCTGGATTGGAGGGGTTGATACAGGACAGCAAATCAGCTTTTGTGGTCTTAGATCCAGGACTGTAGGCTATGGTAAACTAAAAATGCATGAAGAAAAGGGCCCAGTGGGCTTGACAATGATTCAGGCATTAAGCAGTCTTCAAATTCTCCAGATTTTTGTGATCAGTGAAAATGGTGAATGATCGGTTGCCCCCTTCAGCCAGTGTCACTACTCCACAAGTGCAAGCTTGACAGCCAAAAGCTCTCAGTTAACATAATCATAGTTCTGTTCTGTGGCGCTAAGTTTCTTGGAAAAGAAAGCTACAGGGTGCAACTTGGGCTTCTTACTGAAATGCTGAGACAACACTGCTCTAACTCCAGACTCAGATGAGCTCATTTCTACAACAGAAGGCTTAGTGGGATTAGGGTGTTTCAAGATGACAGCAGACATGAATGCTGTCAAGCTATGAGAAGGCTGTTTCAGCAGCTTGGTTCCATTGAAGATGCTTAGGCCCCTTTTTGAGCAGGGCAGTAAGTGGGGTTGCAGTGAAGCTGAAACCTCTTATAAACTTCCTGGAGAAGTTAGCAAAGCATAGAAAATGTTGGAGCTCTTTGACTGTGGTGGGAATTGGCCATATACTTATTGCTGTAACTTTCTTCTCATCCATGGTTACTCCTTCAGCACTGATACCATCCCAGGAAGAATATCTGGTAAGTATGGAACTCACACTTTTCTGCTTTGACAAAGAGGTGGTTTTCAAGGATTCAAGTCAGGACTTTCTTGACATGATTCACATGACCTTCTATGCTGGGGGAGTAGATTAATATATTATCAATCAATATTGATCAAGCATTAGAAGACACTTGGAGCAGAAGATAGTCCATATGGCATGATGCAGTACTTGTAGTGACAAGAGGTGGTGCAAAAAGCTGTCTTCCAGTCATCACCCTGACAGATGCACACCAGATTATAAGCACTGCATAGTTCGAGTTGATCTAAGTTGTTCAAGCACCAAGGGAAAGAAAAGCAAGGGATAAGGGCATTTCACTATAATCTGGCTCAGTCCTCAAAAATCAATGCATGGTCTGAGGCACCCTCCTTTCTTTTCCATGAAAAATAAAGCAGCAGAAGCAGACAATGTGGAGGGATGGATGTACCCCTGTTGTAGAGCCTCCTGGATATAATACTCCATTGCCTTTTACTCAGAATTAGAAAGTGGGTAGATGCAGCAGTGAGGAGGCAGGCTGCCAGAAAGGAGCTCTTTGACATAGTTATAGGCTTGGTGAGGGGGGATCCCACTGACTTTGTCCTTACTGAATACTTCTGTGAGTTCCCAGTAACACACTGGAATACTGGTGTTTGCGGTTACTTCAGGGCTTTGTAGCAGCAACTGTGAGTTTGGGGAGATTGAAACAATTGTTAATGCATGATGTGGGCCACTGTAGTATTTCTCTGTCCTGCCATGAAATCTGTAGATCATGCTGCTGCAGCCCTGGGAACCCCAAAATGATGGGTTGGTCCTTGGTTACTGTGACAAGGAATTAAATAGTTTCATAATGCAAGGCACTGACAAGGAGTATGAGAGGATTAGTGCATGTCATGATAATGCCACTCCCATTAGGTCCACCATCAATGGTCCTGATCCTCAGGGGCTGTTGGAATAGGTATTTCAAGTCTTTGCATGGTACCACTATCGATGGAGTTTCTGGCAGCTCTGGACTCTATCAGGGCTGAAATAGCATAAACAGACTTTGAGAGCCTGATCTGTACATCAAGCTTGAAAGCTTGGAAAGAGGGAAAGTTAAATGATGCTCCTCCTACTCAAGTGAGTAGGATGCTTCTTTGCTTTGCTCCTGCTTTGCTCCTGCTTGATCTTTATTTTACTTTACTTTCTCAGTTAATTT
This sequence comes from Neoarius graeffei, assembly GCF_027579695.1. Classification (NCBI taxonomy): domain Eukaryota; kingdom Metazoa; phylum Chordata; class Actinopteri; order Siluriformes; family Ariidae; genus Neoarius; species Neoarius graeffei. The sequence goes on from NC_083570.1 coordinate 77,444,272, forward strand.
CCACTACTTTTTCATTTTATTTTTCATCTTTATAAGCTTTTAATTTTAATTTAATTTCCACTATTTCTTCATTTTATTTTTCATCTTTATAAGATAAGTTAGCTTTAAAAATAAAATGCCAGGGGGCAAAAAATCCAGGAGATCCTGCAGAAAATGCACAGAACTAGAACAGAGGATTTCTATCCTGGAATCAAAGATTGATGCTCTGCCAAAGACTGATGAATTAAGAGCAATATCTCAGGAAAGGAGTACAGAAACAGTGGCTGAGAATGCAGAGAATGTACCCCGACAAGCCGATGACATTGCAGATTGAGTGGATGAATTCATCGATCTAACAGGGCAAAATGTGAGTACAGATGAAAATAAAAACAGAAGACTTATTAACTCAACACCAGCTTGTTCTGATACTGTGCGACCCATGCTCCATAGCCATGCTATCAGAAATAGAGCTAGGTCTACAAATTACAATAGGATTTACAATCCACAGCCCATAATGCTTCAGAACAAATTTGAATGCCTCAGGGATGTGGAAGCGGAATTTTCAGGCGGACAAACACATCGAACACATCACAACCGAAGAGCTGTGGGAAGAGGCAAAAAGCAGCTCAAAACACCACCTGATCCCACAACCCTTGTTCTTGGTGATTCCACTGTAAGACATTTAAAAGGACATGGAATGATTATTTGCTGCCTTCCAAATGCATCCATCTCTGGCACCAAAGACAGCATTTTGAAACTCATGTCCGAGCATAAAACTATTAAACATATTGTTGTGCATGTGGGAGCAAATGATGTTTTCAGAGAACAGCTGTTTGTCCAAGAGGACTTCAAAAAACTCTTTTCTCATCTCTATAAGACCAGAATACAATCTTTTATCAGTGGCCCACTTCCTGCAAGGGGAAGTTTTGCATTTAGTTGACTTTTCAGTCTTAACACCTGGCTTGGAAAAACTTGTTTTTCATCTGGTATGAACTTTATAGACAATTTTAACCTTTTCTGGAATCGCAGAGAATTTTTCAAGCCAAACAGCACTGAACTTAGCTGGATTGGGACCAAAGTTTTAGCAGATCATTATAGACTTGCAATTTTCTCTCAGTCAACACTGAAGAGAACAGTTGATAAGATGTTGCAGACTGACCTAGTTAATATCAACAATACCTCTGCAAAGACAAAACAATCATCTATGCAAGTCTTCACCAAGGACACACAGCCATCTTGAGCAGACTGCCAAGAACCATCTGGGGCAGACTGCCAAGGACAACAACAATCACACGGAGAATGTGAGCATGCGATTTTATCATGCGATTCCATCCAGATTAAGGACCTGACTAAAGATAACCATGTCAAGGTTGCTTCGTCCACTTCTCGACCCCATGCAACTATCACAGAGACAATCAGTGAGACAGTCACCACAGAGACAGTTTTGGAGACACTTACAAAGGCCTCACCAAAGTCTCGCTCTTCTGAACTTATCATACTATCTCCGTCTCCCCCTTGCATGGATTTCCCAAATAGTATGCAAAGACTGATGCAAATGGCTACACTCTCTTTTTCCAGCCCAAATCTGTCGCGACAAGCTGTGTACCCAGTTCATCAAAAATCAACCAACAGACTGAACTGTGTTCGCCCAGGACTTTCAGCTGGCTACCAATCTTTTTCACCATCTAAAAGATACATGACATCTCCAATCCTCTCAATCTCAAAAAAATGGAACATAAAGAAAGTCTAGTATGATGTGCTGGGGGTCCCTGCATTGGGTGTAGTTTTGAAAACAAGCTGGGACACAGCATGCCTATGCCATTCTCTATTCCTGTGTTGATAAGAAATAGAAAACATAGAGCATATTTAACCCAGGGGGTAAACCAGTCTAGTCTCCTTCCTGTTTCAAAACAACATCAGAGTGCCCAAGCGGATATTACTTCTAGACTTTCTGTAAAGCTAGCTCTTCTGAACGTTAGATCACTTTCAAACAAGTCATTTTTAATTAATGATCTTATCTGCAAACATAATCTTGATTTTTTGCTTCTAACTGAAACTTGGCTGGATCAAGCAAATAGTGCTACCACCCTTATTGAAGCAACTCCCCCAAATTTTAATTTTATGAATGTTACCCGACAGGGGAAAGGTGGAGGGATCGCAAATATATTCAAATTCTCTTTTCAATGTAAACAATCCTCACTTGGTGATTTTACATCCTTTGAACACTTATGTGCAATTGTTACATGCTCTCCTAACATATTATTATTATTATTATTATTATTAACTATTTACATGCCTCCGAGACATTCAGCCAAAGTTTTTCTGGAAGAGTTTGGTGAACTGTTGTCAGTCATTTGCTTCGAGTTTGACTGTCTTATTATATCTGGGGATTTTAACTTGCATGTAGATAATCCTGAAAACACCTATGCCAATGAACTACTTGCACTTATTGACAACTTCAACCTTGTACAACATGTACAGGGGCCAACCCACTCTCGTGGTCATACCCTTGACCTCGTCATCACAAAGGGTCTTACTGTTTCTACTCCTGTTGTTGACCTGGCCTTATCTGATCATTTTTGTGTTTTCTCTGATGTTTCTATGTCTCCTCACATTCAGAACAGCTCAATGACTATGGGTAGGAGAGTCATAAACGACAACACGTGTGTTCTCTTTGAGCAAGCTCTCTCTCGGATCTCAACCAAAATGTCAGACTCTGTAGATGATTTACTGGAAATTTTAATTTAAATATAACCCAAATTATGGATGATATTGCTCCATTCAAAATCAAAAGAGTCAATGATAAGCAGAAAGCACCATGGAAGCAATACCCAGCTGTTAAACTGCTAAAGAAAGAATGTAGAAAGACTGAAAGAAAATGGCGCAAATTTAAACTTCACATCCATTATCAAATCCATAAAGAGATGCTTTGTAAATATAATTATGAAATTCGTAAAGCAAGACAGTCTTTCTTCTCCAACATCATCAACAGGAATATGAACAATGTCCATGTGCTATTTTCAACAGTAGAGAAGCTAACAAATCCCCCACCACAATTAGCACCTGAACTTCTCTCAGTTAATAAATGCAATGAGTTTGCATCCTTCTTTAAAGGTAAAATTGATAAAATACGGCTGTAGTGCGGATCAAGTGTGGGTGGAGCACAGAGGACGGCAAGACAATGTTTGGAGACAGAGAAGGCTTATTTATTTTTCCAACTTTTCAGTTGAAGCAGCGTAAACACACACACACCCAAACACACACACTCTGCATCCAATCCCGGGTGGCGCTCCCTCTGCTCTCTCTCAGCCTCCTTAAATAGGGAGCGGTTTACTGGGAAAACACACACAAAACACAGGTTAATTACCGTCAGGTGTAGCGATGCTGCCACTCACCTTCCCTGGCTCCACCCTCCTGTCACAGACCGGCGCTTGACCATGCCCCCGCTGCCACATACCCCCACCGCCTGACTCAGGCCAGGCGCCCGTCCGGCCCGCAGCCGACTCCCCCCCCCCCCGACGGGAGAGGAAGTCCGCCACGACCATCTGCGCCCCCGGCCTGTGGACCACCTTGAAGTTGAAGGGTTGGAGTGCCAGATACCAATGGGTGATCCGCGCGTTGGCATCCTTCATGCGGTGGAGCCACTGGAGGGGCGCGTGGTCCGAACAGAGGGTGAAAGGGCGCCCCAGCAGGTAGTAACGGAGGGCGAGGACCACCCACTTGATCGCCAGGCACTCTTTCTCAATTGTGCTGTAGCACCCCTCACGCACTGACAGCTTCCGGCTGATGTATAGGACCGGGCGGTCCTCCCCCTCCACCTGCTGGGACAAAACGGCCCCCAGCCCTCTGTCCGACGCATCCGTCTGAAACAAAAAAGGGAGAGAGAAGTCAGGGGAGTGTAAAAGTGGCCCCCCACACAGTGCAGCCTTTACCTCAGAGAAAGCCCGCTGGCACTGCTCCGTCCACTGGACCGGATCTGGTGCCCCCTTTTTAGTGAGGTCAGTCAGCAGGCTGGTGACGTCCGAATAATTAGGTATAAGCCTACGATAGTAGCCAGCCAGCCCCAGGAACTGTCTCACCCCCTTTTTGGTGTTGGGCCTCGGGCAGGCCGCAATCGCTGCTGTCTTATTAATTTGGGGACGCACCTGCCCGTTGCCCAAGTGGAAGCCCAGATACCGTACTTCCACCCGCCCAATTGCACACTTCTTCGGGTTGGCAGTGAGTCCCGCCCGCCTCAGCGACCTAAGGATGGCCCTCAGGTGTTGCAGGTGCCACTGCCAGTCATTACTATAAATGATAATGTCGTCTAGGTAAGCGGCCGCATAGGTGGCGTGGGGCCGGAGGACCCTGTCCATCAGCCGCTGAAACGTAGCGGGCGCCCCAAACAGCCCGAATGGAAGTGTGACAAACTGGTGTAAGCCGAACGGTGTGGAAAAGGCCGTTGTCTCCCGGGATAATGGAGTCAAGGGGATCTGCCAATATCCCTTCATCAAATCCAGTGTCGAGTAAAAGCGAGCCGTGCCTAGTCGATCGAGCAGCTCATCAATACGAGGCATTGGGTACGTGTCAAATTTAGACACCGCGTTGACATTTCTATAGTCCACACAGAACCGGACCGAGCCGTCGGCCTTGGGAACCAAGACCATCGGGCTGCTCCAGTCACTGTGGGACTCCTCGACGATGCCCATTTCGAGCATGGCCTGAAGTTCTTCCCGAACCACCTTTTTTTGTGTTCGGGTAATCTATAAGGACGGCTATGCACTACCACCCCCGGGGGCGTCTCTATGTGGTGTTCTATGAGGTTAGTGCGACCGGGCAGGGGCGAGAACACATCCGAAAACTCGGCCTGCAACTGGGCGACCTCCGTGAGTTGGGTCGGGGAGAGGTGGTCTCCACAGGGGACCGGAGAGGTACGTGATGCCAATGTCCCTTTTTGGATCTCCGTCCCCAGCTCCGCCTTCTCTGGAACTACCGACACCAACGCCATGGGGACCTCCTCGTTCCAGAGTTTCAGCAGATTGAGGTGGTAGATCTGTAGTGCCCGCTCCCTGTCCGTTCGCCTAACCTCATAGTCGACGTCCCCGACTCGCCGTGTGACCTCAAAGGGTCCTTGCCACTTGGCGATTAATTTGGAGCTCGACGTGGGCAACAGGACGAGTACCTTATCTCCCGGAGTGAAGTCTCTAAGGCGCGTGCCCTTGTTGTACAGGCGGGGTTGCTGTTCCTGGGCCTGCCGCAAATTCTCCTGAGTTAGGTGGGTGAGCGTGTGGAGTTTTGCGCGCAGATCCATAACGTACTGAATTTCGTTTTTGCTCTGTGAAGGTCCGTCCTCCCAATTTTCCCACAGTACATCTAAGATGCCGCGTGGCTTATGCCCATATAATAATTCAAACAGGGAGAACCCCGTGGAGGCTTGGGGGACCTCTCGCACTGCAAACAGCAAGGGTTCGAGCCACTTATCCCAGTTACGTGTGTCCTCACTTACCAATTTTTTGATAATGTTCTTGAGGGTGCGATTGAACCGTTCAACTAAACCGTCCATCTGTGGGTGATAAACGCTGGTGCGGATCGGCTTAATACCCAGTAGCCCATACAGTTCGCTCAGTGTTCGTGACATAAACGAGGTGCCTTGGTCAGTCAGAATCTCTTTCGGGATTCCAACCCGGGAGATGACGTGGAAGAGGGCCTCTGCAATACTGCATGCTGAGATATTGCGAAGAGGCACCGCTTCCGGGTATCGCGTTGCATAGTCCACCAGAACCAATATAAAGTGGCACCCTCGTGTTGACCGATCTAATGGCCCGACGAGATCCATCCCAATTCTTTCAAACGGGGTCTCGATTAATGGTAGGGGGTGCAAGGGCGCTTTTGGAATGGCCGCTGGATTTACTAACTGGCATTCGCGGCACGCCGTACGTCGCAGCGAATCCCCGGCCAATAGAATCGGGCCATTATCTGGGCAAGTGTCTTATCCTGCCCGTGGTGTCCAGCCATGGGATTAAAGTGAGCCACCTGGAATACCAATTCCTGGCGGCTCTTTGGAATTAACAACTGGGTGACTCGCTCTTTCGTTTGAGTGTCCTGCGTCACTCGGTATAACCTATCCTTCAAAATGGAAAAATAGGGGAAGGACGGGGTGGCGTTCGGCTGGAGCGTTTGACCATCGATTACTCTCACTTGGTCAAACGTGTGTCGCAGAGTCTTGTCTCGCAATTGTTCCAGTGGGAAATCCGCGAGGGATTCCCCAATAGAAAGAGGAGGGGCCAGCGGCTCCTCACTCTGTCGCGGAGATGACGTAGACGGCTCTGCGACCGCAGCTCCAGCCAAAGCGACACCGGGACCTTCCCCTGTCAACCGGCAGGACCCACTCTTTACTAGGCATGCCATTAAACCCCGAAATCCCGGCCAATCAGTCCCCAAGATCAAAGAGTGGGTAAGGCGAGGATTAACCGCCGCCTTCACTATCGATTTTTCCCCTCTGAAATATATGTGGACCAACACCAACGGGTAGCTGTGAACATCCCCATGCACACACAACACCTTCACCCCCTGTGCTCCCCCCAATACCTCATCTTGCACCAGGCTTTGGCGGATCGAGGTCTGATTGCAACCCGAATCCACCAACGCCTGATATGTAGCCCCTTGGACACTCACCGGTATGCGATATGCTCCGGCCCGATCGAGGGCAGCCTCTGGCGTGTCGGGGATCCGCACCACCACCCCCACCTCCATCGCTGCGCACTGTTGCTGCAGGTGGCCCAGTTCCCCGCAGCGCCAGCAAACCGGCCCGGGCCTTCCCTCTGCAGCTGTGTTCTGGGGCTCACTCACCTGAGGGGGGGGGAGAGACAGACACAGAAGGGAGAAACGGGAGGGCACCACGGGTGCGGTGGGCCGGCTGGGGTGGAGCTGGCCCCCGCCTCCGTGGTGGGGGAATGGGGTGAGGACGGGACACGGGAGGAGGGGTGGAGAGAGAGAGAAGAGGAGAGAGAAGATGATGTCGTCCGTTGTCCTGCCACCGGAACAGCCGCCAAATGATCCTCTGCCAGTCCTATGGCCTGATCCAGCGACGCCGGGCGGTGGCACTGGACCCACTCCGCGGTTCCGGCTGGTAAGCGGGCGATGAATTGTTCCAGCGCCACCTGGTCGATAATTCCCTCGGCGTCGCGATCTTCGGCCCTCAGCCACCGCCAGCAGGCGTCCCGGAGCTGCTGGCCAAATGCGAACGGGCTGCCGACTTCCTCCATCCGCAGCGCGCAGAAGCACTGGCACTGCTGCTCGGGCGTGCGCCCCACGCGCTGGAGGACGGCCCGGCGAAGGTCGGCGTAGGCCAGCCGGCGGTCGGCGGGGAGCTGTAGTGCGGCCAGCTGCGCCTCTCCCATCAGGAGGGGGAGGAGGCGCTCCGTGCACTTCTCCATCGGCCACCCCGAGGCTTCGGCGACCTGCTCGAACAAGGTGATGAAAGCCTTGGGGTCGTCCTGCTGGCCCATCTTGGTCAAGGTGAGGGGAGACGGGCCCGCGGCTGGGGCGCTGGTGGACCCCACCGACGCAAGGAGACACCGGAATGCCTCTCGATCTTCCTGCTGGGCCAGCACCAGGGCTTCGAAGCGGCACTCCTGTTCCTTTCGGAGCGTGACGAGTGCCTGGTGCTGGCTCTGCTGAGCCATGGCGAGGGCGTGGACCAAGTCCGCGAATGGGGAGGATTCCATGGAGCTGCAAAGCTGGTGCTCCACCTTCCCGGGTTTCGGCACCACTGTAGCACGGATCAAGTGTGGGTGGAGCACAGAGGATGGCAAGACAACGTTTGGAGGCAGAGAAGGCTTATTTATTTTTCCAATGTTTCAGTCGAAGCAGCGTAAACACACACACACCCAAACACACACTCTGCATCCAATCCCGGGTCGCGCTCCCTCTGCTCTCTCTCAGCCTCCTTAAATAGGGAACGGTTTACTGGGAAAACACACACAAAACACAGGTTAATTACCGTCAGGTGTAGCGATGCTGCCACTCACCTTCCCTGCCTCCACCCTCCTGTCACAGACCAGCGCTTGACTACGCCCCCGCTGCCACAACGACATAATATTGCTCATAATATATCTCAGTTGCAAATAATTGAAAAACTGCAATCACCAGTGACACAGACAGATAACTTCAACACAATGTCAGAATTTTGTTTAATTGATTATGAGACTCTTGAAAAAACTGTACAAAATCTCAGTTCCTCAACATCTGAATTGGACATTCTGCCCACCAACTTTTTTAAGTCTGTTCTACATCTTATAATTACAGATGTGCTTCAAATCATAAATACATCCCTAGAGACTGGCATTGTTCCTGTGTCCTTGAAAAAAGCCGTTGTAAAGCCCCTACTTAAAAAGAATAATCTGGATGCTTCAGTATTAAATAACTACAGGCCAATATCAAATCTACCATTCATCGGGAAAATCCTTGAAAAAATTGTCTTCAATCAATTAACTGCCTTCTTGATATCAAACAGCTGTTTTGATAACTTTCAATCAGGATTTCGTGCCAATCATAGCACTGAAACAGCACTGATTAAAGTTATAAATGACATATCTCTTAATACTGATGCAGGCAAAACATCGGTCCTGGTATTACTGGACCTCAGTGCAGCTTTTGATACTGTTGATCACAACATACTGCTATATCGACTTGAACATTGGGTTGGGTTGACTGGTAAAGTTATCAATTGGTTAAAATCATACTTAAAAGATAGAAGCTTCTTTGTTACCATGGGAAATTGTACCTCAGCGTCAATGTCCTTGACCTGTGGTGTCCCCCAGGGGTCGATTCTTGGACCATTACTATTCAACCTTTATATGCTCCCATTTGGGCAAATTATCAAGAACAATTCAATTTTATATCACTGCTATGCAGATGATACCCAAATTTATCTTGCTCTATCACCTAATGATTATGCCCCCCTTGAATGTCTCTACCAGTGTATCGATCAAATCAACAACTGGATGTCACAAAATTTTCTTCAGCTGAACACAGATAAAACAGACGTAATTCTATTTGGAAAAAAAGATGAAAGACTCAGGATTACCACTATTCTTGACACAAAGGGGATTAAAACAAAAGAAATGGTTAAAAATCTTGGTGTTTTCATTGACAGCGAGCTAAACTTTGAGAGGCATATGAAAGCAATCACTAAAACGGCATTTTATCACCTAAAAAATATTTCCAAACTAAGAGGACTTATGTCAAAAAATGATCTGGAAAAACTTATACATGCCTTCATCTCTAGTAGGGTTGATTACTGCAATGGCCTTTTCATAGGCCTGCCAAAAAAAAACGTCAAACGACTTAAGCTGGTTCAAAATGCAGCAGCTAGGGTTCTCACACGAACAAAAAGAACAGAACACATTACTCCAATTCTAATGCCGCTTTTCCACTACCAACGTGGCTGAGTTGGGCTGAGCCGTGCCGTGCTGAGTTGGGCTGAGTCGAGCTGAGTGGGGCTGTTGGAGTTGCATTTCGACTACAACCGCGCTGAACCGTGCTGGCTGGAAGTGGGTGGACACATTGGGCGGAGTTAGCGAAAGTGGGTGGACGTCACGTGATGTCGTTAGGCGGCGCAAACAGTGACATCAGTGATCTTTTAAGCGGTAGTCTCATGACCCGGATAGTAAACAATAAACATGGAGTCGTTAGTGTTGCTGGTCTTGGTGCTGTGGCTTGTTGTCACCGACAACGCCAACAGATACTGGGAAGAGCGTATAGATGAGGTGAGGCGCATAAGGCTTCAGAAATTCTCGTAATTCGTAATTCTTCTTCCGGGTTTACGGTATTTACAGATCCCAGCGTGCTCGCGGGGCGTGTGGGGGCATGTGAGGACACTCCTTCTTACCAATCAGTGCACAGGGGAGTGTCTCCTCACGCCCCTAGCCCCACTCGGCTCGGTTTGGCTCGCTTCAGCCCTACTCCAAAACGGTGCGAGTTTTGGGTGCTGAGCAGGGCTGAAGCGAGCTGAGTCGTGCTGTTCTGAGGTAGTCGAAACACGAGCCGTGTCGGGCTGAAGTGAGCTGAAGCGAGCTGAAGTGAGCTGAAAAAGGGTAGTGGAAAAAGGCCAATAAGGTCCCTTCACTGGCTTCCAGTAAGCTACAGAATTGACTTTAAAGCATTGCTGCTGGTGTACAAATCTCTAAATGGTACAGGGCCCAATTACCTCTCTGATATGTTGTAGTGGCCTAACCCAATCAGATCTCCCAGATCGCAGCAGAAAAATTTACTGTTAAAACCTGTTGTTAAAACAAAGTGTGGTGAAGCAGCTTTTAGCTACTATGCAGTACAGCTATGGAACCAACTGCCAGAGGACATCAAAAATACTCCTGCTGTTGGCAGCTTCAAATCTAGACTAAAGACCAAGCTGTTTTCAGATGCTTTCTGCTAAATTATTAATATTGCTATCTCTACATGTTTTAAACTCTTTACTTTTACAGTCTCTCCATGTTTTAAATTCTACTTAACTTTTATTCTATTTTATTCTGCTGGGTTTTTTTTTTAGATTGAACTTTTATCTCATTTTATTATTTTATTTCTACTATTGTTTAATTCTTATTAATTTTCTTCCCCATTTATTTTATGTAATTTTATTTTCTATTGTTTACTGTTTTGCTTTTACTTCTGTAAAGCACATTGAACTGCCACTGTGTATGAAATGTGCTATATAAATTAACTTGCCTTGCCTTGCTTTAAATGGATTCACTGGGAGAGAGCTTGGTGTGGTTGGTGATCCCTCAGTAGTTGTTGATGCTATGGAGCTTCCCTGCCAGGAAGGACAGCTTGACACACGATGAGTGGGGTCCTCACAATAGAAACAAAGTCTCTCTGTGTCTTCACTCACATTCAGAAAATTTTAGCTTGGTGTGTGAGATCTCCATGGTTCTCTGTGACATGTGGGCAATACAAGAGGGTTTGTAGTGATGGCCAATTCTGGAGTAGATTGTCAAGCCAAATGGACACATTGATAAGAGAGTTAAGAAAGGCTTGATCATCCTGACAGGTTAGTTCAGTGAGAATTTTGGGATTGTGGCCTTGGTGAAATGCAGCTTTGACAGTATCATTCCAGCCACTTTGTGCTGTGAGCATACAAAATTCAAGAGCATACTCAGCAACTCAACTCTTCTCTTTGTTAGCATAAGTCACAGACCTGCACCCCTTCAGGACTGATCTAAAACTTGGGAAAACAACTCAATGAATTGCTTGTAAGAAGAAGTGGGTTCTCCACTTTTCTCCCATACAGCAGTCACCCACTTGAGTGCTTTACCAGTGAGAAAATTGATACAGTGGTCCTTGAAAGTTTGTAAACCCTTTAGAATTTTCTATATTTGTGCATAAATATGACCTAAAACATCATCAGATTTTCACACAAGTCCTAAAAGTAGATACTGTAAAGAGAACCCAGTTAAACAAATGAGAGAAAAATATTACACTTGGTCATTTATTTATTGAGGAAATGATCCAATATTACATATCTATGAGTGGCAAAAGTATGTGAACCTCTAGGATTAGCAGTTAATTTGAAGGTGAAATTAGAGTCAGGTGTTTTCAATCAATGGGATGGCAATCAGGTGTGAGTGGGCACCCTGTTTTATTTAAAGAACAGGGATCTATCAAAGTCTGATTTTCACAACACGTTTGTGGAAGTGTATCATGGCACAAACAAAGGAGATTTCTGAGGACCTCAGAAAAAGCGTTGTTGATGCTCATCAGGCAGGAAAAGGTTACAAAACCATCGCTAAAGAGTTTGGACTCCACCAGTCCACAGTCAGACAGATTGTGTACAAATGGAGGAAATTCAAGACCATTGTTACCCTCCCCAGGAGTGGTCGACCAACAAAGATCACTCCAAGAGCAAGGCATGTAATAATCAGCGAGGTCACAAAGGACCCCAGGATAACTTCTAAGCAACTGAAGGCCTGTCTCACATTGGCTAATATTAATGTTCATGAATCCATCATCAGAAGAACTCTGAACAACAATGGTGTGCATGGCAGGGTTGCAAGGAGAAAGCCACTGCTCTCCAAAAAGAACATTGCTGCTCGTCTGCAGTTTGATAAAGATCATGTGGACAAGCCAGAAGGCTATTGGAAAAAATGTTTTGTGGACAGATGAGACCAAAATAGAACTTTTTGGTTTAAATGAGAAGCGTTATATTTGGAGAAAGGAAAACACTGCATTCCAGCATAAGTACCTGATCCCATCTGTGAAACATGGTGGTGGTAGTATCATGGTTTGGGCCTGTTTTGCTGCATCTGGGCCAGGACAGCTTGCCATCATTGATGAAACAATGAATTCTGAATTATACCAGTGAATTCTAAAGGGAAATGTCAGGACATCTGTCCATGAACTGAATCTCAAGAGAAGGTGGGTCATGCAGTAAGACAATGACCCTAAGCACACAAGTAATTCTACCAAAGAATGGTTAAAGAAGAATAAAGTTAAAGTTTTGGAATGGCCAAGTCAAAGTCCTGACCTTGATCCAATCGAAATGTTGTGGAAGGACCTGAAGAAAGCAATTCATGTGAGGAAACCCAGCAACATCCCAGAGTCGAAGCTGTTCTGTATGGAGGAATGGGCTAAAATTCCTCCAAGCCGGTGTGCAGGACTAATCAACAGTTACCAGAAATGTTTAGTTGCAGTTATTGCTGCACAAGGGGGTCACACCAGATACTGAAAGCAAAGGTTCACATACTTTTGCCACTCACAGATATGTAATATTGGATCATTTTCCTCAATAAATACATGAGCAAGTACAATATTTTTGTCTCATTTGTTTAACTGGGTTCTCTTTACAGTATCTACTTTTAGGACTTGTGTGAAAATCTGATGATGTTTTAGGTCATATTTATGTAGAAATATAGAAAATTCTAAAGGGTTCACAAACTTTCAAGCACCACTGTAAACTGAGCAAGTCTTTGTTGGTCTGTGGTCTCCCTTTGAACTATATAAAAAAAAAAAACAGGGAGCATTACAGCAGATATCCCTTGCACTCAGACACTTTTCCTGAGAAATTGTCAGGATTGGGGATAAGCATGCTAGAGTTCGTAACTGAGAGGGTAGCCTAGGAGTGCCTGTGACACAACAGTGGTGAGTTGACTGATGAGGGCATCAGGTTTAGCCAGACATTGCTGCTGTTCTTCTAAGAGATGTTCCTGTACAGACAAGGCAGCATGTTTGCTCTCTTGACCTACATCCATGAGGATGCTGAAGTATTCTGTCAGGAATGCATGAAAAGACAGATGTAAAAGCTCAAGAGAGTTTATTTAGGCAACCTGACAGACACTTCCAAATTATAGACAAAAATCAGAATCCAGAAACAGGCAAAGGCCTGTCAAGGCACAATCAGATTATCCAAAGGAATATCAAAAGGCACAGTCCAAAGTGCAAACAAAGTCAAATCCAGAATAAGCAGAACAATAACAAGAGGCTTAGTAAAGTCAGACTCAAGAGACTGAGCATATATTTCACAATGAATTAAGATAACTGAAGTCCTTAAATACTGTGGCTGTGCGACTGTGAAGTGATTTAGTTCAGGTATGTGTGATTAATAATCAGGGGTCTGTGAGTGGTGGAGTGCAGGATGGGTGTTATAGTCCATGATGGCCATCTTGGAAGGCTGCTGTGAATTCTTGGAAGTGGGTCTTGGAATCAAGCAGGTGCAGACATGACATGATCAGAGAGCTTTCTGAATTAACAAGCAGCATGGTTATTTAGAAGCCTGTTTGTCCTGATCAGTTGAACAGACTCTGGGGTGCAATAGAAACCACAGATTTCCCTGTAAGCAGATCTTTTGTTCATAGCTGTCAGAACAAGATTGTAGATAAATTAACATATAATAATACTTTTTTAATAATTGTATGTAATAAAAACTTTACCTTTCCCATCTATCAAGATAAACTACATCTGTTTGTAAAATCATACATGTATCTTAGCCTGTCACATGATCTCTGTACAATATAAATGAATAACATATTATTATTATTATGGCTATTATTAATTTCATTAATTAATTAATTATTTTATTTTTGCGGTTGTCTCGGCTCTTCGATGTTACGACTAGTTAATTTTTTATAGTACTGTGCCTCAGCTGTATTATTCATCTCATTCTCATCTCATTATCTCTAGCCACTTTATCCTGTTCTACAGGGTCTCAGGCAAGCTGGAGCCCATCCCAGCCAACTATGGGCGAAAGGCGGGGTACACCTTGGACAAGTCGCCAAGTCATCACAGGGCTGACACATAGACACAGACAACCATTCACACTCACATTCACACCTACGGTCAATTTAGAGTCACCAATTAACCTAACCTGCATGTCTTTGGACTGTGGGGGAAACCAGAGCACCTGGAGAAAACCCATGCAGACACGGGGAGAACATGCAAACTCCACACAGAAAGGCCCTTGCCGGTCACGGGGCTCGAACCCAGACCTTCTTGCTGTGAGGCGACAGCGCTAACCACTACACCACCGTGCCGCCCTGTATTATTATTATTATTATTATTATTATTATTATGTTGTTGTTGTTGTTGTTGTTACTTGAAGGATTTAATTTCAATTAAAGATTGTAGAACAAATTAATTTGGGTTCAGGTTGCCAGCAACCCACGATGGATTGGTGGTATAGAAAATGAATGAATGAATAATAAAATTAGGAGGTACTGATGGTAGTTTCATATTAACACCACTATAATCACTGCCAAATTATGTTTTTTCTATGATCTTTTCCAGATCTATTATCTGACCCCTAGCATCCTTAATACCAGAATGCTAATCTCTCTTGCTCACTCAGTATTACTGTATACTGTAATTTTTTCCTCCTGTGTACCAGTTCAGAATGCTGAGACTTCCATCATGTCTCAAGATAACTTTAATAATTGTACTGCTTTTATTTTCAATCCTCTTAGAAAACCCAAGGGCAGTGCTTATTTATGCTTATACAAGGAATCCTGTTCCATCCCCCCTACTGTTTTGTTTCTCCATTCTGTCGCAGCAGACCCTTGTCATTTTTGCTCTATGAAACATGACAATACGAATTTGGAGCAGAGAAATGTGATGCAAGCATGCAAGAATACAGACTTATGCACTGAAGAAGGCTTTAGTAAGGGAATAAGATAAAGCTCCACTAAAACTGACACAGTGAAACAACATTTTCAAGCACAGGGTAGGAGATTTGGAGTGGCAGCTAGGTAAATGCCTTTTAAACTGTGTTTTTGACAAACATTTGCATTTCAAATAATGTAGATTTTTGGCTTAGTTTTTGGTGTGACTTACATCTGAATTGTGGTGTTATTGCTGGTGTGCAGGTGGTAAAAGCAAAGCTATATTGAGGTGAAGAGCTGAATGGGGATCCTTGAAGAACTTTTTTTTCTGTTAATGTTTGGCAAATTATTTTAATAAAATATAATGCAAAATATGTAACATGCAGAATTTATTTCTAGAATTCACAGAAGTATGAAGATCAGGTTCACATAAATTACAGAAATTGTCGAAGATCAGCCTACTTAAATATTTTCTCCAGAAAAAAAAATCGTCCATTCAACTTCAGTAAATATTTTCTTCTAGGCAGCGTTGTGGAGGGGTAATTTAGTGTATCCAAGCAACCTACCATATTTTTGGAAGGTGGGGAGAACTGGAGAACCCAGAGGAAATCAAGACAGGCAGCAAGAGAACAGGCAAACTTCCAAACAGACAGTAAGCTGACCTCAAGCTCAAATTTGGCACTGAGAGCTGTGAGGCAGCAATGTCACTGCGCATGCCACTATGCCTGCATGCCACTATGTCTTTTTAAGGATTTTTTTCCTCTGTTTCATCTCTGAATCATTATCTTATGCGATGGCCTTTTTATGGGTTTTCCAAGAAGACCCTCATTTAACCTCTTATTTTCAATAGCGAGACCTGAAATGAATCAGCAGCTTTCAGGATAAAAATTTATTACAACCCCAATTCCATAAATTTGAGACACTGTGTAAAATTTACACCTGGACCAAAAGCATGCTTAATGTTAAACTGAGCTAGCAAAAGTTTTGCTACAAATGCCTTGCCCAGCCCTATAAACAATGATTGGCAGCATGATGACAGAGCGGCTGTGTGACGACCACCAAAATACATTTTCTGCTGCTATATTTAGGGCTTGAGATAAGTTGTTTGATGTCTTTCACATGCCTCCTATTTCTGCTGTGTTGCACTTCCATGCATCTGTGAACCGGTAGCGGAAGGAGAGAGGAGGGATGCTAGTATCGGCGCACTTAAATAATCTTTCTCTGTGCACCAAATAAATCCCCATTACACATATAACAGAGTGGAGGGGCTACCCAACAGATTTTTGCTGCAGTTCCACTTCTTTTATAAGGACTTGGTGAAGCCCAAACCTCTGGAGCACTTGTGGGTAGGTTGTATGATTTTTTGGCTCACTGGACCAGCATGATGGTGGGTTGAAGGGCTACTCACAATGCAGCACCCATGCCTCCGGAGCTCCAAGTCATTTGGTGTGAAGCTGAAGTCCTGGTTCCAGCCTTCCAGGAAGGAGGATCCCCATAATTTTTTTTGGGAGGGCTAATACCCGGGAGGCTGACAGGGTGGCTCAACCCAGAGGACAACAGGGCTGCCTCCGGTGCACCCCAGAAGCTGACAGGGTGACCTCTGCTCCACTGCTTGCCCCAGAGCCCAACAGAGCAGCGTCTGCTCCAGATTTCAGTGAGGACAAGTCCATTGCTCCACTGCCTGGCTTCAGCAGAGACAAGCTCTTCACTCCACCACTTGGCTTCAAAGATGTCATTCTCTACCACCTGGCTTCGAAGATGTCGTCACTCTGCCACCTGGCTTCAGTGGGGACGAGCTCTTCCCTCCACTGCCTGGCTTCAGCTACATTGTTGTCACTCAAACCAAGCCCAAGCCAAGATCAAAGTTCAAGTTTATGCCCATGATAACACCAGAGCCCATGCCAAGATCAAAGCCCATGTCCAAGTCCATCTCCATGCCTGAGTCCATGTCCATGCTAAGGTCAGAGTCTAAGCCAGAGTACATGCCTGAGTCCATGCCCATGCTGACACCTGTATCCATGCCCATGTTTGATTCCACGTCCATGCCAGGGTCCATGCTCAAGCCCAGGTGCACACCTGATTCCATGCCCATGCTGATGCCTGAGTCCATGCCCCTGTTTGAATTCATACCCGTGCCAAAGCCAAGGTCCATGCCCATGCCCATGCTTGAATCCATGTCTATGACTGAATGCATGTTTACTCCAGAGTCCATATCTGGGCCTGTGCCTGAGCCCACATCCATGCCTATGTCTGAGCCCATGCCCATGCCCACATTTATGCCTGAGCCCACATGCGAGCCTATGCCCAAGCCCATGACCATGTCTGAATCTATGCCCAAGCCAACACTCAAGCCCATGTCTATGGCAGAGTTCATGCCCATGTCAGAGTCTATGCCTAAGCCCATGTCTATGCCTGACCCCCCCAACCATCCTCCTGTCCATGTTTTATGTTCAAGCCCGAACCAAAGCCTCCACCTTTGTCCTTGCCCTGTTCAAGGCCTGACTGGAACCCAAGCCCAGGTTCTGGTGCCATGTCCATCCTGAGCCAGAGTGGCACTCTGAGGGGACGTGTTCTAGTGCCAGGTCCTGGGAATGACCCAGGAGGTTTTCAGCTCCTGGAAGAAGCTCATTGGAGGTGGTTTCTGTCATGCCTGTGCACATGCTTGAGCTTGGCTTGGCACAAGCAGCTTCTCTCATCCATGCACACAGAGCACATTGCATATGCCATAAGAACAAATTAATATTGGGTTCACCTACTGCTGTTTTGAGTGCAATGAGCGCACTCATATTGTCACAGTCCGGTCCAGTCCATCCATGCCTTAGATTGTGGGACTTCCATGCTGGCTCCAGGCCGGATCCAGGACAGGAATTCAGTCCTGCCTTGCTGAAGGCCATTTCCTGAAGCGGCACTCCCACACCTGCTACCACTCCTCTCCCATCAGCCAGGGCTTTTTAAGAACTGTTTGGAGCTACTCCATTTGCCAGACTGTCTCTTGTAGACTTTCCTCACCTTGCTACAGCTCATTGGTTTTGTGTCTTCTTGATTCCCCCTGACTGAATTTTTCCTTGTATTTTTGTGAAGATTTTTCTGTCCTGTTTTTTGTCCCTGATTGTGTCTACCTGCTCCTCTGTGTTTTTGACCTCCTGGCCTGTTTTTTGACTACTGGTTTTTGCCTGAGCCCTACTGTACCTTTGCCTTTCTGCCATCTACTTCATTAAAGAAGTTTTGTCTTTACACTGCCTCTTTTCTGAGTCTGCTCTTGGGTCCTCACTTCACCTCAGCTCGCCACTCGTGACACATATAAGAACTCTGGCAACACAAAGATGGCACAAAGTATTCACATCTCTAATGTTCTCCATGTTACTGAGCCTAGTTTTTTGTTACTCTGGTGTATGACTCTGTTTTCAGTTTTAATGTATTTTTGTGACTGTCTTTGCCTCATGTCAAATGCCTGTAATGTATTAGTTTTCTCATTCAACACAGACTTGTATCTCCTTTATCCAATATGTTATTCCACAGCCCAAGTTCATGCTGAACATTAAGAGCACAAAGAACATTAGAGATGTGAATACTTTGTGCCATCTTTGTGTTGCCAGAGTTCTTATATGAGTATGCTGATTACACTCAAAACAGTAACAGGTGAATCCAATCCTTACGGTGTATGCAATGTGCTCCGTGTGCATGGATTTCTGTATGCCTGCCTGTAAAGAAATGCCTTCCTCTGATTATGTCCATCTGCAACCCACTTGTATGATGTGCATTTAATTCAGGCTGATCCCACAGCTACACATTAGGATGGGATGAGACCTGGAAGATCTAAATTGTTCAGAAAGATAGAGAAAAATGTGTATGGGTATATGAGAGAGAGAGTGCACGATGGCAGAAGTTATTTTAGTGTACAGAAGTGATCTTAGTGTACAGGGATTGTGTATGTTTTCCACTGCACTTGCACTACTGCATTTACACTGATTGTAGTAGTTGAAAGATAAAACAGCTTCATAAATCACAGTACATCATAATCAGTGGAATATGTAGTTTCAAATTTGACATTTGCAGTAATTACTTCAGTGTGTCTATTTTTCCCCCTTCTTCATATAATACCCCTCCTTTCTCATGTGCCGGAAGAAAATATCTGGCTTTATTTCTAATAGCTCACACTACAATGCACGTGCTATAGCAAATGATTTTGTACTGCATATAGGTGTATTCTATTTTGATATTATATTTGTGTGTAACCCCAGAGAAAGCAGGGTGATCAAATTGCAGTGTTTATTCAAGGTAGGAAATGCAAATCTAAGCAAACATTGTTCAAAACTGTAAGTACAAACCAAGATGAAATGCATGCACAGGCAGCAAGGAAAACAGAAAAAAAAGGACACAGCAAAATAAGTCAACATCTGATATACAAATGGAGAAACAAATAGCTTAAAACAGCAATGGCATGCATGTCTTTGTGAAATGAACCTGATACTGAAATCCCCTTATATTTCTCCTAACGTGCTGGAATTGAAATCAGGTGCATGAAGTTGAGTATCAACTGGCAAGGGAATTTCAATGTTGATTGTAATCATCTCTCTCCTGCAAAAATGGCTAATACAGCATGAACTTGGGCTGTGGAATAACATATTGGGTAAAGGAGTTATAAGTCGGGGCAGCATGGTGGTGTAGTGGTTAGCGCTGTCGCCTCACAGCAAGAAGGTCTGGGTTCGAGCCCCGTGGCTGGCGAGGGCCTTTCTGTGCGGAGTTTGCATGTTCTCCCCGTGTCCGCGTGGGTTTCCTCCGGGTGCTCCGGTTTCCCCCACAGTCCAAAGACATACAGGTTAGGTTAACTGGTGACTCTAAATTGACCGTAGGTGTGAATGTGAGTGTGAATGGTTGTCTGTGTCTATGTGTTAGCCCTGTGATGACCTGGCGACTTGTCCAGGGTGTACCCCGCCTTTTGCCCGTAGTCAGCTGGGATGGGCTCCAGCTTGCCTGCGACCCTGTAGAACAGGCTAGAGATAATGAGATGATGAGATGAGTTATAAGTCTGTGGTGAATGAGGAAACTAATACATTACATTACAGGCATACATTGTTATCCAGAGCAACATACAACATACCCAGAGCAGCCCAGGGGTTAGGTGCCTTGCTTAAGAGCATCTCAGCCAATTCTGCCGGTCCAGGGAATCAAACCAGCAACCTTTTGGTCCCATAGCTGCTTCTCTATCCATTAGGCCATGGCTTCCCCCAAAACAAACATATCTGTGAAAAAGACCCTTTGGATGCTACCTTGAGATTATAATATAGTCTAAGCAACTTGAGTGACCCAGATGGCCTGGCAGTCACTCACTTAGTTGTAGAACCAAGGTTACATATGTGACATTCTGTTTTACTTCCTTATCTTCCAGACCACCAGGTCAGTTTCCTTCCAAAGTCATAACAAGGGTTTATAACACTTCCCAGTGTTTTCCCTCAACAGTGCATTCCTTGGTCAGGGTTTGCAATAACCGCTCTTATATTTTCTATGGGGAATGAAAGAAAACAAGAAAACAAGTTTGCTCCCTTCGGAGGATGATAGATGTGGTTGATGCTGATATTGTTACAAGTGATGATGAATCACTCACTGTATTATTATTAGTGTAATGTATTGTTGATAAGAATCATTGATTCCATTCAGGGCTTTGAACCGGTTCAAGGAACGAAAACGAAAACCGGGAACTTTTTCTGTTTCACATGGAACAGAAACGAAACCAGAAACTTTATTATTTTTTATGTTCCGGAACAGAAACGCTTATTAAAAATAATGGTAACCGGTTAATACCGGTTTTTATTTCGTTCCTCAAAGTTTCCGTAGCCTACAAATAAAAAAGCCATTCTTCTCCTGCGCAAGTTTCTATGACCCGCTGGGGTTCACTTCCTGTGTGACGTTCGCTGACTGAATGGAGAGAATGGGAAGGTGGACTACTATCACGTCTCCATGTGATAATAAGTGAATTACTGAGTGTCTGAGTAAGGAAGAGCCTGAACGTTGCAACCTCCCTATTGGCTGTTTGTAAAAATGTATCAGTTGTTGCCCTTCCCATGGGAATCATCGCAGACTCGAGAGACGAGACCTGACGAGTTAGTTAGTTGGTAGCAGAACAAAATGTCTGGACACAAATCGGGTTTTCAGAAAAGGAAAGAAAATAAACAGAGGGTCGAAAATACAAAAAAGGAGGCAGAAAATGCAAAACGAGTTTTAAGGTAGGACAAATGGTTACTTTTTAAGGCAGCCCGCTGTGGCTGCAGGCTTTCAGTTGTGTCATTGAATGGTTACTTTTCTACTTTTCTAAGGCAGCCCGCCGTGGCTGCCTGCAGGCTTATTTATTATAGCCCATTTAGTTAAAATAGTTGATATAAAATGTTTATAGTTATGTGATGGTTGTCCTGATTTAGACTGTTTTTTTTTGGGGGGGGGGGTTGCGCGATGTTGCACCCGGGTCCAGATTAGGGCAGAACTGGCCCTGGCTACATTTCAGGTGTAGTTTGTTTTATGAATGTATGTACTTGCATAGATGTGTACTTGGTCTTCCAATATGGCGCCTAACAAAATCTCGCGGCGCGGTGACGTCATGCGGTAGCCCTCTATAGGGCCTGACTAGCCTTTGGTAACACACTAAACGAATTATCTTTCATTTTTGGCACTTTTTCTGTTTGTGTAGATGGGAAGACATACTGAGAATCCAAATCGCCAACATTTGAAATAATAATTGTTTTGAATTATTTCTTGTCTTATTTAATGAAGGTTGTAATAGAATTAGGCTACATTTGGCTTAAGCTGGATGAGACAGAGACATAATTTTATAGCCATTTGTTAAACAGCTGACAGGGAACGTAATTAACCGTTCCGGGAACGAAATTTTTTTGTTCTAACCGGTTCGGGAACGTCTATTTAATGGTGGAACCCCAAACCGGAAATGTTAAAATTCCGTTTCTGTTCGGAACGAACCAATAGGAAATAAAATCTGGTTCAAAGCCCTGATTCCATTAGTATTGTACTTTATAATTGACAATGATAACCACTCAGTACTGTACCTTATTGAGGATGAGAGTGACTTTTATAGTTTATTATATGTAAACCTTTATGAAGAGGACTGATCATGAACTTCATTGAGGCCACAAATCACTAGAATTCTCATGATCTGATATTGTTCCTGACCACAGAATACATGCAGAGTGATGGCACAGCATTTAGACTGTAGAAGTCCATGTCATCACTGTGTCCATCAGATACACCCCTCTTGGTGTTACCTTGCAGCAGGCCATAGTGCATGTTGAATAGCACTCAATGAAAGAGGAATGTGGCCTGATGATGTAGCTTACAGCAGGTTATGGTTACTGAACTGCTGGTTGTCCAGGTGGTGCTCTGAAAATAATGTGGGCTTTATAGACAACTGGAGTAGTTTTGAGGGCAAGGCTGGCCTGTTAGGGCGGGATGGAATCCATCTCACTTGGGAAGGTGCTGCTCTCATTTCTTGCAACATAGCTCATAGTCTCAGAACAGGCCAAATTAACTTGCGACAATCCAGAGCCAAGGCCAGGGGTCAGACGATGAACAGGCTAAACTGACTGTCTGCTAGCTGCACAGAGTCATCACTCAGGTTCCACAATATTGAGACTGTTTCTGTTCCCCGAGCTAGACAAAAAAGTAGAAATACTCAAGGATTTTGTTCTAGTTATCAAATTAATATAAAATTAGATCATACTGACTGTATAGTCACTGCTAGCACCTTTGATCTAAAGGTAGGACTATTAAATATTAGACCTCTTATGTTTAAAGCGCTAACTGTTTAATGAACTTATTGCTGATCAGGAGTTTAATCTACTGTGTTTAACAGAAATATGGATTAAACCAAATGAGTCTGTAGCATCAAATGAAGCTAGTCCTTGTGGATACAATTATATACACCAGCCTTGTCTAACTGGCAGAGGAAATGTTGCAGTTATTTCCAATGATTATCTAGGTGTGACACAAAACACCTGGACATAAATTCAGTGCATCTGAAGTTCTTCATACTAACATAATATCCGTCCATTATCTGTAACTGCTTATCCTGTGTAGGGTCGCAGGCAATGTGGAGCCAATCCCAGCTGACTATGGGCATATACACCAGCCTTGTCTAACTGGCAGAGGAAATGGTTGCAGTTATTTCCAATGATTATCTAGGTGTGACACAAAGCCTGGACATAAATTCAATACGTTTGAAGTTCTTCATACTAACATAACATCCATCCATTATCTGTAACTGCTTATCCTGTGTAGGGTCACGGGCAAGCTGGACCCAATCCCAGCTGACTATGGACAAAAGGCAGGGTACACCCTGGACAAGTCACCAAATCATCACAGGGCTGACACATGGAGACAAACAACAATTCACTCTCATACCTACAGTCAATTTAGAGCCACCAATTAAACTAACATGCATATCTTTGGACTGTGGGGGAAACTGAAGCACCCAGAGAAAACCCACACAGACACAGGAAGACCATACAAACTCCACACCAAAAGGCCCCAGTCAACCACTGGGCTCGAACCCAGAACCTTCTTGCTGTGAAGCAACAGTGTTAAACACTACACCACCATGCCACCTCTAACATAACATACATAGTCACAAAAAATAAGTCTACCCAGTCAATTCCATTACTTATTATTTACAGGGCCCCGGGGCCATATTCTGAGTTTCTTTCTGAATTTGCGGATTTCATCTCAGACCTGGTTATTTCCTTAGACAAAGCCTTAGTTGTTGGAGACTTTAATATTCGGCCCTGCAATGACCTGGCGACTCGTCCAGTGTGTACCCCGCCTCTTGCCTACAGTCATCTGGGATAGGCTCCAGCTTGCCTGCGCCCCTGCACAGAATAAGTGGCTATGGATAATG
Source organism: Neoarius graeffei (assembly GCF_027579695.1). Taxonomy (NCBI): domain Eukaryota; kingdom Metazoa; phylum Chordata; class Actinopteri; order Siluriformes; family Ariidae; genus Neoarius; species Neoarius graeffei. The sequence goes on from NC_083570.1 coordinate 77,468,215, forward strand.
GATGGATGGACTTTAATATTCACTTCTATAACCCAGAAAACCCTCTGAAAACAGTGTTCATGTCCATTCTAGATTCAGTATGGGTTAATCAGAACATCATAGGACTTACTCATAATGGTGGTCACACTCTTGATCTAATACTAACATTTGCATTAAATATAGAAAATACAGTCACACTTCCACAGTCTGAAGCTAGCTCAGATAATTATCTCATCTTATTCAAAATATGTTTGAGCAATAATATATGCTCCTTGCCATGCTACTGTGTCAAATGTACATTCACATCAACTACTTCACAAAGTTTTATTAATAGTTTCCCAGAGAAATCAACTTTGATTAGATCATGATCAGACCCCACAGAACTTGATCAGGCAACTGAATGCTTAGAGTCAGCGTTCCACTATACTTTAGATAATGTAGCTCCACTTTAAAGAAAAATTATTATAGAGAAAAAAACTAGCACCATGGCATAATGATTACATACACAACTTAAAAGAGACTACTCAAAAATTAGAACATAAATCTTGTCAGACAAATCTGGTAGTATTCCAATTAGCATGGAAGGAGAGCCTCCTGAAGTATACAACAAGCTCTTAGAGCTGTAAGATCAATGTATCTCTTCACCCTAGTAAAGGCTAACAAAAATAATGCTTTATTCTTATTCAATAGTGTAGCAAAATTAACTAGAAAAAAGACTGCCATACACACACACACACACACACACACATACACACACCTCTGCAATATGTAGGAGCAACGACTTCATGAATTTGAAGAGCGAAGTCCATCATGAGAGTGAGTCCTCCATGTTTGCCCATGCCAATTTGTTTTGGTTAAAAGTAGGCCAAACACACCCCACGGTGGTATCACACCCATGTGATATTGTTGTCCACTTGCCTCAGCAGTCTCCAGAATCGTAAAATGCAGGACACGTTTTATCTTGGCAAAACATTTACATAAGATACATGGTGTGTGCAGCAGTGCAACTCTTCAATTTCAACTCAAATCAACTTCAATTCAATGTAAAACATCTCAAAACTCCAACAGCAATAGAAATAGAACATTTTTTCCCAGAATTCAACTTTGCAGTCAGAACCTTTAACATGGTTTTACTGATCTCTTATCCATCTTAAATGTGAGAAAAATGATTTTATTCCATCTAATTGAGCCACTTCTTTTGTGAGCAATGGCTTGTGGTTAACAAATATAGTAATATGCTTGGTAGGATTTGCACAGACAGGGATGTATGATGATATTATGTCCAGTTGTTCTTTTAGGTCTGAGCTGAAGTTCAGGAGCATATTCCAATCTACTGTATGCATTCAAAGCTGCCCTGAGGCATGATGATGCTAGATTCAGTCCATGATTTCTCAGACCACTGCCTTCTTGGAACCTGGCAGATGTAGTGGCACCATGAAAGATCTGTAGGATCCAGGTATAGACATACCACATATCCTTTTTTTTTTTACATGTGGAATCTACCGATCATAGTTCTTTTGAACGTTATATGAATGAATGAACCCTTTAATATCACTAGTCAAGTACCAGCAAAACAGGGGCGATTTCTCAGAGACAACAAGGGAAGCCGAGCTTCCCCTAAAATTCTCTCCCCAAACTGCGGCATCTACGACATTGAATTCTCATTAAAACAATAACTTGCATAACATAATATATGCCCAAGATTGTATTTACGTTCATAACTATCCTGTAACTTATTTGAGTGACGTCTGACAAACTTGCAGCTCGCTATGAGAATCACCTTTGCTGCCAGGCTGTAACCATCGTTGCCAGATACTGCTGACGTTTTCCAGCCAAAATATGTTAAAAACCCACCAAAATCCACTTAAAACCGCCCAATCTGGCAACACTGGCTGTAACCTTTCTTATTTCAATGGGCTCTATGCGCTGGCAGCCGGGTATCCGTTGCAGTCTATGAGAGGGCTCTGAACAGCCAATTTCGGCTAGTTGTTATTGGTTAAAATCGACAAAATCATCACTTCCAGGGAAGCCGGGCTTCTCTGGGACTAAACAAGACAGTGGGAGGGGCAAGAAGCTGGGCTGATGAAGGATTATTGGAGGTAGTGTTTGAAAGACATGAGGAGGGCGGTACTTCGGCGAGGAACACGGAAATATGATCAGTGAGTCCCCAGTGGATGTTGAGAAAGTGTAGTCGTGTGCCAAAGTGCTGTCTGACTTTCTTTTCATATAAACGTTTCTTCTCATTGATGTCTCTGTACATTACTCTGTAAATAAATGTAAATATTACTCGTTGTGCTCCGTTAACTTTCATCCATTCTATCAGTTTGATCATTTGTGAATTCACTCGTTTATTTCATTTGTAGTTCAATCTAGTTGTAGGCTAGCTTGAGCCTTATTGGGATCTGCAGTGCTAGCTGCTAACAGAAATTGGTGAAGTCTCTGGAAAGCACAACCAGCTGGTATGACAGGGTCACAGACCATTTTCTGGAAAAGGAGCGGAGGGCAGAATTTGTGTATAAATAGTGTTCATGTTCATGAATCTGAAGTGTGTATATTGTTCAGTAATGTTAAGAGAATGGTGGGCTCTGTGTTATAGGTTATACCTGGGTATAATATTCAAGGTTCTGTGTGTTGCATAGCCTACCTGGTTATGAATTTCCAGACTGTGTTCCAGAAGATGTTCAAGGATGTGTTGCACAGCTGGGTGTTGTGTTAAAGACTCTGTGTTGCATATCAGGGTATGATGTTCAAGGCTCTTCGTTGAATAGCCAGTGATTTTTGGATGTTTGATATTTTTGATTAAGGATATGAGGCACTAGCCTGGCAAGCCAGACTATAACATGAAATGTACAAGCAAAAATACTTCCTGCCACTAGGTAGGGTTGTCTAGTTCACTATGCTAATGGGGCACACCTTTCTATGCTTTGATATCTGGCCTACAGGTTTTATGATGAATGCGTAAAATGGGCTTCTCCTGTTTTAAAAACCAGCAGCTGCCACTGCAGCAAAATTGACCATCAACCTGTCCTTACATACACACATACACACAATTGACAGAGGGGGAGCAGACAGGACAGGAAGATAGGGATGAAAAAAAAAAATACAGAGTAACATGAGGAGAGGGGAGGAGAAAAAAAAGCAACCCCCACACTATGCTCCTATGAGGAGTACAGTGTGGGAACATTAAAAAACACCTCAGCACATAAGCAAAAAATAACACAAGTACACTTTACAACATGAAAACTCGGGACTTGGGGGGGGCGATAAGGGGGAGGGGAGGAGGTAGAGGTAACCCAGCGCAAGCAAGCAGCCGTCCGCTCCTGCAGCCATGATGGCACTGGTCACGCGCCTGCTTGTCACACTGGGGGGTAAAAGTGGCGACCGCGGGAAGTGGGGGAAGGAATACGAGAGCGTCTCACAGCAGTGACCTTCAGGGTGAGATGTTGGCCCCTTGGCTGAGGCCAGTGCTGTCTGAGGGAGCCAAAAGCAGATAAGATTGGGATTGTTTGGTCTTGGGGCGAGCAGCCGCATACTTTTACACGACCACTCTGTCCATTCTGTCCATTCTGGTCTCGGAATCAATCCATTTCCTTTGCAAAGCCAAAAGCTTCTCCATGATGTCATCCATGTTGCGGTTCAAGTTCTGAATAGCCACAGTCTGAGTGCCGACAGCTCTGCCCACCGCTTCAATCATGTAGGGCAGCTTTATGGGGCTTTGAACAGCTGTCACCGTTGTCTGATTTCCTCGGGACTTAAACCAGGGCAATGCCTAATCCAATCAGCAAAAGTCCTGCAATCATGGTTCCGAATAGGTAGATGTCTTCAATATGTGCTTCCAGTGAGAAACTATCAATAAGTCCCTAGTATGTAGACAATATTGGTACATACAGTGGTGCTTGAAAGTTTGTGAACCCTTTAGAATTTTCTATATTTCTGCATAAATATGACCTAAAACATCATCAGATTTTAACACAAGTCCTAAAAGTAGATAAAAAGAACCCAGTTAAACAAATGAGACAAAAATATTATACTTGGTCATTTATTTATTGAGGAAAATGATCCAATATTACATATCTGTGAGTGGCAAACGTATGTGAACCTTTGCTTTCAGTATCTGGTGTGACCCCCTTATGCAGCAATAACTGCAACTAAACATTTCTGGTAACTGTTGATCAGTCCTGCACACCGGCTTGGAGGAATTTTAGCCCATTTCTCCATACAGAACAGCTTTGACTCTGGGATGTTGCTGGGTTTCCTCACATGAACTGCTCGCTTTAACTTTATTCTTCTTTAACCATTCTTTGGTAGAATGACTTGTGTGCTTAGGGTCATTGTCTTGCTGCATGACCCACCTTCTCTTGATATTCAGTTCATGGACAGATGTCCTGACATTTTCCTTTCAAATTCACTGGTATAATTCAGAATTCCATTGTTCCATCAATGATGGCAAGCCATCCTGGCCCAGATGCAACAAAACAGGCCCAAACCATGATACTACCATCACCATGTTTCACAGATGGGATAAGGTTCTTATGCTGGAATGCAGCATTTTCCTTTCTCTAAACATAGCACTTCTCATTTCACCAAAAATTTATATTTTGGTCTCATCTGTCCACAAAACATTTTTCCAATAGCCTTCTGGCTTGTCCACGTGGTCTTTAGCAAACTGAGGACGAGCAGTAATGTTCTTTTTGGAGAGCAGTGGCTTTCTCCTTGCAACCCTGCCATGCACACCATTGTTGTTCAGAGTTCTCCTGATGGTGGACTCATGAACATTAACATTAGCCAATGTGAGAGAGGCCTTCAGTTGCTTAGAAGTTACCCTGGTGACGTCGCTGACTATTACACGCCTTGCTCTTGGAGTGATCCTTATTGGTTGACCACTCCTAGGAGGGTAACAATGGTCTTGAATTTCCTCCATTTGTACACAATCTGTCTGACTGTGGATTGGTGGAGTTCAAACTCTTTAGAGATGGTTTTGTAACCTTTTCCAGCCTGATGAGCATCAACAATGCTTTTTCTGAGGTCCTCAGAAATCTCCTTTGTTCGTGTCATGACAAACATGTGTTGTGAAGATCAGACTTTGATAGATCCCTGTTCTTTAAATAAAACAGGGTGCCCACTCACACCTGATTGTCATCCCATTGATTGAAAACACCTGACTCTAATTTCACCTTCAAATTAACTGTTAATCCTAGAGGTTCACATTCTTTTGCCATTCACAGATATGTAATATTGGATCATTTTCCTCAATAAATAAATGACCAAGTATGATATTTTTGTCTCATTTGTTTAACTGGGTTCTCTTTATCTACTTTTAGGACTTGTGTGAAGATCTGATGATGTTTTAGGTCATATTTATGCAGAAATATAGAAAATTCTAAAGGGTTCACAAACTTTCAAGCACCACTGTACACCTGTACAGCAAATGTCTGATCTTCTATCACACATTACAATGCAATAATGTCGCACTTTCTCTTCTCTCTACAGGGCTTATCAGCCAACTCTGTCAGCTGCTGTTCTTTGTTTAAGTGAGCCACAGAAAAGCTTATCTTCCTTTTAGTGGTGTGTCTTGCAAGTTCAATGGTTGCTTCCTGCACCATCAGGAGACACAATCAACATTATGTTGTAGGGCAACACTTTGTAAATGTTTGTTGAAGATTTTATCGTCCCAAACAATTTAGGCATTGTTCATATCCATCATCCAACTACATCAGGTGCTTGTAGAACATTCAACTCACTTGTGTCCCCTAAAACCCAGTTGTAGTCCACTCACAAATTAGGGAATGAGGAACTTGGAGACAGGCTTGACATTAAAGGTATGCTTTATTTTTTTTCTTCACATTCACTTTTCAGTGTTTGAACAGGTAATACTGGAGAGTGAGGACTGTCCATTTGGTGACACTCCTTTTTGATCATACTCTACTTTGTCTCTCACACTGAGAGCTTGCAGCCGATGCACAGCATGGGGTGCTCCGCCCCATCCACCATGTGGGACAATATGGCCCCAGCCATCTGTCTGACATGACAGTCTGCAAGACAAAAGGGAGAGAAAAGTCAGGAGAATGCAACAGCGGGCCCCCAAACAAAACCACTTTAACACAGACAAAAGCCCATTTGCATGGCTCCATCCACTGGACTGGATCTGGTGCCCCCTTTTTCGTGAGGTCAGTCAACAGGCTGGTGACATCCTAAACATTAGGTACAAACCTCCTGTAATAGCCAGCCAGCCCCAGCAACTGCCTTACTAACTTTTTTGTCTTGAGTCTTGGGCAGGCTGCAATTGCTGCAGTCTTATCAATTTGGGAATGTACTTGCCCATGACCCAAGTGAAGCCCAGATACCATACTTCCACCCACCCAATTGTACACTTCTTTGGGTTTGCTGTGAGTCCCATGTGTCTCAGCGATCTCAGGACAGCCCTCAGATATTGTCAATGCTGCTGCCAGTCGTTACTATAAATAATGATGTCATGTAAATAGGCAGTAGCATATGCACAGTGTGGGCAGTGGAGTCTGTGCACAAGATGCTGAAATGTTGCTGGGGCTCCAAACAATCCAAACGGAAGTGTGACAAAGTGGTGTAACCCAAACAGAGTGGAAAAGGCTTTTGTTCTTGCGAGATAATGGTGTCAAGGGAATCTGCTAATATCCCTTCATCAAATCCAGTGTTGAATAAAAGTGAGCCATGCCTAACCAGTCAAACATTTCATCAATCCAAGGCATGGGATATGCATCAAATTTAAACACCACATTGACTTTTCTAAAGTTGATATAGAACCAGACTGCCTCATTGGTTTTGGGGACCAAAACCATTGGGCTGCTCCAGTCAGTCTGCAACTCTTCAATTCCCCCTGTCAAACATGGCCTCGAGTTCATCCTGAACCACATTTTTTTTTGTGTTTGGGGAGCTGATACAGGCAATTGTGCACCACCAGTCCTGGAGGAGTCAAGGTGGTGCTCTATGAGATCAGTGTGACCAGGAAGGGGTAAAAACATATCACAGAATTTCTCCTGCACTGCGCTGGATAGCTCATCTCTCTCTCTCTCTCTCTCCCTCTCTCTGAATACTCACCTCTCTCTGCAAGAACACAGAAAACACAAAGGTAAATTGTCAGTAATCAAACATAGGTGAAACTGATCACACATTACCTGCTAGCTCTTCCTGACTCCTCACCACCCCCAGCTGATGCTTAACCATGCCCCTGCTGCCACAACAGTATATTAGGAAACTGGAGGAAATAAACAAAAGATCAACAATTTGCAATTGAAATGAATGAACTTGTAAAGTTATGATATAAATTGTGACATGGTCGATGTTTGTACAGGTACATCATGCTGCTGCATACCAACACAAACAAACAACCAAGCATCTGATCTCTAAGTCTGGAACACATGTTGTTAACTCAGTACCAAAATTCTAAGTTATATGTCACCCAATTTGCATGTCAACAAACTCTCCTTGAGGGTGCACATTTTATACCATATTTTATAAGGATTTCTGAGTGCTTCTTAACATCTTTAATCAGTTTCTTCTTTTCATCTGCAAGATGAGAATGTGAAAGAAGATGAGCATTATGTCGCAGGGGCCTTCTCTAACCCTTTCAGACCCTGCATCCACTGGAAGGGACATGACATATTCTTTGGTTTAAACCAATAAAAATGCATGTTATTTATTTTTTGTTTATCTATCTATCTATCTATCTATCTATCTATCTATCTATCTATCTATCTATTTGAATAATGATTGGTCACTGATTGGTTCCTGATTATCCAATCACAATGAAGTCATGACCTGTAACTTGCTCTCGGAAGGTTTCAGCCATCACACAAGATAAGCATGGCTCACCATCTGGACAGGAGGAGGAGGAAGCCCCTTTCTCACCTTTTAAATATGAATGTACGTCTATGGTAGCCTAATATATTTGCATTAAATATAATCTTAATCTTATCAAGTGATAGTATTTAACCTCCTAGGGCTGAGCGGTCACATGCGTGGACAGCACTTTATGGAAATTCGGAACAAGAATCCACATATGTGGACATACTTTTTCTCTAAAAGTACATCTTATCAAAAGATGATGCTTAGTTTTTATTCTAATCAGGTTCTAATAAGCCCAAATAGCAAAGAGAAATAAAAAATGCATGTAAAAAAACAGCTTGGGCCTTAGGAGGTTAAAGTTAATTTAAATATATTTCAAAGCTGGAAAGCACATGATTTTTTTTTTTTAAGTTTAATGTCCATCACAGTGGACATCCAGTCCTGAAAGACAACAGCAGTCGCTTGATGATTTATTGTTACTATACCAGGTTGTGAATTTCTGGAAGCATTTCAAACCTAATATGTAGTTTGGCAACATAAATCATCATTAAAGTAAGTTTTATAATGTACTTTTAGAATATAAAGTCACAGACTTTCTTGAACTTCTGATAAATGGAAAATAAGCCAATATTGACTGCTTGAATTTGGGAAATGAGGCAGATTAGGCCAGGAGTAAGGTACTGAAATGAGTAAAATAAGTTGTTTTATTGGCTTCTGATAGGGACAATGGAGAGGTTCCAAACATGCCAGAAGAATTTGAGTTAGCAGCTAAGGCTGAGGTCAAAGACAGTGTAGTGACAGAGGAGTATGAGGATCTGACAGTTACCAGGAAGAAAGAGATTAAATAGCGTTGTAGGCCATTCACTACCATCCTGGATCCCCTTCATTTCAAAATGAATGTGGCCAAATGTCTTATGAGAGTTGAAAACCCAGTGGGGGTGAAAGGTGGAAGGCCCAGCATGTCTCCTGAGCCAGTTCACGTCCATCAGCCCAAACATGCTCAGGATATAAGGCCCCTACCTGAAGTACAGTTTGACATGGTGGACCACATGCTGCATTATGATGACAAACTCTACTAGATGTAAGAGGCTCTACTGTATAGAAAAAACACGTCTTTTGTGACAAATTCAACATTCAACTGTGCTTTGTACCAAACTGAAATTGTTTCCAAGTAGCTCATCGAAAATGAGTTAATGAATGATAACACACACACACACAAACTTTTCACAATCTTTAGTTCATATCTGATCATTTGATGACATTATTACTAAAATAATATGGCAATTTGTTCTGAAGGTTTCTTGATTTTATGTTCATTTAGTCATGGCATCCATTGTAATAAACACGGGAAAAAATGAATAAAAACATGACTTGAAAAAATCAGACTTCATTATTACATTGAAGAAGAGTAAAACTCGGCTGTGTAAAAAAAAACGCTCAGCAGAAGAAAAAAAATCTGTTAGGACTAGGACTGTTTTGGCCTCTAGAGGCCGCTGTTATTTCCTTTTCGTGTCATGTTTATTTTGGCCTCTAGAGGCCGCCACTGTTCCTGTGTTTTGTGTTTGTGTTAATTGCCTGTTTAGTCCTGATTATCTTCACCTGTGTTCAATTTAGTTTGTGTATTTATACCCCCTGAGTTCAGTCCTCTTGTCACGGAGTCTTTGTGCTGTTATGTTTATCTCCAGTTTCCTCTGTACCGTGTTCTTTATTTTGCATTTTGCTTTTCTTTTGGACCTAGTAGTTACTGTGTTTTTGGATCTTCTGAGCTTTGGTATTTTTGCCTTTTCTTTTCTGTTTTTTTTGGCTTTTGTTTTGTACTTTTGGATTTTTTTTTATTTTTTCCCTTATATCTTCTGAGTGTTTTTGTATTCTTACCTTTTGGATATTTTTTGTACATATTGTAAATAAACCTTTTGATACTTTTTCTACTTCTGCCTCACGCCTCTGCATTTGAGTCATCCCCCTGGTGGCCTAGTGGGGGTTTGCTGGATTATCATACCAATGAACCAGGTTCGAATCCCAGCAAAACCCTAACAGAAAGACTCCATCATGACCGACTCAGCAGAGGCTGCTTCAACTGTCTACCCGGCCAACCTTCAGGGAATTATGGCAGCTCCGACATGCTTCGGAGCGCTCATGGACGTATGCTCACCAGCCAACGTGAGGCCCTTGCTCGCCACAAGGAACTGCTTCAGCAAATTGGGAAAACCCTGGCACAGCTGACATCTCTGCCTGCATCTCCTGATCCAGCTCCTGCTCCTGTGCCTCCTGCCATGCTGCCTTCTTCACCTTGCGAACCCAGCCTTCCTGCACCACAGAGGTACGATGGCAAGCACAGTGAGTGCCAAGAGTTCCTTACCCAGTGTCAACTCACCTTTGAGCTTCAGCCTACCACCTACACTACGGATCGCCGCAAGATTGCCTTTGTGATCACCTTATTAGCTGGTAAGGCGTGAGCCTGGGCTACTGCTATCTGGCAAAGACAGGGACCTGAGTGCCTTGATTTCCAGCTGTTTTCTGAAGAGATGCTTCGGGTCTTCGATCAGGCAGACATCAGTACCGACGCAGCCCAAAAGCTCATGTCCGTCCGGCAAGGAGGAAGCGTCGCAGATTACGCCATCTCGTTCCGGACGCTCGCAGCAGTAAGTGGATGGAACGAGACTGCCCTGGTGTCAGCCTTCCACCATGGTCTGTCTGACCCCATCAAGGACGGTCTGGCCTCTATTGGATGCCCAAGTGACCTCGAAACCCTCATCTCACATGCTATTCGTCTGGACAACAGGATGAGAGAACGCCACCAAGCCTTGAGCCCCCCCAGCCTCCCTACCTCTACCTGGAGACCATCTACCTCCTTCAGTGACTGTCCAGAACCCATGCAAGTGGGTCGTACTTGCCTCTCCGCATCTGAGAGGGAGTGCAGAAGGAGGGACAAGTGCTGCATCTACTGTGGCAAGCCTGGTCACTTCTGAGCATCATGTCCCGAGCTCTTGGGAAAAGGACCGCCCCGTCCAGCCGAGGGAGGGTTGTGACAGGGCCTACCCTCTCTCCCGGACTCCCTGGCCAAGGAATCTACATCCCGGTCTCCATCTCCTGGGGTGAGTCTGTCCACTCTTGTCAAGCTTTGTTAGACTCAGGGGCGGCTGGGAACTTTATGGATATTCACTTTGCCCAAAGCATCAATATTCCGACTGCACCTCTTGAAGTCCCACTGTCTGTGTCTGCCCTCGATGGCCAAGCATTAGGTGATGGAAGAGTCACCCAAGTTACTTCTCCAGTCTTCCTCCAGTCTCAAGGTCACAAGGAAGAAATATCACTGCACCTGATTCCTTCACCTGAGTTCCCAGTTATTCTAGGCCTTCCTTGGCTTACTCGCCACAACCCTCGCATAGACTGGGTAACTAGCCAGGTTGTGGAATGGGGCCCTGCATGCCATGCCTCTTGTCTGCTCTCTAGCTCTCCTGTGTCTCCTGCCGAGCCCCCGATCTCACCGAGTTATCTCAAGTTCCCACAGAGTACTGGGATCTCAAGGAGGTATTCAGCAAGAGCAGGGCCACCGTTCTTCCTCCGCACCGGGCCTACAACTGTGCCATCGACTTGCTCCCTGGGACTACCCCTCCTCGTGGCAGACTGTTTTCCCTCTCTCAGCCAGAATGCAAGGCCATGGAGGAATACCTCAAAGACGCCCTGGTCTCTGGGTTCATTCGACCCTCCACCTCACCTACTGGTGCCGGCTTCATCTTTGTCGGCAAGAAGGATGGGGGGCTCCGACCATGTATTGACTACAGGGGCCTGAACAAGATCACTGTGCGCAACCGATATCCCCTTCCGCTGATGTCCACTGCTTTCAACCTGCTCCAAGGTGCCACCATCTTCACCAAGTTGGACCTACGGAACGCATACCACCTCATCCGTATCCAACAGGGAGACGAATGGAAGACTGCCTTTAACAACCCATCTGGGCACTACGAATACCAGGTGATGCCCTTCGGACTCACCAACGCACCAGCTGTTTTTCAGGCCCTAATCAACGACGTCTTAAGGGACATGATTAACCTGTACATTTTTGTCTACCTCGACGACATCCTTATCTTTTCCAAGACCGTGCAGGAGCACCGCCACCATGTCCGCCAGGTTCTCCAGAGGCTGCTACAGAACAATCTGTTCACTAAGGCCCAGAAATGCGAATTTCATGTTCCCGAGGTCTCCTTTCTGGGATTTATTGTACGGACAGGCCAACTCCAAATGGACCCTGCCAAGACCCTGGCCGTCCGGGACTGGCCTACTCCCAAGTCCATTAAGGAGGTTCAGCGGTTCTTAGGATTCGCTAACTTCTACCGCAAGTTCATCAGGAACTTCAGTTCTGTAGCAGCACCCATGTCGGACCTCACCAAAGGGACAGGTGGATCTTATGTCTGGTCTCCTCAGGCGGAAAATGCGTTCAAAGACCTCAAGGACCGCTTCTGCACGGCACCCATTCTTGTCCTCCCGGACACCTCCCAACCATTCATCGTGGAGGTGGACGCCTCGGACAGTGGTGTCGGCACGGTGCTCTCTCAACGTTCGGAAGGAAAGCTGCACCCCTGCGCTTACTTCTCCCACCGCCTGAGTCCTGCGGAGTCCCAGTACGATGTGGGGGATCGAGAACTGCTAGCGGTCCAACTGGCCCTTGAGGAGTGGAGGCACTGGCTGGAGGGAGCGCAACATCCATTCCTGGTTTGGACTGACCACAAGAACCTGGAGTACCTCCAGCAAGCCAAGAGACTGAACCCTTGACAGGCTAGGTGGGCCCTGTTTTTCAGTCAGTTTGACTTCACCCTCTCGTACCGCCCCAGCTCCAAGAACACCAAACCTGACGCACTGTTCAGGCTGTTCTCTGCCACTAACAGGGAGAATGATGTTGGTCCTATTATCCCTGTGTCCCGGATTGTGGCCCCTGTCTGCTGGGGTATTGAGGAGGCTGTCCGACGAGCCCAACGCCAGGACCCCGGTCCTGGGACGGGGCCACCGGGCCTCTTGTACATCCCACATCAAGCTCGGGCCAAGGTTCTCCAGTGGGGTCACTCTTCCCCTCTCACCGCCCACCCGGGAGCTCGGAGGACCCTGGACTTCCTGAAAAGACGCTTTTGGTGGCCTAACATGGAGAAGGAAGTAAGGTCATTTGTCCTGTCCTGTGAGGTTTGCACCAGAACCAAGAACCCACGACAGCGTCCCCAGGGTCTCCTGCATCCTCTGACCATTCCCCGGCGTCCCTGGTCCCACGTGGCAGTCGACTTCATCACGGGTCTCCCTGAGTCACAAGGTAACACGGTCATTTTGGTCATAGTTGACAGATTCTCCAAGGCCTGCCCCTTCATACCACTGTGCAAACTCCCCTCTGCTCTTGAAACAGCGAAACTTATGTTTAATCATGTCTTCCGAGTCTTTGGTCTTCCACAGGACATCGTCTCAGACCGAGGGCCCCAGTTCTCCTCCCGAGTGTGGCACGGGTTCTGCAAGGTCATCGGAGCCACTGCCAGCCTCTCCTCTGGGTTTCACCCACAGTCCAATGGTCAGACGGAGAGGCTCAACCAGGACCTGGAAACCACCCTGCAAGGCCTGGCTATGGATAACCCGACATCGTGGAGCACCTGGCTGCCATGGGTAGAGTACGTCCACAACACCCTGCAGTCATCGGCCACCAAGCTGTTGCCATTCCAGTGCCAATTCGGGTTCCAGCCACCTCTGTTCCCGGACCAGGAGGAGGACGCGGGGGTGCCCTCGGTCAACCAATATGTGAGACGGTGTTGCAAGACCTGGAGCAAGGTCAGGAAGACCCTCATACAGACCTCCAGAACCAACCAGACTCAGGCCAACCGCCATAGAAGACCTGCACACGCTTTCCGCCCTGGGCAGCAGGTTTGGCTGTCCACTAAGGACCTTCCGCTGCGGGTGGAGAACCGCAAGCTTGCTCCTCGCTACATTGGTCCCTTCAAGGTGGTGCGCAGGGTGAACCCTGTCTCCTACCGGCTCCAGTTGCCCCGGACTCTGAGGATCAACCCCAATTTCCATGTTTCCCTGTTCCAGCCCATACTGACGTCTACGTATGCCCCTGCCCCTAGGAACCCCCCACCCCCCCCGCATCTTCCAGAGTCAGACTGTGTTCACTGTGCATCGCCTGCTTGACTCCCGCCGGGTCCGCGGCAGGTTGCAATATCTGGTGGACTGGGAGGGCTATGGTCTTGAGGAGCGCTGCTGGGTTCCTGCTCGGGATGTCCGAGATAAAGAACTGTGTCGGGACTTCCATTCGGCCCATCCAGATCGCCCTGGGAACGTCAGGAGACGCTCCTGGGGGGGGGGTCCTGTTAGGACTAGGACTGTTTTGGCCTCTAGAGGCCGCTGTTATTTCTTTTTCATGTCATGTTTATTTTGGCCTCTAGAGGCGCCACTGTTCCTGTGTTTTGTGTTTGTGTTAATTGCCTGTTTAGTCCTGATTATCTTCACCTGTGTTCAATTTAGTTTGTGTATTTATACCCCCTGAGTTCAGTCCTCTTGTCACGGAGTCTTTGTGCTGTTATGTTTATCTCCAGTTTCCTCTGTACCGTGTTCATTATTTTGCATTTTGCTTTTCTTTTGGACCTAGTAGTTACTGTGTTTTTGGATCTTCTGAGCTTTGGTATTTTTGCCTTTTCTTTTCTGTTTTTTTTTTTTTTTGCTTTTGTTTTGTACTTTTGGATTTTTTTTAATTTTTTCCCTTATATCTTCTGAGTGTTTTTGTATTCTTACCTTTTGGATATTTTTTGTACATATTGTAAATAAACCTTTTGATACTTTTTCTACTTCTGCCTCATGCCTCTGCATTTGAGTCATCCCCCTGGTGGCCTAGTGGGGGTTTGCTGGATTATCACACCAACGAACCAGGTTCGAATCCCAGCAAAACCCTAACAAAATCAGGTCTGAAGGGGCTCGGCTATACACATGATATTACAATCTTGGGGTGATGACTTTGCTCAGTACTTGACTAATATTTTCTTATATTAGTACACAGCATGAAAACTCTAAAAGTTCAGATAGGAAACCTCTGTGGTAGTCCATAACATAAGGAAGTAGAATCTTGTCATGACTGTGAGGATATCAAATAAGCAGAATACTTGCCTCTGCGAAATGATTCATGACTACCAAAAGGAAGTATAACCATCATGGTCTAGTCAATGCTGATAAAGGCTTGCTGTCTTACTGGCTGAGTGATCCACATCTACAGTAAAAGGTTTTGTGGAGTTCAAGTTGCTGAGCAGAATCTTTGTTTTGAACTTGGTCAGTAAGTAGAAAGCTGAAATCTCCTCTGTCCAGCTGAAACATCAAGGAGGGCAGTAAGAGGGCTGATACTGTGCTGAAATCTCTCACAAACTGCCTCTACAAGTTTCAAGCATTGTAGTTTTGAATTTTGTGTTGTTCTGTTTGATATTGCATTACTTCTGCTTTTAGCTTGTCCAGTTGTACCCCATACGTGTTAATGGCATGGCCCAGGAAGGATATACATGTTTGCTATACCAGGCACTTTTTAAAATGCTTATATTAAAGTAATTTCCAGGAAGTTTGTGTTGGACTTATAAATTAAAGAGTAATCTTCAACCTTGTAAATGTAATCTCATACCTACCAACCAGACTCCCAATAATACAGTGTTTTCCCCTACATTTGTTCAAATAATGAGTCCAAAAGAGCATTATTGTCAACTCAGTCCCTGTCAACTAAAATAAAACTATCCAAACACAGTTGTCCTATAATGCTGTATGAAGAGCAATTTAAAAAAAAATGATGTGGGGATGAGCTACATGTGGCTTAGAGAATTCATGTGTTAGTCTTTCAGGTTGCCAGTTGGCTGTTGTTGTTCAATAAGGAAAAACTATATAATTAGTAGGAACTGGCAATAACTAACTTGGGAAATTTTTTGAGGAAGGGGGAAAAAACCCACTCTGCCAGTCATATCCTGCTGGATCCTCATTAATGAAGGTTTAAGACTGATGGGGCAATAGAGATCCCATATGACATGGCTGTATATTCACTGTAGCTGAATATAGTTTGATATGCATGTTTGATAATGGTTTTCAATTTGTTTTCCTCCCTTATCAGTTTGTAGGCATCATGTGGCTGAGATGGTAGGTTATTTTCTTTTCATTATTATTATTATTATTATTATTATTATTATTATTATTATTATTATACTAATTTACTTATCTTAGGGTTGTGGACAGGACAGACGAAACTAAATTGTCCACATTTCATCCAGTAGAAATGCTCTGGTGAGAGATTAATATCTGTCCAAAGGACTATGAAGAGGCAAATTAGCCTAAAGTTAATTCTAACCTTACTCAACACCTCGCAAATGTGACAAGGATGAGCCTTCCTGATAAATTTAACTTGTGGGATTAAAGATAATTTACACAGAAGGCCAGGAAAATGATACTTTTAGTCTCTTGATACTTAAAAAGGCAAAGCAGCTGTGTCTCCTCACTAGTAAATGTGGATAGATTAAACACAGCTTTTAAATTGGAGGTGAACTCCTCCAGTTCACTACTTTTCCCATAATCAACAGTGACCAGGCATTCAACAAATTCAACCTTGTATATTGGGAAAATAAATAGAACATTGCAATAATATTTGCATAGCTGGGTTTCTGTCATATTTTTCCTGCATTGTGGATTGTAAGGCTTGCAGGACAATTGAGTGACTCAAAGATCGAGGAGCAGAATGATAACGTGCTCCTCAATCTTCTATAATAAGTCAGACCTTTACTTATAACTGTAAATATGTGCAAATGGGCAGAACTCACCTTTCAGATGATGAAAGCAAGTGTTGTGCCTGGGAGGGAATTTGTCTGCACTCTGCAGAAAAGAAACATATATTGCAGGGCCATATACAGGTTCAACTCTGGGGCAGAGGCTGATGAATTAGTTACAGTTAGATGCTAAACCACTTCTTTGAGCAAAGTCATGAGTACTAACTGACTATACTTTATAAAACTGTTTTCTATTTCTGTGATTCCTGCTTACAAATCTAGTGGTACTGCTGCATCAGTTTTGCAGTGAAATCTTCTGTAATGCCCAGGATAGACAGGTTGATGCAATTTCAGAGTTTATCAAGGTAAAAACCACAAATCTAAATAGATACAACTAGAAATCCCAGTGAAAAAAAACAAAAAAATACACTACATCACAAATGAGTCAAAAAACAGACGGGGGGGGCTACACTAGACACCAACAAGAAGATTAATGCAATGAATGATACAAGGTCTTAACAGTCATATTGTGGAAAGAAACATTGTTCAAAAAGCCAGAGAAATTAAGTTTGTTCGGTATTCTCAGAGGTGGGTGTGACAGTATGGACTTATGATTGCTTTAATTTGGGCTCTGTATCAGGCATGATCAGAACAAATGAAAACTACCATGGGTCAAATAGGCACATTTTTTGCAGCATAGATGCCCATACCCCTAATATGAAACACACTCACAAAAATATGTGAAACATATTTTTTTCACTAGAAAACTAAAAACATATTTATTGTTCTTGTCTTATCGGCAAGCAGATTATTTTAACTATTAACAAAATACATGAAATCTATGAGTGAGCCCTCTGTCAGAGTGAATTTGTAAACCATAAATATGTTAGCAAATCAATACTGATTGTGTGGTGTGACATCAGTTGTTGATTATAGTCTATTTTGCGGATTAAAATCATATCTTAATATATCATTTGAGTGAAGCTAACATTGACAATGTTTGAGTATGTATGTCTCTCAGTATTAATTATAGCTGATATTTTATAAATTATGCTACAAGTTTTATCACCAGGGGCTATGAAAAGGATATTGTTCTGGTATGTGCACAATAGAAATAATAAAATGATGATGAAAATTAGAATGAGTGCTCTTTAAGAACTGTGTCTGCAAGTTTTATGAAACATACTTTTAAATATAATATACTGCAATATACTTTTAAATAATTTTCTTTTAAATATACACAAGTATGTGTATACACACACAAATACACAACTGTGGGGCCTTTAGCAGGCTCTGGACTGGAGGATTATTTACACAGTTTACAAGTAGGAAAAGGTAGATTCATGATTTATTTAACATTAGCATTTTCCTTTTCCCTTGTGTTTCAATGAATGGGACAGTATCCTCAAGGAACAAAGAAAGGAACTGTCATCCGTCTAGCTCGCTGGGGAATGAAGTGTGGAGTATCATCTTTGCACTCTCTCACTCTGGTTCTTTCCTTTAGGAGTTGTTGAAACAAAAAGATATGAATAAACTGAATCAAGCAATAAAGAGGGGAATTATCAAATATGATAATACCTGTTGTTTTATTGATACTTTGCTCTAAATATCTCTCAGTAAACATTACTGAGTAGTGATGGGGTACAGTGCATTTGTCCTGGAATAATCATACTTGCTTTATTCTGAACATTTATAAATTCATTCATTTATTTGATTGTGAAGAAAACCTTATGATAAATAGGAAACATTTCCTCATTCTCATTTTCAAGGTTTTCTACCTTTTACTTCAGGAATTAAAATAGTTTATAGTCATCAGATCCCCAGGACAATTACAATTTGAAATAACCCCTTTGTTTCTTTTGCAAAACTTCTGAATTCTGACATCATTAGCTACATAACAAAATGAAGTATATAAAATGATAATAGCCAGATAAAATTGAATTAATTGGGGACATTTAGATTTGTCATCTGTGACAGGACACACCTGTGTTGTAAGTCCTTTTTGAGTGACTTAAAACTCATTTTCTTTAAGCAAAGCTTTTGGCAGTCTGACTTCCAGCTATTCCTCCAGTTAATTTTAACTCCATGTCATCAGAGCTCATGCACAAACAAACAAACAAACAAACAAACAAACAAACAAACAAACAAACAAACAAACAAAGCAACAAACACATGGAAATAGTAATGAAATGCAAAATTTGTTTGTTAATTTTTATTATTCTTACTGTTGCTGTTGTTCTTGCAGGGTGAGCCACCAGGTGAAACTGAGTGTGAAGATGTCCAGAGACTGCTGGCACTGTGGATAATTTGGCAGGTGAGTGAGAAGAGCAGAGATGGTGATGAGTCCATTTCTTTTATCTAAATGTCAGACAGTACCTTTCTTTCTATTGTATGAGTGATCATGAGTAGCATACTTTACCTGAGATCAGGAACCTTTGTCACATTTGGTGGCTAATAGCTAATGGTTAGCACCAGTGCTTGCCTTCAGTTTTCATCTTTTTTAGATAGCATATTCAATAACTTAGTATATTGAATCACATAACATGCATAACTGCATTTATTCAGAGAAGGTGCAATGATATACAGAGGAGGAGGCAGTGTCTAGAATCAAAATCCACATTTATTCAGTGTACACAGGAATTTGACACAGCAAATAATGTTAAAGACATATGCTGTAACCAAATGTGCATGCACGCACACACACACACACAAGTTTAGACACACCTCTTTTTTTTAATTAAAAGACACTTCATGTCTGATGTACTGATGAGCTATTGTTTCTCTTTACTTTGTTGAGTGGTTCTTCACATAATATGAATTACTACATTTGGAAAATGGGCTATTACTGAATTTTTATGATTTACTATTTACTGTTTGATGGTCTCAAATGCATGAAGAAGGCAAGAAATTCCACGAATTAACTTTTAACAAGGTATGCCTGTTAAATGAAAAGCTTTCCAAGTGACGACCATGAAGCTGCTGAAAAAGTTAAACTGCTGAAAAAGTTAATGTTTACACCTTTTTGTTTTAGCCAGCATTAACTTTTTCAGCAGTTTGTGCTATAGTAGCTCTTCTGTGGGATTGGACCGTATGGGCTAGCCTTCATGCCCCATGTGAATCAATGAGCCTTTGACACCCATGACCCTGTTGCCAGTTGTCTGGTTGTCCATCTTTAGACTACTGTTGGTAGATATGAACAACTGCATACTGGTAACGCCCCACAAGATGTGCCGTTTTGTAAATAATCAGACCCAGTCAGGGGCTTCAAAGTTTGGGAGAATATCAGGGTACAAATAATTTACAGCAGGGTGCAAAATGGTAAAATGTCTGCCAGCGGCAGACATAATGCACGCAAAGCGTGCAGGAGATAGATAGATAGATAGATAGATAGATAGATAGATAGATAGATAGATAGATAGATAGATAGATAGATATGCATGCAAGTACGAATTTTTCATGGGGCGGGATGGTTTGGAACAGGCCATCTAAAATTGGGATAACATTTACCCGGGACGGGTATTTGAGGCGGGTCGTCTAGCTTAAGCTTGATTAGCATTGTTACGCACGCCAGTGTTTCCCACAGAAATTTTGGAGACTATGGGGGAGGCGCGGGGGTTGTTTAAAATTGAGTGATATGTTAAATATTAAGTTATTACTGAAAAACTATTGATTAAAAAAACAGACACTGAGAAATGGTCCTATAAACAACTTTACCAATATAAAAGATTACCAGGACTACAAAAATGCAGAAAAATAGGCTTTACTTATCCAAATGCTCCTGTTGGTTCAAAAGTTAAAGTGCAGAGAACCTCACAGCACAACATGAAGTTACCTTAAAATATAAAATAAATGCCTCAGCTTTCATGTAAGAAAAAAAAAAAACTATGAATACTAGTGCTGTGTGCAGGCAGTCTCTCCTGAAGACTAAATTAAACAATAATTATAAACTAATAAAATAAATGGCTCAGGCTTCATAGAAGAAAAAAACAATTTGAACAGAATCTCACAGTATGATGCTGAAGCTGCCTAAACAATCGAAAATAAAATACCATTTTGGCAAAAAAGTTGGCATCCATTAATTTCTTGTATTAAGTAAAAAAATATGTTGCCAGATACTGCTGACGTTTTACAGCCCAAAATATGTTCAAAACCCGCCAAAATGCACTTAAAACCGCCCAAATTGGGCGGGAAAACGCGCAATCTGGCAACACAGGCGGCAGGAATGGCTGCACTCATGTCGAGGATGTAAACACAGTTGACGCGGCAACGGACATACATGACATAGTGGATGTAATTTACGTTCACAACTTTTTTTGCTGTCAGAAATATTTAATATTAAATTTTGTGACTCGACTGACAATAGCCGGCGGCATAACAAGCCATAGCCGGCGATTTGCCACCGGTGACCGGCTACTTTTGAGACCGCTGCCCAGTCATCTAGCCATCACAATTTGGCCCTTGTCAAAATCGCTCAGATCCTAATGCTTGTGCTTCCAACACGTCAATTTCAAGAATTGACTGTTCTCTTGCTACCTAATATGTTCCACCCCCTGACAGGTGCCACTGTAATGAGACAATCACTGATATTCACTTAATCTGTCAATGCTTTTATTGTTATGGCTGATCGGTGTTTATTTAATAAATATATAATAGTTATATAATAAATATATTATACATACATTTCTATCCACATTCACTGGATATGCGCAATCACACACTCGGATTGGCTACTCTACTATGAGGCTATCAGCTCATATACCGTGAGTAGGGAAAAACAAAAAAACAAAATGGTAGAGCACATCAAGTCAGATATATCACATAATCAAGTATTTAGAAACAGAAAGAGCTAAATAAAAGAATATCATTTCCTCCCCCCCCCATGGAGCACTTGCATGTGACGTCACAGCCGATCCAGATTGCGACAGATGCCATCTTGTCGTTCAAACGCCATATTTCCGCCTTCTACTTCTGCTTCTGCTTTTACTTCTACCTTTTCTTCTGGAAAACCCTACTATATACAATTCTACTACAACGGCTGCGGCTACAAGCTCTCCCTACCTATGCACGTTTTTTATGTTTTTTGTGTGTATTTTTGCATGTTGTTCGTCTGTACCGGACTTCAATATCCACTACAACTGTATGGACTTACTGGACATTGGTTTCCAGCAGAAAATGACGGTTTGTAGCGATTTCCATCGCATGCACAACATTCCGGATGAGATAGCGAGACCAGCGGGGTCTCCGTGGATTGTTATCGGAAGCAAAGGGAAGGAGGCGGCGTCGGGAGCGGAAGCAAAAGCGAGGCTGCAGAGCCGGCCTGTTGACTAAGCTCAGAAAACAGCCACTCAAACCTCCACTGCTAAGCCTCTACCTCTCCAACGCCAGATCCATGGTAAACAAAACGGACGATTTGGAATTACAGCTGGAATTACCTTATTCTATTCTATAATCGGCTGGTCAGTGCTATACTCAATACTTAAGTGACTTACCCGTCCAATGAGGATTCTTGTTTACAAGATGCCCCATCTGAGTCACTGACAAATCCTGAATTTCTGTAAAGATAACTGTCCAGAGATTTATAAGCATGCAGTGCTTCACCACTGAACAGCGAGGGAAAGTTAATGAGGTAATTACACACGTCTGGGTATTCCGCTGGCAGTTCAAAATCCGGTCGTGAAAACTCCGTCCGGTAAGCCATAAGGGTCACTAATCTGTAGATCGTTTATTTTAGACATATATCTAGTTATCTGTTCATTAGAAAAATGAGCCGTGTAGTCCGTCGGTTGACATTGATCCATTCTGTACATGAGTGCAGCAGTATTCAGTGGTGTTTTTTACCGACAAGATGGCGGCTGTGTACTTTCCGGTCACGTGACTGCAAGATCTCTATATCTCCTGTTTCACACTCCAGCCCAGTCGGTGGTGGTAATGCACCTTTACATTGTTTTGCCAACCACCAAAAAAAAAAGAAAAGAAAATGGCAGACCATGTTACTGAACCAACCAAGGATGAAATAAAAACTACTCGAAAACAAAACCCCCAAAAATGCAACAAAAAAGGAAAAAAAGGAATTAAAGTATTTGATGGTAAGAAGGTGTCTTTTCTATTTTTTAAGAATTATTATTAAAGCATTTCTCACAAATTGCTACTGTTATTTTGCCTTTTTGTTTACATTCTAAGCAGAAATTATTGTCAGACATTTTGGATAAAGTTTTTATTTATCGAATTTGCAAAAAATAAAAATGCTCAGTTTCTCAAAATCCAGTGAATGTGGATAGGACAAAACAGTGATTCCACTCAATTCTGTTGTATATGGCTTATAGCTGGCTGCATGGTGGTGTAGTGGTTAGCGCTGTCGCCTCACAGCAAGAAGATCCGGGTTCGAGTCCCGTGGCCGGCGAGGGCCTTTCTGTGTGGAGTTTGCATGTTCTCCTCGTGTCCGCGTGGGTTTCCTTCGGGTGCTCCGGTTTCCCCCACAGTCCAAAGACATGCAGGTTAGGTTAACTGGTGACTCTAAATTGACCATAGGTGTGAATGTGAGTGTGAATGGTTGTCTGTGTCTATTGCCGCTTTTCCACTACAAACGCGGCTGAGCCGTGCCGTGCTGAGTCGGGCTGAGCGGGGCTGTTGGAGTTGCATTTCGACTACAACCGCGCTGAACTGTGCTGGCTGGAAGTGGGTGGACACATTGGGTGGAGTTAGCGAAAGTGGGTGGACGTCAGGTGATGTCGTTAAGCAGCGCAAACAGTGACATCAGTGACAGTGGCGGAACAAGTCAGAGCCGGGCCGGGGGCGGGGCAAATGACCGGGCCCTTTATTAAAGCTTATCATAACATCATTTTAGGCTACAAAATGTCCGCAGCTGCGGTGTTTACCAATTTCAACACTACCGGGTGCAACTATGTTATTTAGTACATCAAGTCCTTCAAACGAACATGTAACTCAGAAACAAAAAACATTAGGATACTGTACATGGCTCATAATAAAACATCAATAGCCTATACTGCGCACATTATTTGAAGGGCATACGAATGAGCGCTCAGAGGTTGCAACGGTGACAGGAAGAGTCAGAAATAAAAGGAGGGCGGTGCAAACCTCACTGAATGCACTGTGTTTACCAATTTCAACACTACGGGGTGCAACTATGTTATTTTGTACATTAAGTCCTTCAAACGAACATGTAACTCAGAAACAAAAAAACATTAGGCGACATACTGTACATGGCTCATAATAAAACATCAATAGCCTACTGCACGCATTATTTGAAGGGCATACGACGAGCCTTGCGCTCCGCGAACTCGTCCACGATGCTCTGTATGTCACTGATTCAGTGAGCTTTTAAGCGGTAGTCTCACGACCCGGAGAGTAAACAATAAACATGGAGGACATGGAGTCGTTAGTGTTGCTGGTCTTGGTGCTGTGGCTGTCACCGACAATGCCAACAGATACTGGCAAGAGCGTATAGATGAGGCGAGGCGCATAAGGCTTCAGAAATTCTCGTAATTTGTAATTCTTCTCCTTCCGGGTTTGCGGTGTTTACAGATCCCAGCGTGCTCGCGGGGCGTGTGTGGGCATGTGAGGACACTCCTCCTCACCAATCAGTGCACAGGGGAGTGTCTGCTCACGCCCCCAACCTCACTCGGCACGGTTTGGCTCGCTTCAGCCCCACTCCAAAACGGTGCAAGTTTTAGGGGCTAAGCAGGGCTGAAACGAGCTGAGTCGTGCTGGTTTTTGGTAGTCGAAACGCGAGCCGTGTCGGGCTGAAGTGAGCTGAAGCGAGCTGAAGTGAGCTGAAAAAGGGTAGTGGAAAAGGGCCATATGTGTCAGCCCTGTGATGACCTGGCGACTTGTCCAGGTGTACCCCGCCTTTCACCCGTAGTCAGCTGGGATGGGCTCCAGCTTGCCTGCGACCCTGTCGAAGGATAAAGCAGCGAGAGATAATGAGATGAGATGGCTTATAGCTGACTCGGTGCGATGTACCTCATCTGCTACCAGCGCATATCCAACTCAATTTTGTGGAATCTCTGTTTCACTGGATATATATACACAGTGCGCAGCGTAAATGAGTACACCCCCTTTGAAAAGTAACATTTTAAACAATATCTCAATGAACACAAACAATTTCCAAAATGTTGAAAAGATAAAGTTTAATATAACATCTGTTTATCTTATAACATGAAAGTAAGGTTAATAATATAAACTTAGATTACACATTTTTCAGTTTTACTCAAATTAGGGTGGTGCAAAAATGAGTACACCCCACAACAAAAACTACTACATCTAGTACAGGGGTGTCAAACCTGATCCATAAAGGGCCGTGTGGCTGCAGGTTTTCATTCCAGCCATGCAGCAGCACCCTGATTTGGCTTATTCAATCAACTGACACACCCACCCTTTAATCAAGGGTGGGTGTGGCTGCAAGTATTTGACTGTGTGAAGACAGTTCAGTTGATTGAATGAGCCAAGTCAGGTGTGCTGCTGCATGGCTGGAATGAAAACCTGCAGCCACAAGGCCCTTTATGGATCAGGTTTGACACCCCTGATCTAGTACTTTCTATGGCCTCCTTGATTTTTAATGACAGCACCAAGTCTTCTAGGCATGGAATGAACAAGTTGGCGATATTTTGCAACATCAATCTTTTTTTTCCATTCTTCAACAATGACCTCTTTTAGTGACTGGATGCTGGACGGAGAGTGATGCTCAACTTGTCTCTTCAGAATTCCCCAAAGAAAATAATTTCTTTACACCACAAAGGTGAAGGCTACAAGAAGATCAGCAAAGCTTTACTTATCAGTCAGAATACTGTAGCAAAAGTGGTACAAAAATGTAAAGAAAGATGGAACTGCAACCATCTCACAGAGACGTCCAGGTCGTCCATGGAAGTTAACACCTCGACAGGAGTGTCTTCTGATGAGAAGGGTTGAAGAAAATTGGCATGCAAGTTCACTGCAGTTATCTAAAGAAGTAGAAAGCCAAACTGGGGTGACTATTTCCCGTGACACAATATGGCATACACTGCAGAGGAATGGCATGCATGGATGCCGTCCACGAAAGAAGCCTCTCCTAAAGCCCAGGCACAAAAAAGCCCGCCTAGAGTTTTCCAGGGCCCATGCTGACAAAGATGAAGACTACTGGGACTCTATACTCTGGAGTGATGAGACCAAGATAAATGTTTTTGGAACTGATGGCTTCAAAACCGTATGGTGTCGCAAAGGTGAGGAATATGAAGAAAAATGCATGGTGCCTACAGTGAAACATGGTGGTGGCAGTGTCCTTATGTGGGGCTGCATGAGTGCTGCTGGTGTCGGGGAGCTGCATTTCGTTGATGGCATCATGAATTCACAAACGTATTGCTCTATACTGAAAGAGAAGATGCTACCATCACTCCATGCCCTTGGTCGTTGTACACTTTTCCAACATGACAATGATCCTAAACACACATCTAAGGCCACTGTTGGATTTCTGAAGAAGAACAGGGTGAAAGTGTCATGCTCCTCCCCGGACATCCACTCCGGAGATTATGGCTCTCTCACACCAGCGCCGATCCGGATCCGGGACAGGAATTCCTTCTCCCATGAACTCACTTCCTGGTTTTCACTGCTGTGTATAAATAGGCCATTCTCAGATTCTGTTTTTGCCAGAATGTCTCGTTTGTTTTCCCTAGCTGTTTCTGTGCCTTAATGCTTTTTCATGGTTTTTTTCTCTCCAGTGTTTTTCCCTTGTTCATGTTTTTTTTGCACTAGCTTTTTCTCATTTATGTTTTTTTTGCACTAGTGTTTTTTTTCTTGTTCATGGTTTTTTGCACTAGTGTTTTTCTTGTCCTTGTCTGCCTCATTTGTTTTGTCAAGTTTTTGTCTCCTTTTTTACATGGACTATTTTTGCTACTTTTTTCCTGGATTAAAACCACCTCATTTATTGGATTATTATCTGAGTCATGTTCTGCTTTTGGATCCAATCTCACCACACCTCCACCACCCCTAACAGTACGTTCTGGCCAACATGGATCCAGCAGAACTGACTCATCTGAGAATGGCTATACAGCAGCAAGGGACTCTCCTCGGGACCCACCAACAAGACCTACAACAAATTACCCAGAACCTCGCTACCCTGTCCAGAGCACTCAATCTTCTCACCATGCAGATGCAGCGCTGTCAAGCTGTGCCTATCCCTGCTCAGCCATCTCCTACTTCAGCCCTGGCCACCACCTTTCTCCATGAACCGAGACTTCCAGCGCCTCAGCCCTACAATGGAGAACCAGGTACTTGCAGATCGTTTTTGTCTCAATGTTCGTTAATCCTAGAACTGCAACCTCTGGCCTTCCCCACAGAATGTGCCCGGGTAGCATATACAATAACGCTCCTCACCGGCAAGGCCAGAGAGTGGGGAACAGCAGTCTGGGATGCCAATGCACCCTTTTCTTCCGGTTTCAAGGATTTCTCAGAGGAGATGAGGCGAACTTTCGACCACTGTCTGTCCGGCCGGGAGGCGGACAGAGAGCTCATGGAGCTGCGGCAGGGGTCCCGGTCTACCTCAGAATACGCTATCGAGTTCCGGACGTTGGTGGCTTTGTACAGTTGGAATGAGAGTGCCCAGATTGACGCGTTCCTGCATGGCTTGTCTGACGCCATCAAGGACAAATTGGTGTCACAGGAACTGCCGTCAGACCTCTCCAGCCTCATGGACCTCACCAACCGCATCGATGCTAGGATCCAGCAATGGAGGAGAGAGAACTGCCCCAGATTCACCTTCTCTCCACCTCCCACCGCGTCCGTTGAACCCATGCAGGTAGACCGGGTTCAGGTGTCAGCGGAGGAACATTGCCAATGGAGCACGGGGACCTGCTTCTACTGCGGTCAGCTGGGACACATCTGCCAAGCCTGCCCACTAAAAGGACGAGCCCACCAGTGAATCAAGGAGCCCTGGTGGGCAACACTCAGAACCAGTCCCCCGCTAATCATCCATTACTTCCTGTCATCATTATCCATGACAACCAGCATCACCACCTCCAGGCCCTCGTCGACTCGGGGGCAGACAGGAACCTGATCTGCTCTGCCACTGCCAAGCGTCTGGGAATCCCACTACTTGCTCTTGACGTCCCTCTCACTGTCCTGACACTCAGTGGCATTGGCTTGACCAACATCACCCACCTTACCGCCCCGCTCACCCTAAGGATTTCCGGTAATCACTCAAACCATCCAGCTTCACATCATGAACAACCCCCACGTAACCATCATCCTCAGATTACCATGGTTAATGCAGCACAACCCCCACCTTAACTGGGCGGACAACCCCATCCTAGGCTGGAGCCAGTCCTGCCTAGCTTCCTGTCTGAACTCTGCTCTGCCTCCCACCAAACCACCGCAGCCTTCAGCCAGCGAGTTCCCCGACCTCTCTCACATGCCTTTGGAATATCTGGATCTCAAACTTGTTTTCAGCAAGACCCAAGCAGTGTCCCTCCCTCCTCACAGACCCTATGACTGTGGAATCGACCTCCTACCTGGGACAGCGCCACCCAAAGGACAACTTTACTCTCTCTCTTCCGTTGAAAGGCAAGCCATGGAGAAGTACATCTCCGAGTCTCTGGCAGCTGGGATTATCTGTCCTTCCTCTTCCCCAGGAGGGGCACGATTCTTCTTTGTGGAAAAGGACAAGTCGCTCTGCCCCTGCATTGACTATCGGGGTCTCAATGCCATCACGGTTCAAGAACCGCTACCCACTACTGATCATGACCATGGCCTTTGAACTATTCCAGGGAGCCAAGTTATTCACCAAGCTAGATCTACGCAATGCATACCATCTCATCAGGATTAGGGAGGGGGACAAGTGGAAGACAGCCTTTAACACCACCACTGGTCACTACAAGTACCTTGTAGTCCTTTTTGGCCTGGCCAACATGCCCGCAGTCTTCCAAGCACTCATTAATGATGTCTTAAGGGACTTCCTAAACATCTTCGTTTTCGTGTACCTGGGTGACATCCTGATCTTCTCCCACTCCCTGGAGGAACATCTGGGTCACGTCCGGCAGGTCCTCCAGTGCCTGCTAGAGAACAAGTTGTTCGTCAAGGCAGAAAAGAGTGAATTTCACCAGAGCTCTGTCTCATTTCTGGGATTCATCATCTCCCCAGCAAGGATCCAGGTGGACCCCCCTCAAGCTCGAGGCAGTTGCCGATTGGCCCACCCCATCTTCGAGACAAGAGCTCCAGCACTTCCTAGGATTCGCCAACTTCTACAGGCACTTCATTCGCAACTTCAGCACGGTGGCTGGCCCTCTCTCAACCCTGACCTCGACCAAGACCCAATTCAAATGGGGGGAGGAAGTAGAAAAAGCCTTTTCCATGCTCAAGCACAGGATTACCACAGCACCCATTCTCACCATACTCAATCCTACCAAGCAGTTTATTGTCGAGGTTGATGCTTCCAAGTCAGGGGTCGGAGCTATACTATCCCAGAGGGCCAGTGATGACAAGGTCCACCCATGCTCCTTCTTCTCTCACCGGCTATCCCCAGCCAAACAGAATTACGACATCAGAGACTGAGAACTACTGGCTGTTAAACTAGCCTTGGAGGAGTGGAGGCACTGGCTCGAGGGGACGGAGCTCCCCTTCCTAGTCTGGACCAACCATAAGAATCTGGAGTACCTCAAGTCCACCAAACACCTTAATTCCCATCAAGCCCGTTGGTCTCTCCTTCTCCTGGTTCAACTTCACGCTCTCCTACCACCCAGGCTCCAAGAACGGCAAACCCGACACCTTGTCCAGGATGTTCTCTTCCCACCAAGAGGAGTCTAAGCCGCCCAAGACCATCCTTCCTCCACGCTGCAGAAGGCCCTGGAGCAGGTAACCCCAACAACATTCCTCCTAACCATCTGTTTGTTCCCTGTTCTGTGCAAACCCAGGTGCTGCAGTGGGGTCATGGCTCCAAGCTGGCCTGTCATCTGGGAGCTGCCCGAACCCTGGCACTCATCCAGCAGCACTTTTGGTGGCCATCCATCAAGGAGGATGTCCAGGAGTTCATGGCAGCCTGCGACACATGCTCCCGGAACAAGACAACCAATCAACCCCCTGCTGGCTTGTTAAGACTCCTCCCAACTCCACATCGACCTTGGTCTCACATCACCCTGGACTTCATCACAGGACTCCCCAACTCAGGTCCAGGGATGCCAGTTCTTGGAGTAAGTACCTACCCTGGATCGAGTATGCTTATAACACTCTTCCTTCATCTGCCACAGGTCCCACCCTTCCAGTGCTCCCTAGGGTACCAACCACCACTCTTCCCCAACCAAGAGGAGGAGGTCACCATACCCTCAGCCCAGATCTTCATACACCACTGTAGGAGGACATGGGCATTGGCCTGGAGAAGACTCATTCGCTCCGCCCTAACATCCAAGAGGCAGGCTGACAAATGCCGCTCTAAGGTGCCCACTTACCGGGTGGGGCAACGAGTCATGCTCTCCACACGCCATCTGCCACTCAGAACCGTCTTTCGCAAGCTGGCTCCCAGGTACCTAGGACCCTTCCTCATCAAAAAGGTAATCAACTCATGTTCTGTCAGACTGGCACTACCACTCACCATGCGACGCATCCACCCCACGTTCCACATGTCACTGCTTAAACCTTTGGTCTCTAGTTCTTTTCCCTTGTTCATGCTTTTTTTTTGCACTAGCATTTTTTTCTTGTTCATGTTTTTTTGCACTAGTGTTTTTCTTGTCCTTGTCTGCCTTGTTTGTTTTGTCAAGTTTTTGTCTCCTTTTTTTACATGGACTATTTTTGCTACTTTTTTCCTGGATTAAAACCACCTCATTTATTGGATTACTGTCTGAGTCGTGTTCTGCTTTTGGATCCTATCTCACCACACCTCCACCACCCCTAACAGAAAGTGATTCAGTGGCCAAGTGTGTCTCCTGATCTGAACCCAATTGAACACCTATGGGGAATTCTGAAGAGACAAGTTGAGCATAACTCTCCATCCAGCATCCAGTCACTAAAAGAGGTCATTGTTAAAGAATGGAAAGATTGTTGTAAAATGTTGCCAACTTGTTCATCCCATGCCTAGAAGACTTGGTGCTGTCATTAAAAGTCATGGAGACCATACAAAGTACTAGATGTAGTAGTTTTTGTTGTGTGGTGTACTCATTTTTGCACTACCCTAATTTGAGTAAAACTGAAAAATGTGTAATCTAAGTTTATATTATTAACCTTACTTTCACGTTATAAGTTAAACAGATGTTATATTAAGCTTTGTCTTTTCAACATTTTGGAAATTGTGTTCATTGAGATTGTTTTAAAATGTTACTTTTCAAAGTGGGTGTACTCATTTATGCTGAGCACTGTACACACACACAGAGACAAGAGACATAAGACACAAGAGGAGATACATTAAATTTGTACCTGACTGAAATCTACACTTGAAGACTAGTGGGTAGAAGGAGTCTATTGTGTTGTAGCCTGTGATTTCCCTTTTTTTTCTCATTCATCCCTTAATGTTTTTAAGTGCTATCTAATAATATCCAACAATACATGACATCCAATTTTTCACATGAGGCAACAATTATATTAAATAACTGATGGCAACACTGGAACTTTAAGTGCCTTTGTTGATTTAAGCAACAGGCTACTGTTATAAATCTGGCATTACTGAATGCATCCAACAATGCTCTGTTTTTCTCAGAAGAGTTCTCAAGTGGCTGTTCATTTGATCAGCAAAAACTGAATTACTGGAATCATGCTCAAGATTTATTCTACCGTAGTTTTTTTTTTCTCTCTCTCTTTTGGAAGAACATGGGTTTAATAATCCAGCCACTAAGGTGCACAAGCCAGTGCACTCTTCATGCCAGTCCCAAGCCTATATGAATAGGGAGGGTTGGGTTAGGAAGGGCACCTGGCATAAAACTCATGCCAAATTAACTATGTGGATGATGAAAAAGAGGACTTTCACATTGGATCAGTCAAAGCCCAGATTAACAATGAAACACTGTAACTGTTTCCCAGCAGGGTAACATTGGAAACTATGCTACTGGTGGGAAAATGAGGAGAAAGAGAGGTGGAAAGTGAATTCAGAAGGAATGTGAGAGTAGAAAATGGAGCAGAGTGGAATTGAAAGTTGGAACTTTAAATGTTGGCCCTATGACTGGTAAAGGAAGATAACTGGCTGATATGATGGACAGGAGGAAAGAGTGTCATCTTGTGTGTACAAGAAACAAAGTGGAAGGGGCATGCCCCTCAAGTGGGGTGTGAGATGGAGGAGAAAGAAGAATTCTGGAGAGAGTTGGATGAAGTGGTTGAACGTATATCAAAAAAAGGAAAAAGTGATTGGAGCAGACCTAAATGGGCATGTTGGAGAAGGAAACATGGGGTGATGAGGTGGTGATGGGTAATTATGGAATGAAGCCGAGAAATGTGGAAGGGCAGATGGTGGTGGATTTCACAAAGAGGATGGAAATGGCTGTGATGAATACATACTTTAAGAAGAAAGAAGAACACAAAGTAACAAGTGTGGAGGAAGGTGTTCTCAGGTGGACTATATTTTATGACAGAGATGCAATCTGAAGAAGATTGGAGACAGCAAAATGATAGCAGAGGACAGTGTAGCTAAACAGCATTGGGTAGTTGGGAGGATGATCTTAGAGCTTAAAGAAAGAGAAAGCTAAACCAAAAATCAGATGGTGGAAGTTGAAGGAGGACAATTGTAAGTCAGTATTTAGGGATATAGTGAGACAGACATTGGGTTGAAGAGGTATTAGATGATTAAACTATGGCAGAACTGGTGAGGGAGACAACTAGGAAGGTGCTGGGAGTGACATCAGGACAAAGAAAGGAACGCAAGGAGACTTGGAGGTGGAATGAGGAGTCAATGAGAGTATAAGGAGGAAGAAGTTGGCAAAGCAAAACTGGGATAAAAAGAGAAATCAAGAGAGCAGATAAGAATACAAGGAGATGAGAGAGAAAGCAAAGAGAGCGGTGGCAAAGGTGAAGAAGTCATGTGATGAACTATATGAAAGGTTAGACACTAAGTCTCTGTCCACACGAGTATGCGGCCTCACCTAATACGCTGTCATTTTGAAAAAAATCTCCGTAAACACTGTGTCATTTCCAGAAATATCTGCGTCCACACGGATTCACTGGAAACGACCCCAAATGCTGTAGTACATATGCCAGGCCTGTATGTGGTGCTGTGATGCTGCCACACCAATACACTAAAACCAGAAGAGAAGCCATGGAGCATGCGTATAAAGGTCACGTGCTGTTTACAAACAAGCTCATAACACGAGAAGAGGACGATCATGACCAATGCAACTCTGAGAGTTGTTTCTGCAGTACGAGCACAAGCCTGTAGTCCGCCATTGTTGTTGTTATGACGTGTCTAGCGGCGGTGGCTGAGGTTAAAGGTTAGAGAGGCGGGGCTAATACGTCATTTCTGAAAAAATCTGCATTCGCCGTCCAGACGACTCTGGGCTATCCGGCGTTTTAGGATTTTCCCACTCTGGGACCCATTTTCAAAAAATACTGGTTTCACACCTCGAAAAAGCCAGATCTGTCTGGACGCGAGGCTGAAACGATAAAGTATTTATGCGGATTTGACAAAAACGTACGCGTGTGGACAGGCCCTAAGGATGGAGAAAAGGACATGTATTGATTAGCAAGACAATGAGATCAAGCTGGAAAGGATGTACAGCAGGTTAGGCTGATAAAGGATGCAGATGGAAGTGTGCTGACAAGTGAAGAGTGTGTGCTGACAAGGTGGATGGAGGATTTTGAGAAGCTGATGAATTAAGAAAATGAAAGAGAGAGAAGATTGGCAAAGGTGGAGATAGTGAATCAGAAAATACAGCAGACTAGTAAGGAGGAAGTAAGGAGACCGATGAAGAGAATGAAAAGTGTTCACACAGTCGGGCCAGATGATATACCAGTGAAGGCATAGAGATGCTTAGGAGACATGGAAGTTGACTTTTTGACAAGATTGTTTAAGGAAAAATTCTACCAAATGGTCCTTTAAATTCTGATATTCAAGAAGATTTTTAAAAAAATAATTATTTCAAATTGATAGTTTGAGCAGAAAAAATGCTGTTAAGCTAGTCCAAAAGCATGCAAATGTCCACTTACCGTGTACAGGGTCACAGGAAAGCTGGAGCCTATCCCAGCTGACTATGGGCGAGAGGCGGGGTACACCCTGGACAAGTCACCAGGTTATTGCAGGGATAACACATAGAGACAAACAACCACTCACACCTACGGTCAATTTAGAGCCACCAATTAGCCTAACCTGTATGTCTTTGGACTGTGGGGGAAACCAGAGCACCCGGAGGAAACCCATGTAGACAAGGGGAGAACATGCAAACTTCACACAGAAAGGCCCTCGTCAGCCGCTGGGCTCGAACCCAGAACCTTCTTGCTCTGAGGCGACAGTGCAAACCACTACACCACCGTACCACCCTGATTCTGCTACCAATTCAACATAATGATGATATTCTCAAGTCAAGTCAACTTTATTGTCAAATATGCTATACATGCTCGACATACAGCACAGATGAAATTTCAGTCCTCTCTGACCCACGATGCAAACAGGCAATGCAATAAATAAAAATAGAAGAATTGAAATAAACAATATAAACAGTATAAACACTCTAGATAAGAACTAGACATAGACTAAACACTCGTGTATGTGTGTATATATATATATATATATATATACACACACACACACATACACACGCATATATATACACATACACACACACATACATATATACATACACACACATACACACACACACACACATACACACACATAAATTGGAGCAAATAAACAGTCAAGGGCACTTGAGGTATAGCAGGTAAACATGAAATAAGCAGTATAAACAATAAACTAATAACTGTTAAGGTGAGGTAGTGCAGAATAGTGCAAATGAGCGAGGTAAAGTGAAATGCCTGAGTTCAGTGTGTGAATGAACATTGAGAGTGTGTGTGTGTGTGTGTGTGTGTGTGTGTGTGTGTGTTTTGGGGGGGAAACTGTGAGGGTGACATGTCAGATGCTGAAGGGGCGGTGGGGGGGGTGTGGGTAGAGTCTGTGGCAGGGGGCAGAGGGGGGAGGAGGGGCAGAACAGGGATGGAGTTGAGCCTCCTGACCACCTGGTGAAAGAAACTGTCCTTGAGCCTGCTGGTTTTGGCCTGGAGACTCTGCAGTCTCCTCCCCGACGGCAGCAGACTGAAGAGGCTGTGAGATGGGTGGGTGGGGTCACCTGAAATCCTGATGGCTTTGCGGGTGAAGCAGGAGTTATAGATATGTAGTGAAAATTCATTATGTCTGATTATTATAACTATTCTTTAAGTTCGTTTCTTAAGACACGTATTTTCTAGTATGTTACCTCATTTGTTGACAGTTTCGGCGAACACTTCCGCCTTCTTCAAAACAGTCACCAGATGTCGAGTGGTGACGTGCCTTATCAGCTGATGTTACTCTATGGAGGCGTGAACGTCCCGCCCAATTTGACAGGTAGTCCACGCCTCCTGCTGTCAGGTCGCTGCCCCAGGACTGCGCTCCAGGTGTGTGACAGCGCGTACGCTCCCTCATCCCGGTTCATCGTCCTCTGCGCCCGCTTTCGTATCTCCACTGCCTCCAAAATCCAACGCTGATATCTATTCTCTTCAGCGCGAATGACTCTGGCCTCTTCCCAATTCATAATATGATTTTGTCATTTGCAGTGGTCTGAAATAGCTGATTTTAAGTTTTCTTGGTTTGCTTTTTCTTTTTCGGATCTTGTGAGTCTTTCTGTTGTTTCTTTTTCACATTCTAATTGGTGTTCTTTCCTGCGAGTATGGAAGCATCTGCCCATTTCACCAATATAGACTTTTTTGCATGACCGGCAAGGGATTTCATATATGACATTACATTTATTGTCCAGTTGTATTTTGTCTTTGGGGTGAACTAGCAGCTGTCGGAGGTTCTTGTATGGTTTGACCGGGGTGTTGATGTGGCATTTCCTCATGGATCGTTGGATGCGTTCTGTAACTCCTTTTATGTATGGTAATGTGACAAAGCCCCGGTTTGTTTTTTCTGTGTTTTTTCTTGTTTGTTTGTTTTTTTTCTTTTTTTGTGTCTGTAATTTTCCTTTTCGAATTGCCCACGGTGGATATTAGCAGTTTTTTAATGCCTGTTGGATGTGTTGTTCCTTCTCCTGTCTGTCTTTCTCCTCCGTGATGTTCTGTGTTCGGTCGTATAGTGTTCTGATTACTGACATTTTATGTGCTATGGGATGTTCAGATGTCCAGAGAAGATATTGGTCGGTATGTGTAGGTTTTCTGTATGTTGTAATTCTGATATTGCCTTCTTCTGTGTGGTGTATTTTTAGGTCCAGAAATGCTATTGTCTTGTCCGTTTCCTCTTTGTGTGTGAATTTGATGTTGCCTGTCTTGTCTATGGAGTTTAAATGATCCGTGAGTTGTTGTGTGTGGCCTATTTTGGTTATTTCAAGAATGTCATCAACGTATCTTTTCCAGAAGATAGGTTTGCAGTCATCCGGTGCTGTTTTTATGGCTCGGGTTTCCAGATCCTCCATAAAAAAAGTTGCATAGAGTGGCAGATAGCGGGTCCCCCATTGCAAATCCCTCTTTTTGTCTGTAGATTGTACCTCTGAATTGGAAATATGTGGATGTGGAAATGAAATGTAATAGTTTTGTTATGTCCTGTGCTGTAAGTTTTGTACGTTTTTTCAGGGTTCTGTCTGCTTTTAACCGGTTTTCTACTATGTTGAGAGTGTTTGTGACCGGTGTTTTTGTAAAGAGGGATATGACGTCATGTGATACAAAGATTTCATCCTTTTTTATCTTGATTTCCTTTAGTTCTTTCGCCAGTTGTTTTGAGTTTTTGCAGTGGTATTCCGTGAGTCCGAGGAGAGGTTTAATTATGTCTGCCAGTGTCTTGGAAAGGTTGGAAGTAACTGATCCTATACTGTCTACTATGGGTCTTAGTGGTGCTCCGGGTTTATGAATTTTCGGTGTGCCGTATATCCGGGGGGTGATGTCTGCTGTGGGGATGAGGTGGTTATATGTTTGTTTATCAATTTTGTTGTCGTCCATTAACGGTTTGAGTAATAGTTTTAGTCTTTTTTTCTTTTCCTCTGTCGGGTCTTTTTTGAGTATTTCATATGTGTTTGGGTCCGTGAGCATTTCATTCATTTGTTTTTCATATTGATTAGTGTCCATGATAACCGTGGTCCTCCCTTTATCAGCCGGTAGTATTGTTATTTTCTTGTTTTTTGTGAGTGTTCTGATGGCTTCCATTTCCTGTTTAGTTGTGTTTCTGGATGGCGGTTTAGCTGAGGTGAGGATGCCTGCTATTTCGTTCCTTAATGCGGCTTTCTGTCCTTGGTCCTGTAACATGTTGCATGCTAGTTCCGTAGCCAGTATGAATTCTTCATTCGGGATTTTATTTGGTGTGATAGCATAGTTTAGTCCCCGTGAGAGTATAGTGTGTTCTGCTGTTGTTAGTGTGTGTTTAGACAGGTTGCATATCCATTTTTCATTTATTTGCTTGTCCTTGCATTTATTTTGTTTCTTTTTGATAAGTCTATTTAGTTTTTTAATATGGCATGCTTTTGTTTTTGAGAATTCTTATTCTTGTATTGCATTTAGATGTTCTTCCATACTTTTTTCCATGTCACTGCTGAGTTTGAACCGGCGTTTGAAATCTTGTGTTCTTTGTGTTATTTCCGTACTTAAATTGTTGATTTTGTTTGTCATGCATCTAATTCTTTCTCTTACCAGAGTCATTCGCGCTCTTTCGATGGTCCTTTCCGCGTTTCTTGTTGGAATCGGATTTTTTATGTAGAGGCTTGCTGGAATGATGCCTTCATCCCGGCAGCGGAGATTGAAGCGGAGATGGTTTCTTTGTCACGCCAGTTTTTTCTTTAGATTTTCCAGGTAGCGTACCTCTTTGGCACAATCTTCTCCATAACTTATTTTTAATATGTAGTGAAAATTCATTATGTCTGATTATTATAACTATTCTTCAAGTTCGTTTCTTAAGACATGTATTTTCTAGTATGTTACCTCATTTGTTGACAGTTTCGGCAAACACTTCCGCCTTCTTCAAAACAGTCACCAGATGACGAGTGGTGACGTGCCTTATCAGCTGATGTTACTCGATGGAGGCGTGAACGTCCCGCCCAATTTGACAGGTAGTCCACGCCTCCTTCCTGAAGAGAATAGATATCAGCGTTGGATTTTGGAGGCAGTGGAGATACGAAAGCGGGCCCAGAGGA
The DNA here is from genome assembly GCF_027579695.1 of Neoarius graeffei. Lineage (NCBI taxonomy): Eukaryota > Metazoa > Chordata > Actinopteri > Siluriformes > Ariidae > Neoarius > Neoarius graeffei. The sequence continues at coordinate 77,506,025 of NC_083570.1, forward strand.
TGATGAACCGGGATGAGGGAGCGTACGCGCTGTCACACACCTGGAGCGCAGTCCTGGGGCAGCGACCTGACAGCAGGAGGCGTGGACTACCTGTCAAATTGGGCGGGACGTTCACGCCTCCATAGAGTAACATCAGCTGATAAGGCACGTCACCACTCGACATCTGGTGACTGTTTTGAAGAAGGCGGAAGTGTTCGCCGAAACTGTCAACAAATGAGGTAACATACTAGAAAATACGTGTCTTAAGAAACGAACTTAAAGAAGGAGTTATAGATATCCATGAGAGAAGGGAGAGAGACACCAATGATCCTCTCAGCTGCTCTCACAATGTGCTGCAAAGTCTTGCAGCAGGACACGGTGCAGGCGCCGTACCACACGGTGATGCAGCTGATCAGGATGTTCTCGATGGTGCCTCTGTAGAATGTGTGCATGATGGGGGCCGGGACCCTTGCTTTCCTCAGTTTGTGGAGTAAGTACAGATGCTGTTGGGCTTTTTTGGCCAGTGATGCGGTGTTGTTGCTCCAGGACAGGTCTTCAGAGATGTGCACACCCAGAAACTTGGTGCTGCTCATCTTCTGCACTGCAGCACCATTGATAGTTAGTGGAGCATGTTGGATGTGCACTCTCCTGAAGTCCACAACAATCTCCTTTGTCTTCTCCACATTCAGGTGGAGATTGTTGTCCTTGGACCACATGGCCACGTGGCTCACCTCACTCCTGTAGATTTTCTCATCGCCATTGTTGATGAGACCCACCACAGTCGTGTCATCTGCAAACTTAATGAAGAGATTAGAGCTGGATGTTGGTGTGCACTCGTGGGTCAGCAGAGTGAAGAGGAGGGGGCTAGCACACATCCTTTGGGGGCCCCTGTGTTCAATGTGATGGTGCTGGAGGAGTTGCTGCCAACCCGTACAGCCTGTGGTCTCCCCATCAGGAAGTCCAGCAGCCAGTTGCACAGGGAGGTGTTGAGTCCCAGGTGGTCCAGTTTATGAATGAGCTGCTGAGGAATGATTGTGTTGAATGCTGAGCTAAAGTCTATGAACAGCATTCTGACATACGAGTCTTTTGTCTCCAGGTGGGTGAGGGCTGAGTGGAGGGCAGTGGAGATGGCATCATCGGTCAAACAGTTGGACTGATATGCAAACTGGAAAGGGTCCAGGGCGGGGGGGAGGGCAGACTTGATATGCCGCATGACTAGCCACTCGAAGCACTTCATGAGGATGGGAGTGTGTGCGACAGGGCGGTAGTCATTGAAGCAGGAGGGAGACAGCTTCTTTGGGACCGGGATGATGGTGGTGGCTTTGAGGCACGTGGGGACAACAGCCTGGCTCAACAAGATGTTGAAGATGTCTGTAAAGACATCTGTGAGCTCCTCGGCACAGTCTTTCAGGACATGACCAGGAATGTTATCAGGACTCGGGGCTTTCCTTGCATTTGTCATCCTGAGGGCTCTCCTCATGCTGTCTGGGGACAGCGTCAACACCTGGTCGCCGGGAGGTGGTGGGGTCTTCTGTGCCATGGTGCTGTTGTCTGCCTCAAAGTGAGCAAAGAAGTTATTCAACTGATTCAGCAGAGAGATGGAGTTATCACAGGTCTGCAGCAAGGGCTTGTAGTCTGTGATGGTCTGAATCTCCCGCCACAGGTTCCTGGTGTCTCTGCTGTCATTGAAGTAGTCAGCAATTTTCCTGGAATACTGTCTCTTGGCCACCCTGATGCCTCGTGACAGGTTGGCCCGAGCTGTCCTCAGGCCCACCTCGTCCCCAGCTCTGAAGGCAGCGTTCCGAGCCCTCAGGAGCCTGTGGACTTCCCCTGTCAGCCATGGCTTCTGATTGGCCCGAATGGAGCTGGTTCTGGTGACTGTCCATGCACTTCCTCATGTAGGCAGTGATGGTCTCTGTGTACTCCTGGAGATCTGTGGTGTTTTTGTAGGTGGCCGCCTGTCTGAACATGCTCCAGTCAGTGGTGGAAAAACAGTCCTGGAGTGCCTCTGAGGACCCCTCTGGCCACACACATATCTGCTTTGTAGCTGGTTTGGTGACTTTAACCAGTGGCCTGTATGCTGGCATTAGCATAACAGTGGAGTGATTTGAGGCCCCAAGGTGGGGGAGGGGGAGGGCTTCGTAGGCATCTTTATGCATGGTATAAACATTGTCCAGAGTATTGTTTCCATATGTGAGAAAGTTGATATGTCCATAGAGTTTTGGAAACACACTCTTGGGGTTTGCATGGTTGAAATCCCCAGCCAGGATGAGGAAAGCATCTGGGTGGGCTGTCTGCTGCTCACTGATATGCTGATAGAGTTCATTCAGTGCTTCACTCCTGTTGTTATTGGAGCCGGGAGGGATGTATATTGCTACCAGCAATATGGCTGTAAATTCCCTCAGCAGGTAGAATGGCCAGCACTTAATAATTATAAACTCCACCAGTGGTGAGCAGTGTTTGCATACCACGACAGCATCGTGGCACCAGGCATCACTGATGTAAACACAGAGTCCTCCACCATGAGTCTCCCCCCCCCCGACTAGTGCTCTGTCTGACCGGTAGCTTGTTAGCCGGGCTAGCTGAATGGCACAGTCCGGGACGCTGTCGTTAAGCCATGTTTCCACAAACACGAGGACACAACACTCACTCAGACTTTGAAGATGAGCGGAGTAGGTGGACATAATCCAGCTTGTTGTCCAGCGAGCGTACGTTGGCCAGAGTGATGGTAGGGATAGCTGGCCGGTGAGGGCTAGCCACTAGCCTAGCCCGGATACCTCCGCACTTGCCCCTCTTCTGCTTCCGCATGTTCCGCCTGTGGCGCCTCCACTGTGGGCTGGATGCAGGAGTGGGGGTCGGTGGTTGAGCAGGCCTCTGGAGCAAACTGTAGTCGCATAGCACTTCCATGTCCGCTGGATTTATATCCGTGACTATACTTCTGCGGATGTTGAGCAGAAACTCACGGGAGTATGTGCGCCTTAAGACTGATGGACACAACAAAGACGAACAGATACACACTGTTTTAAAACACAAAAAAACACGAAAACACCGTTCTGTCGGGACAGAGAGGAGTCGCTGTGTGTTCGCGCTGCCATCTTTCTAATGGATTGTCTCTTTTTGACCACTGGATAATATATAAAATATGGATCTCATATCAGAAAAGCATAAAATTACACATTCTGGTACTCTTACTAGCAAAATTAGTCAGCTGAAAGTCTGGCAGGACACAGTGACATCTATGTATTGGGTGTGGCAAGAAGGCCATAGAGTGTGACTGCACCTGAAGCCAAATGATCTGTTATTAATCCAACAAATAGAGCGGAATAAGATAATCAGGTGAAACCACAATTTTGCTGACTATTTTAAGATGCTGGTGTTAATATAAAACACTTGCTTTAGCACATATCCTCTGTAATGTCCATTAGGCAGCTGGGCCATAGAAGGTTCACGCTGCACGCTGCATGCTGCATGCTGCACGCTACACGCGTGTAAAGAAAAGTGGACAAACATAGCATGACTTGCTCTGGGCCATAGAACGGCATTCACGTTGCACGCTGCACGCTGCACACTTCACGCGTGAAGCGAGAAATGAACATGCACACTTTTTTCTAGGCGTGAAGATGGAAATTCCAGTCAATGCATGCGGTCACCGCCGCGCCAGCCAATCAGAACGGGTCTAGGGAGATAACTCTATGCTTTCAGGGGAAAACTTCAGAAAAAATATAATTGAATGGTATAATTGAAAAATAGTTCTTCATCGGGATTGTCAAGCAGATTATAGAATGTTCGGTGAAATTCACCACGGGTTTCTCTCAGAAGGAAGTGTTCTCGGCTCCAAATTCTGTTCCTTTTTCTCTTCCTCTGTCTCAGTAAAAGCAGAATGAGGCAATCGTCGTCATCCGAAGAGTCCATATTGTTGGTTACTCGGTCAAAGTAGAACAGACGCAACACGTGAACATCCAAGCATGAAGTTTAATGGCCCAGGGTCCGGTTCTTCACGTGAACGTGTAGCATGCAGCATGCAGCGTGCAGCGTGAACCTTCTATGGCCCAGCTGCCTTACAGTACATACACATAGAGGCATTGGTTTCAGATCGTGTTCATGCAAGAAATACCAAAATTATCGGTCTGAAAAGTTTTCATGGCATTGTGAATTAGTGTAATTCTCTATGCTCAACAAATAACCAACATAGGAAGCTACTACTTCATGGACAGTACACCCTCCTCTAAGTCTGTGTCTACTGATTGACACCAAAATAACAATTGTGTGGTCCTTATCATCTTCTAGAAACAAACAAATAACCTAGGATGGCTGCAAGAAAACATAACAGATTTCAAATATCTAGGCCAAGTCATTTTTTCCCCAAAAATTAAACCAACATTTAGAAACCAGGTGGGGAAAAATAACTACACACTTCCTACTGCCACAATCATTGAGGGAGTAATTAGCAGTCAGTTGTTACTAATGAAATGCACAAGATTAATTAATCATCAAGAAATAAGCATGGCTTTCATGGAAGTGGGGCTAGGAGAAGGCTGCTTCTCTCCAAAAAAAAAAAAAAAAAACAGAACTTTTGGCAGTTTGGTGTTCTGGAGTACTCAGATATGTGTGTACATAATACCAATAAGAAGTGAGAAGGAGCCTTCAGTAAAGTTTCCCATCTTCCCTGGAGTCAGTGTCCCAGTAATTTCAGTACAAGGCCAGACTGTGGTGGGTTTCTCAAAAGCCTCTTAATGCTATGAGCAGCTTAACCAGGAGAGAGAGTGCTCATTGTGCTGCTTGCATTACCATTTAACGATGATCTTTGTGCTACAATGCTTTTTGGAAACTCGGCACTGGTCAGTGGTCAGAGACATAATGAAAAAACCAAGAGCTATATCATGTAACCTACAGGCCTCTGTAAGCCCATTCAATATCTGTGCTCATGACAGCACAATCAGGGGGGAAAAAAAGACTGAATAAGCATGGCTTTCATGGAAGTGGGGCTAGGAGAAGGCTGCTTCTCTCAAAAAAAAAAGAACACCCACAATGTGGAAGCACAAATTAGGTTTGCAAAATTGCATCTGAACAAGCCACAAATGTCCTAGAGCAATATCCTTTGGATTGATGAGTTTAAGGTGATATTTGGTCATCAACGCACAGTGCCATGTTTGGCAAAAACAAACACACTATATCAACACAAATACCTCAAACCAACTGTGGTGGAGGATTGATGATTTGGGCTTGTTTTGCAGGGCCAAATTTGGGTCATCCAACAACAACAAAAAAATACATTTTCAAATTAACATTTGAATTATTAAAAAAAAAACCTCAAGGTTTTGGAATGACCAATTCAAAGTTCAGATGTTGTGGCAGGATCTTAAAACAGCTGAGCAAAAATGTGTGACCTCAAACAGCAGTGTAATGAAGCAATGTTTTAAAGAAGAGTTGTCCTGGATTGTCAGGAATGCAGGTGACAGAAGGATGTAAAAGTGGCAGAAAGTTTAGTAAAGGCAAGCTGGCAAACAAATCCAAATTATGAAGCAAAGGCAGAGCCAATAAACAGGCAATACACAGGATAACACAGGCAGAGACAATGAGCATAAAACAAATTACAGAATAATATCAATAACCAGGAAGTCAGGCTGCATATAAAGGCTTGGTAAATTCAAGAAAGAGAGCACTGAGTGTTTACTTCACAGTGTGTGTGTGTACGTACACAGGGTCCTTATATATACAGCAGCAATTAGGTGAGATTGGGAACAGGTGTAGCAAATAATCAATATTTTGGAGATGGTGGGTGGTGTGGTTCAGGTTGTCATGTATGGAGGCCACTGTGAACTCTGGGAAGTGGAGTCTTGAGCGCGACCAGGTACTGATGTGACAGAACCCCCCCTGCCCCCAGCACCCATGAGGAGCTCACACTGGGAGTAATACTTTTTCAAGCGTGGCACTGGAGGCAAGTGGCTGGTTTGTCAGGGTTCTTGTCATGGAAATCGTGACAGAGAAGTGGGTCTAAGATATATTTAGACAAGACCCAACTGCATTATTTGGGGCTGTCACCCTTCCACTCCACTATGTCTTTCAGGTTGTCCTCCTTGCAATGAAAGTTGAAGATATTGTGCACAATATACGTGGGCTGTCCTTCCAGGATGAACAGCGCAGGATCTGAAATAGATGGGAGATTGGAGCCTAAGGGACCAGACATGGTGTGTTTCAGGCATGATATGTGAAATGTAGGTGAGAGGTAGCTGTGTTGGGGAAGGTCAAGGTTGTAGGTGATGTCATTAACTCTTTGTAGTATCTTGAAAAGACAGATGAATTTAGCACTGAGCTTTCTGCAGGATTGAGAATTCCTAATGTCCTTGGTGGACAGCCACACTCTGTCACCTGGGCTATATTGAGAGGTTACTCCTCTATGATGGTCAGCAAAGTGCTTGCATCTTTGTGCCACTTGCTTGAGGCACTTGTGCACACTCTCCCACACCTGTTCACTGCATTTGAACCAGTAGTTGACTGTGGGTACACTGGTGGGCGAGTCAACCCATGAGAAGAGAGGGGTTGATAGCCAAGTATGCATTGGAAGGGCATAAGTTGGGTGGCAGAGTGTCACAGTGAGTTTTGGGTGTACTCAGCCCATGGCAGGAACTGCACCCAGTCCCTCTGGTTTTCATTACAGAATACCCTGAGGAAACACCCAATTTCCTGGTTGGCCCTTTTCACCTGGCTCCACCCCCCTATGGCCCCGATGTCTCCTCATGCTTTGGACCCTCTTGGCTGACCGCTTCTCAGGCTGCAGGCAACCAGAGTACAGCTGGCCTAGAGTGTCAGTGCAGCTGGGAGCTGTTCAACATTGAGAAGCAGCGGTTCCAGTTGTTCCGATTCCTGCATGACTAAAGGTAAAGACCGGATGGCACTTAAATAGGCAAAACTAGTCCTGCTGGCCAGAAAGGTAGAGCTAGCAATAGGACAGTTTCAGAGGCCTTCTATTTCAATGCTCATCATTGTGCCCTTTGAGCAAGGTAACCCATTTCTGTAATTGCATAGTTTGTATGGGGCATTTTCATATGATCATGACTTCTAATATTGTCTTTGATTCCTTTAGATGTTGCACCTACTGGCCAGCATACTTTATCTGAAACATAAAAGGCATTTTCCTTTGTTCAGTAAATCTCTTCATTTCATTTGAGTTCGGTTTTTATTTATTTTTGCCTTATTCTTCAAAACTTTACATGCAAGATTCCTTCATCATACAGCTGGGGTATGCCTTTGTATAGCCACTTCCTATAATACCACAAAGTTTAATATGAAATTTTAAATTCTACGTTAATGATAAGTTCAAGGCTGAAGTACAATATCTAAGCCATGACATAAGTGTTAAAATAAAAAATGGTTTGCAAATGGTCATCTGAGGAAAGAAACCAGTCAAAATAATGGAAAAATAAATTTATGGTCTCAGGCAGGTTAAATAATTTAACTGAAAACATTCAAACTTAACTGTTTTCTGGCATCAATTCCTGCCTGATTTTGAATGTCATGCCTTTGTCCTGAGACCACACATTGCTGTTCCTGCTCTTTCTGCTTTTCTGTTTCCTCCATAATTTGAATCTCTGCTTTGGCCTTCACTGCAATATTGTGCAACATTGTAGTGACCACCACGACTGCACAGATTCTGGTCAGGGAGGATCTGAGGCCACCCGAGTATCTGTGGATGCAGCAGAAGCACATTTTCCACATGCCAATGGCTCGCTGTCTTCTCATATATATATATATATATATATATATATATATATATAAGGCGGCACGGTGGTGTAGTGGTTAGCGCTGTCGCCTCACAGCAAGAAGGTCCTGGGTTCGAGCCCCGGGGCCGGCGAGGGCCTTTCTGTGCGGAGTTTGCATGTTCTCCCCGTGTCCGCGTGGGTTTCCTCCGGGTGCTCCGGTTTCCCCCACAGTCCAAAGACATGCAGGTTAGGTTAACTGGTGACTCTAAATTGACCGTAGGTGTGAATGTGAGTGTGAATGGTTGTCTGTGTCTATGTGTCAGCCCTGTGATGACCTGGCGACTTGTCCAGGGTGTACCCCGCCTTTCGCCCGTAGTCAGCTGGGATAGGCTCCAGCTTGCCTGCGACCCTGTAGAAGGATAAAGCGGCTAGAGATAATGTGATGTGATGTGATATATATATATATATGAGACAGTCATATATATATATATATATATATATATATATATATAATTTTTTTTTAAAGCAATGACTTTTTTTTCTGGCCACTCTTCCATAAAGCCCTGCTCACTTCTATTTCCATTGTGGATCTTTGCAGTTCCATCAGTGTTATCTTTGGTGTCTTTGTTGCATCTCTGATTAATGCCCTCCTTGCCTGGTCTGTGAGTTTTGGTGGGCAGCCTTCTCTTGTCAGGTTTGGAGTGGTGACATATTCTTTCCATTTTGCTGTAATGGATTTAATGGTGCTCCATGGGATATACAAAGTTTGGAATTTTTTTTTATAACCCAACCCTGATCTATACCTTTCCATAACTTTGTCTCTGACTTGTTTAGAGTGCTCCTTGGTTTTCATGTTGCTTGCTTAGTAGTGTTGCAGAGTCAGGATCTTTCCAGAACAGGTTGATTGATACCGACATCATGTGACAGATCATGTGACACTTTGATTGCACACAGGTAGATCTTCATCAACTAATTATGTAACTTACAAAGTTAACTGGTTGGGCCAACTCTTATTTAGAGGTTTCATACAAAAGGGGGTGAATACCTATGTGCACTCCAGATTTCTGTTTCTTTTCCATCTTAATTATTGTTTGTGTCACACTTTAAAAAAAAGTTTACACTTTTAAAGTGGTAGGCATGTTGTGTAAATCAAATGTTGCTAACCCCCCCTCCAATTGATTTTAATTCCAGCTTGTAATGTGACAAAACAAGACAAACATCAAAGGGGATGAATACTTCTGCAAGACACTGTAATGATATTCTGTGAGAAAAAAAGTGAAATCTACTAAATCAAAAGAATCATATTTCATGTTAACTATCAGTGTAAACAAAAGCATCATCTGCCTTGCATCAATGTAAACAAAAGCACACAACTGGTAGCATGGTTCATGGATGAGATAAATAAAGCTTAAACTTTACAACTTATTGCAACTTAACTTTTCTTTACAACATATTGCAACGTAGTGTTTCTTTACAAACTTAAATTTTTTGTAAGCATTTTTCCCCAAAGCATTTAATTTGTAAAATTCAATAGCACATCCAGGTGTAAAAATCCATAGCACTTCAAGGTTTCATGACTTGTTATTAGGAGAAATCTGTGGCCCTGCTGTGTCAGGCAAGAATGAACTATTTGGTGTGGACAAATTTGAAGGGATGTGGATTCCTCCCACTGGTGTTGATGTGTCTGCAAGGAACTGAATGAATAAAGTGTTGCCCAGAGAAGAGCCAAAAGAAGGAGATTCAAACTGCCCAGATGTACCAGGAACAGCTGAGGTCTAAGGAGGGTGGCCTTGTCCTTCTCCTTTTTGTTGACCTGCAGGTGGACCTTACTGCTGCACAGGAGTTGCTATTCTGTATCCACGGAGTAGAGCAAAAGTCACTCAGTCATTTGGAGCTGTAGAGGACGGGCCTGGTTTCACTGGTGACATGGCGAGACTCAGGTAGTACTGTTGCTGAGCTTGCTGGAAAGCTGGGAAGTACTGTTGAGGTGGTTGTTAATGCTGCTGCTATTATTGCTGCTGCTGCTACTGCAAGGACTGCTGCTCCAGAACTAGCCTCTTCTCCCTAATCTTACATTTGTACTTCATTAGCAGCTCCATCATCTCCAACTGGAACTTATCCCAGGCAGAGGTGGGCAGTAACAAAGCACATTTACTTGAGTACTGTACTTAAGTACACTTTTTGAGTATTTTTACTTTAGTTGAGTTATATTTTTTTGGAAACTTATGACTTTAACTTCATTACATTTGAAAGACAAATATCATACTTTTTACTCCACTAGATTTCTATTAAGGTCCTCGTTACTCGTTATTATGAAGCAGCTTTGAAAGTGGATGTTTTTTCTTTTCTAAAATGTGATGGATTTTTCACAGGTGACACTGAGACAGCCTATCAGTAATCACTAGGGTCATGTCATGTCCATAGACTGTATAAAATCAAGTTCAGTGATTTTCTCAGCAGTGTTATTTGAACACAATCAGTTGATGGCAGAATGGAAGGAGGCAGTTCTTCTGGGGAATGCACGCACCCATGGCCATACCTAGAACCCATGTTTCAGTTTTCTGCAAGGATTAAAGATTAATTTTCATTTTAAATGTTTGCCTTGTTTACCTAAAATGAACCACATCAAGGCCTACAAAAACTTGCTGTTCAACCTGCAGAAGCATATTGAGATATGTGAACATTTTATTCCAAGAGAAAGCTTGCAATGAAGTTGTCTGTGCTTTTAGAGCTAGCGGTAACATTGCAATAGCAATGCAGTCTGGTTAGTCAAATTACTTTATAAGGATTTGCCTGCTAAGTTGCTGTAGCCTTGTCCATGGCTAACATTAACACACAGCTAGTTAACTTGGACACTGTTAGTGAGCATGCAAAAATGGAGTTACACTAACATGAATAACATTAACTTATCTGAAGTCCTTTCAGAAATATGTTTTAGCATAATCTTGCCAAATAAACAAAATGTAGAAATCTTTCTTTTCTAGTAACGTTAGCTACCCAATATAATTTTGAGTTTGAAAATAATTTGCTAGCATGTCAGGTAGAGCTTCATTGACTAGCTAGCTTAACATTAAACCACCATGATGCACAGCATACATTCATTTTGAGAATTCACAAAATAATCCAGTAGGTTGCTTCAGAGGCATGAGGTATTATAAGCATTGTGACAATAATACAACAAAATGTTGACAGAAAATGTACTTTTAATACTTAAGTATTTTTAAAAGCAAGTACTTCAGTACTTTAACTTAAGTAAAAATTTGACTGGACAACTTTCACTTGTATGGGAGTAACATTTGACCAGTGGGATCTGTACTTTGACTTAAGTCATGAAGTTGGGTACTTTGTCCACCTCTGATCTCAGGCATCCATGTCCATTTGCAAGGTTTCAGCATATAACATTTCAGTCCATGTCTTCTTGGTCATGGAGAGGTTGTCCAATGGCTCCTGTTGCTGCAGTGAGGCGAGCTGACTCTGGACATTGCCAAATGTTGAACAAATTTCTTCTACCAACTGCAAAACACAAACCAAGGAGCCCACCATTACAAAAGTCTACTCAAAGAATCTTGCAGTAAGCACAATAAACCAGAAAATGCAATGGAAAAGAAAAAAATGGCATAGCTAATACAAGAGGAAGATATTGATATTTACTCTGGTCAAAGATGGCCCTTACTGCTCCTCTTGTTGGCTTTTTGATCCTCTGGACTTCTTGAATGGTCCATGTAGGACTTTGAGCGGGTGGGTGGAGCACAGAAGTACGGCAGGCCAGAACTGAGTTTCAAAAAGCTCTTTATTTTCAGCTTTTCAGCTTTTCAATCTCCCAGTCACACAGACATGCACACACATGAGTCGTCTGGTTGGGGAGAGAGCTCCCTTCCTCTGCTCTCTCTCTCGTTATATAGGGCGCGGTCACTGGGGAAGACACACAAACACAGGTTAACTGACATCAGGTGCAGTGATTCTGCCACTTACCTTCCCTGACTCCGCCCTCCGGTCACAGACCGCCGCTTGACCATGCCCCCACTGTCACATACCCCCACCGCCCGACTCAGGCCGGGCAGCCGTCCGGCCTGCAGCCGACTCCCCCCCCTCCCCTTGACGGGAGAGGAAGTCCGCCACGACCATCTGTGCCCCCGGCCTGTGGATCACCTTGAAGTTAAAGGGCTGGAGTGCCAGATACCAATGGTTGATCTGCGCATTGGCATCCTTCATGCAGTGGAGCCACTGGAGGGGCACATGGTTTGAACAGAGGGTGAAAGGGCATCCCAGCAGGTAGTAGAGGAGGGCGAGGACTGCCCGCTCGATGGCTAGGCACTCTTTCTCTATCGTGCTGTCGCGCCCCTCATGCACCAACAGCTTTCTGCTGATGTACAGCATGGGGTGATCCTCCCCCTCCACCTCCTGGGACAGAACAACCCCCAGCCCTCTGTCCGATGCATCCGTCTGCAACATAAAGGGGAGAGAAAAGTCAGGGGAGTGTAACAGTGGCCCCCCACACAGTGCAGCCTTCACCTCAGAAAAAGCCCGCTGGCATTGCTCCGTCCACTGGACCGGATCTGGTGCCCCCTTTTTAGTGAGATCAGTCAGCGGGCTGGTGACATCTGAATAATTAGGTATAAACCTACGATAGTAGCCAGCCGGCCCCAGGAACTGTCTCACCCCCTTTTTGGTCTTGGGCCTCGGGCAGGCCGCAATCGCTGCTGTCTTATTAATTTGGGGACGCACCTGCCCATTGCCCAAGTGGAAGCCCAGATACCATACTTCCACCCGCCCAATCACACACTTCTTTGGGTTGGCCGTGAGACCCGCTCGCCTCAGCGACCCAAGGATGGCCCTCAGGCATTGCAGATGCCACGGCCAGTTATTACTATAGATTATAATGTTGTCTAAGTATGCGGCCACATAGATGGCGTGGGGGCGGAGGACCCTGTCCATAAGCCACTGGAACGTAGTGGGTGCCCCAAACAGCCCAAAAGGAAGTGTGACAAATTGGTGTAAGTCAAACAGTGTGGAAAAGGCCATTTTTTCTCAGGATAGTGTAGTCAAGGGGATCTGCCAATAACCCTTTGTCAAATCCAGTGTCAAATAAAAGCGAGCCATACCTAGTCGATCCAGCAACTCGTCAATACAATTCATTGGGTATGCATCAAATTTAGACACCGCGTTGATTTTTCTATAGTCCACATAGAACCGGACCGACTCGTCGGCCTTGGGAACCAAGACCACCGGGCTACTCCAGTCACTGTGGGACTCCTCGATGATGCCCATAGCGAGCATGGCCTCAAGTTCTTCCTGAACCATCTTTTTCTTGTGTTCAGGTAGCCTGTAAGGGCGGCTGCGCACTACCACCCCCGGGGGCGTCTCAATGTGGTGTTCTATGAGGCGGGTGCGGCCGGGCAGGGGCGAGAACACGTCTGAAAATTCGGTCTGCAACTGGGCAACCTCCGTTAGCTGGGTCAGGGAGAGGTGGTCTCCACAGGGGACCAGAGAGGTAAGCGATGTCAATGTTCCCTTTTGAACCTCCGGCCCCAGCTCCACCTTCTCCGGAGCCAATGACACCAATGCCACGGGGACCTCCTCGTTCCAGAGTTTGAGCAGATTGAGGTGGTAAATCTGTAGCGCCCCAAACTGTCCATTCGCCTCACCTCATAGTCAACGTCCTCAACTTGCCGTGTAACCTCAAAGGGTCCTTGCCACTTGGCGATCAATTTGGAGCTCGACATGGGCAACAGTACGAGTACTTTATCTCTCAGTGCGAACTCCCAAAAGCACGTACCCCTGTCATACAGGTGGATTTGCCATTCTTGGGCCTGCCGCAAATTCTCCTGGGTTAGGTGTATGAGTGTGTGGAGTTTTGCCCGCAGGTCGATAACGTATTGAATTTCATTTTTGCTCGATGAAGGTCCCTCCTCCCAATTTTCCCGCAGTACATCTAGGATGCCGCGCGGCTTATGCCCATATAATAATTCAAACGGGGAGAACCCCGTGGAGGCTTGTGGGACCTCTCGCACTGCGAATAACAGGGGTCCGAGCCATTTATCCCAATTGCATGCGTCCTCGCGTACAAACTTTTTAATTATATTCTTGAGGGTGTGATTGAACTGTTCAACTAAACCGTCCGGTTGTGGGTGAAAAACACTGGTGCGGATCGGCTTAATTCCCAGTAACCCATACAGTTCGTGCAGTGTGCGTGACATAAACGAAGTGCCTTGATCAGTCAGAATCTCTTTGGGGATTCCGACTCAGGAGATGACATGGAAGAGTGCTTCCACAATACTATGTGCTGAGATATTGCGAAGAGGCACTGCTTCTGGATATCGCGTTGCATAGTCCACCAGAACTAAAATAAAGAGATACCCTCGTGTTAACCGATCTAATGGCCTGACGAGATCCATCCCAATTCTTTCAAACGGGGTCTCGATTAATGGTAGAGGGTGCAAAGGCACTTTTGGAATGGCCACTGGATTTACTAACTGGCATTCGTGGCATGCCGGACACCACCTACAGACATCGCCGTGAATCCCTGGCCAATAGAACCGGGCCATTATTCGGGCTAGTGTCTTATCCTGCCCCAAGTGTCCAGCCATGGGATTAAAGTGAGCCACCTGGAATATCAATTCCCGGCGGCTCTTTGGGATCAAAATTTGTGTGATCGACTCCTTAGTCTGAGTGTCCTGCGTCACTCAATATAATCTATCCTTCGTAATGGAGAAATAGAGGAAGGACGGGGTGGCATTTGGCTGGAGCTTTTGACCATTGATTACTCTCACTTGGTCAAACGCATGCCGCAGAGTCTCGTCTCGCGACTGCTCTAACGGAAAATCCGCGAGGGATTCCCCGAGAGAGGGAGGAGGAGCCTGCTGCTCCTCACTCTGATGCGGAGATGACGTAGATGGCTCTGTGACAGCTGCTCCTGCCAGTGCCACACTGGGACCTCCCCCTGCTGAACTACGGCAGGACCCACTCTTCCCTAAATGAGTCATTAACTCCCGAAATCCCGGCCAATCAGTCCCCAAAATTATTGAGTGGGTAAGGCAAGGATTAACCGTCGCCTTTACACTAAATTTTTCCCCTCGAAATAGAATGTAGACCGACACTAAAGGGTAATTGTGAACATCCCCGTGCACGCACAACACCTTCACCAATTGTGCTCCCCCCAATGCCTCGTCTTGCACCAGGCTTTGGTGGATTGAGGTCTGATTACAGCTGGAGTCCACCAAAGCCTGATACGTATCCCCTTGGACACTCACCGGTATGCGATATGCTCCGGCCCGATTGAGGGCGGTTCCTGGCGCATCGGGGATCCGGACCACCGTGCCCATCTCCATTGCTGAGCACTGATGCTGGAGGTGCCCCGGCTTGCCACAGCACCAGCAAACCAGCCCGGGCTCTCTCTCTGCACCAGCGCTCTGGGGCTCACTCACCTGAGGGGGGGAGAGACAGAGACAGAAGCGGGAAACAGGAGGGCACCGCGGGTGTGGCGGGACGGCTGGGGTGGAGCCGGGCCCCACCTCCACGGTGGGGGAATGGGGTGAGGACGAGACACAGAAGGGGAGGGAGAGAGAGAGAGAGAAGAGGAGATCTGCGATCCTGATGTTGGAACAGCCGCCAGATGATCCTCTGCCAACTCGATGGCCTGATCCAGCGACACTGGGCAACGGCACTGGACCCACTCCGCAGTCCCTTTGGGAAGTCGGGCGACAAACTGCTCCAGTACCACCAGATCAACAATTCCCTCGGAGTCGCGGTTGTCAGCCCTCAGCCACCACCGGCAGGCGTCCCGGAATTGCTGGCCAAATGCAAATGGCCGGCCGACCTCCTCTAGGAGTAGAGCATGGAAGTGCTGGCGTTGTTGTTCAGGGGTGCCCCCACACGCTGGAGGACGGCCCAGCGCAGGTCTGCGTAGACCAGCTGGCTGTCGGCGGGGAGCTGTAGTGTGGCCAGCTGCACCTCGCCCATTAGCAGGGAGAGGAGGAACGCCGTGTGCTGCTCCACCGGACAGACCCAGGCCTCTGCTGCTTGCTCGAAGAGCGCTAGGAAGGCCTCAGGGTTGTCGTGTGGGCCCATCTTCATTAGGGTGAGGTGGGGAGGGCCCGTGGCGGTGGAGGTGGTGGACTCCGCCGACATGAGGAGGTGCCAGAATGCCTGACGATCTTCCTGTTGCGCCAGCACCAGGGCCTCAAACCTTTGTGCTTGCTCCTTTCGGAGGGCGACCAGCACCTGGTGCTGGCTCTGTTGGGCCATGGCAAGGTCGTGGATCAGGTCCGCAAAGGGGAAGGACTCCATGGGGCTGTTCTCCTCTGTGCTCCTTCCTGGTTTTCAGCACCACTGTAGGACTTTGAGCGGGTGGGTGGAGCACAGAAGTACGGCAGGCCAGAACTGAGTTTCAAAAAGCTCTTTATTTTTAGCTTTTCAATCTCCCAGTCACACAGACATGCATACACACATCAGTCATCTGGTTGGGGAGAGAGCTCCCTTCCTCTGCTCTCTCTCTCATTATATAGGGCGCAGTCACTGGGGAAGACACACAAACACAGGTTAACTGACATCAGGTGCAGTGATTCTGCTACTTCCCTTCCCTGACTCCGCCCTCTGGTCACAGACCGCCACTTGACCACACCCACGCTGCCACAGGCCACCTTTGGTAGTTCTGGAAGGTGGTCTGGATGGAACTGTTTGACATGAAGTTGCATCAGACTGCACCCCTTCTTTTTCCTCAGAGTCTATTTCTACCACTGGAGAGCTCCATCCCTCTTTTTCCTAATCTCTGTCTGACTTGGTCTCAGTTTTCTTGGAGCCTTGGATTTTCTGTTTCAACCGGAAATATTCAAAAGCAGCATTTCAAATGTATGACACATGTAATCAGACAAGAAGTTTTCAAAAAAAAAATCATGTAATCTCAGAAACTATTTGAATGCTCCTTATTTTTACTGCCTAGTTCCCAGGAACTCTGGCAATCCAGTCATGGCACACAGTGAAACTTCTCATGATCCACATCTCCTTCTTAGTGAGATTTTGCTTGGTTGACCCAGAAGGTCCTGTCCTCATCAACTTTCCATAAGCTGTCCTCAATTCTATTAGACTTGGATAGATTCTACTATCCAAGTCTTCAGCTGTTTGCCAGTGCAGGGAGTTGTCAGGGTGGTTACCTTCTCATCCAGCATTTTCTGATTTTTCTAGGTGTCTCTGTAATTCTTCAGGCTCCTGTTATAGAACTTTTCTCTGGACCAGGTAGCCACAACCTTCTCATCTTTCTTGCACAGAAGTAAGCTCTTTTTCTTCTTCTCTGCAGCAGTAAAATCCCCTTCTTTGGCTTCAAAAGATGCAGCAGCAGCAGGGGCCACAGAACTAACAGCTGAAGGAGGTCTGGGAGGCTGGAATGCAGGAGTAGAATCTTTTTGGCTTTCTGGAGGCTGATTCTGAATTTTTGCAGGCTGAATCTTGCTTTCTTCTGCAGGCTGAGCCTGTCTTTTTTTCTGCAGGCTGTCTCTCTTCAGAATAATGGTGGCTCTCATCATCATTGTAGTCTTTTGCAGCCAAAGTAGCAGCAATAGACCCTTTTCAGTCACGTGACCTTCGTAAACGTGACCACCATTTTGGACATGTAGCGGACTTCGGCTCGAATTGGTTTGAATGCGAGGAAGGCGACAAACGGAGAACATACAAGAAAAAGGAGCGAGATGCAGAAAATACCTTCGCTATCCAGCGACGTAGGGCATTTACAGGGCGAGCAGAGGGAGAAATAACAACAGTAACGACACATTAGCAACGCCGTACAGAAATAACGGTTTATGGCACAGACCCTTTCGGTTCTCGCTCATCTAGCTGCTACAGTGACTGCTTAGACTGCAACAATAATACCTAACACACATTTAAGTATCCGTCGTAAAGACGTGAAACTCGTTGAGTGACGAGTGTGTTCATTGATAAGCTAACACAACCTAAAAGTAGACATACCATCACACTGCCCTGGCGCTGTGTACAGTTTACCTTCTATGGTTTGTGCACTCACTAGTTGCCATTACTTTCTCCAATCGTTGTGACAGATTACAGGGAACGGCCTGGCGTTAAGAGACAAATACATGTTCCTCTTGTTTTGAACACTTATTTGTAGACAGTACTTAATTTGTAAAGTGGGAGGTCCCGGAGCGCAGAGGATGAGCGGCTCCGGAGCGGAAAAAAAGAGGAGAGGGGAGGGGGGCTCTGCGCTGCGCTTCTGGGCATGTTTTGTAATAACACTGCAAATTAAGTTCATCTGCAGATATTTTGTGGATGTCGTTTCATGAGAGAAATCACCAACAAGACAGATATCAAAATCAGACATTAACACTAAATAAACTTGCATTTTTTAATTTAATTATTATTATTATTTTTTTTTGTTGTTGTTGTTGTTACATAGTCAGAAGAGGTGTCGGATCACCGGATCCAGTGTAAATAGCTGCCGGAGCCAACGCCCGAGGTTCCGGAGCGCGCTCCGGCTTGCTCCCCTCAAATTAAGCGCTGTTTGTAGGACACTGCTTCTGATCTGTCCTACAGTCTACCAACAGCAAAGGAACACAACGCTAGCTAACAGCTACTACAGAAGAACAGAGGTTACAATGGGTTATTTTAGCCTATTTGGTTACACACTCGCCGCCACAGAATGTTAACAGCAATGTAATGCCTTTTCTGGCTAATTTTATTCATCTTACCTCCAACAAAGTGGTCACTACACAAGCGTTGGTATGCCGCTATCCATCTTCTCCATCGGTCAGCATCTACTGGGATCCGATAAAATGATAACCCTTGCCTTGTTTGTTGATGGTTACTACATCCAGGTGCACAACAATATAGTGGCATGATGGAAGTCTTGCTGAAAATAAACACTTTCTTTGCTGCCGTTCCTCAATGTTGGCTGTGGTAACCTACTGGTAGTACACGTCCAAAATGGCAGCCGCGTTTGTCGTGACGTCACGTGAAAAGGGTCCATAGCAGCACTTGTTGATGGGGCTGTTGACATTTTGTTGATGGGGCTTCTTCTTGGGAACCATCTTCCTCTTCTAATGTGTTCTTCTTGGTTGTAGAGGTGTGAATATCGAGTTTGATGTGCCTTCTCCTATAGACCCTTTTCACGTGACGTCACGACAAACGCGGCCGCCATTTTGGACATGTACTACCAGTAGTTTACCACAGCCAGCATTGAGGAACGGCAGCAAAGAAAGTGTTTATTTTCAGCAAGACTTCCATCATGCCACTATATTGTTGTGCACCTGGATGTAGTAACCATCAACAAACAAGGCAAGGGTTATCATTTTATCGGATCCTAGTAGATGCTGACCGACGGAGAAGATGGATAGCGGCATACCAACGCTTGTGCAGTGACCACTTTGTTGGAGGTAAGACAAATAAAATTAGCCAGAAAAGGCATTACATTGCTGTTAACATTCTGTGGCGGCGAGTGTGTAACCAAATAGGCTAAAATAACCCATTGTAACCTCTTTGTTCTTCTGTAGTAGCTATTAGCTAACGACATTAGCTAGCGTTGTGTTCCTTTGCTGTTGGTAGACTGTAGGACAGATCAGAGGCAGTGTCCTACAAACAGCGCTTAATTTGAGGGGGAGCAAGCCGGAGCGCGCTCCGAAACCTCGGGAGTTGGCTCCGGCAGCTATTTACACTGGATCCGGTGATCCGACACCTCTTTTGACTATGTAACAAAAAAATAAAATAAAATAAAATAAATAAATAAATGCAAGTTTATTTAGTGTTAATGTCTGATTTTGATATCTGTCTTGTTGGTGATTTCTCTCATGAAACGACATCCACAAAATATCTGCAGATGAACTTAATTTGCAGTGTTGTTACAAAACATGCCCCGCAGCGCAGCGCCCCCCCCCTTTTTTCCGCACCGGAGCCGCTCATCCTCTGCGCTCCGGGACCTCCCGCTTTACAAATTAAGCACTGCCTACAAATAAGTGTTCAAAATAAGAGGAACATGTATTTGTCTCGGGGCGGCACGGTGGTGTAGTGGTTAGCGCTGTCACCTCACAGCAAGAAGGTCCGGGTTTGAGCCCCGTGGCCGGCGAGGGCCTTTCTGTGCGGAGTTTGCATGTTCTCCCCGTGTCCGCGTGGGTTTCCTCCGGGTGCTCCGGTTTCCCCCACAGTCCAAAGACATGCAGGTTAGGTTAACTGGTGACTCTAAATTGACCGTAGGTGTGAATGTGAGTATGAATGGTTGTCTGTGTCTATGTGTCAGCCCTGTGATGACCTGGCGACTTGTCCAGGGTGTACCCCGCCTTTCGCCTGTAGTCAGCTGGGATAGGCTCCAGCTTGCCTGCGACCCTGTAGAACAGGATAAAGCGGCTAGAGATAATGAGATGAGATGAGATGTATTTGTCTCTTAAATCCAGGTCGTTCCCTGTAACCTGTAACAACGGTTGGAGAAAGTAATGGCAAATAGTGAGTGCACAAACCATAGAAGGGAAACTGTACACAGCGCCAGGGCAGTGTGATGGTATGTCTACTTTTAGATTGTGTTAGCTTATCAATGAACACACTCGTCACTCGATGAGTTTCACGTCTTTACGATGGATACTTAAATGTGTGTTAGGTATTATTGTTGCAGTCTAAGCAGTCATTGTAGCAGCTAGATGAGCGAGAACCGAAAGGGTCTGTGCCATAAACCATTATTTCTGTACGGCGTTGCTAATGTGTCGTTACTGTTGTTATTTCTCCCTCTGCTCGCCCTGTAAATGCCCTACGTCGCTGGATAGCGAAGGTGTTTTCTGCATCTCGCTCCTTTTTCTTGTATGTTCTCCGTTTGTCGCCTTCCTCGCATTCAAACCAATTCGAGCCAAAGTCCGCTACATGTCCAAAATGGTGGTCGCATTTACGAAGGTCACGTGACTGAAAAGGGTCTATATATACAGCTGGTGCAGGTCAAAACCAGCTTCCCATGGAGGAATGATGAGAGATCCTTTAGCATCCATGATGGCAGCCACCTGGCAGCCGTCAAGTGTACTGACAGCATCCATATCATTGCCGCAGACTAAATTTCCTTTTCATGTAATCTAAAAATTCAACCATAAGATGTACTATTGCATAAGTAAAGGCATCCATGAATCTTACATGGCTGCTGCCACTGTTCCATGGACAAACTTGATGGTTGTGACGGAATGTTATAGTCACCCATGGTAGCCCACATAAGCCCCTTGTAAGCATTATGTATGCCTCAAGGATGCTCATGGATGCCTTCATGGTTGTGACTGATGAATTCATCCAGTGCTTGACCCACAGCAATTTTCAACATGACAAAACTTTCCAGGGATGGAAGCCATGCCCTCCAGATTGTCAAGGTAGCTCCCTGGCTCTCACATATTCTGATGGAAGGGCCTGGAATGTGTCAGTTGACCCCCAGAAGGCTCAAAATTGTCTACCGGGGTCTACTGTGAAGTGATTCCAGCTATGTGAAACCTGAGCATTCATGTTAAGAGGCTTTTTGGGAAACCCACCACACCACAGTAGATCTGTAGCATGTGTGTACTTTATATCTACTAAATGAATTCTAGGTGAGACAGCTACAATTGCAGTCAGAAGTTTACATACACTTATGGACATGAATGTCATGCCAATACTGTGCTTCCAATGATTACTTTTTCTGGGGAAGAATGATTGTACAGCATACATCTAAAAGGAAAATATAAAGCAAGAATTTGGTGCAAAAGTTTTAGTTTATTTGTTGGTTTTCACAGAGTCCAGTGTAAGTTTACAGATTTAGGAGGTGGTGGTGGTGTGTGTGTGTGGGGGGTTTGCTAGATGAGGATGGTCACTTGCAGGACCCCTCCCCATGGCTCCTATTACAGAGCATTTAGACATGAACCAAAAGTTAAAGGAGTCATATTTAAGTCTTCACATTTATTTTTGAACAATAATTAGAACATTTTTTTTACAATAGTATTCCTTTTTTTAATCCAAGTTTGATCAAAACCACTGAACCTCTGGTGAGTCCTTTGCTGAGGGGATGCATGTTTCAGCAAGAGAGATGGTAGTGTTCTATTTGGGCAGGGGTGGAATTTTGATTTCAAAGTTGGGGGGCAAAGTACAGGCAAAAATCTTCAAAAGGGCTTAAATTTTTCAGATACCCCTGCCTGAGGTCTATCTGCTGTACTTGGGTTTCTCTTGCAAAAGAAATCTTGATCTCAATTAAATTACCTGATTAAATAAAGGTTGTATTTAAATGAGTGAATATCTTGGAGGAAAGTTTATCTCTCCAATACAGTTACACAGACTTGGCAAAGAGTCTCATGGTGGCCTCACTACTAAGACATTTCATTTTGGTTTCAATTTGTCACCCATCTGTACCACAGCCTCTCATACCTTTTTTGCTTGATTCTGTAATTTGTAATTCACTCACCTCTCCACTTTCTACATGCTGTTCCTGCTACCTGCCTATCACCTGGGGCAACTGTCCCTGCTGAATTACAGACACAAGAAATTATTTCCAAATAAAAATAATTTCATGAATGAAAGTCTTATACTGTAGTGAGTCAGAGATTAAAATGGTATATGAACTATTTATAATTTTAATTGATTTTTTTCTTTTTTAATATAAATATTTTTATCTGATTTTACAAGTAAGGTGAGATAGAAATGGCATTTCGATTCTCCTATATGTCCTGGATATATAGTGAATAGACAAAAATCTTTGAATCTTGAATCTTGTATAATTCTAATTAGAAAGTCAGATAGCTTATTTCTTTTTTCTGTAATTTGTTTTCACTCACCTCTCCACTGCCTATCACTATTTTGATTTATGTGATGAGTGAAGAACAGAAGTAGACTGACTGTGCTCGTTTGAAATAAGGTAAAAATAAGTCATTTTCTATGGCTAGCTCACTTGAAGATGTTTACAAAGTGATATCATATTCTAACATGATCTTGCTATGCATATTCATAACATGTTGGCTAACTGAATAGAGTGTGTCTGAAGACATAACTTACACTCTTTTTTTGGAAAAAAAAATATCGTATGTCCATCGTTTGCTGCTTGGGGGTTCTGACATTGCTAACTATTGTTTGAATCGAATCATTTGAATAATGTTTGAGTGCAAAAGAGGAGAGTGCAGCTTGAGTGGGGGCTGTTTCTGCATGGTCCTAGTGCCTGCAACCTCTCATGTTTTTGAGCAGGCACACTTTCTGCATGGTCTGAGTGCCAGCACCCCATTTTTTTATTTATTTTTTTTTTTTTCCGGGAACTTAAAATGTTTGTGTGTGTGTGCATAAGAGGGGCTTTCAAGGAAGGTGTGGAGTCCCGTGGGGGGGGCTACAACCCCCCCCACAATATAATGGTAGGGGAAACTAGAGCCCTGCACTCCCATGGGAGTCCCACGGGACTCACGGGACCCGCCGCAAAGCAGTGTGGCGCGGGACAAATTTTGAAAGCTCATTGTGGGCGCGGGCGAGACCGGAAGTGCACATATGCGCATGCGGGCAGGAGCAGGAGTGCACATATGCAGTGCGGGTGGGAGCGGTGATAAGCTGCAGTCCTGCTAACTAAAAACGTGTTTGAAATAAAATTTATAAATTATTAATTTATGCCTATCATATATAATTTGTGCTGGATATTTTATTTGGCATTAATAAAAACATTTTCAGATGCCTAAATTTGCAGAGAGAGTCAGATTGCCAGATTGAGTGAGGAATGGCATCTTAAATTTGCCATTGATCACCCTAACGGGAAATCCTTTGATCACTCTAATAACTCACAGTTCACACCCAGCTAGCAAGAGAACCATGAGTGAAGTAATTTACTGCTTGCGTTAGTCTACAACTCTAATCAGAGAGACAGGTTACACAGTGACGATAGGCTTGACTCAATGCTATCCCAGAAATCCTTCCTGTAATATGCAAATTTGGCTGTCCAATCAGAGGCGGGCAAATTTGCATATTACAGGAAGGATTTCTGGGATAGCATTGAGTCAAGCCTACCGTCACTGTGTAACCTGTCTGTCTGATTAGAGTTGTAGACTAACTCAAGCAGTAAATCAATTCACTTCTCTTACTAGCTCTGCTTTGCAAAAAAAAAAAAAAAACACACACCATTGGTACAAAGCAAGCCCATTCACTTTTTTATGCTGATCAGAGAATTACAATGGTTTCTCATGTGATAAAAATGTGCAATTCGTGATTAAATATTTTAATTGCTTTACAGCACTAATTATTATTATTAGAGACACTACATGCTGAATTCAGAAACAAGGTAAATAATAACAAACATGAATGTGAGCTGTAGATATTTATGCTCAAATCCACTCAAAGTAGGGGGCGGGGCACCATCACGCTGTGTCAAGACAAGAACTTTCCTGAGAAATAACGCGAACGTCTGCATCATGCGGGATTTGCGGGCAGGAGCGGGACTGAAAATTATAATTTTTTTGTGGGCGCGGGCGGGAGCAGGACTGCACAATGCGGGCGGGAGCGGGACTGAAAAATCCGACCCGCGCAGCCCTCTAGGGGAAACACTGAAGTCAGAATTATACATACAAGAGCAAAATGTTACATATGGCCACTTACTGGAAATTATTAATTCAGTGGTGCTGATGGTAACTTGCCAAGGCCAATGCCTCTTAACTTTCTCTTCATGGTCATGACTGACTACAGCTGGTAACTTCTCTGTGCCCATATGAAAAGTGTTGTTTGACAGTGAAAAGTTGTTGGGGGGTGTAGACACTTTTCCAAGATCTGGAAGAAGACAAAAACTGTCACCCTCAGTTGAGAGGAAATTGGTTTGGATGGTCATGAACAACTCTTGAACTACCAAGGCACAGGCCTGACATGAATTGGAAGCTGCTGGAACACTGTCTATAGTCAAGCAAGTTTTACATCACTAAGGACTGAGCCCATGTTTACATTAGACTGTATCAGCGGATCATCAGATTAACGTTTTTAAAACGATTAGTGTGCACACAGCAACACCAATACATGATTTGCGTGCACACAGCAACACCAATACATGGATACGCTCGGCTCCGCAGGCATCCTGCGTTCCAAATCACTCCGCCCTGAACAGCGAGTGCCCTCTGGAGGGTGTGCACTCCGGCCCTGCGCAGCTCACAGAGCACGTGAGTGAAGTGCACAAGCTGTGATTTGGGACTGAGCCGCTGTGTGTGTGATCCCAGCACATATCACTTACCGCTTGCAAGTGGAAGGATGGCAAGCCTAAAGACAATCATAACTACACAATGGGCAGTATTTGCATCAGTATTTGCAGTATTTTCATACTTTTATACTCTTTAATGAAAGGTGATACAAGGCGGAAGTCCGCGCCGTTTTTCAGCAGTCGCATCACATGACCAACGCCAGCGAATCAGGAAGGTGGATGTCACAGTGACATTGTCCAATGACGACGCCAGCTAGAGCTCAGCACAGTGTATCCGCGTATCCGCGTATTCTCAATGTTTACACAGCACCGGAGTTGACACGATCTGGATTGAATACGTGGACCCTGGCGGATTCCCGTTTCCCGGCGTTTCCAGGCGGTTTAATGTAAATGGACAGTGCATCCGCGAAGAAAATGAGACAGATACAGTCTAAAGTAAACTTGGCCTGAGAGGCTGCTGTCCAAGAATGAATCTCCTACGCTAAAATTGAAAACACCTTCAAGCTCAACTAAAGTTTGCAGCTGACCACACAGACAAAGCAAAAGGCTTCTGGAGGAAATTTTTATGGTCAGATGAAACAAAGATTGAGTTGTTTGGCCACAATGACCAGAGGTATATTGGAGGAGTAAATGTGAGGCATTCAACTCCTAGAACACTGTCCCAACTGTTAAGTATGGTTAACAAAGTGGATTGAATAATGAAGGAAGACTACCTCAGAAGTCTTCAGTATAACTTCAAACCATCAGCAAGATGGTTGAAACTTGATCACAGTTAGGTGTTCCAACAGGACAATAACCCTAACACATCAAAGCTGATTGTGGGACAGATAAAGCAGGCTAATATTAAGCTTTTGGAATGGCCTTCCCAAAGTCCTGATCTGAACCTTATGGGAAATATGTGGATGGCGCTTTAAAGTCATGTCAGTGCCAGGAAACCAACATGTTTAACAGAACTCTACTAAGTCTGCCAAGAAGAGTAGTCAAATATCCAAACAGAATTCTTGCAAAAGTTTGTTGATGGAAACCAAAATCATCTGGTCATGGTGAAACTTGCTGAGGAACATTTAACCAAATATTACTTGGTTGTTGGAGTTGGTGCATGCGTATTCTGTGTGACATACTTCATGGTTTCCGAGTTGTTTGCAACAAGTCTTTTTTTTTCTGCGAGTGTTGGGGTTCATCACTAATCTTTTTTTAATTTTCTCTACAAATAATTTTCCAGTATCCTTTTCATTTTTATTGTATTTTCACTTTCCTTTTTCTGCTTTTTTTTGGATGAACGCCAAGACTGGAAGCTTTCTTTTTTTCTCCTCCTATGTAAAGACCACAAGCAGAGGCCATCCACATTGGATCTGCTTTAATATCAACAGATCTTTGATAAAGGTATGTGAATCTTATCATGGCACACCTTCAGCTTGTTCATTGTGCTGAGTGCAGGACGTTTAGTCATTCTTCCTCCGTTGCTAGTGACGGCTTTATTTGTGAAAAGTGCAGATTACTTAGCTCTCTGACAGAGAAGAATGCAGTTTTAGAAGTGCATATCCAGGCTTTAGAGAAGGCTAGTGAGAATGAGAAGAGTGTAGTTTCTGTAGGGGAAAGTCTGGATGCCCTAGGTGGAGATAGTAATCCCCCAACTCTGGCATTAGAGCCCTTACAGTGGAGCAAATGGGTGATGACTCGATGGCATAAGCATAGAGCCAAAGCTACTGCTGAGGCTTGCCCACAGGAGCGCCACTCCTCTCCACTTCACGTGTAAAACAGGTTTGCTCTCCTTAGTGATGCACCCGCTGAGAAACCTGAAAGAGCTCTGGTTATAGGGGACTATCATATGGCACGTGAAATTAGCTAAGTCTTTAGGGGCACCAGCAGCTTTAGTCAGGTGTATACCGGGAGCCAGGGCACCAGACAAAGCAGGTAATCTTAGGGTCCTAGGCAAGCACAGGTTCTCAAAGATAGTTATCCATGCAGGAACTAATGATATACCCCTTCATCAGTCTGAGGTTACTAAGAGTAACTTTGGAGAGGTGTTTAAATTAGTGAAGGCGATATCCAATGCTGGAGTATGCTCTGGCCCCATCCCAATGTGGTGTGGTGATATAGTTTACAGCAGGGTATGGTCGCTGAACTGCTGGTTGTCCATGTGGTGCTCTGAAAACAGTGTGGGCTTACTAGATAATTGGGCTAATTTTGAGGGCATTGCTGACCTGTTAGGGCAGGACGGTATCCATCCCACTTGGGAAGATGCTGCTCTCATTTCTTGCAGCATAGGTCATAGTCTTAGAACAGGCCTAGTTAACGTCTGACAATCCAGAGCCAAGGCGAGGGAGCAGACGAACAGGCTAAACTGACTGTCTGCTAGCTGCACAGAGTCATCACTCAGGGTCCACTACATCGAGACTGTGTCTGTTCCCCAAGCTAAACAAAAAAGTAGAAATACTCAGAGAGTTTGTTCCAGTAACCTAATCAATATAACATTAGATCATACTAACTGTATAGCCACTGCCAGCACCTTTGATCTAAAGGTGGGACTATTAAATATTAGATCTCTTACATCTAAAGTGCGTATGGTTAATGAACTTATTACTGATCAGGAGTTTAATCTACTGTGTTTAACTGAAACAAGCCAAATGAATATATAGCATTAAATGAAGCTTGTCCTCCTGGATACAGTTATATACACCAGCCTCGTCTAACTTGCAGAGGAGGAGGCGTCGCGGTTATTTATAACGATTATCTAGGTGTAACACACAAACTTGGTTATCAATTTTATACATTCGAAGTTCTTCATACTAATATAATGCATGTAGCCTCGAAAAATAAGTCTACCCAGTTAATTCCGTTACTTATTATTTACAGGCCCCTGGGGACATATTCTGAATTTCTTTCTGAATTTGGAGATTTTATCTCAGACCTAGTTATTTCCTGAGACAAAGCTTTAGTTATTCTGAGATTTTAATATTCACTTCGATAACCCAGAAGACACTTTGAAAACAGTGTTTATGTCCATTTTAGATTCAGTAGGGGTTAATCAGAATGTCATAGGACCCACCCATAATGATGGTCACATTCTCAATCGAATACTAACATTCAGGTTAAACATAGAAAATATAGTCACATTTCCATAGTCTGAACTTATCTCAGATCATTATCTCATCTCATTCAAAATATGTCTGAGTAATAACATATGCACCTCACCATGTTACTGTATTAAACGTACATTCACGTCAACTACTGCACAGCGCTTTATAAATTATCTCCCATAGTTATCAACTTTGGATCACTGTCAGCCCCCACAGAACTTGATCAGGCAACTGAATGCTTAGAGTCAGCATTCCACTATACTTTAGATAATGTAGCTCCTCTTAAAAGGAAAATGATCAGAGAGAAAAAATTAGCACCCTGGTATAACGATGACACTCACACTTTAAAACAGACCACTCAAAAAGTGGAATGTAAATTGTGTCAAACAAAATTGGTAGTGTTCAAAGTAGCTTGGAAGGAGAGCTTCCTGAAATATAGAAAAGCTCTTAGTGCTGCTAGATCAACATATTTCTCCTCCCTAATAGAAGATAACAAATCCAAGATTCTTATTTAATACTGTAGCAAAATTAACCAGGAATAAGTCCACTATAGAGATCTTGCAGTCATGTGACCGGAAAGTACACAACCGCCATCTTGTCGGTCAAAAACACCGCTGAATACTGCTGCACTCGTGTACAGAATGGATCAATTTCAACCGACGGACTACACGGCTCATTTTTCTAATGAACAGATAACTAGATATATGTCTAAAATAAACGATCTACAGATTAGTGACCCTTATGGCTTACCGGACGGAGTTTTCACGACCGGATTTTGAACTACCAGCGGAATACCCAGACGTGTATAATTACCTCATTAACTTTCCCTCGCTGTTCAGTGGTGAAGCACTGCATGCTTATAAATCTCTGGACAGTTATCTTTACAGAAATTCAGGATTTGTCAGCAACTCAGATGTGGCATCTTGTAAACAAGAATCCTCATTGGATGGGTAAGTCACTTAAGTATTGAGTATAGCACTGACCAGCCGATTATAGAATAGAATAAGGTAATTCCAGCTGTAATTCCAAATCGTCCGTCTTGTTTACATGGATCTGGCATTGGAGAAATAGAGGCTTAGCAGTGGAGGTTTGAGTGGCTGTTTTCTGAGCTTAGTCAACAGGCCGGCTCTGCAGCCTCGCTTTTGTTTCCACTCCCGACGCCGCCTCCTTCACTTTGCTTCCCATAACAATCCACGGAGACCCCGCTGGTCTCGCTATCTCGTCCGGAATGTTGTGCATGCGATGGAAATCACTACAAACCGTCATTTTCTGCTGGAAACCAATGTCCAGTAAGTCCATACGGTTGTAGTGGATATTGAAGTCCGGTACAGACGAACAACACGCAAAAATACACACAAAAAACATAAAAAATGTGCACAGGTAGGGACAGCTTGTAGCCGCAGCCGTTGTAGTAGAATTGTATATAGTAGGGTTTTCCAGAAGAAAAGGTAGAAGTAAAAGCAGAAGTAGAACCAGAAGTAGAAGTAGAAGGCGGAATATGGCGTTTGACCGACAAGATGGCGTCTGTCACAATCTGGATCGGCTGTGACGTCACATGCAAGTGCTCCATAGACACATGCACACCTGCAGTATGTAGTAGCAACGACTTCATGATTTTTTTTTTTTTAATGACAAAATTGAAAATATCCAACAAAAAATTCAAACTACTAAATTAAGGTCAGACAATGTAAGTGACCCTGTCGTTAACAATATAACTGTATCTGATCATCAATTAGAATGTTTTACTCCCCTTGGAGAAATTGAATTACGTTCATTAATCTCCGCATCAAAATCCTCAACTTGTGTACTAGATCCCTTACCTACACGTTTACTCAAACAGATAATACCTGAAGTAATTGAATAACTGAACCGCTTCTAAAAATAATAAATTCTTCTCTTAGGATCAGCTATGTACCCAAATCCTTTAAACTAGCAGTTATCAAACCCCTGATTAAAAAACATAACCTTGATCCCTGTCAGCTGTCCAATTATCGGCCAATATCAAACCTCCCCTTTATCTCCAAGATCCTTGAAAAAGCTGTTGCACAGCAGTTATGCTTATATTTACATAGGAATAACATCCACGAAATCTATCAGTTAGGATTTAGACCCCATCATAGCACAGAGACAGCTGTGGTTAAAGTAGTAAATGACCTACTGTTGGTGTCTGATCAGGGCTGTGTCTTGCTGCTTGTGTTGCTTGACCTTAGTGCAGCATTTGATACCATTGATCATTCCATTCTTCTGGATAGACTAGAAAATGTTGTGGGAGTTCAGGGAATGGACCTCTCCTGGCTCAGCTTTTATTTAACTGATCGCTATCAGTATGTTGATGTAAATAGTGATTTTTCTAGACATACTGAGGGAAAGTTTGGTGTTCCACAAGGTTCTGTCTTGGGTGCACTGCTTTTTTCTTTATATATGTTACCTCTGGGTGATATTATTCATAAACATTGTATTAGTTTCCACTGTTATGCTAATGACACACAGTTGTATGTTTCTGCAAAACCAGATGAGAGACACCAGCTTAATAGAATTGAGGAATGTGTAAAGGACATTAGATGCTTGATGCTTATTAACTTCCTTCTGCTTAACTCTGACAAGCCTGAAGTAATTGTACTAGGACCACATGCAGTTAGAAGTAAGTTTTCTGATTACATAGTAACTCTGGATGGCCTTTCTGTTTCTTCACGTGCAGCAGTAAAAGACTTCAGGGTGATTATTGACCCCAGTCTTTCATTTGAAACTCACATCGAAAACATTACCCAGATAGCTTTTTTTCATCTCAAAAATATTGCAAAGATAAGACATTTAATGTCACTACATGACGCAGAAAAACTAGTTCATGCTTTATGTTAAAGACCAGACAGGAGAGGAGATCAAATGCACTCGAACCACAGTTTATTAATAACAGGGGAAAAGGGATTTGGGAGAATGTGTGTGTAGTTCAGTGGCAGGAGGACTGAGAGGCAGGGATGGCTGGTGGGAGCATGGTGGTGATGTCTAAAGTCTCCCATCCAAGTACTGACCAGGCCTGACCCTGCTTAGTTTCTGAAATCAGACGGGATCAGGCGTAGTCAGAGAGGTATGGCTGTAGGCTGACAGCTCTTGGGTTTCAGGCAGTCTCCCAGCAAGCAGTCCCTCAGCAGGCAGGAGATGGAGAGCAGGTTGGAACACAGAGTCACAAATCAGGTAGCAAGAAAGGGGAGAGACATGCAGGGTCAGGTTACCAGGGCAGAAGAGTAGGGCTCCAGGCAGGGCTGCTCACACCAGGCTGATGGAGAGGCAGGCAAGCAGCAGGGCTGGGCGAGCTGGAGATCAGGCTAAGGTACAGGAGAGGCAGGCAAGAGGCAGAGTCGACAGGACAGAAGGCAGATCAGGTTACCGGGGCTGGAGAGCAGACAGAGTCAGATGGAACAGAATATCTTCAGGAGTCAGAGTAGTAGGAACACAGAGCAGGTTATCATGCTGAGAGTTGCAGACGATTTGACAAAGAAGCTTGGGAGAACTGCAGTATAAATACACACAGGGGGAAAGCAGGTGATCGGCAACAGCCACTGACAGTCACTGAAAGTAAATAAGAGGAAGTGAGTGCGGGCGTCGCCGGTAATGCTGAGTGGAGATGTTACCTGAAGAGAGAAGCCCACAGGTAGGACCATGACAGACCCCCCCCCCCCCCCCAAGGGATGGCTCCAGAAGTCCCTAGCCACAGATCCACAAAGACAGGCGGGAGGAGGGGGAATACCGGTGGAGGGTCAGAACTCCTCGGACCGGTCAGTGTCCAAGGCCTCAGGATCTGGTTCAGAATCGGACTCAGGGACAGTAGCGGTTGGCGCATCGTCATTCCGATAAGGACCCTTTGGTCGACCCCTCTGGTTGGCCGGCTGGTCCGGATGCAGGCGATGAAAGGTGCTGATGAGGGTACGGTCTACGATTCTCCCAGCAGGGACCCACATCCTCTCCTCAGGACCATAGCCCTCCCAATCCACCAGGTATTGGAGGCTCCTGCCCCGTGACTTCAGCAGTCGCTGGACGGAGTAGACCGGGCCACCATCGATGAGACAAGGAGGAGGAGGAGAAGGCGCAGCTGGGACCAGCGGGCTTTCGTGCACTGGCTTAATCTTAGAGACGTGGAAGGTGGGGTGCACTCTCATTGACTTAGGCAGTCGGAGCCAGACAGCAGACTGGCTGATTATCCTCTGGATTGGGAATGGTCCGACGAACCGAGGTGCCAGCTTACGAGACTCCACCTGGAGGGGCAGGTCCTTGGCTGATAACCACACCTTCTGGCCCACCCGGTAGGTGGGCGCAGGCGTCCTCTGCTGGTTGGCGCCAGTAGAGCAGCTGGTGACTGACTTGAGGAGTGCAGTGCGGGCTTGAGACCAGGTGCAGCGGCATAGGCGTGCATAGGTGAGGGCGGCTGGGCAGGTGACCTCTCCCTCCTGGCTGGGGAACAGGGGGGGTTGGTAGCCATACATGCAGTGGAATGGGGACAGCCCAGTGGCTGAGCTGGTGAGGGAGTTGTGAGAGTATTCCACCCACAGCAGGTGCTCGCACCAGGCCCTAGGGTTGCGTGACACCATGCACCAAAGTGCCTTCTCCAACTCCTGGTTAGTCCGCTCTGACTGGCCGTTGGACTGGGGTCGGAATCCGGAGGTGAGGCTGGCGGTGGCCCCGAGTAGGTGACAGGACTCCTTCCAGAAAGAGGAGGCGAATTGCGGCCCCCGGTCCGAAATGATGTCCTTGGGCAGCCCATGGATGCGGAAGACATGCTGCAGGACGATCTGGGTGGTCTCTTTGGCCGACGGTAGTTTTGGGAGGGGAACAAAGTGTGCCATCTTGCTAAAGCGGTCCACGATGGTGAGTATGACCATCATCCCATTAGAAGGGAGCAGACCCATAACAAAATCCAGGGAAATGTGGGACCAGGGTCGCATTGGCATGGGCAGAGGCTGGAGCAAACCGGCAGGAGGCCAGCTGGAGGACTTATTTTGATTACAGGTAGGGCAGGCTCGGACGAAGTCTCACACATCCCTGCTCATAGTAGGCCACCAGAACCGTTGGGCGAGCAGGTGGTAGGTGCGAGTGGAACCAGGGTGGCAGGCTAGATGGGAGTCGTGTCCCCATTGTATAACCTGGGATCGCAGGTCTTCAGGAACAAAGAGGTGACTAGCGGGGCATGCACTGGGGCTGGGTTGGTCACGGAGGGCTTCCCACACTTGTTCTTCGATGTCCCAGGTCAGAGCAGCAACAATACAGGGGTCAGGTAGGATGGGAGCTGGATCCTTGGAGGGGGCATCATCCTTCTGGAACTGGTGGGAGAGTGCATCAGGCTTGGTGTTGCGAGATCTGGGCCGGTACGAAAGGGTGAAATTGAATCTGGTGAAAAAGAGAGCCCAGCGGGCCTGTCTGGGCTTGAGTCGTTTGGCGGTGCGGATGTATTCCAGATTCTTATGGTCTGTCCAGACCTGGAATGGGACTACGCACCCCTCCAGCCAGTGACTCCATTCCTCCAGGGCGAGCTTGACTGCCAGCAGTTCCCAGTTGCCTATGTCGTAACTGCGTTCGGCCGGCGATAGCCGGCGGGAGAAGAATGCACAGGGGTGGAGTTTGTTGTCATCCGCTGACCTCTGTGAGAGCACTGCCCCGACTCCCACATCTGAGGCGTCCACCTCTACAATGAATTGCCGCTCTGCATCTGGCATCCGGAGGATGGGAGCAGTGGTGAACCGAGCCTTGAGGGTGGCAAAGGCTTCATTGGCAGCCGGAGTCCAGGCGAAGGGCTGTTTGGTGCTGGTCAAGGTGGTGAGGGGTGACGCAATGGTGCTGTAATTACGAATGAATTTCCTGTAGAAATTTGCGAAGCCCAGGAACTGCTGAAGCTTCTTCCTGCTCTCTGGTACTGGCCATGAAGTCACTGCTGAGACTTTGGCAGGGTCCATCTGGATGCTCCCCTCTGCCACGATGTACCCCAGGAACCCCACAGACTTGGCATGAAACACACACTTCTCCGCCTTGACGAAGAGGGAGTTTTCAAGGAGACGACGGAGCACTTGCTGGACATGCTGGGTGTGTTCGGACAGGGTTTGGGAGAAGATCAGGATATCATCGAGGAAAACAAACATGAACTTGTTCAACATATCTCACAGGACATCATTCACCAGAGCCTGGAATACCGCTGGCGCGTTGGTAAGGCCAAACGGCATCACCCGGTATTCATAATGACCGGTGGGGGTGTTGAACGCGGTCTTCCACTCGTCTCCCTCCCTTATCCGAACCAGGTGGTAGGCATTCCAGAGATCGAGTTTGGTGAAGACCGTGGCTCCCTGGAGCAGCTTGAAGGCGGAGGTGAGCAGTGGGAGAGGGTATCAGTTCTTGACGGTGATGTCGTTGAGACCCCTGTAATCGATGCAGGGGCGCAGGGATCCATCCTTCTTTCCCATGAAGAAGAACCCAGCACCGGTGGGAGAGGAGGATGGACGGATGAGGCCGGCAGCCAGAGAGTCACTGATGTAGTCCTCCATCGCCTTCCTTTCTGGGGTGGACAGAGAGTAGAGACGGCCCTTGGGTGGTGCAGTGCCTGGGAGGAGATCAATGGCGCAGTCGTAGGGCCGGTGAGGAGGCAAGGAAGTGGTCTTGGCTTTGCTGAATACCTCCTGAAGGCTGTGATAACACACTGGGACATTAGTGAGGTCGGGGGCTGAGCTGGCAGGTGGAGTATGGGGGTGTAGAGTGGCGGCTCGTAAGCAGGTCCGGTGGCAGTCCTTGCCCCATTCTCTTATCGCTCCAGTGGCCCAGTCAAGGTGAGGACTGTGCTGGCGGAGCCATGGATAGCCCAGGATGAGAGGTTGACCGGGGGAACAGAGCAGGTGAAACTGGATGGTTTCATGGTGGTTGCCTGACAGAGTCATTGGAACAGGGGCAGTGAGGCGGGTGACGGTGCCAAGGAGATGGCCATCCAGCGCCTTGGATGGAACGGGAGAGGATAAGTGATGGCTTTGCAGACCCAACTGGCGCGCAAGCTCGGTGTCCATCATGTTAGCCTCGGCGCCAGAGTCAACCAGAGTGGCCAGGGTGTGGGTGGAATCCGACAGACGAAGACAAACTTGGAGCATAGGTTTCTGGCTGGTGGAGGAATGGATGGTCACTGAGCTCAGCTGGGCCCCTCCTATGTCCGGTGGGCTCGGGCTTTTACTGGGCAAGAGGCAGCATGGTGACCGTCACCCCCACAGTACAGGCACAGATTGGAGGTGATCCGACTCTGGCTCTCTGCCAGGCTGAGGGAAGCACGGCCGATCTCCATGAGCTCTGACTGGTCCAGAAGGCTCGGCGGAGAAACAGCAGGAGATGTAGAAGGGGCTGGGTTACTCCATGTGCTGGTGACTGGCTGAGTCTGGCGGGCCCTCTCTCGTCGATGGGTCTGGACCCGGCAGTCAATGCGGACGGCCAGGGCAATGGCCTCATCGAGTGTCAATGGTTGTTCGTACGAGACCAATTCGTCCTTCATGTAGTCGGCCAGGCTGTGCAGAAAGGCATCCACCAGAGCCTGCATGTTCCACTTGCTGCGCCGGGCCTAGGTCCGGAAATCGATCAAGTAGTCAGCCACTGTTCATCTGCCTTGGCGAATACTCATCAGTCCTCCGGATGCCTCTACTGACGACGAGCCCAGTTCGAAGACCTTAGTCATCTCCGCTGCAAACAGGGAGAAGGAGGCACACACCGGTGTCTGGTGTTCATACTCAGCAGTCCCCCACAGGCGGGCATGGCCAGTCAGACGAGTGATGACAAAGGCCACCTTCGCCGCAAAGGTTCTGGGCTGCAGGTCGAACAGCAACCGGCAGCTGGTCAGGAAAGCACGGACTTGGGAGGGGTCACCGTCAAAATGCTCCGGACTGCCGACCTTGGGTTCTGGGGCATCGAGTGCAGCAGGAGCACCTCCCGGAGCTGGCACGTCAGCGGTGGGTATGACAGGGGCTGATGCAACGAGGGGTGGCGGCGGTTGACTCGGAAGAGCAGGGGGTGCTAGGGCGGTGAGCAGCTGGAGTGCTTGGTCCAGTCGTTGTTGCTGTTGACCAAGCTGGATCAGGGCTGCAATGTCGGCAGACATCCAACTGACATCTCCTTCGGTGCGCTGCAGCCAGTCTCGGGCAGAGACTCCATGTCAGGTCAGATCATTCTGTCAAAGAATGGACAGGAGAGGAGATCAAATGCACTCGAACCACAGTTTATTAATAAAAGGGAGTTGGGAGAATGTGTGTATGTGAAGTTCAGTGGCAGGACTGAGAGGCAGGGATGGCTGGCGAGAGCATCTGAAGTCTCCCATCCAAGTACTGACCAGGCCCAACCCTACTTAGTTTCTAAGATCAGACAGGATCAGGCATAGTCAGAGAGGTGTGGCTGTAAGCTGACAGCTCTTGGGTTTCAGGCAGTCTCCCAGCAAGCAGTCCCTCAGCAGGCAGGAGATAGAGAGCAGGCTGGAACACAGAGTCACAAATCAGGTAGCAAGAAAGGGGAGAGACATGCAGGGTCAGGTTACCAGGGCAGAAGAGTAGGGCTCCAGGCAAGGCTGCTCACACCAGGCAGATGAAGAGGCAGGCGAGCAGCAGGGCTGGGCGAGCTGGAGATCAGGTGAAGGTACAGGAGAGGCAGGCAAGAGGCAGAGTCGACAGGACAGAAGGCAGATCAGGTTACCGGGGCTGGAGAGCAGACAGAGTCAGACGGAACAGAATATCTTCAGGAGTCAGAGTAGTAGGAACACAGAGCAGGTTATCACGCTGAGAGTTGCAGACGATCTGAGAAAGAAGCTTGGGAGAACTGCAGTATAAATACACACAGGGGGAAAGCAGGTGATCGGCAACAGCCAATGACAGTCACTGAAAGTAAATAAGAGGAAGTGAGTGCGGGCGTGGCCGGTAATGCTGAGTGGAGATGTTACCTGAAGAGAGAAGCCCACAGGTTGGACCATGACAGCTTTATTTTCCTCCAGGTTGGATTACTGTAATGCCTTACTTTCTGGATGTTCCAATAAGTGCATAAACGAGCTCTAGTTAGTTCAAAATGCAGCGGCAAGAGTCCTTACTAGAACTGGAAAATATGATCACATCACCCCTGTCTTATCCACACTGCATTGGCTCCCAATCAATTTCGTATTGATTATAAAATACTACTGTTGACCTTTAAAGCACTGAATGGTCTCGCGCCACAGTACCTGAGTGAACTTTTGGTCCTTTATGACCTGCCACGCCTACCTTGATCAAAAGGTGCAGGCTATCTGCTGGTACCTTGTATAGTGAAGGCTACATCAAGGGGCAGAGCCTTTTCTTACAAAGCCCCACAGTTATGGAACAGCCTTCCAAGTAGTGTTCGGAAATCAGACACGGTCTCAGCATTTAAG
Organism: Neoarius graeffei; assembly: GCF_027579695.1. NCBI lineage: Eukaryota > Metazoa > Chordata > Actinopteri > Siluriformes > Ariidae > Neoarius > Neoarius graeffei. The sequence continues at coordinate 77,543,312 of NC_083570.1, forward strand.
TCTAGGCTGAAAACGTATCTGTTTAGTCAAGCCTTTTGTTAATGGTGTTTATGAGGTAAAGGAGTAGATCTGGGGGCTCCTCAGACATAGAGTGTTTTGGTAACCTGGGATGTATGGATGCTGTCAGTCCCCCACTTGCTTGCTCACTCGAGTTTGTTGATGGTGTATTGGCTGGCTGCTTTATGTCCCGGGGCGCCGTCACGCCTGTGTTACCTTCTGGCTCTCCCCTTTTAGTTACGCTGTCATCGTTAGTTTTGCCGGAGTCCCTGCTTGCACTCAGCGCAAAATGTATACTGTTTCTACTTATTCAGGTGACACTGGGCATACTTAACAACCTGTGTTGTCTCTCTCTTCCCCCCCATCTGTCCCTCTGAGTTACATGTCAATCCTGAGATCAAGATGCTGACCTCTTCTACTCCTCGGACCAGCCTGATCCATCCTGATGCCCTGTCTGGTTGGAGTCTCATCACACCGCTCCTGTGGAGGACGGCCCCATATGGACAGTTGAAAGTCACACTTGGAAGATGCTCTGGACACTTACAATATGGCTGAGGACTACAGTTGACTTGCTAACTTTAGGACTGCAGTTGTCATGAACAGTTTTGCACTCAAGTTTCCATCAATGAAGAGTTATAACATCAACGAAACTGACTTCATGTTAAAACTGTTAATGTTATAGTCATGTTGTCTATTGTCGCCCAAATGAGGATTGGTTCCCTTTTGAGTCTGGTTCCTCTTGAGGTTTCTTCCTCATGTCGTCTAAGGGAGTTTTTCCTTGCCACCATCGCCACAGGCTTGCTCATTGGGGATAGATTAGAGATAAAATTTGCTTATGTTTAAAGTAATTCAAATTCTGTAAAGCTGCTTTGTGACAATGTCTATTGTTAAAGGTGCTATAGAGATCTTGCATGTGACGTCACAGCCGATCCAGATTGTAACAGACGTCATCTTGTCAGTCAAACGCCATATTTCCGCCTTCTACTTCTACTTCTGGTTCTACTTCTGCTTCTACTTCTACCTTTTCTTCTGGAAAACCCTACTATATACAATTCTACTACAACAGCTGCGGCTACAAGCTCTCCCTACCTGTGCATGTTTTTTATGTTTTTTGTGTGTATTTTTGCATGTTGTTCGTCTGTACCGGACTTCAATATCCACTACAACCATATGGACTTACTGGACATTGGTTTCCAGCAGAAAATGACGGTTTGTAGTGATTTCCATCGCATGCACAACATTCCAGACGAGATAGCGAGACCAGCGGGGTCTCCGTGGATTGTTATTGGGTCTGGCAGGCGAAGGAGGTGGCGTCGGGAGAGGAAGCAAAAGCGAGGCTGCAGAGCCGGCCTGTTGACTAAGCTCAGAAAACAGCCACTCAAATCTCCACTGCCAAGCCTCCATCTCTCCAACGCCAGATCCATGGTAAACAAGACGGGTGATTTGGAATTACAGCTGGAATTACCTTATTCTATTCTATAATCGGCTGGTCAGTGCTATACTAGATACTACTGATATATCTAGTATCAGTACTAGTAATACTTAAGTGACTTACCTGTCCAATGAGGATTGTTATTTTCTTGTTTACAAGATGCCACATCTGAGGGCGGGTGACAAATCCTGAATTTCTGTAAAGATAACTGTCCAGAGATTTATAAGCACACAGTGCTTCACCACTGAACAGCGAGGGAAAGTTAATGAGGTAATTATACACGTCTGGGTATTCCACCTCTGGCAGTTCAATATCCACTGACACAGTCATGAAAACTACGTCCGGTAATCGATAAGGGTCACTAATCTGTAGGTCATTTATTTTAGACATATATCTAGTTATCTGTTCATTAGAAAAATGAGCTGTGTATCCGTCGGTTGAAATTTATCTATTTTGTACACGAGTGCAGTAGTATTCAGCGGTGTTTTTTAGCTACAAGATGGCGGCTGTGTACTTTCCGGTCACGTGACTACAAGATCTCTATAGAAATAAACTTGACTTGACTTGACTATTACATGTGCTGTATGTATAATTTTAACCCTGGAAGAATAAATGTGAGCCTGTGCTGATTACAGAAAATTCAAAATAATTTCAAACTTGTGCACTAATTTCTTTTTCCCCCAATTAAAGATGCATGTTGTAATCATTCTTCCCCAGAAAAAGAACAGTTCAAAGAAATAACTCAAAGCCCAGTATTACCATGACATTCATGTGCTTGATGGCTGTATGTAAACTTCTGATTGCAACTGTAAGGCTACGTTTACACTAGACCGTATCTGTCTCGTTTTCTTCGCGGACGCACTGTCCGTTTACATTAACCCCCCTGAAAAAGCGGGGAAACGGGAATCCGCCAGCGTCCACGTATTCAATCTAGATCGTATCAGCTCCGGTGCTGTGTAAACATTGAGAATACGCGAATACGCTGTGCTGAGCTCTAGCTGGCGTCTCATTGGACAACGTCACTGTGACATCCACCTTCCTGATTCGCTGGCGTTGGTCATGTGACGCGACTGCTGAAAAACGGCGCAGACTTCCGCCTTGTATCACCTTTCATTAAAGAGTATAAAAGTATGAAAATACTGCAAATACTGATGCAAATACTGCCCATTGTGTAGTTATGATTGTCTTTAGGCTTGCCATCCTTCCACTTGCAAGTAATAAGTGATCTGCGCTGGGATCTCACACACAGCGGCTCAGTCCCGAATCGTGGCTTGTTCACTTCACTCGCGCGCTCTGTGAGCTGCGCAGGGCCGGAGTGCGCACCCTCCAGAGGGCACTCGCTGTTCAGGGCGGAGTGATTTGGAGCGCAGGATGCCTGCGGAGCCGAGCGTATCCGCGTATTGGTGTTGCTGTGTGCACGGCTAACGGTTTTAGTGTCAACGCGAATCGTTTTAAGAACGTTAATCTGATGATCCGCTGATTCGACGTAATGTAAACGTAGCCTAAGTCTGAAGAGGCCAATCCAAATTACTATGCCTAATTTATTCAGAGAATGTGTAGCAGCTGCGCTCTCTCTCTCTCTCTGTGCGTGTGTTCCTGAAAGCAAGCTTCACTGATCTGAACGTCAATGGACTTCCCTGCAGATAAACCGCCCAGGAGCCCTTCATCAGCTTTACTTTTATTTTATTGAGGTTGATTCTTTCTTCAGACTGAGCAATAGGGCATCACACAATAATGCCTTACTATAAGATTTCAGATGATACTGACCTTCCCATTTGGGTAATTATGACGTGAAAACTATCATGGCTCAGATGTCATAGAATTTCAAAAAGCAATAAATTCCTTCCTACTGTATTGTAAGCAATACAATAATCAATATACTAATTAGTAAATTAAACTTTTGGCAGGTTGAAAATCATGGTAAAAATGCTCTTACTGAAGCTAATATAACTTTATAATGTTGTGAACTGTTTGTTACATTTCTTCAGATCTTCTTCTGATACTTGAGATGTTTAACTTTGGTGTTTTAGAATGACGAACAGAACTACTGCCATATTTCTGAGTTTAAACAAAATGAATTTGCCTATCTGCACATTAGGATTATTTTACTGTAATTTATGCTTGTATAGAAATGGCACAGAGTATGGCATGCAGCATTGAAACAATAACAACTTTGCATAATTCAAATGCATCAATATATGATTTAGCTAAACAGTTTATTAGGCTTTGAAGGAAATGTAATTCTTTTCAAATCTCTCTCTCTGCTAATTTTTGGGATTCACAATACACAAAACCTTGTGACATATTTAATTATTCCATGCCAAGTTATTTTGTTTGTTTAAATATGCTATGTGTTACAACTTGTAAGAATTTTAGCTTAAACATTCAAAAAAATAACTAAAATTATCAACAGAAAATGAAGAACTAATAGGTTTGATGTTATGTCAAAGACATTTATGTATTGTGTTGCAGAGATTTCTAGTTAACATACAGGATTTTTTACATGGGGGGGCTAAGGATATACAAGGGGTGGCCATGCTGTGACTAAATAAAGGGGGGGGGGGGGGGGTCCTCCCCCAAGAAATTTTGAATTAGCTAGATTTGATTTCCTGTATTCTGATGTTTCTGGTGGCATATCTGGTGCCTAACTCATGAACAAAACCCATCTGAGCCAAGAGGTCAGAAATTAATGTATTAATTTATTTATGTAACATAAAGCATCTGCAAAACAAAGAAACCATCCAACTTGTTTACTCTAGTTAAGCATCAGGATTTTAACGATCACTACTAAAATGCAAAAGTAAAAACTAAAAGATCACCTGTCCCAGGCACCTGGGAAGTCGTAAGGATATTAGTCAGGCTTGAATAAAGAGTGCTTTGCTCAGGAAAAGGCAAATACTTGTATACTTAACTCATACATACAACATACAGTATGCAAACACTTACATGTTGTGATATTGTCCATTGTAAGTACTGTACAAACTAAATGTGTTGAGTTACAAAATGTGTGTGTGTGTGTGTGTGTGTGTGCGCGCGTGCGTGTGTGTGAGTGAGAGAAAGTGTTGCACTGATGTAACACATGACATAGATGAGGTGTAGTGCATGAGTGGTGTGTGTGTGTGTGAGAGAGGGGGAAAGTATGTGCACTGCATGTAGATATAGATGAGCTGTAGTATACGAATTGTGTGTGTGTGTGTGTGTGTGTGTGTGTGTAGATATGTTACATGTAAATACAAGTGCATAAGTTGTGTGTGTGTGTGAGAGAGAGTATGTTCAGAGTGCATGAGTGGTGTGTTATACGTGAATATAGAAATGTAGTGTATGGGTGGTGTGTGGGTGAATGTGTGTTCAGAGTGCATGAGTGGTGTGTGTGTTGAGAGTGCACGAGTGTTGTGTATACCAGTGAGTGTGTTACATGTAAATATAGAAATGTAGTGCATCATGCATGAGTGGTGTGTATGTGTGTGTGTGTGTGTAAGAGAGGGTGTGTGTTGAGAGTGCATGAGTTGTATCTTATAGTGAGTGAGAGAAAGACATAGTGTGTGTTAAGAGAGTGAAGTACGTGTTCATATATGAGTGTGAGAGAGAGAGTGTTAAGACAGTGCATGAGCGTTACATTTAAATATAAAAATTTAGTGCATGAGTTGTGTGTCTGTGTTGAGTGTATAAATGTTACATGTAAATATAGAAATATAGTGCACAAATTGTGTGTGTGTGAGAGTGAGATAGACAGTGTGTTAAGAGAGTGCATAAGTATTGTGTATGAGTGAGTGTGTTACATGTAAATATAGAAATGTGGTGCATGAGGGGGGTAGGGGGAGAGTGTGTGTTGAGAGAATGCATGAGTGTTGTGTATGTATGAGTGTGACAATTATTAATCAATGTGTACTCCCACCAGTAACACACAACATCTCACACACATTAATATAAATGTAGGTACAGTCCCTTTAAGAAACTACATTTCCCATTAGCCAACTTCCGCATTGACCTACGCCTGGGCGGGATCACCTACGTCACGTCCTCCATGACGTCACTTCCTCCTTGAAGGCATAAGAAACGGAACAATGCTTCCGTCTATCTCTCTCTCGTCGTGGATGTCAAGCCATCTAGACACAAAGAGATACCCTGCACCAGAAAACCAGATAAAGACGTCTTTTCTTTTCCTCAAGAATCAGAGTTTCGCGCTTTTCTTTCACCTTTGGCCACGGTTGATCCTAGAATCGCGCGATTTTAAACTCAACTTGAGCTACAACCAGTTTTCATTTGTTCCTTATAAGTACGTACAAAACTGCAGCCCAGAGCAGTTTTAATTTAAAGTTTAGAAGCGACCGGATCCTTCTAATTAAAAAGCTGTGCACATTGTCTGATCAGAGACTTTCTTTTCATCACGAGCGACCATGCGTTGGACCAAGAAATTCTCTCCGCTTCACAGAAGCGACTCACGTGCTCCACAACGGTGAAACTCCAAAAATCTCGGAACATCTCATAATCTCGCGTAGAGGTGAGATACTGAAGTAAGACTGGCATTTGGGCAAAACTAGTCTTAGGAATTAGTTTTATGAAGCAGTGTGAATTTAAACTCAGGAACGGTTTAATTGTGTACACTGTAACACTTAGGACAGGGGTGTCAAACCTGATCCATAAAGGGCCGTGTGGCTGCAGGTTTTCATTCCAGCCATGCAGCAGCACCCTGATTTGGCTTATTCAATCAACTGACACACCCACCCTTTAATCAAGGGTGGGTGTGGCTGCAAGTATTTGACTGTGTGAAGACAGTTCAGTTGATTGAATGAGCCAAGTCAGGTGTGCTGCTGCATGGCTGGAATGAAAACCTGCAGCCACAAGGCCCTTTATGGCTCAGGTTTGACACCCCTGACTTAGGATGTTGAATTGATGATTGTTCTATTTTGTTTTGACCTCTCAGTTGTTTTAATAGATAGGCTGTTGCATGCTTTCTTCTATTCCTTCCTAACACTTTTAATTTCATTATTTACACATATTTTGACCTCATCAAGATTTCAGTGCATTTGGTCATGCTAAAAAGCTAGTGTGTTAGCTGCTATGGCTAATTCTTCTGTCTCATTAGCATCCAGAGCTAAGGGTATTGTCTCAAGGGAACATGTGGCGGCCCTCCTCCACAGGCCTCACAAACACACCTTAGCTAAACACACGGCTAATCCCTTTGTCTCGTTAGCAAGCTATGCTAACCTTTTGCTTAGGCCACAGGCCTCACAAACACACCTTAGCTAGCATTCCTTTGTCTTAGTTAGCTACTAAAGCTATTTTTTTTTTTTTGTTTTACTTAGAAACACATGGTCACAAGGCCTCACACACACAAACACGTCTCAGTTAGCTACCAAAGCTATTTTTCCTTGTTTTACTTAGAAACACGTGGTCACAAGGCCTACACCACGTGGACACACATGTGGAGTTAGCTACCAGAGCTAATTCTTTTGTTTCCACTTAGAAACACATGGTCACGACCACACACACCTCAGATAACACACACAAAAACACACACACACACATACCTCAGATAAGATTCCAATCACTCTCACACACACACACACACACACACACACACACACATAACACACACCGTTGATTCTTGTTTATATGTATATATCTGCTGACATTATTCATTTTTATCTTTGTTATAATAAATTCAATTATTCTGTTAAACTGTGTCTGTGTTGCTTCCATACTCCTTGAAGTCACCCAACCTCAAAGAATTCCAAGGTGCATATAGGTTGTGTAATATGGTAAGTGATCATAATAATTTGGAATATACCATAATTTAGCTGTTTGATAATTTATTACTAAGCATCAAAATTAATGGTATTATTAATGAGACTGATTCAATGGTATGATTCAATGAGACTGATTTAATGAGATTGATCACTGAATTACCAATTGCACCTACATATTAAATTGGTGCCCCGTGTGAGGCAATTGGTGTTGACTTCTTGAATATTGTTGCAACAACAGATAAATTACCAGTTTGATTCAGCAGTTGCTAAGGTATATCCCCAGGTGTGTTAAACGATTAATAGTAGCATGATAACCATATCACAAATACTAATAACCTATTCTTAATTTAGGATAAGAGAGCATTGTCAAACAAAACAAACTTTATTGATTGATTAATTAATTACATAGTTAATATTAATTAATAAAAATTAATTAATAAATTAACTCATTGATTAATTAATTACCTAATAGCCAACCTAAGCAAAATGGTATCCCCTCGTGTCTCAGAAATTGAAGACAACACTTAAGACGTGTCTCTCTTTGAGGTCATCGCAGACCTCATTCACTGATCTGCCTCCGAAAAGGCAAACATTAGGAGCACGAGTAAGAGTGAATGCCAAAACAACATACATAACTCGAACAAACATATGAGAGATCCAAAAGGAACAACTATTAGTGTCCAAGCGGCACTAGGTAAGCTATTCCTGTCATACTTCTGAGAAACTGATTCAGAAATCAGACGCCTCTGTGGAGAGGTTGAAAGGCTGACCACCAGCAATGCCGAGCTGGCAGCCGACAATAATGATTTACATAGGGAGCGTGAGCTCTTGAAAACCTCCCTTGATGATTGCGCCGAATGGCTAGAGAAAGCCGAAAAGGCTGCCAAGAGGGCTGCCGAGGAGCAGACCCCCCAAGAAGGGCGCGAGGGGCGTGAAGAACCCCCAACAGTGCGCCAAAGCTCAGAGCAGGAAGAGGCGTCCGAACTGGACACCGTAGATTACCGGGTCGAGGACCAGACACCCCGCCAAACTCCATCAACTCGCTATACGATTTCGTCATTTAGCCAGGATGGAGCCGTACTGTGCTCATCCTGAGCCCAGAACCATAGCACACCCAGGTCAGTGTGCTACAGTATCCCTGATCCATTTTTGGATGAATCAGGCTATGAATCTAGTGCGAAACGGGAGCAACACCAGAGTAGCTTTGATAGTGAGTACTCAGGAGAGCCAAGAAGGCTGCACAAGGACGTGCACCAAACTCTTCGCTTACGGCAAATTGACCTACAGTACTTGCCAACGATGTTGAGCAATTTGAACCTGAGAATAAAAGAACCAACGTAAATGATTATTTATGAGAAATTGACTGATGCCTGATGGACCTACTGAAAGCCACAACGCGAGAGAAACTTAAACTGATCTGGAAGACCTCCAGTAGCAGCGTTTGTGCCCTTTTAGAGACGCTACCCCCAAATGTTCATGATAGTTATTCGAAACTTCGCAATTACATGAGGGAAGAATATGCGCCGTACACAGACGAAACCTCCGCGACCTTGTGTGCATTACAAATTAAACAGAAACGGTCTGAGGCGCCTCGCGAATATTATAGACGGCTACGTACTGCCTATTTCCAGGGTAGTAGCACACCAGGCTTGGAAGAAGATAGAGGCTTCAACTCCCTCTTCTTACATAACCTCCACCCAAGCGTGTGGACTCAAGTCGCACTGACGTGTCGACGAGGTTGCTACTCGATGAGGGAAATTAGGCAACTAGCCCAAATGACCTGGGAGACCATTGTCAAAACCGCAAACGGAAATGATGATGAACCCAGAGTCCTTAGTCTCCAGAGTGCAGACAGGCCCCCGCTAGCCTTAGAAGGAGGCGAAGCTCCAAAAGGGGGACCCCCCTGGAGAAATCCTGGTCCGAACCACCCCTTGCCGAGCCATCACCAGGGTGAGTGGAAGAATCGGCAAGGTAAGGCCAGGAAGGACTGAAGGCAAGTCCACAGTGACTATGACAACCGCCCATCACATGAAAAGGGTCATAGGAAACAAGGCGGTTGGCAGCAAGATCGTCATCCCCGCTCTGCCCAGAGATGGCAGGAGCGTTCCGACCATAACTCTGAATGTAGGGGTAGAGATGACTGACACAGTGACTCAGACCAACCTGGTAAGTTCCACTCAGAGCTGGACTCTTTGAAAGCCCAGTTGGCTGAGATTAAAGAACTGTTACAACAGAGGTCAGACCCCTCAACGAAATAAATAGAAACGAGTGTAAAAGGACAAAAGGCCTACTACGACCGAAAAGCCTCCCATCACGAATACCAAATAGGCGACAAAGTCCTATATTTTAACTTTACCAAGCCGGTAGAAGTCTCAAAAAGTTCCTACCACACTGGTCGGGACCTTTCAATCGTGGAAAACTGTCCCCCGTCGCGTATCACATTAGGACATCCAGGCCTAATCAAACACTCTCATATCGATGGGTCCATAGTAATCGAATCAAACCTGTTGAACAGTCCTCACTCCAAAAGGGGGGGACGACAGTTAGGCCCATCCTGTCCATCTAGCTTGTACGCATCACTCACCATAAGTGTACACTGACATTCCCAGTCACATTTTCACATCAAATACATAACAACATTACACGCCAAGCTGGATAAGATGGTCTACGTCCCTGACAGCTTTAGCCACAGTAGCGCACGCTTTCTGGCCAGACCACCCACTGCTATTACTTTCTAGAAGATTAGGTTTACCAACCCAAACACTAATACTTCTTTCCTTCCTTCATTTCTTCTCTTTTCTTGTTTTTTATGCGTAGGAAATGAAGTATATATGTTTCATGTTCAATGTTTTTTTTTATGTGACTTTGACCTAGTTAGCTAGAGTGATTATATGCCCAAAATGCCTATAGCCTGATTATATGCCCAAATGTCTCCGCCTCCAACTGTCTTACTGGAACTCATGAGTTTACATAGTTTTCACAGGACACCATGGACTGTACAGAGCAAGGCTACCTCAAGGACTATGGACATGTGGACTGTAAGGTACTGTGCTCTCAGTGCTACGACTCCATCATACCCCTGAGACCAAAAGGGGGATTGTAGGTACAGTCCCTTTAAGAAACTACATTTCCCATCAGCCAACTTCCGCGTTGACCTACGTCACGCCTGGGCGGGATCACCTACGTCACGTCCTCCATGATGTCACTTCCTCCCTGAAGGCATAAAAAATGGAACAATGCTTCTGTCTATCTCTCTCTCATCGTGGATGTCAAGCCATCTAGACACAAAGAGATACCCTGCACCAGAAAACCAGATAAAGACGTCTTTTCTTTTCCTCAAGAATCAGAGTTTCGTGCTTTTCTTTCACCTTTGGCCATGATTGATCCTAGAATCGTGCAATTTTAAACTCAACTTGAGCTACAACCGGTTTTCATTTGTTCCTTATAAGTACGTACAAAACTGCAGCCCAGAGCAGTTTTAATTTAAAGTTTAGAAGCGACCGGATCCTTCTAATTAAAAAGCTGTGCACATTGTCTGATCAGAGACTTTCTTTTCATCACGAGCGACCACGCGTTGGACCAAGAAATTCTCTGCGCTTCATAGAAGTGACTCACGTGCTCCACAACGGTGAAACTCCAAAAATCTCGGAACATCTTCTCATAATCTCGCGTAGAGGCAAGATACTGAAGTAAGACTGGCATTTGGGCAAAACTAGTCTTAGGAATTAGTTTTATGAAGCAGTGTGAATTTAAACTCAGGAACGGTTTAATTGTGTACACTGTAACACTTAGGATGTTGAATTGATGATTGTTCTATTTTGTTTTGACCTCTCAGTTGTTTTAATAGATAGGCTGTTGCATGCTTTCTTCTATTCCTTCCTAACACTTTTAATTTCATTATTTACACATATTTTGACATCAAGATTTCAGTGAATTTGGTAATGCTATAAAGCTAGTGGGTTAGCTGCTACGGCTAATTCTTCTGTCTCATTAGCATCCAGAGCTAAGGGTATTGTCTCAAGGGAACACGTGGCGACCCTCCTCCACAGGCCTCATAAACACACCTTAGCTAAACACATCCCAGATAGCAGAGGGTCGTTGATTCGACGGGGAATCATCGGCATGTTCTTCGACCATACGCCGTCGAATCATCGTGGATCACCGGCGTTGATTCAACACCGCTTTGCTCATACGAGTTTCCGTTGAAACGACGTTGAAAAGTGGATGGTGGCCGACGGAGAATAGACCCCCTTTCACCCTTTATTCAACTACATATTTCGGTCGATTTATAGTTGAATTTTCGGCGATGATTCATCCAACTTTACTTCCTGTTTTATGTACAACAGGAAGGCTACAAATTAACCAAAACAGGCTAAATTAAACTAGCTAACAATAAAGCATCGGGGCTCTTGCCTAGGATGAACACACACATGCATACTTCAACCATGAAAGTGAAACTTAATTTATATCAATGTGCGTAGGCTACGTCCTGTTTAATGTACAACAGGATATAAAAATGCATGCAACAATGCACCTCTCCTAATGTTTGTCAAGCTATCTAATGAGGCATAACTTTTAACATTTATAAGGAACAGAACACACTTGAACAAGTTCTTAGAAACATTTTATGATTTATTTATAATTGTGGCCTATTCCTCCTGCGGCGCAGACCTGTACATGGAAACAGAAAAACATAACCAAAATTAATTTGATGCAGCATTGATAAAGAAAGTCAGCAGCAGGCTATGGGTTTCTAAATGCCACCCTACCTCATTATTTGGACATGGGGAAAAACTATATTTAAAATCCAAAGAGGGATGGAGGGAGGAAAATTAAAACAAAAGAAAGAAATGAAATATAGAGTAGAGAATATTTGATAAAATTAAGGATGTTTTTATTCAGTAAACATTTAAAAGAATGTTCTACAACACTCTAGCCTAGTGACTTACCAGTAACAAAATAGACTTGAAGTATTCAGATCCGCTCTGCATAAAGCAGCTAAATCCTCTCTCTGTCTCCTGGCAGAAAGCTCCTTGGTTTGCTTGTGTCTCAATCACAGCTGGTATTCTGTAGAAAGACTTCTTTTCACCTTTCCCATCAGCTTTGTTAGAACCCTAACACAGCACAAAAGTTTACCATTGTAGGTTTTTGATGAACCAAGTGCCTCGTGGGTTCACATACCGCACACTGCCTTTATTTCCCCCAAATCACGAGTTTGTTGGTCTTCCAATGTGGCGCAGGGTTTGTTTACTTCCGGTTTCGGGTGACATCAGTGAAAGGGGTCTAATGGGGGCATTACCGCCACCCACTGGATTGGGGTGTAAAGCAGTCTGAACAAAACGTGTAAACATAAACATAGGAGAAATGAACCCGTTTTTCTAACTCGTCCTCACTTAGTCTACTTTTCTTTTTTGATTAGTCTGGATTTGATATTGTAAATTTAAATGTGAATCAATGTATATTCATCGGACATGAACAAATGAATAAATCTTGAGTAATCTTGAGGCGTGTGTGTCCGGGGCGCGGTGTCGCGGGGGGGGGATCGAACGAACCTGATCCCCCCTGGCTACGGGCCAGTTGCTCATCCTACCAATGTTGAAAACTGGCCGGCAAAAGTGACGATGGTTCAACGTCGTATATTCAACCTTCTCTGACGGTCGACAGATCAACCTTTACCCACGTTGATTCAACGGTGATAAATCGACCCTCTCAGACGGCGGAGAAATCGACGTTTCACGGCGCCGTTTCAACGTTGATTTTCTGACGTACGACGGAAACCGACCATTCTGACCAAAACTCTACGTCGTTTCAACGACCCTCTGCTATCGGGGATGGCTAATTCCTTTGTCTTGTTAGCAAGCTAGGCTAACCTTTTGCTTAGGCCACAGGCCTCACAAACACACCTTAGCTAGCATTCCTTTGTCTTAGTTAGCAACTAAAGCTAATTTTTCTTGTTTTACTTAGAAACACGTGGTCACAAGGCCTACACCATGTGGACACACACACACGTGGAGGTAGCTACCAGAGCTAATTCTTTTGTTTCCACTTAGAATCACGTGGTCACGACCACACACACCTCAGATAACACACACAAAAACACACACACACACATACCTCAGATAAGATTCCAGTCACTCTCACACACACACACACACACACACACACATAACATACACCATTAATGCTTGTTTATATGTATATATCTGCTGACATTATTCATTTTTATCTTTGTTATAATAAATTCAATTATTCTGTTAAACTGTGTCTGTGTTGCTTCCATACTCCTTGAAGTCACCCAACCTCAAAGAATTCCAAGGTGCATATAGGTTGTGTAATATGGTAAGTGATCATAATAATTTGGAATATACCATAATTTAGCTGTTTGATAATTTATTACTAAGCATCAAAATTAATGGTATTATTAATGAGACTGATTCAATGAGACTGATTCAATGGTATGATTCAATGAGACTGATTTAATGAGATTGATCACTGAATTACCAATTGCACCTACATAAACATCACACGTCTATATTTTCTCTATATCTATCTAGTATCTCTCTATGTGTGCACGCAGCACAAATCCCACTGTAGCCGGATATCTATAAAGACGCATATTTATCTATACATTTGCATTTACATGTAAATGAAGGTTTCAGTCACTGAACACGGATACTTTCGAAAACCCCGGGCAAAGTGGAGATGTCTGGAAACCCGGGAGATTTCTGGAAACTCTGAATTGTCTGAGGACAGAATTGTAACTGTATGTCTACAAAGTGAGAAAACTTGAAGAGAGTAGAAGAGATGAATAACTTGCATCCCAAATTAATCGCAAGTTCACGTAGTTCGTAGGTTGTTGTGTTGTCGGACTAGAGCATGACTATCTGATACCACCACCATCACGACAACCTGCTCATCCACCTGTTGCTTGAATGCGCGAAATGTTTATGTGCTACGGTAATATGCATCCCCGCAGAAACCAAATAGGCGGAACAAACATTTCATGGGACATATCGGTTTTATAAATGTTATTGTCCGGCCCTGGGGTGGCCAGGGCGGGGCCAAGGCGTGTCCTGGGGTGGCCATGCCCCCCCCGGCCACCCTTTAGCTCCGCCCATGCCTCCATCATTACAGAATCATTCTGATGTGAATAACATTAATTTGCATTTTCAGTTTATTTACCTGATTTTCTTCCTCATTTATGACTCCATTTATTTTATTTTTTTATTATTTTTTTTATTTTATTTTTTAAATACATGGTTACCCATATGTGTTACTTAGGGGCATGTTATCGAGTGTATAACATATCATTTCAAGTGAGGAAAATCCCCTGGTGGGTTTTAATTATCACTAACTACTAAATGCCTGTGATTTTGATAATATATCTCTCTTTACCTCTGTCTCTTTCCTTCTCTCTCTCTCTCTCTCTATTGTCTCATGATGATGGGACTCATCCTTCAACAAGAACATATTTAAGGTGGCTTGTAAGTGCAAAACTACTTTTTGACTGCTTATTGAAATTAACATACTATGAGTGCCCTTGATAAACATATCAATGGATAAAAGCATCAGTAGAATCATTCTAGCTCAGACTCTGAATGTAAACATCCTTCAGCTTTCTGATTTCCATGGTCTCTCAGACTGAAGCATGCTGCATCAAATTACCAACAATTATGTGATGTTCAATAAGGACCTACAATTTCCATTTTGAGTTACTGCTGTTGTGTTTTTGTGTCTTAGTTTTGTCCTTGTGAGTTTGTTGTTGTATTTTGGTGTTGCTTTTGCATTTCCAAATTTGCTGTTCCATTTTAAGTGTTGTTGCTATGCTGTCTGATTTGCTGGGGCATTTTTGGTGTTTTAATGAACTGTGCATCACAGTTATCCATTACCAGAATAAAATTAAATTTTGAGTGAATTGGCTACTGAATCTGATAAACAATGCATTAAAGGAGTAAACCCAGGTCATGGAAAGTTTCACTGAAAATAACATTTTATATAGTGACAAACTTTTAAAGTGCATGTGGGGGGACATAAATAGTATGTCATATTTGTCATTTATAACATGAACCATGAATAAACTTTTGCAGACTAATATATATTAACGTGACCAGACATCCCGGTTTGACCGGGACAGTCCCGATTTTGAGTTGCGTGTCCTCAGTCCCGACAAAGGTCCGTCGGGACGCTGAAATGTCCCGGTTTACACCAAACACTAACAAACTGTCCCGGTTACAGCGATCATATGTAGCTAACAAGATGTCAGTAAAGCTTCTAGCAATTCAGCATCAATGTGTGTGTGTGCACAGTCAACCTTACAATGTATCTATTTGTACAATGTTGCAATATAGAGGCCGCGTTATAACGTTTTTTTTGCTAGCGGCTGTCAACTACTACGCGACAATGCCGAACGGATGAGCGCTAGGCGGAGATGTTCGCGCACTTCAAGAGTAGGGAGATTCCTTACAGCAATGTCAGCCAGCTTTGCCAGTTTGCCATGTGCCTACCTGGCACCAGTGCTCCAGTTGAGCGAATATTTTCACTCATGAGCAACACCTGGACTGACGAGAGGAATCGCATGACTGTGCCTACTCTCAAAGCCTTGCTCCCCAGGCCAATTTCGACAATACTTGCTCACAGTTTCATAGCAGGCTCTCGGGCAATAAAGTGCTACTGGAGCAAATTCACTCATCATGTAAATATATGCAATAATATATTTACTGGGGCGGCACGGTGGTGTAGTGGTTAGCACAGTTGCCTCACAGCAAGAAGGCTCTGGGCTCAAACCCAGCGGCCGGCAAGGGCCTTTCTGTGTGGAGTTTGCATGTTCTCCCCGTGTCTGCGTGGGTTTCCTCCAGGTGCTCCGGTTTCCCTCACAATCCAAAGACATGTAGTTAGGTTGATGTGGGGTGGCCTTGGGCTGAGTTGCCTTGAGCAAGGTACCTAACCCCTGACTGCTCCCCGGGCGCTCTGGTGTGGCTGCCCACTGCTCAGTGTGTGTGTGTGTGTTCACTGCTTCAGATGGGTTAAATGCAAAGGATGAATTTCACTGTGCTTGAAGTGTGCATGTGACGAATGATGGTTTCTTCTATAAAATGGCATCTTCTTTAGGGTGGGTGGGTTGGATGGCTGTGTTTCTGAAACATTTTTTGTTGTCTTTCATCTGTTTCATCTGTCTTTAATCTGTATCACATATTGTCTTGACTTGTTTGATGCTGTTGTCAACTCAGGGTTAACATTTTCAAAACAGTTAATAGCCTACACTGGATAAGATTAAACAGAGGCATTTTGGGTAAAGGTTCGGAGGTGACAACGATTAGGCTCATGCACTCATTCCTGTTACAATGCATAGCCTATTGTTTAAAAAAAAAAGTTCATCACATAAAATGTTGATGTTAATATGCAAGCAATGCATTTTCTTGCCATTTTCACAAAGGTGAAATAAATCAGTTGAAATTTAGGCTATTGGCCTATTCCCTATCATCACATCTGTTGTCTGATTTTCTTACTTTAACTGAATTGTGATAGAAGTCATTGTAGATAACAAGAAAATACTTGATTATTCTCTGAAATTTTGATAAAAGTAAGCTTCTACAAAATGATAAAAGCACCTGTCTGAGCCATAGTTTGAGCTGGCGCATGTTGACATCAAAACGCGTGTGCATGCACAAGTATCACGGTCACGCGCAGAGTGTCCCGGTTTTAGACTTGGGAAATCTGGTCACCCTAATTTTATATATATATATATATATATATATATATATATATATATATATATATATATATAAGCAGTAATTCTGAAAAAAAGTCAGTGTTTGGTGTCATGACCCTTTGCTTAAAAAAAATAAAATAAATAAATAAATAAATGCAGCCTCTGGTACAGTTAGTGCAGTTTTATAGCGGAGCTCTGAGCAGAGCACCATACCTAAGAAAAATGGTAAACCTATCGAGTCGATTTTTTGTGGTTTGTCCGTGTACGTGTACCACCAGTCATACACACCGCCTAGTGGTCAATGTTAGTAATTACCAGTCATACACCGCCTCGTGGTCAGTGTTAGTAATTACCAGTCATACACACCGCCTAGTGGCCAGTGTTAGCAATTACCAGTCATACACACCGCCTCGTGGTCAGTGTTAGTAATTACCAGTCATACACACCACCTAGTGGCCAGTGTTAGTAATTACCAGTCATACACACCGCCTAGTGGCCAGTGTTAGTAATTACCAGTCATACACACCGCCTTGTGGCCAGTGTTAGTAATTACCAGTCATACACACCGCCTAGTGGCCAGTGCTAACCAGTAAAGAAATAAAACAAAAGAGACTGGCTATGATATAAGAAAATTCTACAACCCAGAAACAGATGGGAGCTCCGCTTTTAGGCAATGCCTAAATCCATATATTAAAGAACTGAGCTGGAAATTTTACTGAGCATCTTACAGAATCGGCCGCAGTTCTTCTAGAGAATTTGACTGTTGCACTTCCTTATTTTTGCAGCCAAATCTAGCAGCCTTCATTATAATTTTGTCTGAAAAGTGGTCTGTGATGTCATATGCTGCTTTCTTGACTGACAGACAAACATTTTTCTGTAACATTTAATTTTGTGCTGGAAAACTAAAGTTTGGAAATCTAAAGAGTTTTTGTCCTAGTCCTGTAATGTAGAAGTCATAAAATAAAGTCTATAACAGGGTTTGTGTAAAAAAAAAAGGTGCCTAAGACTTTTGCATAGGACTGTGTGTGTGTGTGTGTGTGTGTGTGTGTGTGTGTGTGTACAGTGTCTTGCAAAAGTATTCATCCCCCTTTGTGTTTGTCCTGTTTTGTTGCATTACAAGCTGGAATTAAAATGGATTTTGAGGGGTAGGCACCATTCGATTTACACAACATGCCTACCACTTTAAAGGTGAAAATTGATGTTTTATTGTGACACAAACAATAATCTCATCTCATTATCTCTAGCCGCTTTATCCTGTTCTACAGGGTCGCAGGCAAGCTGGAGCTAATCCCAGCTGACTATGGGCGAAAGGCAGGGTACATCCTGGACAAGTCACCAGGTCATCACAGGGCTGACACATAGAGACAGACAACCATTCACACTCACATTCACACCTACGGTCAATTCAGGCTACGTTTACATTAGACCGTATCTGTCTCTTTTTCTTCGCGGATGCACTGTCCGTTTACATTAAACCACCTGGAAACGCCGGGAAACAGGAATCCGCCAGCATCCACGTATTCAATCCAGATCGTGTCAGCTCCAGTGCTGTGTAAACATTCAGAATACGCGAATATGCTGTGCTGAGTTGTAGCTGGCATCTTATTGGACAACGTCACTGTGACATCCACCTTCCTGATTCGCTGGCGTTGGTCATGTGACGCGACTGCTGAAAAACGGCGCGGACTTCCGCCTTGTATCACCTTTCATTAAAGAGTATAAAAGTATGAAAATACTGCAAATACTGATGCAAATACTGCCCATTGTGTAGTTATGATTGTCTTTAGGCTTGCCATCCTTCCACTTGCAAGTAGTAAGTGATATGCGCTGGGATCACACACACAGCGGCTCAGTCCCGAATCGTGGCTTGTGCACTTCACTCGCGCGCTGTGTGAGCTGCGCAGGGCCGGAGTGCACACCCTCCAGAGGGCACTCGCTGTTCAGAGCGGAGTGATTTGGAGCGCAGGATGCCTGCGGAGCCGAGCGTATCCGTGTATTGGCGTTGCTATGTGCACGCAAATCGTGTATTGGTGTTGCTGTGTGCACACTAATCGTTTTAAAAACGTTAATCTGATGATCCGCTGATACGGTCTAATGTAAACATGGGCTCAGAGTCACCAGTTAACCTAACCTGCATGTCTTTGGACTGTGGGGGAAACCGGAGCACCCGGAGGAAACCCACGCGGACACGGGGAGAGCATGCAAACTCCACACAGAAAGGCCCTCACTGGCCACGGGGCTCGAACCCTGACCTTCTTGCTGTGAGGTGACAGCGCTAACCACTACACCACCGTGCCACCAAAAACAATAATTACGATGAAAAAATAGAAATCTGGAGTGTTCCAACTCCCCTCAAGTTAGATGGGTTGCATTGGTGTACAGCAATCTTCAAGTTACGCCACAGATTCTCAATTGCATTGAGGTCAGGGATTTGATTGGGCCATTCCAAAACATGTATATGTTTCCCTTTAAACCACTCCAGTGTAGCGTTTTCAGGATGTTGAGGGTCATTGTCCGACTGGAACATGAACCTTCATCACATTTTCAGACCTCTGGCTGACTCAAACAGTTTTTCCTCCAGAATTGCCCTGTATTTAGTACCATCAATCTTTCCTTTAGTCCTGACCAGCTTTACTGTCCCTGCAGATGAAAAACATCTCCACAGCATGATGCTGCCACCACCATGCTTCACTGTAGGAATGGTGTTCTCAGGGTGTTGGGTTTGCGCCACACTTGGCATTTCCCATGATGGCCAAAAAGATCAATTTTGGTTTCATCTAACCAGAGAATCTTCTTGCATTTTTGGGGGAGTCTGACACATGCTGTTGGGCAAACTCCAAACATGTTTGCTTAAGCAATGGCTTTTTTCTGGCCACTCTTCCATAAAGCCCCACTCTATGGAGTGTATGGTGTAAAGTGGTCCTATGGACAGTTACTCCCATCTCCACTGTGGATCTTTGCAGCTCCTTCAGTGTTATCTTTGGTGTCTTTGGTGCATCTCTAATTAATGCTCTCTTTGCCCATGAGTTTTGGTGGGCAGCCTTCTCTTATCAGGTTTGTAGTGGTGCCATATTCTTTCCATTTTGCGATAATAGATTTAATGGTGCTCTCTGGGATATTCAAAGTTTGGAATATTTTTTTATAGCCCAACCCTGATCCATACTTCTTCACAACTTTGTCTCTGACCTGTTTGGAGTGCTCCTTGGTTTTCATGTTGCTTGTTTAGTCATGTTGCAGAGTCAGGGTCCTTCCAGAACAGTTTGATTTATACAGACATTATGTGACAGATCATGTGACACTTTGATTGCACACAGGTTGATCTTAATCAGCTAATTATGCGACTTATGAAGTGAATTTGTTGGACCAGCTCTTATTTAGGGGTTTCATATGAAAGGGGCTGAATACCTATGCACACTCCAGATTTCTGTTTAGTTTTTTTTTTCATCTTAATTATTGTTTTTGTCACAATAAACAACAATTTGCATCTTTAAAATTTTAGGCATGTTGTGTAAATCAAATTATGCTAACCCCTCAAAAAATCCAATTTAGTTAGTTCCTGCTTGTAATGTGACAAAACAGGACACACACCAAAGGAGATGAATACTTTTGCAAGACACTGTAGTTATTACTCATTTTCAGAGGCGAATAGGAGATATTTAGGTGCAGAAAGTACTCTGCATTGTTCAATTTATGGTATTGTTGTTTTTTTTTTTGTGCAACTGACAGCATGGCACTGATGTCACACAGCATGGCGGAGCACCACGTATTCACGCTTTGGGGAAAGGCCTGCATATATATGTGTGTGTGTGCACTGTACTGTGTGTACTATAAATACATTATGTAGGCCTTCATATAAACCATTATGTGAGTTTTTTTTTTCTTGTTATTTGCATGTTTGACACAGAGTAAAAGCTATTTATGTGCAGATTTGTCTCAGTCATGAATGCATGTTTCCTTATAAACTGTTGGCATGGTGACTGACAACAGGAAGAAATGCCATGCCAATGAAAGAAATGTCTCCAAGGAGACTCAGAGGCACAAGTTTGTGTGTAATGCCCTGCTGATGAGCATGTGGAGACAGCTGAGCCATAAAAGGATACAATTTGATCAATAATTTGCAGCTTGCGGCGGCACGGTGGTGTAGTGGTTAGCGCTGTCGCCTCACAGCAAGAAGGTCCTGGGTTCGAGCCCCGGGGCCGGCGAGGGCCTTTCTGTGTGGAGTTTGCATGTTCTGTCCGTGTGGGTTTCCTCCGGGTGCTCCGGTTTCCCCCACAGTCCAAAGACATGCAGGTTAGGTTAACTGGTGACTCTAAATTGACCGTAGGTGTGAATGTGAGTGTGAATGGTTGTCTGTGTCTATGTGTCAGCCCTGTGATGACCTGGCGACTTGTCCAGGGTGTACCCCGCCTTTCGCCCGTAGTCAGCTGGGATAGGCTCCAGCTTGCCTGCAACCCTGTAGAAGGATAAAGTGGCTAGAGATAATGAGATGAGATGAATTTGCAGCTTATATAATTAAGCATTTACATATATCCATATTTGAATATTCCAGTATATCAGATTCTGTAATATTGTGTTTTGAATGTGTCTGTTGTTCACAAGTTGCGACAACAATAGAATTGGTACATACTGGAAGGTTTTTTTTTTTTTCCTTGCTACCATCAAGTATTTAATCTTCTGGCTCAGTCAGTGAGAGGTGCACTTTTATCAATTGGTCTCTCCTGTAGTGTGTGCTAAAAGACCCATCCACACTTAATGCAGCATATAAAGGGTTTGGCTGGCAAGATCTTTCACCAGTTCTGAAATCACAGCGTCTTTAAATATACAGCCAAGCAAAGGCCATCAGAATGGAGATAGGGTATGAACTAGTTTCAACCAAAATGCCCATGTTGTAATCTATAGTGTTTCAATAGAGTCATTTGTTTTAATTTTGTAAAGTTATATATTTTGCACAGTCAATTTATTTGTAACAAGGTAGCTCAGCCACAATATTGCTCAGTTTAGGGTCTTTAGTCAGTGTTGCATTCAGGAACATGCTTTCATGTATCTTTTGTGAAAACTGGCATACCCGAATGCTGCAGACAGAAGAATCCAACTCCTGCAGACAGACTAGTCCAACTCCTGTGGACAGATGAGTGCAAGACCTGCAGACAGATGAGTGCAAGATGTGTAGACAGACGGGAGTCTGCTTTTATTTTCGGTTGCACAAAACCATAAGATGAGTTTATCATGTTGTGTAACTGTTACACTGCACCTCTATACAATCTGACAGCATCCGACTATCACACCCATTTTGTTGAATAATATAATATTTATTTATTTATTTATTTATTTATTTATTACCCTTTGCGAGATCTGTACCATGCTACAAAACATGGATTTTCAAACATGGATGGATATAATTTTTCACATCAAATGTATAGTCAAGACTAAGAATGGTCAATTCAATTAAGTTGGTGTGATAAAGAAAAGCAGGATGAATTATTGAAGTGCTGTAATTAAATTTTGAAATAATGTATTTATATTTCCATTCAGCTTGTTTGGCTGTTTTATGAGTATGCTCTTTGCACAAGACAGAATAGTTAGTAAAAGTTTAAATTGCACAGATATACACTGATCAGCCATAACATTAAAACCACAGATAGGTGAAGTGAATAACATTGATTATCTCATTATTATGGCACCAGCCAAGGGGTGGAATACACAGTGGTGCTTGAAAGTTTGTGAACCCTTAAGTTTGTTTGTTTGTTTTGTCTGTAACTGCTTATCCCATGCGGGGTTGCAGGGCAAGCTGGAGCCTATCCCAGCTGACCATGGGCGAGAGGCAGGAACCCAATAGAATTTTCTATATTTCTGCATAAATCTGACCTAAAACATCATCAGATTTTCACACAAGTCCTAAAAGTAGATAACGAGAAACCAGTTAAACAAATGAGACAAAAATATTATACTTGCTCATTTATTTATTGAGGAAAATGATCCAATATTACATATCTGTGAGTGACAAAAGTATGTGAACCTTTGCTTTCAGTATCTGGTGTGACCCCCTTGTGCAGCAATAACTGTAACTAAACGTTTCCGGTAACTGATGATCAGTCCTGCACACCAGCTTGGAGGAATTTTAGTCCATTCCTTCATACAGAACAACTTCAACTCTGGAATGTGAGTGGGTTGCCTCACATGAACTGCTTGCTTCAGGTCCTTCCACAACATTTTGATTGGATTAAGGTCAGGACTTTGACTTGGCCATTCCAAAACATTAACTTTGTTCTTCTTTAACCATTCTTTGGTAGAACGACTTGTGTGCTTAAGGTCGGTGTCTTGCTGCATGACCCCCCCCTTCTCTTGAGATTCAGGTGGGGTTTACATTAGACCGTATCAGCGGATCATCAGATTAACGTTTTTAAAACGATTAGCGTGCACACAGCAACGCCAGTACACGGATACGCTCAGCTCCGCAGGCATCCTGCGCTCCAAATCACTCCGTCCTGAACAGCGAGTGCCCTCTGGAGGGTGCGCACTCCGGCCCTGCGCAGCCCACAGAGCGCGCGAGTGAAGTGCACAAGCAGTGATTCGGGACTGAGCCGCTGTGTGTGTGATCTCAGTGCATATCGGGCATGCGCGTCACTTACCACTTGCAAGTGGAAGGATGGCAAGCCTAAACACAATCATAACTACACAATGGGCAGTATTTGCATAAGTATTTGCAGTATTTTCATACTTTTATACTCTTTAATGAAAGGTGATACAAGGCGGAAGTCCACGCCGTTTTTCAGCAGTCACATCACATGACCAACGCCAGCGAATCAGGAAGGTGGATGTCACAGTGATGTTGTCCAATGACGACGCCAGCTAGAGCTCAGCAGAGCGTATCCACGTATTCTGAATGTTTACACAGCACTGGAGCTGACACGATCTGGATTGAATACGTGGATGCTGGCGGATTCCTGTTTCCCGGCATTTCCAGGCATTTTAATGTAAACGGACAGTGCATCCGTGAAGAAAACGAGACAGATACGGTCTAATGTAAACTTGGCCTCAGTTCATGGACAGATGTCCTGACATTTTCCTTTAGAATTCTCTGGTATAATTCAGAATTCATTGTTCCATCAATGATGGCAAGCCGTCCTGGCCCAGATGCAGCAAAACAGGCTCAAACCATGATACTACCACCACCATGTTTCACAGATGGGATAAGGTTCTTATGCTGGAATGGAATGTTTTTTCTTTCTCCAAATGTAACGCTACTCATTTAAACCATAAAGTTCTATTTTGGTCTCATCTGTCCACAAAGCATTTTTCCAAGAGCCTTCTGCCTTGTCCACATGGTCTTTAGCAAACTGCAGACGAGCAGCAATGTTCTTTTTGGAGAGCAGTGGCTTTCTCCTTGCAACCCTGCCATGCACACCATTTGTTGTTCAGTGTTCTCCTGATGGTGGACTCATGAACATTAACATTAGCCAATGTGACCTCACCAACTATTGTGGGTGGTAGAAATGGGCAACTGGACTTGCTTGAATATTCTTGAAAATGTTTCACCTCTCCTCCAAAAGGCTTCCTCAGTTCTGTCTGACTAATAGGGAGTATCCTACTCCCTATTAGTCAGACAGAACTGAGGAAGCCTTTTGGACAAGAGGTGAAATGTTTTCAAGAATCTTCAAGCAAGTCCAGTTGCCCATTTCTACCACCCACAGTTTACTATGACCTGGATGATTGAGAATCTTCACAGACATCTCACCAACTATTACACGCCTTGCTCTTGGAGTGATCTTTGTTGGTTGACCACTCCTGGGGAGGGTAACAATGGTCTTGAATTTCCTCCATTTGTACACAATCTGTCTGACTGTAGATTGGTGGAGTCCAAACTCTTTAGAGATGGTTTTGTAACCTCTTCCAGCCTGATGAGCATCAACAACGCTTTTTCTGAGATCCTCAGAAATCTCCTTTGTTTGTGCCATGATACACTTCCACAAACGTGTTGTGAAGATCAGACTTTGATAAAACAGGGTGCCCACTCACACCTGATTGTCATCCCATTGATTGAAAAACACCTGACTCTAATTTCACCTCCAAATTAACTGCTAATCTTAGAGTTTCACATACTTTTGCCATTCACATATATGTAATTTTGGATCATTTTCCTCAATAAATAAATGACCAAGTAGCATATTTTTGTCTCCTTTGTTTAACTGGGTTCTCTTTATCTACTTTTTGGACTTGTGTGAAAATCTGATGATGTTTTATGTCATATTTATGCACAAATATAGAAAATTCTAAAGCATTCACAAACTTTCAAGCACCACTGTATATGTAAGTGTCAGTTCAGAATGTCAGATGCTATTTATTTTTTTAAAATATTTATTTCACTTCCTAGTGAAGTATAGTGAAGCATTGAGTATGAGGCATTGACTTCCACTGATGTTAAATGTCTGTGTGTAACACATCATATTGTCAATCTCAATCCATATTTACTTACTGGGTATATATTTACCTGTGCAATATTACTCTCTTGAGTTGTTTTACTTCTGAGCAAGTTTGGGTTGCATGGTTTGTGCTTAAGACTGTGCAGTTGTTTGTGAAAGGATGCCAAGCAGAATGCCATCACATTTGTTCTCTAAACTATATTGTGTATATGGAATATAATGAATATTCAGTCATTACATTTAACCAAATGGCATTGACATAAGGGAATGGCTCTCTTTTGACAATGGAAGGCCATTATCTTACTCTATAATTGCAGGATTACCATCAGTATTAATTCTGCCAGCTTGAGGGCAGAAAGATGAGTTCATAGAGTACATGACACAACAAACAGAGATGCAGAAAATTGAAAATTATATCACTTCCACTGATGTTAAATTAGGCCTCACTGCATGGAATCAGAGCTAACTGAAATGTAGAGCATAGCATTGCATAAGATAGATGTAGTGGATATTGCACTGATTAAAGAATACAAGGAGACTTCTCAAACAAATGATGATGATGGTGATGCCACTATTTTACCTTATCATAAAATTAAAATGAATCATTGTTGATCATCCTTAACACAGTAAAATGTTTTTTTTATACAAAAAAGTGCTACAAGCAAGTTGAAGCCAAAATGGTGCCCATTCACACCTGATTGTCATCCCATTGATTGAAAACACCTGACTCTAATTTCACCTTCAAATTAACTGCTAATCCTAGAGGTTCACATACTTTTGCTACTCACAGATATGTAATATTGGATCATTTTCCTCAATAAATAAATGATCAAGTATAATATTTTTGTCTCTTTTGTTTAACTGGGTTCACTTTATCTACTTTTAGGACTTGTGTGAAAATCTGATGATGTTTTATGTCATATTTATGCAGAAATATAGAAAATTCTAAAGGGTTCACAAACTTTCAAGCACCCGTGTGTGCATGTGTGTACATACACACACTGGTTCTTTTTTTTTTTTGTCCGAATCATAAAAGTAATTGGCATCTGTGGTCCTGCTGACATCTGGCTGTACTCTGCTAAATCACTGTTTCTGCACTCTGTAAGTCGCGTAGCTGATGTCTGAGGACAGCATGGGATTAGACTAAGTTCATATCATTCGTTAAACAGAATTGACATTTACATCACCACTAAGATCTCTGTTGCATTTACAGAAATGTGGAGCAGCTGCTTGCCCTCTTCAACTTGCTTGTAGCACTTATATATATATATATATATATATATATATATATATATATATATATATATATATATATATATGTGTGTGTGTGTGTGTGTGTGTGTGTGAATAATCAGCCCTGCATTAATACTTAAAGTTAATGTACATCAGTGGTTTAGACCCTAAGTGCAACCAGGCTTCAGCTGTTTATATTATCTAATATGTTCTTCTTTGGCGGCACGGTGGTGTAGTGGTTAGCGCTGTCGCCTCACAGCAAGAAGGTCCTGGGTTCGAGCCCCGGGGCCGGCGAGGGCCTTTCTGTGTGGAGTTTGCATGTTCTCCCCGTGTCCGCGTGGGTTTCCTCCGGGTGCTCCGGTTTCCCCCACAGTCCAAAGACATGCAGGTTAGGTTGACTGGTGACTCTAAAATTGACCGTAGGTGTGAATGTGAGTGTGAATGGTTGTCTGTGTCTATGTGTCAGCCCTGTGATGACCTGGCGACTTGTCCAGGGTGTACCCCGCCTTTCGCCCGTAGTCAGCTGAGATAGGCTCCAGCTTGCCTGCGACCCTGTAGAAGGATAAAGCGGCTAGAGATAATGAATGAATGAATGAATGTTCTTCTTTTTCATTTAGCTGCTGAAACACATGGATTATATGTTACTCATGACCAACAGTGCATCTTCTGGCTTTTGCTTCTGCAGCAGGTGGCCTCGTGCACATAGAGACTCCCTCCTATTTATTCTGTTCTATGAGTCTCGATATTTCTGCCCTTGCTACCAAGCCATTCCCAGTCAATGAAGCCAAAGGCTAGCCTGCCATGGTTTACAGATGCTGTCGATAGTACACTCATGAATTTTGCACTCGCAGTGTGTGGTGCAAGCTGAAGTGTACAGTACAAAGCTCAATCTGAAGCTTTTTTTTTTTAACCTAACAGGCCTTTAGCACCTGTGAAGCCATAGCAGAGACCTGAATCCCACACTTACATCAATTGAATATTGTACTCATCAAAGAAAACTGCATGAGCAGCCATTTCCTCCAGCTGGAACATGCCATTGGTGCTATTTTTGCCTGAATCATCAAAGTCATTGGCATCTGTGGTCCTGCTGGCATCTGGCTGTACACTGCTAAATCACTGTTTCTGCACTCTGTAAATTGCGCAGCTGATGTCTGAGGACACCATGGAATTAGAGTAAGTTAATATCATTTCTTGAAACAGAATTGACATTTACATCACCAGTAAGATCTTTGTTGCATTTACAGAAATGTGGAGCAGCTGCTTGCCCATAGAATCTGCCAATAAATCCTCTATGGTTTTGCTGACAATGGTGGTTGAAAGTTTGTGAACCCTTTAGAATTTTTTATATTTCTGCATAAATATGACCGAAAACATCATCAGATTTTCACACGTCCTAAAAGTAGATAAAGAGAACCCAGTTAAACAAATGAGACAAAAATATCATACTTGATCATTTATTTATTGAGGGAAATGATCCAATATTATATATCTGTGAGTGGCAAAAGTATGCGAACCTCTAGGATTAGCAGTTAATTTGAAGGTGAAAATAGATTCAGGTGTTTTCAATCAGTGGTATGACAATCAGGTGTGAGTGCACACCCTGTTTTATTTAAAGAACAGGGACCTATCAAAGTCTGATCTTCACAACACATGTTTGTGGAAGTATATCATGGCACGAACAAAGGAGATTTCTGAGGACCTCAGAAAAAGTGTTGTTGATGCTCATCAGGCTGGAAAAGGTTACAAAACCATCTCTAAAGAGTCTGGACTCTACGAATCCACAGTCAGACAGATTTTGTACAAATGGAGAAAATTCAAGACCATTGCTACCCTCTCCAGGAGTGGTCGACCAACAAAGATCACTCCAACAGCAAGGTGTAATAGTTGGTGAGGTCACAAAGGACCCCAGGGTAACTTCTAAGCAACTGAAGGCCTCGTTCACATTGGCTAATGCTAATGTTCATGAGTCCACCATCAGGAGAACACTGAACAACAATGGTGTGCATGGCAGGGTTGCAAGGAGAAAGCCACTGCTCTCCAAAAAGAACATTGCTGTTTGTCTGCAGTTTGGTAAAGATCATGTGGACAAGCCAGAAGGCTCTTGGGAAAATTTTTTTTGGATGGATGAGACCAAAATAGAACTTTTTGGTTTAAATGAGAAGTGCTATGTTTGGAGAAAGGAAAACACTGCATTCCAGCATAAGTTCATGAGGTTGTGTTTTTTTTTCCATTTTCCATTTCCGGTTGAGAGTACGTCATGCTCATACTGGCTGCCGCTTCTCAGCAGAGCTTTTTATTTTACCTCTTTTTTTGTGTGTGTTTGTCTAGTTTGATGTTTGAGTGTTTTGTCTGCCGGTCGTGCTGTAGTTCCGGACCCAGTTTTGGGCGTCGGTTCCCTCCTGGCCTTGTTTCGCCATGGGTGATGTCTGTGCTCCTAGCTATGGACTGCAGTGAGCTCGTTGCTCATTTTTACATTGTGGTTGTCCAGCGTTCTGTGCTTGGCATAGTGTTCCAAGCAATGTTGTTTGGTGGTGTCATGGTGGTTGTGCAGGTGGTTTGGGATGTACTGGCACTCTACATGGCGGTGCTTCTGTGCTCGCTTTGTGGATCCATGGCGTGGTGTTCCGAGTGATGTTGCCTGGAGGCATCGCAGCGGCTGTGCTGGCAGTGTGGGACTTGTTTTCATGCACCTTTTGGTGGGACTGTGGCTGCTACACCATTGGAATGACATTTTGGCCTCTATTTGGTAGACTTTTTTTGTTGTTGTTCGCTGTAGTTATAAAGTGACCTTGGGTTTTGAGAAAGGCGCTATATAAATTGAACTTATTATAAGAACCTTATCACATCTGTGAAACATGGTGGTGGTAGTGTCATGGTTTGGGCCTGTTTTCCTGCATCTGGGCCACGATGGCTTGCAGTCATTGATGGAACAATGAATTCTGAATTATACCAGTGAATTCTAAAGGAAAATGTCAGGACATCTGTCCATGAACTGAATCTCAAGAGAAGGTGGGTCATGCAGCAAGACAACGACCCTAAGCACACAAGTTGTTCTACCAAAGAATGGTTAAAGAAGAATAAAGTTAATATTTTGGAATGGCCATGTCAAAGTCCTGACCTTAATCCAATTGAAATGTTGTGGAAGGACCTGAATTGAGCAGTTCATGTGAGGAAACCCACCAACATCCCAGAGTTGAAGCTGTTCTGTATGGAGGAATGGGCTAAAATTGTCAGAAGTGGCGAGCTGAGGTGAAGTCAGGACCCAAGAGCAGACTCAAAACAGGCAGTGTACAGAAAATAACTTCTTTAATGAAGTTGAGGGCAGTGATACAATAGGGCTCAGGCAAAAACCAGTGGTCAAAGAATGGGCCAAGAAGTCAAAACACAGAAGAGCAAGCAGGCACGGTCAGGGACAAAAACAGGACAGAAAAATCTTCACCAAACCTGAAGAAAACAGGGACAAGGGAAACCCAGACAGAGGAAGCAAAAAACACAATCCAGAAGGACAGGCAGGTAAACGGGGCAAAAACTGGACAGAAAACTCAACAAAAAAAAAAACATGGAACAATACAGGCAGGGAGAATTGAGAAGTCACAATACCAAAGGGCTGTAACGAGGCTAGGAAAGTCTGCAAGAGACAGTCTAGCAACTGGAGTAGCTCCAAACAGCTCTTAAGAAGGCCCTGGCTGATGGGAGAGGAGTGGTAGCAGGTGTGGGAATGCCGCTTCAGGGAAAATGGCCTATAGCAGGGCAGGACTGGATTCCTGTCCCAGATCCGGCCTGGAGTCGGCATGGAAGTCCCACAAACTCAGGAGTGGATGGACTGGACTGGACTGTGACAACAATTCCTCCAAGCCAGTGTGCAGGACTCATCAACAGTTACTGGAAACGTTTAGTTGCAGTTATTGCTGCACAAGGGGGTCACACCAGATACTGAAAGCAAAGGTTCATATACTTTTGCCACTCACAGATATGAAATATTGGATCTTTCTCCTCAATAAATAAATGACCAAGTGTAATATTTTTGTCTCATTTGTTTAACTGGGTTCTCTTTATCTACTTTTAGGACTTGTGTGAAAATCTGATGATGTTTTAGGTCATATTTATGCAGAAATTTAGAAAATTCTAAAGGGTTCACAAACTTTCAAGCACCACTGTATAAGTTCATTTTGTCTTCAACTTGCTTGTCATAATTTTTTGTATAAAAAACATTTTACTGTGTTAAGGATGATCAACAACGATTCATTTTAATTTTATGATAAGGTAAAATAGTGGCATCACCATCGTCATCATTTGTTTGAGAAGTGTCCTTGTATTCTTTAATCAGTGCGATATCCACTACATCTATCTTATGCAATGCTATGCTCTACATTTCAGTTAGGCCTAATTTAACATCAGTGGAAGTGATGACATTTTCAATTTTCTGCATCCTCTGTTTGTTGTGTCATGCACTCTATGAACACATCTTTCTGCCCTCAAGCTGGCAGAATTAATAATGATGGTAATCATGCAATTATAGAGTAAGAGAATGGCCTTCCATTGTCAAAAGAGAGCCATTCACTTATGTCAATGCCATTTGGTTAAATGTAATGACTGAATACTCAGTATATTCCATATACACAAAATAGTTTAGAGAACAAATGTGATGGCATTCTGCTTGGCATCCTTTCACAAACAACTGCACAGTCTTAAGCACAAACCATGCAACCCAAACTTGCTCAGAAGTAAAACAACTCAAGAGAGTAATATTGCACAGGTAAATATATACCCAGTAAGTAAATATGGATTGACAATATGATGTGTTACACACAGACATACTCAATGCCTCACTATACTTCACTAGGAAGTGAAATAAATATTTTAAAAAATAAATAGCATCTGACATTCTGAACTGACACTTACATATACAGTGGTGCTTGAAAGTTTGTGAATGCTTTAGAATTTTCTATATTTGTGCATAAATATGACATAAAACATCATCAGATTTTCACACAAGTCCAAAAAGTAGATAAAGAGAACCCAGTTAAACAAAGGAGACAAAAATATGCTACTTGGTCATTTATTTATTGAGGAAAATGATCCAAAATTACATATCTGTGAGTGGCAAAGGTATGTGAAACTCTAGGATTAGCAGTTAATTTGAAGGTGAGTCAGGTGTTTTTCAGTCAATGGGATGACAATCAAGTGTGAGTGGGCACCCTGTTTTATTTAAAGAACAGGGATCTATCAAAGTCTGATCTTCACAACACATGTTTGTGGAAGTGTATCATGGCACAAACAAAGGAGATTTCTGAGGATCTCAGAAAAAGCGTTGTTAATGCTCATCAGGCTGGAAAAGGTTACAAAACCATCTCTAAAGAGTTTGGACTCCACCAATCTACAGTCAGACAGATTGTGTACAAATGGAGGAAATTCAAGGCCATTGTTACCCTCCCCAGGAGTGGTCAACCAACAAAGATCACTCCAAGAGCAAGGCGTGTAATAGTCGGTGAGGTCACATTGGCTAATGTTAATGTTCATGAGTCCACCATCAGGAGAACACTGAACAACAATGGTGTGCATGGCAGGGTTGCAAGGAGAAAGCCACTGCTCTCCAAAAAGAACATTGCTGCTCATCTGCAGTTTGCTAAAGACCATGTGGACAAGGCAGAAGGCTATTGGAAAAATGTTTTGTGGACGGATGAGACCAAAATAGAACTTTATGGTTTAAATGAGTAGCGTTACATTTGGAGAAAGAAAAACATTCCATTCCAGGATAAGAACCTTATCCCATCTGTGAAACAGGGTGGTGGTAGTATCATGGTTTGAGGCTGTTTTGCTGCATCTGGGCCAGGACGGCTTGCCATCATTGATGGAACAATGAATTCTGAATTATACCAGAGAATTCTAAAGGAAAATGTCAGGACATCTGTCCATGAACTGAGGCTACATCCACACGACAACAGCAACGAGATGTTATTTAAAAATATATCGCGTCCAAATGGGCAACAATCAGTAAAATATCAGGTCCATATGGCAACGCAACGCTTGCTGAAAACAATGCAATACACATGCCACACCTCTAGGGGTGCTGTAAGACGGTCCCTTCGGAGACACCAGAACAATAGAAGAAGTAACGACGCATGCGCATAAACTATTATGCGCGAGACTTCATATTAGCCACAAAGTCAGGAAAATCTGTTTGTAAAATTACATTATAATGACCAAATACAATGAAAAGTATTTTTCCAGTCTCACCTGTGAAAGGTAATCCCATGTGATCTCGTTTGGACAGAAAACCTGTTGGTACAGTTAAACGCAGCTAATCTTTATTCTCCGCTTTGACCTATCCAAAATGGCGGCGAGGATGATGTATGATTCTACGCGGAAGGCGGCGTCTTCAATGGTCCGGAATAAATTGAATGATACACGTTGATGGATTAATTTGTTGTTTTTCACCTGTGAAAGGTAATCCCATATGATCTCGTTTGGACGGTAAACCTGTTGGTACAGTTAAACGCAGCTAATCTTTATTCTCCGCTTTGACCTCTCCAATATGGCGGCGAGGATGACGTATGATTCTACGCGGAAGGCGACGTCTTTAATGGTCCGGAATAAATTGGATTAATTTGCTCCTCTACGCCCTTTTTGAGGAATGTATTGTCGGACTTAAATCAACATCTGAAGAGGTGAGATCGCTCCTTTTTTCCCCTATTTTTCCTGGCGGGATTGCACCATTACACAATAAATATTCACAGTGAAAATATTTTGTAAGCGCGTTTCATGAACCAAATTATAGGATTTGTTGACAACTCGCATCGCAATGAGAAGATCATTGGCACTACTGGTGTTAAGAATCAGACCATTTCATAAATGAATATTTTGCTGTAGAGCTGCAGTGTTTGTACAATTGCATGTTTTTGCTTCACTATTACTGTCACTATTCTGCTTCTTGCATTACTACTGTGAACTAACACTGAACATAATAATAATAATAATAATAATATCCAAGCTCGTGTTTCACTCTCACTAGTGCTCTGTAAGGCTTTTTCCTGGTGATATCCTGGTGATATTCGTTACACTTCTACCCGGCGTGAAGCACTCACAGTCATGTGGTTGTGACGTCATCGTAAACAAATCCGTTCTACTCATCCAGACGACTTCACAACGGCAACGTTGCCAGATCTTTCCACTCTGGAACCCGTTCTCAAAAAGATTGCATTTTGGGCACCCAAAACGCCGGTGCCGTGTGGACGCCAGGCCTAAACGATAGGCAATTGTATCAGAGTCACCTGAATCTGTTGCCGTGTGGACAGGGCCTGAATCTCAAGAGAAGGTGGGTCATGCAGCAAGACAACGACCTTAAGCACACAAGTCGTTCTACCAAAGAATGGTTAAAGAAGAACAAAGTTAATGTTTTGGAATGGCCAAGTCAAAATCCTGACCTTAATCCAATCAAAATGTTGTGGAAGGACCTGAAGCAAGCAGTTCATGTGAGGCAACCCACTAACATCCCAGAGTTGAAGCTGTTCTGTATGGAGGAATGGGCTAAAATTCCTCCAAGCTGGTGTGCAGGACTGATCAACAGTTACCGGAAACATTTAGCTGCAGTTATTGCTGCACAAGGTGGTCACACCAGATACTGAAAGCAAAGGTTCACATACTTTTGCCACTCACAGATATGTAATATTGGATCATTTTCTTCAATAAATAAATGAGCAAGTATAATATTTTTGTCTCATTTGTTTAACTGGTTTCTTGTTATCTACTTTTAGGACTTGTGTGAAAATCTGATGATGTTTTAGGCCATATTTCTGCAGAAATATAGAAAATTTTAAAGGGTTCACAAACTTTCAAGCACCACTGTACATAAACACACATACAGTAGAGTTAGATTAGCAGTATTCCCAGCGCAGCAGGATTTCCAACTTCACTCACTCTTCGTCAAAGGCACATTCATGCACTGTTTTCCATCCCCAGTGTAGTCACATCCATGCCTCTGAGCATTTCTGAGTGATGTAATGAGAACTCTCCGGACATGTTGGCTTGATTGAAGGACTGCTACATGGGAAGTCTCACAGTTGTTTGTGACACACAACCCCCCCCCCCAAAAAAAAAAAGTCCGCAAAAATAAATTAAGCACCACTAGTTGACCTGTTTGCCTGTATCCAGGCAAACATGTCAAACAACAAAGAAAGCAGGTCTCATGATCGGACTTCAGCTTTATTCAGATAGGATGGGGAAATGCTTGGAATATGTTAAATATTGGCTTTTATAAAGCACATTGCTGAGGCCACCCATAGTGACAGTGTAAAAGGATTTTTTTTTTGTCTGTATCTTGAGCTTTACATGGTTCTAAATGTTCTGTGTGTACATGTTGCTGTAAACAACATAAAGTAATTTAATTCATATTCCATTGTGACTGGAACAT
Organism: Neoarius graeffei; assembly: GCF_027579695.1. NCBI lineage: Eukaryota > Metazoa > Chordata > Actinopteri > Siluriformes > Ariidae > Neoarius > Neoarius graeffei. The sequence continues at coordinate 77,578,263 of NC_083570.1, forward strand.
GTTTCTGTAGCATGCATCTTTGAACGTGATTTTTTTTTGTGTGTGTGTGTATACACACACACACACACACACACACACATATATAAAATGTGTATATTTATTTATTTATTTATTTATTAATTATTATTATTTTTTTTAAATCCAAATGCTATTTACCAATAATCACAGTGATTTCTAAATGCAGTGTTTGTTCATCAGTATGTCCCACCTGTTGTTTTCTGTAATAAACATACATTGCTGGCTCAAATCAATCAGTTACCACCAAGTAAATAAACAAAAATTAAATTTAAAACATCTGTTTTAGAATAATTGTTATTGCTTTATGTTTAGTCACAATCAAGGCTATGTAAGCATGGCCTACATAATTTTGACTGAGACCTTGACTTAACCAAGAACTAACCTACTTTCATTTTCTTCCAGCTTTCCCATTACAACGCACACCAAAGAGTGGACAGCCATCCTACGAATAATGAATGTTGAACAAGATGACCTTCTTCCTACAGCAGCAGATGATGAGAGGTCCTAGGTGGAACCGGGCCTTGTCTGACCCATTGTTTATACTGTTGCTGGCCTTGCAATTGCTTGTGGTTGCTGGCTTGGTGAGAGCCCAGACTTGTCCATCCGTCTGCTCTTGCAGTAATCAGTTCAGTAAGGTCATTTGTACACGTCGTGGCCTGCGAGATGTACCAGATGGTATCTCTACAAACACCAGGTACTTAAATCTACAAGAGAATTTAATCCAAGTGATCAAGGTAGATAGCTTCAAGCATTTACGGCACCTGGAAATCTTGCAGCTCAGCAAGAACCATATCCGTAGTATTGAGATTGGAGCTTTTAATGGATTGGCCAGCTTAAACACCCTGGAACTCTTTGATAACAGGCTAACTACTATACCTAATGGAGCATTTGAGTATCTATCAAAGTTAAAGGAGTTATGGCTGCGGAATAATCCCATTGAGAGCATACCATCCTATGCCTTCAACCGGGTGCCCTCATTAAGAAGGCTGGATTTGGGTGAGCTGAAAAGGCTCTCATATATTTCAGAAGGTGCTTTTGAAGGCCTAAGCAATCTGCGTTACCTGAACCTTGGCATGTGTAATCTAAAGGAAATCCCTAATCTTACACCTCTGGTACGTTTAGATGAGCTGGAGATGTCAGGAAATCAACTTTCAGTTATACGACCAGGTTCTTTCAAAGGCCTTGTCCACTTGCAGAAACTGTGGATGATGCATGCTCAGATCCAGACAATTGAAAGGAATGCCTTTGATGATCTTCAGTCACTTGTGGAACTGAATTTGGCTCATAATAACCTTACCCTGCTCCCTCATGACCTCTTCACACCGCTGCATCATTTGGAGAGGGTGCACTTGCACCACAACCCATGGAATTGTGACTGTGACATTCTCTGGCTTAGCTGGTGGCTCAAGGAAGTAGTACCAGCTAATACCAGCTGTTGTGCTCGCTGCAGTACCCCTGCTAGCCACAAGGGAAGGTACATTGGTGAGTTGGATCAAAACTATTTCCACTGTTATGCACCTGTCATTGTGGAGCCACCAACTGATTTGAATGTGACAGAGGGCATGGCAGCAGAACTAAAATGTCGGGCAAGTTCACTGACATCAGTCAGTTGGATTACCCCCAATGGGTCGATCATGACACATGGAGCATACAAGGTGCGCATTTCTGTGCTAAATGATGGAACATTAAACTTTACAAATGTTACAATGCAGGACACAGGAACATATACATGTATGGTTAGCAACTCAGCAGGTAACACCACTGCCTCTGCTACACTAAATGTATCCTCAACAGAGAACAGCAGTTTCAGCTATTTTACCACAGTGACGGTAGAAACAATTGAGCCATCAAATGATGAAGGGCACACCATAGTACATCAGAAAGTGGGTCCAACTCCTTCTTCTGGAGTATGGGAGACATCTTCCTTAGCTTCATCAACCACAACAACAACAACCCGAATGCAAGTCTCCACCAAGGCCACAGAAAAAACATACACCATCCCAGTCACAGCACTGGGAGATGGCTCTCTCAACACCCTAGATGAGGTGATGAAGACCACTAAGATAATCATTGGATGCTTTGTGGCCATCACACTAATGGCTGCAGTTATGCTGATTATCTTCTACAAAATGCGCAAACAGCATCATCAGCAGAATCACCATGCACCAACACGAACCATTGAGATCATCAATGTGGATGAAGACTGCATGACTGCTGGCCCAACTATGGAGGGTCATCTGACTCTGCCACCTCTTGAGCATGAGCATCTTAACCACTACAATACTTATAAGACAACATATAATCATGCATCCACCATCAACTCTATACACAGCTCTGCACACGAACCTTTGCTTATTCGGGCCAGCTCAAAAGACAATGTACAAGAAACCCAGATCTGAAACTGTTTTTTTCATAATGGTTAAAAAACAAACAAACAAACAAACAAACAAAAACCTAAAAGAGAAATATCTGACATTTTCTATCTAAAGAAAATGGCCCCAGGTATTGATGACATGGAAGTCCATGTGCAACAAATAAGCGAATGATGAAGGCAATTAAATGACTTTGGACACTAGAGTATGTTAATTGTTTCAAAGTGTCTTTACCTAACAGAAGTTATTTATTTATAAAAAAAAAAACCTCTACTGTGGTTATTTCAAGTAAAACAAACAAAAAAAATCTGCAATTATTTTTCCAGCAATCATTTCTCCATGTTTTATTTTAGGATTGATAAAAGTGGTTGGTTTACTAATATGGCTTCAAACTCTATGTGTATCCTCACAATCTTTCATTTCATACTATGTGCTGATTCATTAAGTGATTCACACCTAACTATTAAAATTCCTTCTTGTTTCTTGTGGGTTTTTTTATGTAATTTTATTGATTTATTTATTTTTATGAACTCAGTCACCACTTTTAAAATCCCTGCATGCCATTTTAGAGGCTACTCTCACACGTCACCACCAACCATCTTAATGTCCAGCTGGTAATTCTAATGAATTTAATGCTTGATTAAACCTAATCATGTAATTGTCAGGACATATTGCTCTGCCTTTAATTCAATCAGATGTCTGATTGGCATTTCAATATCTGAGTTTCGTGACAAATGTGCCATTATTTAAAAGCAAGTGAGTTGTTTGTAAAATATATGTATTACAGTTTTATTGGAAGGTGACATTTTTGGCATAATATTAACCAGAATCAAATGTGGTTAATACAATTAAACTTGTAGCAATTTGCAAGTGAATCTATCTATTTGGCACATCACTGCAGTGACATGGCTGTTCTGACAGCTCCAGCTATCAGAGTTTCTAGAGAAGCATTACAGTAGTGGTTTCTCATTGCCTTCTACTGGATTATGATAGAGGTTTTCTTCTCACAACCATTCACACCTATGGGCAATTTAGAGTAGCCAGTTAACTTAACTGCATGTCTTTGGATGGTGGGAGAAACCAGAGCACCTGGAGGAAACCCACGCAGACAAGGGAAGAACATGTAAACTCCACACATGCCCCTTTTCCACCAAATCAGTTCCAGGGCTGGTTTGGGGCCAGTGCTTAGTTTGGAACCGGGTTTTCTGTTTCCACTGACAAAGAACTGGCTCTGGGGCCAGAAAAAATGGTTCCAGGCTAGCACCGGCTCTTTGCTGGGCCAGAGGAAAGAACCACTTACGTCAGCGGGGGGGGGGGCAGAGTTGTTAAGACCAACAACAATAGCAAGACCATGAAAGGTCGCCATTTTTAAATAAGTGACAAGATATCATGGATGCAGTAAAGCAGCAGTCATCCATTATTGTTGTTGTTGTTGCTTCTTCTTCTTCTTCTCCGTGTTGTTGTTGCTTCGATGTTTGTGCCAAGGTTTATGCAAACGCAGCACCGTAACTGACGTATACAGTGACGTAATGACGTGGCTCCCCTTAGCACCCCGAGCTATGGAAAAGCAAACTGGTTCTCAGCTGGCTCGCAAGTTGAACGAGTTGTGAACCAGCAGCAGCACTGGCCCCAAACCAGCCCTGGAACTGATTTGGTGGAAAAGGGGTAACAGAAAGGCCCCCCATCAGCCATGAGGTTCAAAACCAGAACCTTCTTGTTGTGAGGTGACACTGTTAACCACTGCACCACTTGCAAGTGAACGCTTGTGTTTAATCTTTAAACTTTATCATCTTAAATTTCTCTTGTATCATCTTATGTTTTTTTTTAGTCAAAAATCTAAATGATTCAAATGCCCACCAAACATACTACACAGAGTTCATAGCATCATATAATCTAAAAAAAAAAATCCATGTCCTCAAAAACGTAGCCCAGTTGTATCTGTTTGTTGTGTTGTTGTTCCAGACTCCTTCAACATTGCAAGTTCAGATTCATTTTATTCCCTGTAGAAAATGTCCTGCATTTCTTCAACCATATTTTCTCTATAGTATGCAATTACTGAGTGTGTGTCAGGCAAAAAAAAAAAAGGCAAATGAGACAGACTCTAGGAACAGTATGTAGACCAGGGGCCTCAAGTAGATGTTAGGTTTGTATCATCCTTATAGATGGTATCATTGCCATTTTAAATAAATAAATTTTAAATGTCATGAGGCTTGCAGTGGACACAGTCACAATGCCATCAATGTAATGTGCCCTTCAGACCTAAGGCTTCCCAAGGTATATCTTTATAGATGATGATGGGGACTGATATCTTTCCATGCCTCCATTTTCCTTGTTAACTATGTTTGAATAAAAACAGTATGAATTAAAACAAAATACACCATGCATTTTGCAAGTGGATGAAAGGATAAAATACATCCCACTACTTATGGTATACTAACACATAAGCATCAAAAGCAGTCTCCAGTAATGTGAAATAATAATAATAATAATAATAATAATAATAATGATGATGAGCTGGCCACAGAGTTACTATGGTAACCAATGACCTTGAATGAGAAGGTAATAGCTGATGATGCACCCACTGACCTGACACTTTAATGTATTCAGAGCTAAAGAGCATGGAGAGACCCACATTAATGCCAAAAGAAGACTCATTTGAAATGTATGGTTCAGATCATAAAACCATTATCGAAACTATTTATCAGTTAAAAATGTTAATGTCATATTTCCTTATACCCTAGTAAATCAAGGAACACATAGCATTTGTTTGGTTGGTTCAACACACAGGAACATGTTTCATGATCAGAAACAAAGTCCCTGCTGGACAACTTCAGTTGGCTCAGAATTATATCTCTAAAAAGCATCAGTGATCAAAGCTCATACGTTTGTGAGCCTTGATCATAGCTTTGATCAGTCTTCAGAGAAAACGGATTATTGGAAAACAAACATTTCAAATAAGATGCACACATGCACTCATACACATCATTCACAGGTTTGGGCATATGAAAATGTTGTAATTGCACACAAAATATAGTAAGTCCAATGTTTGAGACTGATTTTGTTGAATAAAAGTAAATTGCCTAATTTACATTAAATGCAACAAAATTCATCTCAAACCTTCAAACATAATTAAAAAAGTAATAAATAAAATAATACAACCAAAAATCAGAAGCTGAGACAGTATATTGAAATTAAAAGTAAAAACAATGATTTGTCAATAATCTATGAGCTGTATTGCACTCAAAACAACAGCACATTATTTGAGGTTTTACTTCATGGATTTTATCTATCTATCTATCTATCTATCTATCTATCTATCTATCTATCTATCTATCTATCTATCTATCTGTAGTATGTTGAGCGGGTGGGTGGAGCACAGAAGTATGGCAGGCCAGAACTGAGTTTCCCAAAACTCTTTATTTACAGCTTTTCAGCTTTTTAACAAACTCCCAGTCACACAGACACACACACACACATCAGTCATCTGGTTGGGGAGAGAGCTTCCTTCCTCTGCTCTCTCTCTCTCCTTATATAGGATGCGGTCACTGGAGAAGACACACAAACACAGATTAACCAACATCAGGTGCAGTGATTCTGCCACTTACCTTCCCTGACTCCACCCTCTGGTCACAGACCGACGCTTGACCATGCCCCCGCTGCCACATACACCCACCATTCGACTCAGGCTGGGCAGCCGTCTGGCCTGCAGCCGACTCCCTCCCCCCCTTGACGGGAGAGGAAGTCTGCCATGACCACCTGCGCCCCCAACCTGTGGACCACCTTGAAATTAAAGGGCTGGAGTGCCAGATACCAACGGGTGATCCGTGCATTGGCATCCTTCATGCGGTGGAGCCACTTGAGGGGCGCATGGTCTGAACAGAGGGTGAAAGGGCGCCCCAGGAGGTAGTAGCAGAGGGCGAGGACCGCCCACTTGATCGCCAGGCACTCCTTCTCGATGGTGCTGTAGCGCCCCTCACACACCAACAGCTTCCTGCTTATGTACAGCACGGGGCGTTCCTCCCCCTCCACCTTCTGGGACAGAACGGCCCCCAGCCCTCTGTCAAACACGTCCGTCTGCAACATAAAGGGGAGAGAAAAGTCAGGGGAGTGTAATGGTGGCCCCCCCGCACAGTGCAGCCTTCACCTCAGAGAAAGCCCACTGGCATTGCTCCGTCCACTGGACCGGATCTGGTGCTCCCTTTTTAGTGAGATCAGTCAGCGGGCTGGTGACGTCTGAATAATTAGGTATAAACCTACGATAGTAGCCAGCCCCAGGAACTGTCTCACCCCCTTTTTGGTCTTGGGCCTCGGGCAGGCCGCAATCGCTGCTGTCTTATTAATTTGGGGACGCACCTGCCCATTGCTCAAGTGGAAGCCCAGATACCGTACTTCCACCCGCCCAATCGCACACTTCTTCGGGTTGGCTGTGAGACCCGTTCGCCTCAGTGACCCAAAGACGGCCCTCAGGTGTTGCAGGTGCCGCGGCCAGTCGTTACTATAAATTATGATATCACCCAAGTACGCAGCCGCATAGGTGGCGTGGGGGCGGAGGACCCTGTCCATAAGCCGCTGGAACATAGCGGGCACCCCAAACAACCCAAAAGGAAGTGTGACAAATTGGTGTGAGCCAAATGGTGTGGAAAAGGGCGTTTTCTCTCAGGATAATGGAGTCAAGGGGATCTGCCAATAACCCTTTGTCAAATCCAGTGTTGAATAAAAGCAAGCCATGCCTAGTTGATCAAGCAACTCGTCAATACAAGGCATTGGGTACGCATCGAATTTAGACACCACGTTGACTTTCTATAGTCCACACAGAACCGGACCGACCCGTCAGCCTTGGGAGCCAAGACCACCGGGCTGCTCCAGTCACTGTGGGACTCCTCGACGATGCCCATTTCGAGCATGGCCTTGAGTTCTTCCTGAACCACCTTTTTCTTGTGTCTGGGCAGCCTGTAAGGGCGGCTGCGCACTACCACCCCCAGGGGCATCTCAATGTGGTGTTCTATGAGGCAGGTGCAGCTGGGCAGGGGCGAGAACATGTCCGAAAATTTGTTCTGCAACTGGGCAACCTCCGTGAGTTGGGTCGGGGAGAGGTGGTCTCCACAGGGGACCGGAGAGGTAAGCAATGCCAATGTTCCCTTTGGGACCTCCGGCCCCAGCTCCGCCTTCTCCGGAACCACCGACACCAATGCCACGGGGACCTCCTTGTTCCAGAGTTTGAGCAGATTGAGGTGGTATATCTGTAGCGCCCCACCCCTGTCCATCTGCCTCACCTCATAGTCAACGTCCCCGACTCGCTGTGTGACCTCAAAGGACCTTTGCCATCTGGTGATCAATTTGGAGCTCGACGTGGGCAACAGTATGAGTACTTTATCTCCCGGTGCGAACTCCCTAAGGCGCGTACCCCTGTCGTACAGGCAGATTTGCCATTCTCGGGCCTGCCACAATTTTATCCTGGGTTAGGTGAATAAGTGTGTGGAGTTTTGTACGCAGGTCGATAACGTATTGAATTTCATTTTTACTCAGTGAAGGTCCCTCCTCCTAATTTTCCCGCAGTACATCTAGGATGCCGTGCGGCTTATGCCCATATAATAATTCAAACAGGGAGAACCCTGTGGAGGCTTGTGGGACCTCTCACACTGCGAATAACAGGGGTTCGAGCCATTTATCCCAATTGCGTGCATCCTCCCTTACGAATTTTTTAATTATATTCTTGAGGGTGGCGGGCACGGTAGTGTAGTGGTTAGTGCTGTCACCTCACAGCAAGAAGGTCCTGGGTTCGAGCCCCAGGGCCGGCGAGGGCCTTTCTGTGCGGAGTTTGCATGTTCTCCCCGTGTCCGCGTGGGTTTCCTCCGGGTGCTCCGGTTTCCCCCACAGTCCAAAGACATGCAGGTTAGGTTAACTGGTGACTCTAAATTGACCGTAGGTGTGAATGTGAGTGTGAATGGTTGTCTGTGTCTATGTGTCAGCCCTGTGATGACCTGGCGACTTGTCCAGGGTGTACCCCGCCTTTCGCCTGTAGTCAGCTGGGATAGGCTCCAGCTTGCCTGCAACCCTGTAGAAGGATAAAGCGGCTAGAGATAATGAGATGAGATGAGATTCTTGAGGGTGCAATTGAACCGTTCGACTAAACCGTCCATTTGTGGGTGATAAACGCTGGTGCAGATCGGCTTAATTCCCAGCAACCCATACAGTTTGCGCAGTGTGCGTGACATAAATGAAGTGCCTTGATCAGTCAGAATCTCTTTGGGGATTCCGACTCGGGAGATGATGTGGAAGAGCGCTTCCGCAATACTCCGTGCTGAGATATTGCGAAGAGGCACTGCTTCCGGGTATTGCGTTGCATAATCCACCAGAACTAAAATAAGGCAATATCCTCATGTTGACCGATCTAATGGCCCGATGAGATCCATCCCAATTCTTTCGAACGGGATCTTGATTAATGGCAGAGGGTGCAAAGGCACTTTTGGAATGGCTGCTGGAATTACTAACTGGCATTCACGGCATGCTGTACACCACCTACGGACATCGCCGCGAATCCCTGGCCAATAGAATCGGGGCATTATTCGAGCTAGTGTTTTATCCTGACCCAAGTGTCCAGCCATGGGATTAAAGTGAGCTACCTGGAATACCAATTCCCGGTGGCTCTTTGGGATCAAAAGCTGATCAGCTCCTTAGTCTGAGTGTCCTGTATCACTCGGTATAACCTCTCTTTTATAATGGAGAAATAGGGGAAGGACGGGGTAGCATTTGGCGGGAGCGTTTGACCATTGATTACTCTCACTTGGTCAAACGCATGCCGCAGAGTCCCGTCTCATGACTGCTCTAATGGAAAATCCGCGAGGGATTCCCTGAGAGAGGGAAGAGGAGTTGGCGGCTCCTCACTCTGATGCGGAGATGACGTAGATGGCTCTGTGACAGCTGCTCCCGCCCAATGCCATACCGGGACCTCCCCCTGCTGAACTATGGCAGGACCCACTTTTCACTAAATGTGCTATTAACTCCCGAAATCCCGGCCAGTCAGTCCCCAAAATTATTGAGTGGGTAAGGCGAGGATTAACCGCTGCCTTTACACTAAATTTCTCCCCTCGAAATAGAATGTGGACCGACACTAAAGGGTAGTTGTGAACATCCCTGTGCACACACAAAACCTTCACCAATTGTACTCTCCCCAATGCCTCGTCTTGCACCAGGCTTTGGTGGATTGAGGTCTGATTACAGCCGGAGTCCACCAAAGCCTGATATGTATCCCCTTGGACACTCATCGGTATGCGATATGCTCTGGCCCGATCGAGGGCGGTTCCTGGCACGTCGGGGATCCGGACCACCGCACCCACCTCCATTGCCAAGCACTGATGCTGGAGGTGCCCCGGTTCCCCACAGCGCCAGCAAACTGGCCCGCGCTCTCTCTCTGCACCGGTGCTCTGGGGCTCACTCACCTGAGGGGGGGGGAGAGACAGACACGGAAGCGGGAAACGGGAGGGCACCGCGGCTGCGGCAGGCCAGCTGGGGTGGAGCCGGCCCCCGCCTCCGCAGTGGGGGAACGGGGCGAGGACAAGACACAGGAGGGGGGGTAGAGAGAGAGAGAAGGAGAGAGAGAAGAGGAGATCTGCGATCCTGCCGTGGTAACAGCCACCAAATGATCCTCTGCCAACTCGATGGCCTGATCCAGCGATGCCGGGTGATGGCACTGGACCCGCTCCGCGGTTCCATCTGGGAGTCGTGCGATGAACTGTTCCAGAACCACCCGATTGATGATTCCCTTGGCGTCATGGTTGTCAGCCCTCAGCCACCACTGGTAGGCGTCCCAGAGTTGCTGGCCAAACACAAACGGCCAGCCGACCTCCTCTAGGCGTAGAACGCAGAAGCGCTGGCATTGTTGTTCAGAGGTGCGCCCCACACGCTGGAGGACGGCCCGGCACAGGTCTGCATAGACCAGCCGGCTGTTGACGGGGAGCTGTAGCGCGGCCAGCTGCGCCTCACCCATTAGCAGGGGGAGGATGTGCGCTGCGTGCTGTTTCACCAGCCAGCCCCAGGCCTCTGCTGCTTGCTCGAAGAGCACTAGGAAGGCCTCGGGGTCATCGTGCAGGCCCATCTTTTTTAGGGTGGGGGGGAGGGCCTGCGGCGGTGGAGGTGGTGGACCCTGCCGACGCGAGGAGGTGCCAGAATGCCTGACGATCTTCCTGTTGCGCCATCACCAGGGCCTCGAACCGTTGCGCTTGCTCCTTTTGGAGGGCGACCAGTGCCTGGCACTGGCTCTGTTGGGTCATGGCGAGGGCGTGGATCAGGTCCGCGAAGGGGGAGGACTCCATGTGGCTGTTTTCCTCTGCGCTCTAGTTCCGGGTTTCAGCACCACTGTAGTATGTTGAGCGGGTGGGTGGAGCACAGAAGTACGGCAGGCCAGAAATGAGTTTCCCAAAACTCTATTTGCAGCTTTTCAGCTTTTTAACAAACTCCCAGCCACACAGACATGTGCACACACACATCAGTCATCTGGTTGGGGAGAGAGCTTCCTTCTTCTGCTCTCTCGCTCCTTATATAGGGTGCGGCCACTGGGGAAGACACACAAACACAGATTAACCAACATCAGGTGCAGTGATTCTGCCACTTACCTTCCCTGACTCCGCCCTCCGGTTACAGACCGATGCTTGACCATGCCCCCGCTGCCACACTATCTATCTATCTATCTATCTATCTATCTATCTATCTATCTATCTATCTATCTATCTATCTATCTATCTATCTATCTATCTTCAAAATAAACACATTTCAATTTTGATTCCTGCAACACATTAAAAAAAAAAGTTGGGACAGTGAACCATTTATGACTTTGTGATGCTGCTATTCCTTCTCACAACACTTAAGAGATGTTTAGGGACTGAAGACATCAAGTGATGACATGTTTCAGGTGTTATTTTTTCCTATTCTTCTTGCAAACTAGTCTGAAGGTGTGCAATAGTATGGGTTTGTTGTTATATTTTTTATTTCAAAATTCATTTTACATTCTCTCTTGGGGACAGAGGGGACAAGCACCCTCTTCTTCTGCAGAATGTGTGCAGAATGTGGTTTTGCATTGTTTTGTTGAAATATTCCTGGAAAAAAAATGTTTTGAAGGCAGCATATTTTGCTCCAAAATCTTAATGTGCTTTTCCATATTAATACTGCCATTACTTTTCTGCCATTAATGCTGCCCTTTGCCAAAGGCACTGACACAACCCGACACCATGACAGATCCTGGCTTCATTTTTGTACTGTAAAATTGTAACTGGCTTTAGTTGATGGAACTCTTTATTGTAGTGCTTGACAATTTTTAATTTATTTATTTATTTTTATTGACAAACTGGAGATCCTTGACTCATCTTTGTTCCTCAAAGACTAGGCCTTTCCTGGATACAATTTTTTTTTTTTACCAAATAATGATTACAATCACCCATTGACATCAAAAGTCAAAGTCCTTCCCATGCCAGGACCTGGTTTTCCCAGGCAGTCTCCTGACCCAGTATTAACCAGGTCCTCAAGGCACACTGGGTGGCGCCAATCTCCACTTTTTTAGCACTCGGCCTCTCACCTATACAGCTAGGGCTACAGCGGGGGGGGGGCGCTAGTCATCTGGTTACCTCAAGAGTTTGACCCCCCACTCACATCTGTATTGCAGCGTGTCTTGCCAGACGGTAGTAGGTACCATTTTTTGATAGTCTTTGGTATGACCCAACATCGAGGGGAACTCGCAATCTCCTGATTGAGAGGCAGACACGCTAACCACTAGGCCAGGTCATGGTCCTGTTGACATCACCTGTTTCAAATCATATCATTATTTAATTGTTTTACCTCATTACTTACCCTAAATTGCCCCCTCCCAACTTTTTTTAGAATGTGTTGCATGCTTGAAATGCAGGAATGGATGTATATTCACAAATGAAATGAAGTTGACCAGAGAAAAGGTTAAATATCTTGAGTTCATACTGTCTGCAATAAAATGCAAGTCAAAGTAAATCACTACTTTCCTTTGTATTTGCATTTTTCATACCATCTCAACTTCTTCTGATTTTGTGTTATAATAAACCTGATAACCCTAAGCTTGCTTAGCCAAGCCTAACTTTTTGTAACCTATAATATCAATGGACTCATGCAGCCATGGTTAACACCTTCTACCCTTGTTGAAAAGAAAGTCTGATTAACTTTAAAGAAAAAAAAACCTTTGTCTTAAATTGCTGCACTTCCAAATCACATTTCATATCCAGTGATTCCAACCATGTAAAGTTTGATGATTATGCTCATAATGCCTTAAAATCAGCACACTGTTGTGTGTTTTGTCAACTTGTTTTGTTTATGAACTTAGATCATTGTCTTAAAATTTGATTCATACGAAACATTTTTGTTCTTTTGTCTCATAACTGTGCTTTGATTCAATTTATTTTTGAAGAGCTCTCTAGTGACTTATTGGGGATGGCTTTTATAACTTTTGCCTCATTATGAAAGCATCTTTTTGTATTGGAGAAGAAGCTTCTCTCTGTTCAACACATTTTTTTTCTTCTTCTTTCAGAAGGGATGCTGTTCTAATGATAGATTTATATAAAAATACATCTTGGGGCAAACTGGGACTTCAGTTTTACATGTGCAAACCTGTTCTAAAAGATGAAAAAGAAGTGTGTTGTAAAACACAAAACTGATTTTCATGTATGCATACTTTCATGACCTCAAAAAAAGATTAATTATAGAAAAAGGATTTTGTAGTTCATACACAAAAATATGGTTACAAATAAACTTTTTTTCTGGATGATCTGCTTTTTATGACAGCATCTGAAATTCAGCACACAAGCAAAGAAATAGTTCTCAGAAACATTTTTATAATAATCATAAGGTTGCTATGCAAAATCTATTATTATTATTATTATTATTATTATTATTATGCACTGTGATAAAAGTAAAATCAAGGCTTTTGATCTTGAAAATCAAGACTGTTTTACATAAGCACATCAGCTGCAGATGTGTGTGCATAGCAAATGCCTTTCACATTGCAGAATCACTGTTATGGTACAAATGAGGCTCAGAAAAATATTTTTAAAAGCTTGCGATAACAATTATTTTGTCTAAAGCAGGTGGTCACTGTTCCTACTATAGCATGGATGAGTATTATTTTCTTCATGTTCAATGTTCAGGAACATTGCATAAATCATTGAGAACAGAGTGCCTTATGGAATATCACCAGAGAACACCTGCAGCTGAACAGATTGTTCTTAAATGCCAGTTGGTCTAAAATAAGTTAACCTCCACTCTTTACATTCTATACATTTTTTTTTTTCAGCCTGGAATATTTGTTTTGGTAGGGAACTCTATGGATCTATAACCCTGTTTCCAAAAAACGTTGGGACACTGTGTAAAATGTAATTATAAACAAAATGGGATGATTTGCTAATCATGGAAAAGATTTTCATTTATTATGTACAATTTTCAATGAAATACTCAAAAGATAACATATGAAATTGAGAAATTGTATTTATTTATTTATAGTGTTTGACTATATATGCTCATTTTAATGCCACCATCAAATTTCAGTTTGGCTGGAGACTGGAAAAGTTGTGTAATGCTTCAAACAAACAAACAAACAAACAAACAAACAAACCTGGTAGAACAGCTACTACTTATTTTACTTAGCAGTCAGTAACATGACAAAAAGAGCATGCCAGAGTGTCTCACAGAAGTAAAGATGGAGAATGGTTCACCACTCTGTGAAAGACTGTGTGAATAGACAGTGCAACAATCTAAGAATAATGTTTCTTAACATAAAATTGCACAGAATTTAGGGATCACATAATCTACAGTACATTATATCATTAAAAGACTCAGAGAATCAGGAGAAATCTCTGTATGCGAGGGACAAGGCCAGAAACCAGTGTTGGATGCCCATGATTTTTATGCCCTCTGGCAGCACTGCATTAAAAATAGACACAATTCTGTAGTGGAAATCATTGCATGGCCTGAGGAACACTTCTGAAACCCACTGTCTGTGATCACAGTGCATTACTGCATCTACAAATGCAAGTTAAATTTCCACCATACAAACAAGATGCCATGTATAAACACTATCAAGAAACATTGATGCCTTCTCTGGGCCTGAACTCATTTACGATGGATTGAGGCAAAGTGGAAAACTGTCCTGTTGTCTGATGAATCAAAATTTGAAATTCTTTTTGGAAATCATGGATGCTACATCCTCTGGGCTAAAGAGGAGAGGGAACATCCAGCTTGTTATGAACACACAGTTCAAAAACCAGCATCCATGATTAGTGCACAGAGCGTGGGCAGCGTGCACATTAGGGAAGGCACCATTAATGCTGAATATTGTAGACAGATTTTGGAGCAACATATGCTGCCAGCCAGACAATGGATTTTTTCAGGTAAAGCTTTACTTATTTCAGCAAGACAATGCTAAATCGTATTCTGCATATATCACAATTAGTAATTTGTTACAATTACAGTTGCAATTAATACATAATAGTAAAAGAGTTCAGGCAATAAAAGGGGCTACCTGATGTCCAGACCTGTATCCCACTGAAAACATTTGGTGCATTGTGAAACATAAAATATGACAAGAGACCCCGAACTGTTGAGCAGCGGAAATCCTATACAGTATGAGGCAAGAATAGGACAACATTTCACTTTCAGAACTACAGCAATTGGTCTCCTCAGTTCCCAAACATTTATATAGTGTTGTTAAAAGTAGAGGTGATGCAATACAGTGGTAAACATGCCCCTGTCCCAGCATTTTTTAAACATGTTGAAAAATGAGCATTTTTTCAAACAATAACATTTCTCAGTTTCAACATGCGATGTGTTGTCTTTGTATTATTTTCGATGAAATATTGGGTTTTATTTATATTCTTTTTTTTAATTTCCACAACTTTTGGAACTTTTTTGGAAATGGGGTTGTATAATTATGAGGGGTGTTTTATTTTTCTTTTCTTTTTTTCCCCTAGTGCAAACTATCACTCATGAATAAGTTTATTGGAATTAAAAAAAATCCTTTCACATCCACAACTGTAGTATTTACAGTATCCTAAATTAAAAGCACAGAAGAAATCAAAATTTACAACAAAGACCTGGGAGCATATGATAGTCTGAACTGTGATGACCAAGAAAATTTATTGTCGTAAGCAAGCAATCTTGTGTGAGCAATACATTATGAGATAGTAATGTGCATAAATGCAGCAATAAGTAAAGTCAAACCTGTCCATTGGAGGAGCTATTGGTTCCATCCAGATCTTGTTTGTAGACATTTTTACAATTATGATTTAGATGAATTTTCAAAAGTAAGAATACGTTAACCCTACGTTCCTCAAACTGAACAGCCTTGATACAGAAACTGTGTATACACAGTGCCTTCCATGATTATTGTCACCCCTTGTAAAGATTAGTAAAAAGGGTTAGAAAAAATCCACTTTTTGGTCAAATAGCATCATCTCACACTGAATAAAAATTAGAAAAATCCAACCTTTAATTGAAAAATTTATTCAGAGAAAAACAAATCCCTCATCAAGAAAATTATTTTCAAAATAATATTTTTTTGTTGAAAATGATTATTTCTTGATGAGGGTTTTGTTTTCTCTGAATAAACATAATTTTTCTTAAAGGTTGGATTTTTCTCTTTTTTTCAGAGTGAGATGAAGCTACTTTAGATTTAGAACTTTGGATTTTTTCTAACCCTTTTTACTCATCTTTACAAGGGATGCCAATAATTCTGGAGGGCACTGGACACACACTCACCAGCCACATTATTAAGAACACTTCTACACCTCCTAATTAATACAATTTTCCAACCAGCCAATCATGTGACAGCAGTGCAATGCATAAAATATTGATAAAATGTAAAGAGCTTCACTTGTCATTCAAATTCAACATCAAAAAAAGGTCATTTTAGTGCTTTTGTCCATGACATGGTTGTTTATGCCAGACAGGCTGGTTTGAATATTTCAGAAACTGCTGCTCTCCTGGGATATTCCATGCACAATAGTCTCTATACAGAATGGTTAAATAATAAATAAATAAATAAATAAATTCAGTTAGCAGCAATTCTGCAGACAGAATCAGAATCACCTTGCTGATAAGAGAGGCCAGAGGAGAATAGCCAGACTGGTTCAAGCTAAAAGGAAATCTATGGTAGCTGAAATAGCTATGCTTTCCAAACATGGTGAGCAGTAAAGCATCAGAGAGTGCACAACACTTCAAACCTCGAGACAGATGGGCTATAAAAGTAGAAGACCACATCTGAGTCCAATTCTGTCAACCAAGAACAGGAATCTGAACTTGCCTGTCATCCCTGACACAAAGGACAAATTTGCTAATTTGAAGGGCAAGTCAGCAAGGGCTGCACTTACATAGTCAAGTCATTTCAGTGCTTGAGCACTAACCTGACAGATGTATTTTTTAAATGAAATAAAATCAATTGTATTAAAAATATATATTTTTTTCTGATGGATTTTTTTTCTATCTATTTAGTCACTGCCAATTCTTACTTGTTAGTTGTTCCCAACCCAGTCTCACAGGAACAATGATGCCATGCAACATATTTGCAGAGGAGTATAGTGTCACAAATATACAAATGTAGTGTGTATCAACACACCAGTCTTTCATTAGACTGCATTGCAGGTCACATTCTACAACAACATAATTTAACCACACCCACATAATCACTGTTGGTGTGCTGTGGTAACATGCACGGTGGTGTGACGCAAAGTGCTATAGTGTACTGTAGCGTAGTACAGCTTTAGCTTGCTATTACACTCATTTCAGCTGCAGCTGCTGGCTAGGCTGTATAGCTGAAACAGACGGCAAATTATGTAAGCCCCTCTTGCCAGTACCCAGCTTCTCCACTACCAAGACTTCTGCATGCCTCCTTGTGTCACACCATGGTAAGTGGGCACTTTACAGCCCCAGGCGAACCTGCCGGGGATCTCAGAATAGGTTGGAGCCCCAGAGGTGCAGTGCTAATGGCCCATCAGCATGTGGACACACCCTGCCACTCATCAATCTAATCTCCAGCTATGGGTAAATAGCAGCTTAGCCAATGTGCAGATAAACTCATTACTTGGGTCAGTGAACAAGGCTGAGCAGTAAGGGTATATGGGACTTTCCAGCTGTTTAGCAACTCATCTAAGAAGACAATTCCAACCAAAATCTGCATCCCCCTACAGTTGCTATACCGTACTTGTGGCACTAGCTGCACCAGTATAGTTTGTGCGTTCTGTGGGATAAGAGAGTTGGGGTGGCTCTACACAAACCTCATCCACTTTAATATACTCAGTGTGCAGGTAGTTTTAGCAGACCACCTCACACCAGCTTACAGACTATGCACAAGTGCTATGGCAATGAATAAATGGTGATGTGAATAGGCAGAGGATGCTGCTGGGAGTTCTTAGTCATGAATTTGCACACATGCGGTCCTAGTGTGATGGTTGTTCTTCACAGACCAGGGCAGATGGGAAGTTTGTATCCTCCTAGGGTGACAGAGCAGGCCTCTTTAGGTATGTATAGTGCTGCTCTCCCAAATCACAGGAAGGGGGACTGAAAAGGAACCGTAAACACAGTCAGGTAACCGTGCCTGACTGGTCAGCCACCTCTGTGATCAAAACTTACATGGAAATAATAGAAAGCCTCATAGACTGATACTAGGCTCTTGGAATGTCAGGATGCTGTTTGACAGTGATGAGAGACCAGGGCACAGAAAAGCACTCATATCCAGGCCACTAGGTAGGTACAACATTGACATAGCTGCCCTTAGTGACACCAGACTAGCTGAAGAGTCACAGCTGGAAGAAGTGGGTGCAGGCTACACCTTCTACTGGATTGGTAAACCCAAAGATCTATCTAGGCAGTTTGGCATTAGGTTTGCAATTAGAAACACAATAGCTAAATAAAAAACACAAACTGGACTCACTTCCCAAAAGTATCAATGATTGCATCATGGTCCTTTGGATCTGCCATGACAGAGACCACCATGCAACCATCATCAGCATGCATGCACCCACAATTACCAACACTGAAGAAGCAAAGGGAGCTTTCTATGAAGAACTCAGTGGTGTGATTAGATAGGTCCCACAACATGATAAGCTCATCATCCTTGGTGACCTCAATGCACATGTAGGGAGAGACTACCAAACATGGTAAAATGTTCTTGGTCAACATGGCATTGGAAAGATGAATTCAAATGGCCAACTGCTTCTCTCTAAATGCAGGGTGTTTTGCCTCATCATTACAAACAACCTGTTCCAACAAGACAACAAGCATAAAACCACCTGGATGCATCCCAGATCCAAATACTGCCATATGGTAGATTATGTTATTGTACATCAGAGGGATTTAAAGGATGTCAGAATCACTCAATTTATTTGAGGAGCAGAGTGCTGGTCTGACTATAGACTTGTCTGGAGCATCATGTCCTGACAGTTCATGCCAAAGCAAGGGCAGAAAAAATCCAAGCCACTGAAGAAAATCAATGTTTCAGCACTCAAAGACCCCCTGAAACAAGTTGAACTGGAGGATGACAAATCTCTCAATGAAAGCAAAGGTTGTGTCAATGACATACAATCATCTCATCTCATTATCTCTAGCCGCTTTATCCTTCTACAGGGTCGCAGGCAAGCTGGAGCCTATCCCAGCTGACTACGGGCGAAAGGCGGGGTACACCCTGGACAAGTCGCCAGGTCATCACAGGGCTGACACATAGACACAGACAACCATTCACACTCACATTCACACCTACGGTCAATTTAGAGTCACCAGTCAACCTAACCTGCATGTCTTTGGACTGTGGGGGAAACTGGAGCACCCGGAGGAAACCCACGCGGACATGGGGAGAACATGCAAACTCCACACAGAAAGGCCCTCGCCGGCCCCGGGGCTCGAACCCAGGACCTTCTTGCTGTGAGGTGACAGCGCTAACCACTACACCACCATGCCGCCCACATACAATCATCTTGGAGAGAAATTAAAAAAAGCACTGTACAACTGTACATCTGATGTTCTACGGTTTATCCAAAGGAGTCACCAGGACTGGTTTGATGAGAACGACACATACATCAACAAGCTCCTGGATGAAATGCACAAGACCCCAAAATCATACAAAACAGCTAAGAAATACCACCCAAAGAAGGCCCAATACCAAAAGCATACATAACAGATAAGAAGGACCACTCAAAGAAGACCTGATACCATCAGGCAAAAAGTATGTAAGCTTCAGTTTAAATTGCAAGAAATGAAGAATAACTGGTGGGAGCAAAAGGCAAAAGAACTCCAGGAAGCTGTTGACAGACATGATGCAAAAGCTCTTCATGAGGTTTACATGCAGTATACAGGACCAAAACATGTGTTATGGCACTGATGCTGTCTGCAGATGGTAATAAACTTCTGACTGTTAAAACTGAAATACTTTCCTGGTAGGCTGAGCACTTTCAGAATGTCCTCAACCGCCCCTCAGCAGTCACTGATGATGCCATAGACCAGGGGTCGGGAACCTATGGCTCGCGAGCCAGATGTGGCTCTTTTGGTGACTGCATCTGGCTCGCGGACAAATCTGACATTTGTTAACAGTTGGTCAAAAATAATTTTGTTAGGCATATATTATCAAAGTTTAAAAAATGACTTCCTGAAATCTAAATGTTAAATTAGCTTTCAAAATATAAAATATGATCACGTATTTGCAATCCATTCCATCTGGGGTTTTTTTCACCGCTGAAGTTCACGGGTGCGTCAGATCAGCCAATCCCAGCAGGCGACACGTCAGACATAAAAAAAACCTGCGATTTTTATTGGACAATAAGGTGCCTACGGGGTCGTGTGAGGTAAAATTACATCCGCTTTATTTAAAATTCCAGCTAGCTACCTGTTGCATGCACAACTAACAAAGAAGATGGCGAAGAGAAAAAAGGATGACGATTACCGAACATTTCAAAATGAGTGGACAGAAGAATTCGCATTTGTGGAGAGAGGAGGCTCGGCTTCGTGTCTAATATGCAATGACAAAATTGCTTCAATGAAACGCACGGCAGCAAGCAGAACTGGCCAGCCAACACAAGTGGACAGAAATGAAAAAACTTCCACATGCAGACGAACTGATTGTGAAAACATGGAACGCGCTTCCAGTCACATACCACACACTGCAGCGAGTGAGCGTTGCTGTGTTGACCATGTTCGGATCTACGTATACATGTGAGCAGTCCTTCTCTCATAAGATCGCGTCTAACTGATGAAAGCCTCAACGCCTGCATGAAGCTCAACCTCACTGCATATCAGCCAGATTACAAAGCCATCAGTAAAACGATGCAGTCCCAGAAGTCTCATTAATGGTGAGAAGTGTTTTTTTTCCCCTTCTTGGCTTCAATATAAAAACGTAATTAAAAATAATACATTCGTACACTCTAAAATTGTTTGGTCTTTTTAAAAATACATAGGCCTACATTTAATTGTATTCATTTTTTTAATGGTATGGCTCTCACGGAAATTTTATTTTTTAAAAATGGGCATTTATGGCTCAGTCAGCCAAAAAGGTTCCCGACCCCTGCCATAGACTCTCTGCCACAGTACTGATACTAGAAGAATTCAATATTGAGCTCTCACAAGATGAAGTTACCAAAGCTATGAAACAGCTTTCATCAGGGAATTCACCAGGATAGGATGGTATTCCACCAACATGGTGGAGCATATAGGTGCAAGAAACTCACCAACCTCTTCTGCAAGATATGAAACCATAGTACAGGACCACAGGAGTACAAAGATACCTTAATTGCTCATCTGTACAAAAGAAAAGGCAACAAGACTCTCTGTGATAACCACCTTGGCATATCACTGCTCTCGACAGCAGGGGGAATAATAGCCAAAGTTATCCTGAACACGATTATTTGCTGGCTTGTTGATCTTGTAGACTGAGAATCCCAGTGTGGCTTTCATGCTGGATGTGGAACCATAGACATGGTATTCACACTACAGCAGATACAGGGAAAAGGAAGGGAACAAAACAAAGAGCTGTACATGGTCTTTTTTTTTTACCTCACTAAGGCATTCAACACTGAATTGTGATGGACTGTGGATAGTACTATGGAAGTTTGGCTGTCCAGAAAAGATGGTTAACATCATATGCTCCTTCCATGATAGCCTGCTGGCTATAGTGACAGAAAGTGGCAATGTGTCAGATGCCTTCCCAGTAACAATGGCACCAAACAAGGATGTGTGATGGTCCCTGTACCCTTTGCAATATACAGTTGTGGTCAGAAGTTTACATACAGTGATATGAATATCATGCCAATATTTGGACTTTCAGTAATTTCTTTGAACTGTTCTGTTCCTGTGGCAGAATGTACAGCATACATCTTTAATTTAAAAAAATAAAACAAACAAACAAAAAATACACACTAGAATTTGGTGCACAAGTTTTAATTTTCTTTGGGTTTTCTGAAATCAACACTGGGTCAAAATTATACATACAGCACACCTAATATTTGGGTAAAATGACTCTTTGCAAGGGCGGCACGGTGGTGTCGTGGTTAGCGCTGTCACCTCACAGCAAGAAGGTCCAGGTTCGAGCCCTGTGGCCAGCAAGGGCCTTTCTGTACGGAGTTTGCATGTTCTCCCCGTGTCTGCGTGGGTTTCCCCCAAAGACATGCAAGTTAGGCTAACTGGTGACTCTAAATTGACTGTAGGTGTGAATGTGAGTGTGAATGGTTGTCTGTGTCTATGTGTCAGCCCTGTGATGACCTGGCGACTTGTCCAGGGTGTACCCCGCCTTTTGCCCGTAGTCAGCTGGGATAGGCTCCAGCTTGCCTGCGACCCTGTAGAACAGGATAAAGCAGCTAGAGATAATGAGATGAGATGAGATGAGACTCTTTGCAAGATTCACCTCGACCAAACATTTTTGTTTACCATGAACAAGCTTCTGGCAGAATTCTGGTTGGATATTTCATGACTTTTCATGGTAGAATTGGTAGAGTTCAATTAATTTTTTTTTCTTGGCATGGACTTATATTTTGCAGCACGGTCCATATATTTTCAGTAGGGTTGATGTCAGGTCTTGTTTTAAGCTTATGTTAGCCTGCTTTATCCTCCACAACCAGCTCTGATGTGTGTTTGGATTCATTGTCCTGTTGTAACTCCCAAGTCGTGTTCAAGTTTCTTATGGTTTTTGCTGAAGAATTCTGAGGTAGTCCTCCTTCTTCATTATTCCATCCACTTTGTGCAATGAACCAGTTCCACTGGCAGCAAAACAACCCCAGAGCATGATGCTGCTACCACCACCACCAGATGGTGTCCCTCTGTACATGTGACCAAACAACTCAATCTTTGTCTCATCTGACCATACAGCTTTCCTCCAGAAGGCTTTTTTCTTTGTCCATGTGGTCAGCTTCAAACTTTAGTTAAGCTTGAAGGTGTCTATTTTGGAGCAGGGGGTTATTTCTTGCATAGCAGCCTCTTAGCCCATGGTGATCTGAAATTTAGACAGTGATCCATCAGCTTCCAGTTCATGGCAGGGCTGTGCCATGGTGGTTCATGGGTTGTTCCTGACCATCCAAACCAATTTCCTTTCAGCTGAGGGTAACAGCTTGGGTTGTCTTGAAGCAAAGTAGCTTGGCAAAGTGAATACATCTCACAAGAACTTGGATACAATTGTTTGAACTGATCTTGGAATTTGCAGTTGTTTAGAAATGGCTCCAAAAGACATTCCAGAGTTGTGTATATCTGTGATCCTCTTTCCCAGCTCTACACTGAGCTCCTTGGACTTTCCCATTTTACTGTGTGCTGGTCAATCCAATGAGTGCTGTAAACAAACCCTTTTTATGAAGCCACAGAGAAGCTACCAGCTGTAGTCAATCATAATCACTAACAGGAAGTGAAGAGACTTTGGCCTTGGCAAGATAAAAGACATTTTGGAAGTTTCAGCACCTCTGAATTAATTAATTAGATTAGATTAGATTAGATTAGATTAGATTAGATTAGATTAGATTAGATAAAACTTTATTGATCCCTTTGGGAGGGTTCCCTCAGGGAAATTAATATTCCAGCAGCATCATTACAGATAAACAGAGAAAAAAAATAGAGAAAAACGTCTAGATAAATTAAAATAAATTAAGTATTTACATATACAAATATAAAATAATGAGATATGGGGAAGAGAAGAAGGGGGAAAGGGGGGAGAAGTGGGGTTAGGGTAAGTGTGTGTGTGTGGGGGGGGGGAGCAGGAAAGATATTGCACTTTATATTGCACATTATATTGCACATTGTCCAATATTGCTTATTGTTATGCTAGGCTACTGCTCCTTCCTGTCCTCTGTCCTCCTGTTACCCTTCCTCCCCCCCAGAGAGGATTTGTACAGTCTGATGGTGTGAGGGACAAAGGAGTTTTTGAGTCTGTTCGTCCTGCACTTGGGAAGGAGCATTCTGTCACTGAACAGGCTCCTCTGGTTGCTGATGACGGTGTGCAGAGGGTGACTGGCATTGTCCATGATGTTCAATAGTTTGTCCATAGACCTCTTCTCTGCCACCGTCACCAGAGAGGCCAGCTTCATGCCGACCACAGAGCCGGCCCGCCTGATCAGTTTGTCCAGCTTGGACATATCCTTCTTGGATGTGCTGCCCCCCCAGCACACCACAGTGTAAAACAGGACACTGGCGACCACAAACTGATAGAACATCCACAGGAGTTTCTTGCAGATGTTAAAGGACCGCAGCCTCCTAAGGAAGTATAACCTGCTCTGTCCCTTCCTGTATAAGTGATTGGTGTTGCAAGTCCAGTCCAGCTTGCTGTCCAGCCACAGCCCGAGGTACTTGTAGGAATCCACAGCCTCCACCTCAATTCCCTCAATCAGAACTGGTCGTGACCTTGGTCTGGACCTCCCAAAGTCAATGACCAGCTCCTTGGTCTTCGAGGTGTTGAGCTGCAGATGGTTCCTGTTGCACCACACAGCAAAGTCCCTCACCAGGCTCCTATACTCCTCCTCTCTGTCATCACCGATACACCCAACAATGGCTGTGTCATCGGCAAACTTATGAATGTGACACAGCTCCGAGTTGTAGCAGAAGTCCATGGTGTACAGGGTGAAGAGAAGAGGGGCCAGCACCATGCCCTGGGGTGCTCTGGTGCTGCTAATTACAGTGTCAGATGTGATGTCCTTCAACCTGACGTACTGTGGCCTGTCAGTGAGGTAGCTGGAGATCCAGGTGACCAGGCAGGGGTCCACTCGCATCCTGTTCAGTTTGTCCTGAAGCAATAGGGGCTGGATGGTATTGAAGGTGCTTGAGAAGTCCAAGAAGAGGATCCTCACTGTGCCATTTCCCTTATCCAGATGCGAGTGGGCTCGGTGTAGCAGGTAGAGAATGGCGTCTTCCACACCAACACCTGCCTGGTATGCAAACTGCAGACAGTCCTGGGCATGTTGTACCTGGGGTCTGAGGAGGCTGAGGAAGAGCCACCCCAATGTCTTCATCAGATGTGAAGTGAGTGCCACCGGTCGGAAGTCATTCAGCTCGCTGGGCCAATTCTTCTTGGGAACTGGAACGATACATGGTGTCTTCCAGAGGGTTGGCACTCTCCCCAGCTGCCGGCTGAGGATGAAGATGCGTTGGAGTGGTTCACCCAGTTCAGCAGCGCAGGTCTTCAGTAGTCATGGACACACCTTGTCCGGGCCTGCCCCTTTCCTGGGGTGAAGCTTCCTCAGTTGACCTCTGACCTGGTCTGCAGTAACACATAGAGGAGTCTGTGTTGAGGTGGGGGAGGAGGGGGCTGCTGTGATGACTGGGGGGGAGGTGTGTTGAGGGAAGAAGGAGAGATGGCTGCAGTGAGGGAGAGGGTGGGGGGGATGTGGGCTGGTTGAAGCGATTGAAGAAGTCATTCTACTCGTTCACCCTATCCACTGTCCCCTCAACGACTCTGGTCTTTGTATTGTGGCCTGTGATGGTTTTCACACCTTCCCATACCTCCCTCATGCTGTTCTCCTTCAGCTTCTGCTCCACCTTTCTCCTGTAGCTGTCCTTAGCTTCCCTCACGCAGTGTTTCACCTCCTGCTGTGCTGCTTTCATCGCCTCCCTATCCCTGCTCCTGAAGGTGGCCTTCTTCCTGTTGAGGACAGCTTTGACTTCCTGTGT
The DNA here is from genome assembly GCF_027579695.1 of Neoarius graeffei. Classification (NCBI taxonomy): domain Eukaryota; kingdom Metazoa; phylum Chordata; class Actinopteri; order Siluriformes; family Ariidae; genus Neoarius; species Neoarius graeffei. Next base: position 77,603,780 of record NC_083570.1, read on the forward strand.
TACCCATGGCTTGTTATTAGGGTAAGGGTAACACCGTACAGTCTTAGCGGGGGAGACCACGTCTGCACAGAAGTTGAGGTAATCTGTCAGTGTGTCAGCCCCTCTTTGTCCTCACAGTATGGGCTAAGCAGCACATCCCAGTCTGTGATGTCATAGCAGTCTCTGAGAGCATCTTCCATTTTCAGGGGACCACCTCCTGATGGAGCTAGTTGTATATATATATATATATATATATATATATATATATATATATATATATATGAGTGATTCCACGCTTATGGGTACTGAAATGGGGACATGAACTTATTCACCTAAAACCATTTCTTTTTTTACCATCAGGTCACAAAACATGTAATCTTTAATGAATGATATGTTAAAAGATAACTTTAATTTTCTGAGATGTAATAAAAACATTTATCTGCCAAAGTCAAGCCTATGAGTTCCAAAATGATGTCTGTTACATTACTTCTGTTATGATTGTCCATCTCGCGTCTGTTACAAATTAATTACAATCTAGCTATATACCATGTTAATCTTATTGAAAGAATGTGTATGTTTATTCTACTACACATGTTTATTAATTATATTTGCTAAAACATCACCTTCCTATGTTTCAAAAAGTAATTCTACATTGTTAAAATTGAGAATATATATGTCCACAACACTTCTGTTACATTCTGACTTTGGCATATAAATATGTTTTTATTACATCTCAGAAAATTAAAGTTATCTTTTAACATATCATTCATTAAAGATTACATGTTTTGTGACCTGATGGTAAAAAAAAAGAAATGGTTTTAGGTGAATTTTTAAAAATAAGTTCATGTCCCCATTTCAGTACCCATAAGCGTGGAATCACTCATATATATATATATATATATATATATATATATATATATATATATATATATATATATATATATATAAAATTACACACAGAGTGTAGTGAAGATCCAAGGAGTAGACATAAAGAAAGTTGGTGAATTCAAGTACCTGGGGTCAACTGTGCAGGAAAATGGGGGCTGCAAGAGGTGAGAAAGAGAGTGCAGGCAGGGTGGAGCAGTTGGAGAAGGATTTCGGGAGTCATTCGTGATAGGAAAGTCCCAGCAAAAGTGAAAGGTATGATGTATAAGACAGTAGTGAGACCAGCTGTGATGTATGGATAGGAGACAGTACCCTTAACAAAGAGACAGGAGGCAAAGTTGGAGGTGGCGGAGTTGAGGATGTTAAGATTTGCGATGCGAGTGACAAGGTTGGACAGGATAAAGAACGAGCACATCAGAGGGACAGTACATGTGGAGAGCTTGGGAATTAAGCAAAGAGAGATGAGACTGAGATGGTATGGGCACATCCTGAGAAGAGATGCAGAGCATGTTGGAAGGAGAATGTTGAGGATGAAGCTGCCAGGCAAATGAAAACAAGGAAGGCCAAAGAGGAGATACATGGATGTGGTGAGAGAGGACATGAAAGTGGCAGGTGTGGTAAAGAAGGATGCAGAAGACAGGGAGCAATGGAGACGAAAGATCTGCTGTGACGACCCTTAATCGGGAGCAGCCAAAAGAAGAAGAAGAATTACACACACACACACACACACTGTGTGTGTGTGTGTGTGTGTGTGTGTGTGTGTGTGTGTGTGTGTTCCGTTATAAAAATCTGCAGATTGCAGATTTGTCCAGCTTTAATACAGGAATATTAATTTAATACAGGATCTGTTTCTGCCATATAGATAGATGCATTACTGTATTTAGCCCCTTCACTCATTAAAATATCCCTAATCACTGTGGCTCAAATGGGGCACAAAAGAGGCTCATTAGAAGCTCCTCTGATCTCTGTGCCTGTGGGCTGGAAAACAGACAGACATATTAATTAAGATCTTGCCAAACAAGCAGAGAGGAAGCAAACCATGTCCTTTGTAGAAATGAATCAGGTCACAAAGCTCAACAGCTGTTGATTTAGAATAATTTTTGTTTGGGGAATACAAGAACAGGTTTGAACATTTTGTGTAAAATAAACTCATATATTTTTAGTACATTTTGCAATAATCAAATATCATAAATATAAAGAAAGTGATTCATATTTTATGCAAAGCAGTTGTAATCCTAACTTGATCTAAGCCTCGTGGTAACAGGTCAATGCTTGATACAGCTAGCTTACACCCAGTCGGAAGCACAAGAGACATTCCCTGAAAGAGTTACATTTGAACATGAAATGTTCTGACTTCAGTGCAGAGCTTCTTTGAAGAGAAGACAATGAACACTTATTTAAGTGAAGACTCAGATTAAATGTACTCAGACAACCAAGTTTGCCTTTTATCAAATCATCATTTCTGGATTTTCTGTAGCCGCTTATCCTGTCCTACAGGGTCGCAGACAAGCTGGGGCCTATCCCAGCTAACTATGGGCAAGAGGCGGGGTACACCCTGGACAAGTTGCCAGGTCATCACAGGGCTGACACATAAACACAACCATTCACACTCACACCTATGGTCAATTTAGAGCCACCAATTAGCCTAACCTAGATGCTTTTGGACTGTGGGGGAAACTGGAGCACCCAGAGGAAACCCACGCGGACAAGGGGAGAGCATGCACACTCCACACAGAAAGGCCTTCACTGGCCGCTGGGCTTGAACCCAGGACCTTCTTGCTGTGAGGCAACAGTGCTAACCACTACACCACCATGGTGCCCCCATTTCTGGATTTCAGTTTAATTAAAATATAAAGATGGTAGCATATATTGTTGAGTGCAAATGTATTTGAAAATAAAAAAAGAAAAGTGGTCACTACAGAACCAAAATCTCAAAGTAAACTCATTCTATATATTGCTAAATACTAAGAAATATATATATATATATATATATATATATATATATATATATATATATATATATATATATATATACACACAGAGTGTTTAAAAAAAATTGATATAATTTCCCAATCTTATACATTTGCCAGTTCTCATTCAGTTAACCTCAAATTGTAACAGCATGTGTGGAAACAGGTCAAAATGTTATGTTTAATGTTTTTTTGTTTTTATCTTTTTAGGTATAGAAATGCCATTCACTGGAAAAGAAAAGGTGTTTTGTGTAGAGTACGCTCGAAGACAGTCGAACAAGACTGCGCAGCGTGCATTTATGAGAGAATTCTCTAAAAATGTACCAACTGCAATGCAGATTTGGACATGGCACAAAAAGTTCAAAGAGGAAGGCTGTCTGTGTCTCAGGCGGTGCACATATTGAAAGTTTGTGAAATCGTTCATGGAATCTGCATACCTTTGAATTTCTCATTCAAATTTTGAGGAATAAATCTTATGTTGCTCAACATTAAGCCTGTTCAGTTTCATTTGCCTAGACTATGTAGTTTCTATCTCAAATAATATAAATTATGCCAAACCACATACTGCATCAATTACAGCATCATGGCTGCGTAGAAGAAGGGTCTGGGTACTGAACTGGCCAGCCTACAGTTCAGATCTTTCACCCACAGAAAACATTTGGCGCATCATAAAATGGAAGATACGACAAAAAAGACCTAAGACAGTTGAGCAACTAGAATCCTACATTCAACAAGAATGGGTTAACATTCCTATCCCTATACTTGAGCAACTTATCTCCTCAGTCCCCAGACGTTTACAGACTGTTGTAAAGAGAAAAGGGGATGTCTCACAGTGGTAAACATGGCCTTGTCCCAACTTTTTTGAGATGTGTTGTTGTCATGAAATTGAAAATCACCTAATTTTTCTCTTTAAATGATACATTTTCTCAGTTTAAACATTTCATATGTCCTCTATGTTCTATTCTGAATAAAATGTGGAATTTTGAAACTTCCACATCATTGCATTCCGTTTTTATTTACAATTTGTACTTTGTCCCAACTTTTTTGGAATTGGGGTTGTATATGTGTGTGTGTATGTGTCTCATCTCATTATCTCTAGCCGCTTTATCCTTCTACAGGGTCGCAGGCAAGCTGGAGCCTATCCCAGCTGACTACGGGCGAAAGGCGGGGTACACCCTGGACAAGTCGCCAGGTCATCACAGGGCTGACACATAGACACAGACAACCATTCACACTCACATTCACACCTACGGTCAATTTAGAGTCACCAGTTAACCTAACCTGCATGTCTTTGGACTGTGGGGGAAACCGGAGCACCCGGAGGAAACCCACGCGGACACGGGGAGAACATGCAAACTCCGCACAGAAAGGCTCTCGCCGGCCCCGGGGCTCGAACCCAGGACCTTCTTGCTGTGAGGCGACAGCGCTAACCACTACACCACCGTGCCGCCTATTATTATTATTAATATATTTGTAGGCTGGACAGTCTTCTCAGAAATCCTCTTGAATTCGTGTCTATCACCTTGGATGGTGTCACAAAAGTGTGCTAAGGGGTGTTTTTAAATTTCCCACAGTATGACAGCTGAATCTAAAATCTCATGGTCTCAGTCTCACAACAGGCCATTTAAAAACACACAAAACAGTGGCGAAAAGTGAAAAAAACCCCTGCAATATGAGAACTCCAGCATCTCTCCTGATCAAAAAAAAATGACGCTTCAACTTTTTTTTTCCTTCCCTTAAATCTCTAATGTTAACCATTGTTTTATTACACACCATAATACTGGCATATGCGCGCACACAAATGTTCGTGTGTTTAACTAATACTCAACCTCAATACTAGCTATTAGTTGCTTTAAGATGCTTTCTATATTCAGTAAGCAGTCATTAATATTGTATGAATTGATTTATCAGCTATCTATCTCAGCTATCTTACCCTTTACTTTGTATGAAAATAGAATAGAGAGCAAAAATAAGGTCTTTTGTTTAGGTCCAAGGATCTGTGTAAAAGTCTTAGTGTTAAAATAAAATAAAAACACAGTCATAATTGTTCAATTTCCATTTTATTTATGATTGTGATTTCATGACTAATGTTCTAGGATATGAAGGAGTGATGCAGCTTTGACACCATGTGTCCTTTTTTCCTTACTTGACCTTGATGTTGATCATCTCTGAAGGTGACTGTGCATCAATTCACCTATGTTTCTTTGTGGGCAAATGATACTTGGGATCTAGAGCCATGCTGAGAGGGACACAGAGGTGTTTAGTCATCACTGACAGGCAGACAGCTGTGGCGAGACACCAGAGACATGCTGCTAGATTTATGTCACTCTGAGGATGGAGCCACTGCATGGAAGCAACCTCACAACATACAGTACACTTGTGGAATGTAATGAGAGGACCTGAAGGACAAAACACTTTGTGTGAATATCACTTATATATATGGCTTCACACCCAGACTTCGAGGGATTGGCTCTGGGCTATCTGGAAAGCGACCCTAACCATGATTAAGTGATTTCTGAATATGCATGAATGAATGAATAAATTGCAGTTTAGGACACTGCAGTATCCTAAACTGCAATTTATGCAGCAAATTTTAAGTTATTGTTCAGAGGGTTTTTTCCCCCTTACTTTTCAGACCACAAGGCAAGAAGCGTTTTCCAGAAAAAAAGTCTGGCTTTTTATGTTCTTTAAATATTAAAAAATAGGTTACTGATTTACTGATCTTGTGTCAGTATCCCCATTGAAAATAGATTCACTAACCAAACTACAAACATGGACTCCCAGAACTACACATCCCAAAACACACAGTGCCTTCTGTCACTGGCCTTTTGAACTCAGCTGACAATCATCACACACATCATTAGTCTCCCCATATAACCACACCACTTCCACACCTTCATTGTGAAGTATTGTTCTGTGTTCTGACCAGCACTACCAAGCCTTTTTCATTGGCTGTCTGCTATCTTGTTATTCTGACCCCTGCTAGTATTTCTCTCTCGTCTTTTGCCTCACCTTCTTTTTGTCGTTTGCATGATCGATCAACCCTCGCCTGGTTACTGACTATGTCTCTCATCACATGATTTGGCTTTTTCAGTCTGCTTTTCAATCTCTTTCTGCACATACTAGTGCATCTCAAAAAATTAGAACATTGTGAAAAAGTTCAATATTTTCCATCAGTTATTTAAGAAAGTGAAAATGTTATATATTATAGACTCATTACATATAAACTAAAATGTTTCAAGCATTTTTATATTTTAATTTCAATCAGTATGGCATACAGTACAAAAACAAAAAAAAACATCTCAAAATATTCGAATATTTCATTTCGAGTTTGAGTAAAACAGTATGAACACAGTGTATCTCTCAGTCTAGTTCAGTACACACAGCCACAATCATGGGGAAGACTGCTGACTTGACTGTTGTCCAGAAGATGATCACTGATGCCCTCCACAAGGAGGGTAAGTCACAAAAGGTCATTGCTGAAAAGGGTGGCTGGAAAAGGTGTACAAGCAACAGGGATGGCCGCAGTCTTGAGAGGATTGTCAAGAAAAGTTGATTCAAGAACTTGGGAGAGCTTCACAAGGAGTGGACTGAGGCTGGTGTCAGTGTATCAAGACCCATCACGAACAGACATCTTCAAGAAAGGGGATACAACTTTTGCATTCCTAATATCAAGCTACTCCTGAGCCAGAGACAATGTCAGAAGTGTCTTATCTGGGCTAAGGAGAGAAAGAAATGGACTGTTGCTCAGTGGTCCAAAGTCCTCTTTTCAGATGAAAGTACATTTTGCATTTAATTTGGAAATCACGGTTCTAGAGTCTGGAGGAAGAGTGGAGAGGCACAGAATCCAAGGTGTTTGAAGCCCAGTGTGAAGTTTCCACAGTCTGTGATGATTTGGGGTGCCATGTCATCTGCTGGTGTTGGTCCACTGTATTTTATCAAGTCCAAAGTCAACACAGCCATCTACCAGGAGATTTTAGAGCACTTCATGCTTCCATCTGCTGACGAGCTTTTTGGAGATGCTGATTTCCTTTTCCAGCAGGACTTAGCACCTACCCACAGTGCCAAAACTACTACCAAATGGTTTGCTGACCATGATATTACTGTGTTTGATTGGCCAGCCAACTTGCCTGACCTGAACCCCATAGAGAATCTATAGGGTATTGTCAAGAGGAAGATGAGAAACACCCGACCCAAAAATACAGATACGCTGAAGGCCACTATCAAAGCAACCTGGGCTTCAATAACACCTCAGCAGTGCCACAGACTGATCACCTCCATGCCACACTGCATTGATACAGTAATTCATGGTACAGGAGCCCCAACCAAGTATTGAGTGTATAAATGAATATGCTTTTCAGAAATTGGACATTTCTGTTTTGTAAATCCTTTTTTTTTTATTGATCTTAGGGAATATTCTAATAATTTGAGATACTGGATTTCTGATTTTCATGAGCTATAAGCCATAATCATCAAAATTAAAACAAAAAAGGCTTTAAATATTTCACTTTACATGTAATGAATATAGAATATATGAAAGTTTACCTTTTTGAATTAAATTATGAAAAAAGGAACTTTTTCATGGTATTCTAATTTTTTGAGATGCACTAGTACATCCATAAGTGCCTGCAATCTGACAAGATACTTTGCCATAATATGGATGTAGTAGAAGGAGCTAGCCAGACTGCTCTGAACGCTCAGGGGTGATTTGTTAGGAGAACATCAGCAGATGTTAGCTAAGCTCAACACCAGGATGGCCCAACTAATATCTGTGATGTTGCGAGCCCTCCACACTCGCCTTGAGTCATCTGCTCACTAGGCATTGCCACTTCTGCCTCCTGAGAAATACACCGGGGATTTGTGTGCATGTAAGGGATTTCTGCTGCAATGTTTCTTGTATTTTTCCTCCATGCTTCATGTCTCTGACAAGCAGAAGATCTCTCAGCTGTTGTCCTTTCCTTCTGGCAAAGCATTACGATGGGACAGCACAATTTGGAGGAGAGGCGGTGAGCATGCTACATCCTATGAGTGAGTTCTCTCGAGTTTTTGATCATGAGCCCCAAGGAGTAGAAGTCGGTGAGAGTTTGCTCTCCCTTTGCCAAGGGTCAAGGGGAGTGGCAGAGTATGCACTGGAGTTCAGAACAATGGCTGCGGCCATTGGATGGAACAAACCAGCTCTCAAAGCAGTGTTTCATCAGGGACTGCAGTCTGAGGTCCTGTGAGAACTGGCATGCCGAGATGAACAGCTCACACTTGATGTGCTGATTGATTTGTCCATCCACATAGACCAGCTATTGACTCCTTGTCCCTCATTAGAGGAGAACAGCTTTCTCAATCGCACAGCCAATGAACCCATGTCCATGGATATCACCTTCACCAAGTTAAAACACTCCAAGCATGAACGTCGCCATAAGAAGGGCTTATTTTTTTTATTGTGGATATTCAGAACATCTGATTCATGACTGTCCCATCTGGTCACCCTGTGCTAGCCCAGCTGAAGTGCCAGCTCACACGGTGAGTCCAGTAAGAAAGTTTAATTCTAAATCTTTCAAAGTTCCAGTGCTACTAAAATTTGCATCCTTCTCACACATCTGCCTTTATAGACTCTGGGGCAGAGGGCAACTTCATCAGCCTTTTGGCCACTCAGGGGCTCAACCTGCCCACTACACTCAACATCTGTGCCATTGATGGAGAGCTTCCACCTGGCCTTCTTTATGTACCAAGGTCACTCTGAGGGTGCCTTATCACCTGGGCTCACACGTCCCCAGTGACTGGACATCCAGGTAGTTAAAAAACCTACCAGATGCTGAAAAACAAGTACTGGTGGGAGAACATGCTGATGGAAATCACTCAGTTTATCACATCATGCTCAGTGTGTGCACAGGCCAAGGTTCCCAGGACACTGCCAGCAGGAAAGCTGTGCCCTCTTCCCACGCCACAACGACCCTGGTCGCACCTTGCTGTGGACTTCATCACAAATCTTCCACCATCTCAAGGTAACACCACCATCCTGGTAATCAACAGGTTCTCCAAGTCACTTAAGCTTATTCCTCTACCAGGCCTCCCCACAGCATCTCAAACGGCAGAACTCATGTTTCACCATATCTTCAGGTACTTTGGCATCCCAGAAAACATCAGTGACCAGGGTCCACAGTTTTTATGACACTTCTGGTCATGCTTCATGGAACGGCTGGGAGTATCAGTCAGCCTCACATCTGGTTATCACCCGCAGTCTAATGGTCAAGTTGAAAGAGCCAATCAGGAAGTAGGCTGCTTCCTGAGAATCTTCTGTATGCATAACCAGGGAACTGGGCACAGTTCCTCCCCTGGGCCAAGTATGCACAAAACTTCCTGAAACATTCAGCAACACAGCTAACACCTTTTCAGTGCATACTCAGAAACCAACCGCCCCTGTTCCCCTGGGCTGACACCCCAGCCCAGGTACAATCAGTAGAGGACTGGTTCAAGTGCAGCCAATAAGTATAGGAGGAGGTATGCCAATGCCAATCCATCAACACCAAGTACAAGGAGTATGTGGGCAAGCACAGGGGCCTGAACCCAGATTTTTCCCCAGAAGAAGAGAAACTTTATTCATCACACACTTGTAAAATTCCTCTCTGCATTTAACCCATCTGAAGCAGTGAGCACACACATGCACACACACACACATGAGCAATGAGCACACACACACATACCCAGAGCAGTGGGCAGCCATGCTAACAGTGCCCGGGGAGAAGTTGGAAGGTAGGTGCCTCACTCAAGGGCACCTCAGCCCAAGGCCACCCCATATTAATCTAACTGCATGTCTTTTGAACTGTGGGGGAAACTGAAGCACTCAGAGGAAACCCACACAGACACAGGGAGAACATGCAAACTCCACTCAGAAAGGCCCCTGCCGGCTGCTGGGCTCGCACCCAGAACCTTCTTGCTGTGAGGCGACCATGCTAACCACCACTTACACCACCATGCCGCCGAGGAGACAGGGTCTGGGTCTCCATGAAGCATCTACGTGAACCCAACACAAGTAAGAAGCTTCAACCATGCTGCATTGGACTGTTCAAAGTCATCAAACGCATCAATGAAGTCTCCTATAGACTGGAACTCCCCCCCACACACACACACACACAGCCGAATCACCCCCACGTTTCATGTCTCATGCCTGAAACCTGCCATTCCAGGTCCTTTGTCGTACAACTTTCCAACACCCAGCTCTGGAACTGTAAGGTGAACCCATCTACCAGGTAAACAAGATACTGGACTCTAGACACAAAAGAGGGCATATTGAGTACCTGGTAGACTGGGAGGGTTATGGTCTGGAGGAACAGAACTGGGTAGAAGCCAAGGACATCCTGGACCCTCTGCTCAAACAAAAAATTCCACGCTCAGCATCCAGACAAGCCTACACCTAGAGGGAGAGGTCTGCCCAGAAAGAACAGAGCTCCTGGAGGGAGCTCCTCAGGGGGGTCGGTTCTGTCAGTATTTCCATTGAAAACGTGGTCACTAACCAAACTACAAACATGGACTCCCAGAACTACACATCCCAGAACACACAGTGCCCTCTGTCACCGGCCTATTGAACTCAGCTGACAATCACACACATCATTAGTCTCCCCATATAACCACACCAGTTCTACACCTTCATTGTGAAGTATTGTTCTGACCAGTACTACTGAGTCTTTTTCATTGACTGCCTGCTATCTTGTTATTCTGACCCCTGCTAGTATTTGTCTTTTGCCTTGCCTTCTTTGTGTTGTTTGCATGATCGCTCGACCCTCGCCTGGTTACCGACTATGTCTCTCATCACATGATTTGGTTTTGTTTGCAGTCTGCTTCTCAACCTCTTTCTGCACATACATCCGTAAGTGCCTGCAATTTGACATCTTGGATGTATCTGATATGGATGCAAAAGTTTGTGAGGATTTAATATCAGGGATGTACCATACATGTTAGTTTTCAGACCTGACAATTATGTACAGATTTAAGTGCTATGAATGCTATATGAAGGAGTTTGCACATTTTATTTGTCAAGGACTTTTATTAAATATTGTTTGCACCATAGGCTGCCACTCTGTTGTCTCTACATTTGTTAATAAATACAGCATTTACTGTTGTACTACATCATGTTGTGTGGTATCTTCAGAATAACATTGCCTTTGATTTGATCTTAATAGCAAAATTGTTTTTTGGACCACAATGGAACAGTGTTTTACACTTTGTGTTTATCCTTGGTTTTAGTTTCATGTATTTAGTTCAATTGTACATTAGTATATTGTCCTACTTGCATTTAATTTTTACTAAAATGTGTGGGTTTTTTTAATATTAGAGATTTTTCATATCCATAGAACTGTAACTTTTTTTTCTTTCATGACACTCATAATATGCCCTCTGTTTGTAATGTTACATCAATATATTAGGAATATATCAAAAGAAAAAAACAACCTCTCATCACTCCCTGCTCTCAATATTAGTTCAGCCATTCATGTTCTGGTTCACTGCTATAAACAAACATGGACTTTTTTTTTTTTAAAGACCTTGAACAGATGCATTGTTGCGTGTGAACCAGCAGTATGTTCAAAGATATCTCTCTCTCTCTCTCTCTCTCTCTCTCTCTCTCTCTGTTGCATGCTGGGAGCAGTGGGTGTGTGAGTGATCATGGTGAGAGGGTGATTTGTTGGTGGTTTATCCCTTTCTTTTTCATGCCTTTTTTTCCCCCTTGCTTTTAAGCATTAAATAAATTTCAGTTTAGTTATTTAGAAATTCATGTTAATAGTTGATTTAGTTTGTTCTGAGGAAAGTGGTGAATTGGCAGGGTGTAGGAATGGCGTCTCACCCAGATGGGTGAGACGCCTTCCCTTTCACTCTGCCACAGAGTTAGATGTGTCCCTGAAGCAGGATTGAGTGTGAAGGATGTGCTGCTTGCAGTTGGTAAGCAGGTCGGGTATGATATCACTTTGGTATCAAGAAGAAGGCAGTGGTGATGTTTCTGAAGAAGGAATTTCTTTGTGAATTGTCTTGTTGAGACCAGGGTGGGGATAAATGGAGTTTGTGCCTATAATGCCATTAGGCTCACCAATAATTAAAGTTCCCATCTCCAGTGTTCCACCTTTTATTCTGAACAGTGACCTCGAGCTCTCAAGATTTGAGAAATTCGCAGGTGCAATAAAAATGATTCCACTGGGCTGCAAGAATGAGGCACTGAACATGTGCTGTGTTTATATTCCTTGACTCACAGACATTAGATGTCTCTTTTTGTGTTTTGCACAAAAATAAATTTTTACATGTTGTACGTGGTGTTTTAAAATGGTCGATTATTGCCACAAAGTTTGCATGCCCTCATAAAGCCAAGGCCGATGAGGGTGCAGGAACTAGTGATGATGATTTGGTAAGGGTCCAAAAAGGACCTGAAGAAATGGAGAAACAAATGATTTCTGATGAGTGTCCTAGCTGTGGAAGGATCTAGAAGGTACTAGAAAATGGTGACAATGATTCAATGGGAAATACATTGGCTGAAAGTGAAACAGGAAACTGACACACCAACTGAGGCACAGTCAGCAGAGCAGGACCCTATGGTGGTGAGTGATTGGGTAGGCACTGATTTGGGGGCAGAGGCCATCACTCCAGAGACTGTTACTAACTTACCTGTCATGGACATCGCTTTACTGGACACTGGAGAACTGACTGAAGAAGGGGTGATTTGAAGTAATGGGGAATGAGGATGTTCTGTTAGATATCTCTAGCCTGTCTGATCTGGGCTCACAGGCAATGGATGAACAGCTTTACTCTTTAGAGAAAATTAACACCTTTTAACATGAAACATTTGGGAAAAGTGTGGAGGTGAGTGACTACTTTTCAGATGTTAAGTTTGTAGTGTCAGTGGTCATGTTACAGTGGACAGTTGGCTATGTACAGTACTGTGTATTTATATAAAAAAAAGCGATTTACAATTGAATTTTAACAATTGCGGAGGGGCAAGACCCCTGTTATTCAGAGAAAATATAAGGTCACGTGGTGAAGCCTATCCTCTGATTTCTTCTGTTAATTCTGATTCTGCTCTTATCTCACTTCCTAATTCAGTCTCTCCATTTAGGTTCACTACATATTAATGGGGGTAGAGAGCAGAAAGAGGACTGTATTAGCAGAATATATACAGATTAAAAATGATGTTGTATTCTTGCAAGAGGTGCACTCTGACAATACTAATGAGGTGGAGGTGAGGTGTTTTGGTGGGAAGGGAAACATTTAAGCCATGGATCAAACACTAGTGCAGTTGTTGTGATTTGTAGTAAGCCCTGATGTGGGTGGAGTACTGAAACATGGCAGGCAGGAGATGTTCTCTCACACTTTTTTGTTTAAGATTATCGCTTTCCAGCTTCACTCACTCACTATTCAGACACACATGCACACGTGTTCTGGTCAGGAAAGCTCTCTTCTCTTTGCTCTCTCCCTCCTCTTCTACCCTCTGCTGTCACTGCAACAAACATACTTGCTTACTTATCCTCTTCTTCCCTGGTGGGAAATTAGGCCCTGACCTGGTGACACCATTCTTGGCGATCCTTTGCTACTTTTTGGGCTTCGCCCCATGTAAGGCCCATCTCTTCAAGTTCAGTCTGGACTGTTCTTTGCCAGGTTGTTTTGGGTCATCCAGGCCTACGCCTCCCAGCAGGGGTTCACTGTAGCGATTGTAACACTTATGAGGGATTTCACAATACCAGGACTTGTGGATTAGTGTATCGGATAGGTTCGACTACTGGATCACCGTGGAATGTGAGAATGAGACTCGGGAGGCAGGGGTTTAAATATAAAAGTAATACCGGCTTTCGTTAGAAAAAAATGAATTGAATAGAATAAACAGATGAACAAATAAACAATTAAGTTAAAACAAGACAAACAAAATTCTCTGACAAAACAAACAATTAAATGACATTACATACCATATAAGGTGTGTATCTAATTTAGCTAAATATTCTAATTTGGGTGCACCCTAATAATCTGAGTTCTATGTTTCAATTTCAAATTTCAGTTTCTCTGATCCAATATAACAGTTTTCAATAAATCAAAGGAAAAAAAATCAGTTAAAATACATCACAAACACCATTCACTTGAAGATTATCCTACACAACAGCCATGCATTTCCAATTCCAGGAGAAGTCCAAAGTCCAAGAAAAAGTCAAAAGATGAGTGCAGGTCCAGTGTTCCAGGGATGGAGAAAATGTAAGTCTGGGAATTGAGGGTAGGGGGAATTGTGTGAAAGGGCTGAGTGTGAGGGTGTTTCAGATGCTGAGCCTACCAAACCACAGAGTGTAGCAGGACCTGCCCAGTGACCACAGGATAGCTGGGGTTCAATTCATTTTAGATCAAGTAGGTGGCTCGCCATCGCTTCACTTAGCTGGAACAATCAAAACAAAATCCAAAAGAACAAAAAAAAAAACCAAACCCTGACCTGTCAACAGACAGGGTCAGAGAAATATCAGTTATTTAGTAATACATTCATAGTTACCATGGCAACAAAACTGCTTCTTGTAAATAACCCTTTTTAACATCCAGATTCAGTACAATACAATCATGAACTAATTCAAGTGTAAAATAAAACAAAATAATTCATTAAAACCAATAATCATGCTCACCAATCTGTATTCGGCGGGGCACAGGCACAAAACGGCTCTGGTACCCGGTATAGCCACAGGGGTTCTACACAAAAAGTAAACTAATAAAACAAATGTACAACACTGATTCCAAAAAAGTTGGGACAAAGTACAAATTGTAAATAAAAACAGAATGCAATAATTTACAAATCTTAATAACTGATATTGTATTCACAATAAAACATAGACAACATATCAAATGTCGAAAGTGAGACATTTTGAAATTTCATGCCAAATATTGGCTAATTTGAAATTTCATGACAGCAACACATCTCAAAAAAGTTGGGACAGGGGCAATAAGAGGCTGGAAAAGTTAAAAGTACAAAAAAGGAACAGCTGGAGGACCAAATTGCAACTCATTAGGTCAATTGGCAATAGGTCATTAACATGACTGAGTATAAAAAGAGCATCTTGGACTGGCAGCGGCTCACAGAAGTATGGTAAAGATGGGAAAAGGACCACCAATCCCCCTAATTCTGCACTGACAAATAGTGGAGCAATATCAGAAAGGAGTTTGACAGTGTAAAATTGCAAAGAGTTTGAACATATCATCTACAGTGCATAATATCAAAAGATTCAGAGAATCTGGAAGAATCTCTGTGCATAAGGGTCAAGGCCAGAAAACCATACTGGGTGCCCATGATTTTCGGGCCCTTAGACGGCACTGCATCACATACAGGCATGCTTCTGTATTGGAAATCACAAAATGGGCTCAGGAATATTTCCAGAGAATATTATCTGTGAACACAATTGACCATGCCATCTGCCATTGCCAGCTAAAACTCTATAGTTCAAAGAAGAAGCCGTATCTAAACATGGTCCAGAAGTGCAGACGTCTTCTCTGGGCCAAGGCTCATTTAAAATGGACTGTGGCAAAGTGGAAAACTGTTCTGTGGTCAGACGAATCAAAATTTGAAGTTCTTTATGGAAGTCAGGGACGCCGTGTCATTCAGACTAAAGAAGAGAAGGATGACCCAAGCTGTTATCAGCGCTCAGTTCAGAAGCCTGCATCTCTGATGGTATGGGGATGCATTAGTGCATGTGGCATGGGCAGCTTACACATCTGGAAAGACACCATCAATGCTGAAAGGTATATCCAGGTTCTAGAGCAACATATGCTCCCATCCAGATGACGTCTCTTTCAGGGAAGACCTTGCATTTTCCAACATGACAATGCCAAACCACATACTGCATCAATTACAGCATCATGGCTGCGTAGAAGAAGGGTCCGGGTACTGAACCGGCCAGCCTGCAGTCCAGATCTTTCACCCATAGAAAACATTTGGTGCATCATAAAATGGAAGATACGACAAAAAAGACCTAAGACAGTTGATCAACTAGAATCCTACATTAGATAAGAATGGGTTAACATTCCTATCCCTAAACTTGAGCAACTTGTCTCCTCAGTTCCCAGACATTTACAGACTGTTGTAAAGAGAAAAGGGGATGTCTCACAGTGGTAAACATGGCCTTGTCCCAACTTTTTTGAGATGTGTTGTTGTCATGAAATTTAAAAAAATCACCTAATTTTTCTCTTTAAATGATACATTTTCTCAGTTTAAACATTTGATATGTCATCTATGTTCTATTCTGAATAAAATATGGAATTTTGAATCTTGCACATAATTACATTCCATTTTTTTTTACAATTTGTACTTTGTCCCAACTTTTTTCGAATCGGGGTTGTATTTTGTAGGATTGCAACCTTGTGTTATCTTGTTTCTAGTTACTCGTCTCGTCTCATCTCGTCTTCTTCCGCTTATCCGGGACCGGGTCGCGGAGGCAGCAGTCTAAGCATGGAAGCCCAAAATTCCCTTTCCCCAGACACCTCGGCCAGCTCCTTGGGAAGAACACCGAGGCATTCCCAGGCCAGCCGAGAGACATAGTCCCTCCAGCGTGTCCTGGGTCTTCCCCGGGGCCTCTTCCCGGGGGGACATGCCTGGAACACCTCCCCAGGGAGGCGTCCAGGAGGCATCCGAAAAAGATGCCCGAGCCACCTCAGCTGATTCCTCTCGATGTGGAGGAGCAGTGGCTCTACTCCGAGCTCCTCCCGAGTGACTGTGCTTCTCACCCTATCTCTAAGGGAGCGCCCAGCCACCCTGCAAAGGAAACTCATTTCGGCCGCTTATATCCGCGATCTTGTTCTTTCGGTCATTACCCAAAGCTCATGACCATAGGTGAGAGTCGGAACGTAGATCGACCGGTAAATTGAGATCTTCGCCTTTTGGCTCAACTCCTTCTTCACCATGACGGACCGGTAAAGTGACCGCATCACTGCAGAGGCTGCACCGATCCGCCTGTCGATCTCACACTCCATCCTTCCCTCACTCGTGAACAAGATCCTGAGATACTTAAACTCCTCCACTTGAGGCAGGACTTCTCCACCAACCTGGAGAGGGCAAGCCACCCTTTTCCGGTCGAGAACCATGGCCTCGGACTTGGAGGTGCTGATTCTCATCCCAGCCGCTTCACACTCGACTGCAAACCGCCCCAGTGCATGCTGAAGGTCCTGGTTTGAAGAAGCCAACAGGACAACATCATTCGCAAAAAGCAGAGATGGAATCCTGTGGTTCCCAAACAGGATTCCTTCCGGCCCCTGGCTGCGCCTAGAAATTCTGTCCATAAAAATTATGAACAGAACCAGTGACAAAGGGCAGCCCTGCCGGAGTCCAACATGCACTGGGAACAGGTCTGACTTACTGCCGGCAATGCGAACCAGTCTCCTGCTCCGTTCGTACAGGGACCGGACAGCCCTTAGCAAAGAGCCCCGAACCCCATACTCCCAAAGCACCCCCCACAGAATACCATGGGGGACACGTTCGAATGCCTTCTCCAGATCCACAAAGCACATGTGGACTGGTTGGGCAAACTCCTATGAACCCTCGAGCACCCTATGAAGGGTATAGAGCTGGTCCAGTGTTCCGCGACCAGGACGAAAACCGCATTGTTCCTCCTGGATCCGAGGTTCGACTATTGGTCGAATTCTCCTCTCCAGTACCCTGGAGTAAATCTTCCCTGGGAGGCTGAGAAGTGTGATTCCCCTATAATTGGAGCACATTCTCCAGTCCCCTTTCTTAAAAAGAGGGATCACCACCCCGGTCTGCCACTCCAGAGGCACTGTCCCCGACCACCACGCGACGTTGCAGAGGCGTGTCAACCAAGACAGCCCCACAACATCCAGAGACTTGAGATACTCAGGGCGGATCTCATCCACCCCCGGTGCCTTGCCACCGAGGAGCTTGCAAACCACCTCAGTGACTTCGTCTTGGGTAATGGACGAGTCCACCTCTGAGTCATCAGCCTCAGTCTCCTCAGTGGAAGACATGATGATGGGATTGAGGAGATCCTCAAAGTATTCCTTCCACCGCCCAACAATGTCCCCAGTCGAGGTCAACAGCTCCCCACCCACACTGTAAACAGTGTTGGCAGAGTACTGCTTCCCCTTCCTGAGGCGCGGGACGGTTTGCCAGAATTTCTTCGAGGCCAACCGGTAGTCCTTCTCCATGGCCTCCCCGAACTCCTCCCAGTTCCGAGTTTTTGCCTCCGCAACTGCCCGAGCTGCAGCATGCCTGGCCTGCCAATACCCGCCAGCTGCCTCAGGAGTCCCGGTGGTCAACATGGCCCGATAGGACTCCTTCTTCAGCTTGACGGCATCCCTTACTTCCGGTGTCCACCACTGGGTTTGGGGATTGCCGCCACGACAGGCACCGGAGACCTTGTGGTCACAGCTCTGAACAGCTGCGTCCACAATGGAGGTAGAGAACATGGTCCACTCAGACTCAATGTCCCCCACCTCCCTCGGAAGCTGTGAAAAGCTCTCCCGGAGGTGGGAGTTAAAGACCTCCCCAACAGAGTGCTCGGCCAGACGTTCCCAGCAGACCCTCACCATACATTTGGGCCTGCCAGGTCTGTCCAGCTTCCTCCTCCGCCAGCGGATCCAACTCACCACCAGGTGGTGATCAGTTGACAGCTCAGCCCCTCTCTTCACCCGAGTGTCCAAGACATAGGGCTGGAGATCAAATGAAACAACTACAAAGTCGATCATCGATCTCCAACCTAAGGTGTCCTGGTGCCACGTGCACTTATGGACACCCCTATGCTCGAACATAGTGTTCGTTATGGACAAACCGTGACTAGCACAGAAGTCCAATAACAAAATACCACTTGGGTTCAGATCAGGGAGGCCATTCCTCCCAACCACGCCCCTCCAGGTGCCACTGTCGTCGCCCACGTGAGCATTGAAGTCTCCCAGTAGCACAATGGAGTCCCCAGTCTGAGCACCCCTCAGTACCTCTCCCAGGGACTCCAAGAAGGCCGGATACTCTATACTGCTATTTGGCCCGTAGGCACAAACAACAGCAAGAGCCCTCTCCCCAATCCGAAGGCGCAGAGAGGCGACCCTCTCATTCACTGGGGTAAACTCCAACACATGGCGGCTGAGCTGGGGAGCTATAAGCAAGCCCACACCAGCCCGCCGCCGCTCACCACGGGCGACTCCAGAGAAGTGGAAAGTCCAGCCCCTCTCGAGGAGCTGGGTTCCAGAGCCCAAGCTGTGCATGGAGGTGAGCCCAACTATCTCTAGCCGGTAACTCTCAACCTCCCGCACAAGCTCAGGCTCTTTCCCCGCCAGCAAAGTGACATTCCATGCCCCAACAGCCAGCCGATGTGTCCGGGGATCAGGTAGTCGAGGCCCCTGCCTTCGACTGCCACCCAATCTACACTGCACCAATCCCCTACTGCTACCTCTGTGGGTGGTGAACCCACAGGAGGTCGGGCCCACGTCACCTCTTCGGGCTGAGCCCGGCCGGGCCCCATGGGCAAAGGCCTGGCCGCCTAGTTAATCGTGTTGTGTAAAAATTTGTGCTATATTTTCTGTCACTGCCTTTCTTATTTATTTCCATCAAGGTGTGTGTTTTTTTGTCTTAATTATCCCAAATGTTTTCTTATTTAAAACATTTGTGCATTTGTTCCACATATATCCAGATTTTGAGTCATTACAGGCTACTGTTAAATGCGCATTTCATTGTTTGCCTTCTCCTCATCTTTATATTAGCATATTAGTCTGAACTTTTAGTTTAAAGTTTTAGTCTAAATCTTATAAACTTATAAATTTATAAATCTAAATGTATTGCAATTAACAGCTGAATAATAATAATAATAATAATCTGTGGGGGCGGCACGGTGGTGTAGTGGTTAGCGCTGTCGCCTCACAGCAAGAAGGTCCTGGGTTCGAGCCCCGGGGCCGGCGAGGGCCTTTCTGTGCGGAGTTTGCATGTTCTCCCCGTGTCCGCGTGGGTTTCCTCCGGGTGCTCCGGTTTCCCCCACAGTCCAAAGACATGCAGGTTAGGTTAACTGGTGACTCTAAATTGACCGTAGGTGTGAATGTGAGTGTGAATGGTTGTCTGTGTCTATGTGTCAGCCCTGTGATGACCTGGCGACTTGTCCAGGGTGTACCCCGCCTTTCGCCCGTAGTCAGCTGGGATAGGCTCCAGCTTGCCTGCGACCCTGTAGAAGGATAAAGCGGCTAGAGATAATGTGATGTGTGTGATGTGTGATAATCTGTGGGCAGCACGGTGGTGTAGTGGTTAGCGCTGTCGCCTCACTGCAAGAAGGTCCGGGTTTGAGCCCCATGGCCAGCGAGGGCCTTTCTGTGCAGAGTTTGCATATTCTCCCCGTGTCTGCATGGGTTTTCTCCGGGTGCTCCAGTTTCCCCCCACAGTCCAAAGATATGCAGGTTAGGTTAACTGGTGACTCTAAGGTGGGGTTTACATTAGACCGTATCAGCAGATCATCAGATTAACGTTTTTAAAATGATTAGCGTGCACACAGCAACGCCAAAACACCATTAGCGTGCACACAGCAACACCAATACACGGATACGCTCGGCTCCGCAGGCATCCTGCGCTCCAAATCACTCTGCCCTGAACAGCGAGTGCCCTCTGGAGGGTGCGCACTCCGGCCCTGCGCAGCTCACAGAGTGCACGAGTGAAGCTCACGAGCAGTGATTCGGGACTGAGCCGCTGTGTGTGTGATCCCAGTACATATTGGGCATGCGCGTCACTTACCACTTACAAGTGGAACGATGGCAAGCCTAAAGACAATCATAACTACACAATGGGCAGTATTTGCATCAGTATTTGCAGTATTTTCATACTTTTATACTCTTTTATGAAAGGTGATACAAGGCGGAAGTCCTCGCCGTTTTTCAGCAGTCGCGTCACATGACCAACGCCAGCGAATCAGGAAGCTGGATGTCACAGTGACGTTGTCCAATGATGACGCCAGCTAGAGCTCAGCACAGCATATCTGCGTATTCTCAATGTTTACACAGCACCGGACCAGACACGATCTGGATTGAATACGTGGACCCTGGCGGATTCCCGTTTCCCGGCGTTTCCAGGCGTTTTAATGTAAACGGACAGTGCATCCCCGAAGAAAATGAGACAGATATTGTCTAATATAAACTTGGCCTGAATTGACTGTAGGGTGTGAATGGTTGTCTATGTGTCGGCCCTGTGATGACCTGGCAACTTGTCCAGGGTGTACCTCGCCTTTCGCCCGTAGTCAGCTGGGATAGGCTCCAGCTTGCCTGCAACCCTGTCAAACAGGATAAAGTGGCTAGAGATAATGAGATAATCATCTGCATTTTCTGTATCTTGATTTTTTTCCCCCCTTGGATTAAAGAAAAGTAGTTGTCTTTAAGGGCAGTGGTCTGGACACAACTGAATATCTGCTGACTGCAAAGAGATATGGCAAACTTGAAATCATGAACGACAGTCAGGAAATTTAATGATCTGTGTGGGCTCCCCAGAAATTCAAGTTAAGCCACCTGCATAATTGATTTTGAATATGGAGACTTTTGTAACATTTGACAAAGTATAAACATAATTTTCTGAATTAAATTGCCAACTGTAGCTGCCAAGTCACCAGTCTGATGAGTAAATACAGCACATAATTATGTACAAGCTCTGCAGCAGCTACCAGTAAAATATTAAGAAATGACCAAGTAGGACTACATGATTTTTAGTGCTGTTTTAGACAGACGTTATGCAAATTTCTGCCACAAGTAACCAGATCAAACATTAAATAAAATATTCAAAAAATAGTGTGGACTATTTTGGAGTGCCCCCAGCATGACACACACTTGTGTGTGTGTGTGTGTGTGTGTGTGTGTGTGTGTGTGTTGCTGGGGGCACTCCAAAATAGTCCACACTTTTTTGAAATATAAAATATTTTTGTTTCTTCACCAATTATTAATGTTGGTACATTTTTTTTCCTTTTCCCTAAGTTACTTTTTCATTAAGTTTCTTTTAATCTTCCTTCTAAAAGAGTAATTTACTGTATCCATGTGTAGTTTATTTGGTATACTATAATAGCATATTCTGTTCTTCATTATAAACAACTGAATTTGCACCATTCTTTTATATAAGCTTAGAAGATATGAAGGGAGTAAGGGGTAGCACTATGGGAAGGTGATTTATATGATGAAGCATGGTAAAGATATGGTAAAGATAAAAATTAATACAGGAATAAAAATGATCCATGGTGGGCCAGAGGCACTTGAGGATTAAATTTATGTGAGTAATGTATTTTGTTTGTCCCACTCAAACATGATCGATTGGTCCCCAGACTCTGATGGAATTAAATGCATCAAGTAATTAGTTTTTTTTGTTGTTGTTGACAATGCCATAAAGGCATAAGTGCTTGCTTTCAGCAGCCAGTGATGTAGAATCTGCTTAACTAAAGCTGGGCATACACTATGCGATTTTTTCAATCGCGGTATTCAGCTGCTGCTCACACTGTACGAGTGAATCGCAGGGGTAAACAGCACGCAGCTTACGATTCCTGTTCTCACACTATACAATCCGATCCTCGGATGCGATGCTCGGATGCGATGCTCGGATGCGATGCTCAGGATTTCAAACAGGTTTGATTTTCATCCGATCGATCGGGAGGAGGTCGTGAGGTGTTAATCGCTTGTCGTTACCCCATGCATACTACACGATCCGAGACGCACGATTGAGCCAAAACTCGGCACGATCTCCAGAATAGTCGCACGAGTGAAAATCGTGTCAAAATCGGGCCAAAAATTGCACAGTGTATGCCCAGCTTAAGTGTCCACCTTCAGTGATCAGTGAATTATGCACTCTAGGCAAATGTGTTTTGTTTTACCCCTAGAGGAAAAATGTGCAATGCAAATTCATGTCTATAGACCCTATCATTACTATTTCCACTATAATAATTGAGATACAAGTCTGAAAAAATGCTTCGAAGATTCAAACTCTGATATATCAAAATCCTACTCCAACCCCAAATCAGAAAAGTTTGGATAGTATGGAAAATGCAGACTGTGGCAGCGGAGGTGTGGCCGAGCATCGGTTTATGAATGGAGAGTGGGGCTAGGGAAGGTGAGTGGCAAAGTAAGTACACCTGTTTTCAATTAACGTTGTGTCTGTGTGGTTTGCTGTGACGACAGAGGGTAGAAAAGGAGGCAGAGAGCAAAGAGAGATGATCTCTCCTGACCAGAGCACATGCCTGTGTGTTGTATGTGTATGTCAAAGCTAGGGTTGCCACCTGTGTCTGACAAAAATCCTGGACATTTCGACCATCCAATCGACCTTTTTGCTTGTAAGCAACGGCGCCCTTCGCACATCTAACCCAAGACAAAAAAATAAAAAAATCGCCCTTCTACACTGAAATTGTATTGCTCTAATTAGTAAAAATGACGCTTTTGCTAGTTATTTGTTTAGTTAATTGCTTTACATAATAAAGCAGGTCTTCATTATTTTGGTTTATTTCCAACAGTTTTTGGTTGTGGACACCTGGGGGCAGTAGTGGGCACAGGTAAAAGGGGAATACATAATTAAGTTCTGTTTGTTTGCTTATGTGGAATAAAAATAATTAATTTTTAATTGTATCTAAGAATACCTGAATGTAACAATGTAAGGTGTAGTGTCAAACAGCTTACCTGGTTGCTTAGAGTGTGGTGTGTGCTTTGCTTGTGCTTGCCGGTGCCTCTGCTGATTGCTGCTCTTGGCTAAACAAATACATAGGAGGACATGTAACTGATATAACTGGGCACATACAGGAGTATGTACTACACTACACTATTTCATTTAATTCACCAAAACCTTACCTAATCTTCCATTTATATTTGGTGTTTTTCTTTGCTGCTGCTATGAGTCCTGGCTGATTTTCAATGAATGTCTTGAACTCAGTACAGGACAACTGAAAGTTTAGCCTGACTTGAAGCTCAGCCTTCACCATTGCAACAGAGAGTCTGTTTCTTTTATCAGTCCAAGCATCCTCCATTGCCCCTTTTCCACCAAAGCAGTTCCAGGGCTGGTTCGGGGCCAGTGCTTAGTTTGGAACCAGGTTTTCTGTGTCCACTGACAAAGAACTGGCTCTGGGGCCAGAAAAACTGGTTCCAGGCTCGCACCAACTCTCTGCTGGGCCAGAGGAAAGAACCGCTTACGTCAGCGGGGGGCGGAGTTGTTAAGACCAACAACAATAACAAGACCGCGAAAGATCGCCATTTTTAAGCGACGAGAAGCAGCAGCTGTACAAACGCGAAGTCAGCCATCATCATTATTATTGTTGTTGTTGCTGCTGCTTCTTCCGTGTTGTTTTTGCTTTGATATTCGCGCCAAGGTTTATGCAAATGTAGCGACGTAATGACGTATTCAGCGACGTAATGACGTGGCTCCGCTTAGCACGGCGAGCTCGGAAAAGCAAGCTGGTTCTCAGCTGGCTCGCAAGTTGAAATACACATTTTGCCCATTATGTACAAAAAACCGGGACATTCAGTGTCCCGGATTTTTTTTTTTTTTTTTTCCGGGACAGACCATGAAAATCCGGGACAATCAGGAAAAAAACGGGACAGGTGGCAACACTAGTCAAAGCAAAAGCCAAAAAGCAAAAGTGAAAATCATAAATAAAGTCAGTGCTTAACCTCATTTCCCACCTGCCAGGCTTCAGTATTCCACCCACATCAGGATATTACTACACAAATTAAAAAAAAAGTAAACCATGACTTCTAAATTTAATTTGACTTGTATTTCCTTGCAGACAATATGAACCAAAGATATTTCAGATTTTGTCTTGTCAACTTCATTTCATTTGTTAATATCTATCCATTCCTGCATTTCAGGCTGGAAACACATTCCAAAAAAAGTTGGGATGGGGTATTTTAGGGTTAATAATGAAGTAAAACAATTGAATAAGGATGTGGTTTGAAACCAGTGATGTCAACAGGTGATTTGTAATCATGATTTGGTACAAAATCAATATCCAGGAAAGGCCTGGTCTTTGAGAAGCAAAGATGGGCCATGGATTGCCAGTTTGTCAACAAGTACATGAGAAAACAGGAATGTTTAAAAACAGAAATGCATAATATCATGAAACAACTCAAGGAATCCAAAGGAATTTTGGTGCATTTGGCAAGGGCACAAGATTAGGTGAACATCCATGATCGCTGAACCCTCAGACGGCACTGCATCAAGAACTGTCATTCATCTTTAGCTGATCTAATCACACAGGCTTGGGAGTATTTTTTTAAACCTTTCTCAAGCACTACAATACAGTGTTCCATCCATATAAGCCAGGTAAAACTCGTCTCGTCTCGTCTTCGTCCGCTTATCCGGGACCGGGTCGTGGAGGCAGCAGTCTAAGCATGGAAGCCCAAACTTCCCTTTCCCCAGATACCTCGGCCAGCTCCTCAGGAAGAACACCGAGGCGTTCCCAGGCCAGCCGAGAGACATAGTCCCTCCAGCGTGTCCTGGGTCTTCCCCGGGGCCTCTTCCCGGGGGGACATGCCTGGAACACCTCCCCAGGGAGGCGTCCAGGAGGCATCCAAAAAAGATGCCAGAGCCACCTCAGCTGATTCCTCTCGATGTGGAGGAGCAGCGGCTCTACTCCAAGCTCCTCCCGAGTGACTGTGCTTCTCACCCTATCTCTAAGGGAGCGCCCAGCCACCCTACTAAGGAAACTCATTTCAGCCGCTTGTATCCGCGATCTTGTTCTTTCGGTCATTACCCAAAGCTCATGACCATAGGTGAGAGTCGGAACGTAGATCGACTGGTAAATTGAGAGCTTCGCCTTTTGGCTCAACTCCTTCTTCACCACGACGGACCGGTAAAGCGACCGCATCACTGCGGAGGCTGCACCGATCCGCCTGTCAATCTCACGCTCCATCCTTCCCTCACTCGTGAACAAGATCCCGAGATACTTAAACTCCTCCACTTGAGGCAGGACTTCTCCACCAACCTGGAGAGGGCAAGCCACCCTTTTCCGGTCAAGAACCATGGCCTCGGACTTGGAGGTGCTGATTCTCATCCCAGCCGCTTCACACTCGACTGCAAACCGCCCCAGTGCATGCTGAAGGTCCTGGTTTGAAGAAGCCAACAGGACAACATCATCCGCAAAAAGCAGAGATGGAATCCTGTGGTTCCCAAACAGGATTGCTTCCAGCCCCTGGCTGCGCCTAGAAATTCTGTCCATAAAAATTATGAACAGAACCAGTGACAAAGGGCAGCCCTGCCGGAGTCCAACATGCACTGGGAACAGGTCTGACTTACTGCCGGCAATGCGAACCAGACTCCTGCTCTGTTCGTACAGGGACCGGACAGCCCTTAGCAAAGAGCCCCGAACCCCATACTCCCGAAGCACCCCCCACAGAATACCACGGGGGACACGTTCGAATGCCTTCTCCAGATCCACAAAGCAGATGTGGACTGTTTGGGCAAGCTCCCATGAACCCTCGAGCACCCTATGAAGGGTATAGAGCTGGTCCAGTGTTCCGCGACCAGGACGAAAACCGCATTGTTCCTCCTGGATCCGAGGTTCGACTATTGGTCGAATTCTCCTCTCCAGTACCCTGGAGTAAATCTTCCCTGGGAGGCTGAGAAGTGTGATTCCCCTATAATTGGAGCACACTCTCCAGTCCCCTTTCTTAAAAAGAGGGACCACCACCCCAGTCTGCCACTCCAGAGGCACTGTCCCCGACCGCCACAGGATGTTGCAGAGGCGTGTCAACCAAGACAGCCCCACAACATCCAGAGACTTGAGATACTCAGGGCGGATCTCATCCACCCCCGGTGCCTTGCCACCGAGGAGCTTGCAAACCACCTCAGTGACTTCGGCTTGGGTAATGGATGAGTCCACCTCTGAGTCACCAGCCTCAGTCTCCTCAGTGGAAGACATTACGGTGGGATTGAGGAGATCCTCAAAGTATTCCTTCCATCGCCCGACAATGTCCCCAGTCGAGGTCAACAGCTCCCCACCCACACTGTAAACAGTGTTGGCAGAGTACTGCTTCCCACTCCTGAGGCGCCGGACGGTTTGCGAGAATTTCTTCGAGGCCAACCGATAGTCCTTCTCCATGGCCTCCCCGAACTCCTCCCAGTTCCGAGTTTTTGCCTCCGCAACTGCCCGAGCTGCAGCATGCCTGGCCTGCCGATACCCATCAGCTGCCTCAGGAGTCCCGGAGGCCAACATGGCCCGATAGGACTCCTTCTTCAGCTTGACGGCATCCCTTACTTCCGGTGTCCACCACCGGGTTTGGGGATTGCCGCCACGACAGGCACCGGAGACCTTGCGGCCACAGTTCCGAACAGCTGCATCCACAATGGAGGTAGAGAACATGGTCCACTCAGACTCAATGTCCCCCACCTCCCTCGGAAGCTGTGAAAAGCTCTCCCGGAGGTGGGAGTTAAAGATCTCCCCAACAGAGTGCTCGGCCAGACGTTCCCAGCAGACCCTCACCATTCATTTGGGCCTGCCAGGTCTGTCCAGCTTCCTCCTCCGCCAGCGGATCCAACTCACCACCAGGTGGTGATCAGTTGACAGCTCAGCCCCTCTCTTCACCCGAGTGTCCAAGACATAGGGCCGGAGATCAAATGAAACGACTACAAAGTCGATCATCGATCTCCGACCTAAGGTGTCCTGGTGCCACGTGCACTTATGGACACCCCTATGCTCGAACATAGTGTTCGTTATGGACAAACCGTGACTAGCACAGAAGTCCAATAACAAAACACCACTTGGGTTCAGATCGGGGAAGCCATTCCTCCCAACCACGCCCCTCCAGGTGTCACTGTCGTCGCCCATGTAAGCATTGAAGTCCCCCAGTAGCACAATGGAGTCCCCAGTTTGAGCACCCCTCAGTACCTCTCCCAGGGACTCCAAGAAGGCCGGATACTCTATACTGCTATTTGGCCCGTAGGCACAAACAACAGCAAGAGCCCTCTCCCCAGTCCGAAGGCGCAGAGAGGCGACCCTCTCGTTCACTGGGGTAAACTCCAACACATGGCGGCTGAGCTGGGGAGCTATAAGCAAGCCCACACCAGCCCGCCGCCGCTCACCACGGGCGACTCCAGAGAAGTGGAAAGTCCAGCCCCTCTCGAGGAGCTGGGTTCCAGAGCCCAAGCTGTGCGTGGAGGTGAGCCCGACTATCTCTAGCCGGTAACTCTCAACCTCCCGCACAAGCTCAGGCTCTTTCCCCCCCAGCGAAGTGACATTCCATGTCCCAACAGCCAGCCACTGTGTCCAGGGATCAGTTTGTCAAGGCCCCTGCCTTCGACTGCCACCCAATCCACACTGCACCAATCCCCTACTGCTACCTCTGTGGGTGGTGAACCCACAGGAGGTCAGGACCACGTCACCTCTTCGGGCTGAGCCCGGCTGGGCCCCATGGGCAAAGGCCTGGCCACCAAGCACTCGCATACGAGCCCCCACCCCGGGCCTGGCTCCAGGGTGGGGCCCCGGCTGCGTCATACCGGGCGACATCACGGTCCTTGATTTTTTCTCCATAGGGGTTTTTGGTGAACTGCTCTTGGTCTGGCCTGCCACCTAGGACCTGTCTGCCTTGGGAAACCCTGACAGGGGCATAATGCCCCTGACAACATAGCTCCTAGGATCATTCAAGCACACAAACCCCTCCACCACAATAAGGTGACAGTTCTAGGAGGGGCCAGGTAAAACTTTACTCTGCAAAAATGAAGCCTTATATTAACTCATTTGTGCTATTATTTCATTCATTAATTCCTTTATTTATCTACTGTTTTTTGTTTGTTTTTGCTGTTTTTTTTTTTTGGTCCAGTGGTTAATCATTATCGGTCTTTCTTTATCAGTCCTGCTGTAACATTTGAATTTCCTTTTGTGGGATTTATAAAGTTTCTCTATCTATGCTGCCTTCAAAATAACATCTTTTCCAGGGATATTTCAACAAGACAATGCAAAACCAAATTCTGCACAAATTGCAAAGGCATGGCTGCAGCAGAAGAGGGTACCTGTCCCCAGTAGAGAATTTGTGGTAAATTTTAAAATGAAAAATATGATGACAAAGAAGCCTTAATTTTGCCACATGTACACTCAAGCACAGCAAATGTTCCTTCCTCTGCATTTAGCCCATCTGAAGCAGTGAAAAAAAAAAACACGTACAAAGAGCAGTGGGCAGCTATGCTACAATGCCCAGGGAGCAGTTGGGGGTTAGGTACCTTGCTCAATGGCACTTCAGCCATGTATATAGAGGGAGGGGAAAGTGCTTTTCATTCACTCACTCCCCTCACATTTTTCCTGCTGGTCCAGGGAATCAATCCAGTGACCCTTTAGGCCCAAGCCTGTTTCTGTAACATTTAGGCCATGGCTTCCCCCAAAGATTACCCCATATCATTGCACACCTCTTTGCAGGAAGAAGAGGACAAAATAACACCTGATGTCACTTGGTGTCTTCAGTCCCTGAACATCTTTTAAGTGTTGTGAAAGGAATGGAAATATCACAAAGTGGTAAATGCTTTACTGTCCCAACTTTTTTGAAATGTGTTGCAAGAATCAAAATTGAAATGGGTGCTTATTTAAAAAAAAAATCATGAGGCAAAACATCAAATAATGTGTTGTATTGTTTTGCATGCAATACAGCTCAAAGATTATTACCTCACCTGTGATGGAGTAAGCAGGGCAAGGAATTGTAATCTGTTTGTTCGTTTGTGTGTCTGTTAACAATCTAGCGTCTAGACAGTTGCACCGATTGACTGACTTCAAATTTTTAGGGTAGGTGGACAATGGTCCATAGATTACCTGATTCAATTTTGGGGGCAATCGGGTCAAGGTGAAGGTCACCAGAAAGGTCAACCTTTAGGTCAAAATAACATTTTCCATTATAACTCAAATGGTTGTCAATAGACAGATGTTTACTATTATCAGCATATAGGAACTCCCATATGGCCTTATGTTTGGCACCATGATCTTTGACCTTGAGTGACCTTGAAAGGTCAAACTCAAGGTCATGGATTTTCAGAGGGCTGTAACTTGAAAACGGTTGAGGGTAGACATATATTTACAATAAAGTGCCATATGGGCTTTCATTTGGCACAATGATCTGTGACCTTGAAAGGTCAAACTGAAGGTCATGGGTTTTCATAGGACTATAACCTGATAGCTGATGATTGAGAAATATTACCATTATCAACACACATGTATAAAATAAGTGCTGGGGGGTAAGGTTTGGTTTCCCTGGGAACACTTGTTTTACAAAAAATTTTCAACTTTAATTTCAATATACTGTTCCAACATCTTCTGATTTGTAGTTGGAAATGGTGAGTAACAAAGCATACAAGAACACTGAGGAAAATGTGTTATTAGTTATCACTGTTTACTATAATGTGATGGTAAAAGTAGCACACTGCTCCTCATTCTAATGCTCTCATGGTGCTGAACAGATGACAGTGCTTCAGCTCCACGGTTTTGGAGAGCTAAAAGAAGGCTATGGGGTGGAACTCGTTAATCATACATAGCTGAGTGGTATAACTGGTACCTCAATCCACCCTCCTCGAGCAGCCAGGGGAATATAAAGAGGTGCTGCCCATTTCAGAGGTTAGTGAAACTCACTCCATGCACATTAACTCATATTGCTCTCTCTCTTCGTTCAGGCCACCTTGCTGACACCAAGGTTGATGTGGAAAAAATTTGAGAGCCATTAATTTTCTGCTGACAGATGTGACTACCTTCACTGCCTCTGGAAGTTCACTGAAAGACCCAGATGCAGCCAGACCACAATGGAGTTCCACTGCTTCTGACTGGAGCGGACGCAGGATGAACATCTAAAGAATTGTTGGGGCAGATGTGCTTCATTGAAGAAGACCAAGAGTCAGGGCAGCCACTCCCCAAAACCTACTTCTTGGTCTGTCAGGGCCTCCTGTACCACCACACCAAGTGCCATAAATGCAGAGATCAAGAATTTCTGCCAGTGCTGCCTCCATTGCTAGTGCACCGCTCCCCAAAGACCTTCTCCTGCTCTGCTGGTGCCTCTCCTGATCATAGGTGTTTCCTTCAAGAAAGTGGGCATATATCTAGTGGGTCCCCTTCCACAATCTGCCCAGGGCCATGAGCATATCCTGGTCATTGTGGACTATACCACCCGTTACCCTAAAGTAGTGTCCCTATGGAAGGTCACCTCCAAGAACATTGCCAGGGAGCTGGTTCTGCTGTTTTCCCATATGGGGTTCCCCAAGGACATCCTCACAGACCAAGGTATGCCCTTTGTCTCAAAACTAATGGCAGATGTGTGTCAGTTGTTGCATGTCTGGCAGATTCACACATCTGTATACCATGGCTGGGCTGGTTGAGTGGTTCAATCAGACACTGAAGGAAATGCTGAGGCAAGTAGTGGGCAAACACAGCCAAAAACTGGGACCTTTTTCTCCCCTACATCCTATTTTCTGTCAAGGAAACACCCCAGGTATCAATGGGACTGACAGAATTTTTAGTCCTGTTCAGGAGAAGACCCTGGGGCCTCCTGGATGTGGCGAAGGAGGCCTGGGAGGAACAACCTTTGCCCTTCAGGACAACTATCAAACATGTCAGAGATATACTCCTCCTGCATCAGTATGGTGGCTCCAGTTGTGCACCAGCACATGTTTGACACCCAGGCCACACAGAGCCACCACTACAACCACTCTGCACAGCCCTGGGAGTTCCAACCTGGCAACAGAGTCTTATTACTTGTCCCCACTGTCAACTGCAAGTACTTTGCACATCGGCAGGATCCCTTTATTGTGGCTGAACATGTCAGGCCAGTGAACTCTCACCTGCAACAACTGGGTAAGTGAAAAGACACAGAATTATACCACATAAACCTTTTGAATTACTGGGTTGAACCCCTTTCACTGCTCTCAGCCCATTCTGTTGTGTCCCCAGAATCTCCAGGGGACTTGTCCAACTGGGAGAATAACTCTCCAACCGTCAAAGTCAGGAACTGGGAAGCTGTTGGACCAGTATGCAGATATGTTCACAGCAGAACCAGGTCAGACCCACCTGATCCAACAACACACCAAAACCACCCCTGTGGTTTTGATCCCTATCACATCCCAGAGTCCAGCCATCATGCAATTGAGGAGGTGGTGTGAATGCTGTGAGAACTGATCAAGGAATCCACCAGCCCCTAGTCCAGCCTTATAGTACCAGTGCTGAAGCCTGATAGAAGTCTAAGGCTCTGCAACAACTTTAGGAAGCTCAACACTGGCTCAGACTTTGACTGCTAACTCCTGCCCAGAGTGGATGATCTGGTTGACAGGCTCAGAGGGGCCTGATTTCATCTCCATCTTGGATCTCAGCAAAGGCTACTGGCAAGTGGTGCTGATGCCCCAGGCCCATCCAAAGATTTCCTTCACCACTGCATCAAGCCACTGGCAGTATAGCATCCTCTCCTTAGGCCTCCATGGGGCA
This sequence comes from Neoarius graeffei, assembly GCF_027579695.1. Lineage (NCBI taxonomy): Eukaryota > Metazoa > Chordata > Actinopteri > Siluriformes > Ariidae > Neoarius > Neoarius graeffei. The sequence continues at coordinate 77,635,977 of NC_083570.1, forward strand.
CTAGCAACCTTCCAAAGGCTCATGCTGCACCCCCAGCATGAGTGTGCCACTGCATATCTGGATGACTTTATCCATTCTTCCACCTGGGCTAATCACCTACGACACCTAAAATCTGTCCTAGGGGAGCTGAGGAAGGCTGGGCTCACTGCTAACCCCCAGAAGTGCCACCTGAGGCTGACCAAGGCACAGTGCCTGAGATACCACATTGGCTGGGGGCTGCTAAAACCACTGGAGAAGAAATTTGAGGCCTTGCAGAAGTACCCCCAGCCCACCACCAAGTGGCAGGTATGTGCTTTCTTGAGGCTGGCTGGATATTACTGCGGATTTGTGTGTAACATCTCTCTAGCCTTTCCCCTCTCAGACCTCACCAGGAAAGTGCAGCATGACAAGGTATGATGGACCACCATGGCAGAGAGGACATTCCAGGCCCTGAGGAAGGCCCTTATCACTGCCCCCATCTTCCAAAACCTGGACTTTGACCTCCCCTTCATCATATATATTGACACTTTGGAGATAGGCCTGAATTCTGTTTCTTTTTTTTTATTCAAATATTCATTCTGTCAGTGGTGCCTGTCATGACTGCCACAGTGTGTGTTTGTATGCTCTGTGTGCTCTGTTAAATGTCTGTGCTTTTAATTGATTGACATGCAAGAGCACTGAAATCATAGAGGGTGAAGACCTTCCCATGCTGTATATCAGCTGCAAACTGTAACCAGCAGAGAACTATGCAGCTGTGGAAAGAGAAGCCCTGGCCATCAAGTGGGCAGTAACCGAGCTCAGGTATTACCTAACTGGTCATCATTTCACCCTGGTCACAGACCATGTCCCATTCTGGTGGTTACTCACTGGTTCTTGTCTTCATATGACTTCTTTTTCCAGGTTCAGCACAGATAAAGGACCCAGCACAGGAATGTCAACAGCCTCTCCAGAAGCTACAGCCTCTGGGCTAAGCATTGGAGGACAGTAGGCTCAGAGCTAAGGGGGGAGAATATGACAGTGGCCAGAGAAAACTGCCACAAAAGCAGTGCACTGCTCCTCATGCTACCTCTCCCATGGTGCAGAAAAGGCACCAGCACTTCAGTGCCACTGTTTTGGACAGCCAAAAGCAGTGTGGATACAGGGCAGGGTGTACTGATCATACATGGCTGGAGCAGTATAATCAGTGTATCAATCAAACCTTCTTGAGCAGCCAGAGGAGTATAAAGAGGTGCTGCACATTTCAGAGGTTAGTGATGCTCACTCCATGCACATTAACTTAGTATTGCTCTTTCTCTTCTCCCTTGTTGACACCAAGGATTATGTGGAAGAAGACTGAGAGCCACTTATTCTCTGCTGGTGGATGCAGCTGCCTTCACTGCCTCTGGCAGTTCACCAAAAGACCCAGAAGCAGTCAACCCCCACACCGCTGGCCAGTTCTGACCATCGGGCACATCAGCTAATCCCATGCTTCACTTCCCATGCACTTACTGAACCCATTTTCACTAAAAACTCAGTTTTTCCATTAAATCTCTGGGTTGTATGTCCATGTTCTCCCCTGCCAACACAGCCAGTGCCACACCTATTAGTAGGATTTTGTCACTTTTAATTATTACAATTATTGAACTAAGCTGAATGCTTCACTTAATCCCATCACCCCAATTTAAATTTCTTTAACTGCCTAGTATTTCAACCAGATGATATGATTGCATGTTATTTAAAAGAATGGGGGGGGATGGGGGGCCAACATAGTCACTGGATGCTGGTATGGATGAGCTCCATACTGGATCTAAAACATCCACTGAGTGGCGCAGACCTCAAGTCCTACTTTGACCTCCTCATGGTGCCACCTGGATTAAAACTGGCAGGAGAGGACAACTGTGGGTACCTGGTGCAGTGTAACCAGGTTGCTCTGGGCAGATGGGGTTTGTCAGCCATGGTAGGCAACCTATCTAGGAGAAAGGCACTCCTCCGATATAAAACCTACAACCCTAGGACCTTGCTGTCACCATCCCAGCTTGCTAGGCCATGGCAGATGAACCCCGGGTGTAAAGGGTGGGGCCAGTCCTGCGCACACTGTACTTCACCTACAAAACTCCATTGTGCAGCCTGAAGGATGTGTCCACATCCACGACTACCAGCTCTTCCAAGACCTGTAGCAATGGGAAAGGGGTGAAAACAGCAGGTGGAAGATGACTCTGGAAGCCACAATCCCAATCCTGCATACAGGCGGTTCAGAACACTGGTCACCTGATGTTGACCCAGAGACAACAACATCACTCGGCAGCACCCTGAACAACCAAGCAGCCTTTTCTAGGGATAGCATTGCTTGCTCCACATGGAGAAGGGCCTAGAAAAGATGGTCTAAAGAAAGCTTATCTCCTGTACACTCTAGTTGGCTAGCCAGTCAACGGGCATCTTCACAAGTGGCCGAACAAGAACAAAATCAAATTCAAAGAAGAATCGTTGCACATTCATGAAAGTCGCATGCTGGAACATCAGAACCATGCTTGACTCAGCTGTCTGCAGTCATCCAGAATGTCACTCTGCTCTTATTGCACATGAACTGTAACATCCAGATGTTGACATCGCTGCTCTCAGTGAAGTCTGATTTCCAGAGGAAGGCAGCCTCAAAGAACACACATTGCTGGATACACACTCTATTGGTCAGGCAAACCATCAACAGAGAGACGCCTCTCTGGTGTCGGTTTCATGTTTAAACTAAATTGCTTCCAAGCTTGAAACTCTGCCAGCTGGTCATTCTGACTGCATCATCCCCATGTACCTCCCACTCAGTATGCAAAAGCACACCATGCTCTTTAGTGTGCATGCAGTAACCTCCAGAGCAAGCTCCCAGAGATCCAGAATGAGTGGTGGCCCAACCTTGCAGAGAAAACCCAGCTGTGTGCAGACACTGGTGACTATAGGGGTTTTTATGAAGCTCTCAACAGTATATGGCCCCATACACCAGGCCCAGAGTCCTTGATGCAGCTCAGATGTCCAGGCCCTTCTGACAGACAAGGCATCCACCCTAAGCCATTGGTTTGAACACTTTCAGGCCCTCTTCAGAGCTGACCACATTGTCCAGGACTCTGCAATTCTCCACATTCCTCAACAACCAGTGAAAGCCAAGCTAGATGAGCCATCCACCCTTGAAGAGACCTTCAAAGCCATAGAGCTGCTAAAGAGTGGCAAGGCAATAGGAGTTGATGGCATTCCACCAGAGATTTGGAAGCATGGGGGACCTGCGTTACACACCAAACTCCACGAGCTTTTTGCCTGTTGCTGGGAGCAGGGCAAGCTACCACAAGACCTCTGCGATGAAGTCATGATAATCACCCTGTATAAAAACAAAGGGAAAAAATCAGACCACTCCAACTACCAGGGGATCACCCTGCTCTCCATTGCTGGTAAAATCCTTGCTTCGATACTGCTTAACAGACTGGTACCAACTATCACTGAAGACCACCTCCCAGAAAGCCAGTGTGGATTTAGTCAACAGGAGTACAACAGACATGGTGTTTTTCCTCAGACAGCTCCAGAAAAAGTGGCGGGAACAAAACAAGGGGCTGTATGTAACATTTGTCGACCTTACGAAAGCGTTTGACACTGTAAGCAGGAAAGGATTGTGGCAGATCATGGAGTGACTCGGCTGTCCCCAAAAGTTCCTCAACATGGTCATTCATCTGCATGAAGATCAGTGATGCCAAGTGCGACTGACCAGCGACCTATCGGAGCCTTTCCCCATCACTAATGGGGCAAAGCAGGGTTGTGTCCTGGCACCAACTCTCCATCATCTTCAGCATGATGCTCAAGCAGGTCACTAAAGACCTTGACGATGAAGATGTTGTTTACATCATGCACCATCTTGACGGCAGCCTGTTCAACCTCCAGGCATCTACAGGCCCACACAAAGACCCATGTACAACTGTTCCAGGACCTCCTCTTTGCATACGATGCCACCCTTGTTGCCCACTTGGAGAGAGCCTTACAGCGCATCACATCCTGCTTTGCAGAGGCTGCCCAGCTCTTCAGGCTAGAAGTTAGCCTAAAAAAAGATGGAAGTCCTCCACCAACCTGCACCTTGGGAAGAATACTGCCCTCCCTATATCATTGGCAAATCAGAACTGAAATCAGTACAGTAGTTCACCTACCTGGGCTGTACCATCTCATCAGATGCCCGGATTGACAAGCAACTTGACAATAGACTGGCAAAGGCTAACAACGCATTTGTGTGGAACAATAAGCACCTGAAGAACAGCACTAACATCCACGTCTACAGGGCCGTTGTACTTACTACCCTTTTATATGGCTCTGAGTCATGGGTCACTTACCATAGCCACCTCCGACTCCTTGAGCACTTCTATCAGCACTGCTTTTGCACCATCCTAAGCATCCACTGGAGTGACTTCATTACAAATGTTGAGGTCCTCGAGCGGGCGGGGGTCTCCAGTACTGAGACCATGCTGCTGAAGTTTCAGCTCCGTTGGGCAGGCCATGTCTCCAGGATGGAGGATCACCACCTGCCCAAGATCATCATGTATGGCAAGCTCTCAACTGGCCACTGCAACAGAGAGGCACCAAAGAAATGCTACAAGGATTGTCTCAAGAATTCCCTCAGTGCCTGTCACATTGACCATCGCAGTGGTCTACACTTGCCACAGACTGTGGCAACTGGCATCAGACTACTAACAGGGCTGTCTCCTTGTTTTGAGAACACCCATAGGGCCACCCTTGAAGAAAAACAGAGGAAGAAACGTGCAGATGCAACAACTAACCCCGATCAAACCTACACTTGCCGCCACTGCAATCGCACCTGCCAATCCTGTATTGGCCTTCTCAGCCACGAGCATGCCTGCAGTTGACGTGGACCATCACCACCTTAATCTTCATTTGCAAAGCCAAGCCAGAGAGAGAGAGAGAGATAGAGAGATTTAAAAGAATATTTAAATTCTTACAGTAGACTGCTATGCTTAATCCATGACTGTTTCATAGTGTTTCTCACTACCCTTGTCATACTCACCATGTTGTCCTACTCTTTATGCTTCATTTATCACAATCTATATTATCTATAGTCCCCAAACAGTTTAAGAAATTAATCATCTGCCACACTCCCTGACTCACTTGCAATTATTAATCAAGCCAGATTTTCATGACTGAATGATCAACTGAAAAGAAACTGTTGCTTCATTAGCTTATTGGGAGGTTGTGTGTGTGTGTGTGCGCACACACGCATGCTGGGTAGCTTGTTTGGGTCCACTTGTCCTCCTAGAAGGGACTTACTGCAAGTCATCCATCCATCCACTATCTGTAGCCACTTATCCTGTGCAGCGTCGCAGGCAAGCTGAAGCCTGTCCCAGCTGATTATGGGCGAGAAGTGGAGTACATCCTGGACAAGTCGCCAGGTCATCATAAGGCTGACACATAGAGACAAACAACCAGTGACACTCACGTTCACACCTATGGTCAATTTAGAGCCACCAATTAGCCTAACCTGCATGTCTTTGGACTGTGGGGGAAACCAGAGCACCTGGAGGAAACCTACACAGACACAGGGAGAACATGCAAACTCCACACAGAAAGGTCCTCATTGGCCACTGGGCTCAAACCCAGGACCTTCTTACTGTGAGACGACAGTGCTAACCACTACACCACCATGTCACCCTACTGCAACTCAGTAGAAGGTTATTCTAACTGATCACCTTTTTTCCTATAATGAAAATTTTCAATTGATGTGTCTGGTCTCTTCTAGGATCAGAGTCCACATCCACATGCTATGAGGGCTCACTGAATGGTTTGAGAATGAAAATGATGTAACTCACATTCTTTCATCTTCAAAGTCAACAGATCTCAATCCCATCTGTGAAACCACCTGTGAAACAATTTAAGTATAATAATTTTCTCATTTGTTTAACTGGGTTCTCTTTATCTACAGTGGTGCTTGAAAGTTTGTGAACCCTTTAGAATTTTCTATATTTCTGCATAAATATGACCTAAAACATCAGATTTTCATGCAAGTCCTAAAAGTAGATAAAGAGAACCCAGTTAAACAAATGAGACAAAAATGTTATACTTGTTCATTTATTTATTGAGAAACATGATCCAATATTGTATATCTGTGAGTGGCAAAAGTATGTGAACAGTTACCAGAAATGTTTAGTTGCAGTTATTGCTGCACAAGGGGGTCATACCAGATACTGAAAGCAAAGGATAGATAGATAGATAGATAGATAGATAGATAGATAGATAGATAGATAGATAGATAGATAGATAGATAGATAGATAGATAGATAGATAGATACCCCCACACCCCTCAGGCTGTGCGCACCAGCATGCGTGCCGTGAACAAGGTGCACCTGTCCTCAATCAGTGAACTAAAGGTTGGACTATTTAAGGACTGTGCTTATGGTTATGCGAGGCGAAGTATTACGCCGCATTCAGTGTGCATTACCAAGCCTTGTTTTCCATTTTTGTGATCTTCCTGGTTCCTTGACTCTTGTTCCCGATTCTAGTTCTTGTTCTCATTTTGCGTCTGATGTCCTGTTTGAGCCTCGATTGACCCTTTTCCTGTTTTCACGTTTATGACCTTGCCTGCCAATTTGGACTGTTTGTTATTGTAGTGGTTCAATACTGGTGGGTGGAGCACAGAGGACGGCAGGACAGAGATCAGGTTCAACTTATCATTTATTGTTACACTTTTCAGTTTAACAATTACTCAAACAGACACACACACGACGGGTGTCTCGTTCAGGGTTGAGCTCCTCTGCTCTCTGCTCTCCCTCCTTATATAGGGCATGGTCACTGGGAAGACACACAAACACAGGTTAATTGCTCTCAGGTGTAGTGACTCTGCCACTTACCTTCCCTGACTCCGCCCTCCTGTCACAGACCGGCGCTTGACCATGCCCCCGCTGCCACATACCCCCACTGCCCGACTCAGGCCGGGCGGCCATCCGGCCTGCAGCCGACTCCCCCCCCCTTGACGGGAGAGGAAGTCCGTCACGACCATCTGAGCCCCCGGCCTGTGGACCACCTTGAAAGTAAAGGGTTGGAGTGCCAGATACCAACGGGTGATCCGCGCGTTGGCATCTTTCATGTGGTGGAGCCATTGGAGGGGCGCGTGGTACGAACAGAGGGTGAAAGGGTGCCCCAGCAGGTAGTACCGGAGGGCAAGGACCGCCCACTTGATGGCCAGACACTCTTTCTCTATGGTGCTGTAGCGCCCCTCATGCACCGACAGCTTCCTGCTGATATACAGGACAGGGCGGTCCTTCCCCTCCCTCTCCTGGGACAAAACCGCCCCCAGCCCTCTGTCTGATGCATCGGTCTGCAACATAAAGGAGAGAGAAAAGTCAGGAGAGTGTAGAAGTGGCCCCCCACACAGTGCAGCCTTTACCTCCAAAAAAGCCCGCTGGCATTGCTCCATCCACTGGACCGGATCTGGTGCCCCATTTTTAGTGAGATCAGTCAGCGGGCTGGTGACGTCCAAATAATTAGGTATAAACCTACGATAATAGCCCGCTAGCCCCAGGAACTGTCTCACCCCCTTTTTGGTCTTGGGCCTCGGGCAGGCCACAATTGCTGCGGTCTTGTTAATTTGGGGACACACCTGCCCGTTGCCCAAGTGGAAGCCCAGATACCGTACTTCAACCCGCCCAATCGCACACTTCTTTGGGTTGGCTGTGAGACCCACTCGCCTCAGCGACCTAAGGACGGCCCGTAGGTGTTCAAGGTGCCTCGGTCAGTCATTACTATAGATGATGATGTCATCAAGATAGGCGGCCGCATAGGTGGCGTAGGGGCGGAGGACCCTGTCCATCAGCTGCTGACACGTAGCAGGCGCCCCAAACAGCCCAAACGGAAGTGTGACGAATTGGTGTAAACCAAACGGTGTGGAAAAGGCCGTTTTTTCTCGGGATAGTGGAGTCAAGGGGATCTGCCAATATCCCTTCGTCAAATCCAGTGTCGAATAAAAGCAAGCCATGCCTAGTCGATCGAGCAACTCGTCAATACGAGGCATTGGGTATGTGTCGAATTTAGACACCGCGTTGACTTTTCTATAGTCCACACAGAACCGGACCGACCCATCGGCCTTGGGTACCAAGACCACCGGGCTGCTCCAGTCACTGTGGGACTCCTCAACGATGCCCATTTCGAGCATGGTCTGAAGTTCTTCCCGAACCACCTTTTTTTTGTGTTCGGGTAGCCTGTAAGGGCGGCTATGCACTGCCACCCCCGGGGGCATCTCTATGTGGTGCTCTATGAGGTTAGTGCGACCGGGCAGGGGCGAGAACACATCCAAAAACTCGGCCTGCAACTGGGCGACCTCTGTGAGTTGGGTCGGGGAGAGGTGGTCTCCACAGGGGACCGGAGAGGTACGTGATGCCAATGCCCCCTTTTGAACCTCCAGCCCCAGCTCCGCCTTCTCCAGAACCACCGACACCAACACCACGGGGACCTCCTCATTCCAGAGTTTAAGCAGATTGAGGTGGTAAATCTGTAGCACCCCACCCCTGTCCGTTCGCCTCACCTCATAGTCAACGTCCCCGACTCGCCATGTGACCTCAAAGGGTCCTTGCCACTTGGCGATCAATTTGGAGCTCAATGTGGGCAACAGTACGAGTATCTTATCTCCTGGTGTGAACTCCCTAAGGCGCGTACCCTTGTTGTACAGGCGGGCTTGCCGTTCTTGGGCCTGCCGCAAATTCTCCTGGGTGAGCGTGTGGAGTTTTGCATGCAGGTCCATAACGTATTGAATTTCGTTCTTACTTTGTGAAGGTCCCTCCTCCCAATTTTCCCGCAGCACGTCTAGAATGCTGCACGGCTTATGCCCATATAATAATTCGAACGGGGAGAACCCCATGGAGGCTTGGGGGATCTCTCACACTGAGAACAACAAGGGCTCGAGCCACTTATCCCAATTACGTGTGTCCTCACTTATGAATTTTTTAATGATATTTTTGAGGGTGCGATTGAACCATTCCACTAAACCGTCCGTTTGTGGGTGATACACGCTGGTGCGGATCGGCTTAATCCCCAATAACCCATACAGTTCGGGCAGTGTCCGTGACATAAATGTGGTACCTTGATCAGTCAGAATCTCTTTCGGGATTCCAACTCGGGAGATAACGCGGAAGAGCGCCTCTGCAATACTGCGTGCTGAGATATTGCGCAGAGGCACTGCTTCCGGGTATCGCATTGCATAGTCCACCAGGACTAATATAAAACGGTACCCTCATTCTGACCAATCTAATGGCCCGATGAGATCCATCCCAATTCTTTCAAACGGGGTCTTGATTAAAGGTAGAGGGCGCAAAGGTGCTTTTGAAATGGCCGCTGGATTTACTAACTGGCATTCGCGGCACGCCGTACACCACCTACGGACATCGCCGCGAATCCCCGGCCAATAGAATCGGGCCATTATTCGGGCTAGTGTCTTATCCTGCCCTAGGTGTCGAGCCATGGGATTAAAGTGAGCCGCCTGGAATACCAATTCCCGGTGGCTCTTTGGAATTAAAAGCTGCGTGACTCGCTCTTTCGTCTGAGTGTCCTGTGTCACTCGATATGATCTATCCTTCATAATTGCGAAGTAGGGGAAGAACTGGGGCGTTCGGCGGGAGCGTTTGACCATCGATTACTCTCACTTGGTCAAACGCATGTCGCAGAGTCTCGTCTCGCGATTGTTCTAACGGGAAATCTGCGAGGGATTCCCTGAGAGAGAGAGGAGGAGCCTGGGGCTCCTCACTCTGCCGCGGAGATGACGTAGATGGCTCTGTGACAGCTGCTCCTGCCAAAGTGACACCTGGACCTCCCCCTGCTAAATGGCAGGACCCACTCTCTACTAAGCATGTCATTAAATCCCGAAATCCCGGCCAATCGGTCCCCAAAATTAAGGAGTGGGTAAGGCGAGGATTAACCGCCGCCATCACTATAAATTTTTCCCCTCGGAAAAAAATGTGGACTGACACCAAAGGGTAACTGTGAACATCCCCGTGCACACACAACACCTTCACCCCCTGTGCTCCCCCCAATGCCTCATTTTTCACCAGGCTTTGGTGAATTGAGGTCTGATTACAACCAGAATCCACCAACGCCTGATATGTATCCCCTTGGATACTCACTGGTATGCGATATGCTCCGGCCCGATCGAGGGCGGCTTCCGGCACGTCAGGGATCCGAACCACTGCGCCCACCTCCATTGCTGTGCACTGCTGTTGGAGGTGGCCCGGTTCCCCGCAGCGCCAGCAAACCGGCCCGGGCTTCCTCTCTCCACCAGTGTTCTGGGGCTCACTCACCTGAGGGGGGGGAGGGACAGACACAGAAGGGAGAAATGGGAGGGCATCGCGGGTGCGGCAGGCCGGCTGGGGTGGTGCCAGCCCCCGCCTCCGCGGTGGGGGAATGGGGCGAGGACGGGACACAGGAGGAGGGGGAGAGAGAGAGAGAGAAGAGGAGAGAAGAAAAGAGGCTGTCTGCTGTCCTGCCACTGGAACAGCTGTCAAATGGTCCTCCGCCAGCTCGATGGCCTGATCTAGCGATGCCGGGCGGTGGCACTGGACCCACTCTGCCGTTCCTGCTGGCAAGCGCGCGATGAACTGCTCCAGCACCACCTGATCAACAATTTCCTCGGTGTCGCGGTTGTTGGCCCTCACTCACTGCCAGCAGGTGTCCCGGAGTTGCTGGCCAAATGCAAACGGCCGGCCGACTTCCTCCAAGCGCAAGGCGTGGAAGCGTTGGTGCTGCTGTTCCGGGGTGTACCCCACACGCTGGAGGATGGCCCAGCGGAGGTCCGCGTAGGCCAGCCAGCGGTCGGTGGGGAGCTGTAGCGTGGCCAGCTGCGCCTCTCCCGTTAGCAGAGGGAGGAGGCGCGCCGCGCGCTGCTCCATCGGCCACCCCGAGGCCTCTGCGACTTGTTCAAAGAGCGTGATGAATGCCTCGGGGTCATCCTGCGGACCCATCTTGGTTACAGTGAGGGGGGATGGGCCCGCGGTGGGAGCGCTGGTGGACCCCGCCGATGCGAGGAGGTGCCGGAACGCCTCCCGATCCTCTTGCTGGGCCAGCACCAGGGCCTCGAAGCGCCGTTCTTGTTCCTTGCGGAGGGTGATGAGCGCCTGGTGCTGGCTTTGCTGGGCCGTGGTGAGGGCGTGGACCAGGTCGGCGAATGGGGAGGACTCCATGGGGCTGATCGGCTGCTGTACTCCACAATCAACCCGGGTTTCGGCACCACTGTAGTGGTTCAATACTGGTGGGTGGAGCACAGAGGACGGCAGGACAGAGATCAGGTTCAACTTACCATTTATTGTTACACTTTTCAGTTTAACAATTACTCAAACAGACACACACACACACACACACGACGGGTGTCTCGTTCAGGGTTGAGCTCCTCTGCTCTCTGCTCTCCCTTCTTATATAGGGCGCGGTCACTGGGAAGACACACAAACAGGTTAATTGCATTCAGGTGTAGTGACTCTGCCACTTACCTTCCCTGACTCTGCCCTCCTGTCACAGACCGGCGCTTGACCATGCCCCCGCTGCCACAGTTGTGTTTCCTGCACTTTATGTATAGATCACACTGTATTATAATAAACACTTGTGCATTTACATCTGCCTCTCTCCTGCACCTCATAGAATACTTTGCCATACAATGGATGTAGCAGCTCTGTTTCAATACATGATTCCCCGTCGCTTCCAGGTTTCCTTGTGCCTGCTGCTAGCCATATATTTCTGCCGTCGTACCGATGCTCACCCTCCTACACCCTACAAAGGAGATTATCACCTGGTTTGATTCCGCATCCAGTGTGAGGTTCTTTACAAAGCCTTCCTAGATCCCAAGCCCCCTGAACCTATCTGGGTAAGCTTTGTGTTGACATTCATTTCTGGACAAGCACGCAGATGGGTTGACTATCTAATTTGGGTGGAACACCCATGCCTTGGTAACTCTCAGACTTTCTTTGCCATGCTTGAGTTTATTTTTCATTCCTTTGTAAAGGAGGAACCCCTTGAAAATTTTTGGGGAGGGGCAATCGAGCCAGAGCCCGACCCAGCTGAGGAGGCCGGCACTCCAGAGCTCCCTTCTGTGGTCGACGCTGTCGAGGAGGCTGTTGCTCTAGAGCGCCTCCTAAAGGCAAACACTCCAGTGGCCGACTCAGCTGAGAAGAACTTTGCCCCAGAGCTCCTCCCAGTGGCTGATACAGAGACAGTAGAGGAGGCAGTCTCACTTGAGCTGGTTCCACAGCCAGAACCAGCAGTTGTTCCTAAAGATGTTCCTGTTCCTGCAGCTGTTCCTGTTCCTGCAGCTGTTCCTGTAGCTGTTCTTGTTTCTGCAGCTATTACTGTTTCTGTGCCAGCAGCTGTTTCCACAGTTGTTCCTTTTTCCATGCCAGCACCTGTTCCTGTGCCAACACCTGCTCCTGAGCCAGAGGTGGAGCCAGAGTCAGTGCCAGCGTCTGCTCCCATGCCAGAGCCAATGTCCGCTCTTGTGCCACAGCCAGCATCGGAGCCCACTCCAGAGCCTGTGCCACAGCCAGCTCCATAGCCTGTGCCGGAGCCCACTCCTGTGCCAGTGCCTGCTCCAGATCCAGTTCCTGCTCCAGAGCCTGAGCCCAGTCCAGAGCCCTCTACAGAGTCTGAGCCCAGTCAAGAGCCCTAGCCAGAGCCAAAGCCATCTCCAGAGCCCGAGCCATCTTTAGAGCCCGAGTCCAGTCCCGAGTCCATGTCGTCCACAGAACCAGAGCCCGAGTCCTCATTATCTTCAGAACCAGACCCCGAGTCCTCGTCATCTTCAGAGCTCGAGCCCAAGTCCAGTCCTGAAACAGAGTTGTCTACAGCACCCGAGCCCAAGTTCTCGTCGTCTTCAGAGCTTGAGCCAAATCCAGTCCAGAGTCCCCATTGTCTTCAGAGCCTGAGTCCAGTCCAGAGTCCACATCGAGTCCCGAGGTCAAGCCTACTCCTAGCCTAGAACCCAAGTCATGTCCAGAGCCTGAGCCCGAACCCCCACCGGGGCCAAGTATTATGGATTTTCACTCCCAGAGAGAGGTCTTTGGGAGGGGGTTCTGTCAGTCCTGCACGCCTTGGTGCGTGCACCTGAAGGCGTGCCTAACAAACTCCAGCACGCACACTGTGAACAAGGTGCACCTGTCCTCAATCAGTGAACTAAAGGTTGGACTATTTAAGGACTGCGTGTATGGTAATGCGAGGTGAAGTATTACGCCACAATCAGTGTCTATTACCAAGCCTTGTTTCCCATTTTTTGTGATTTTTTTCCCTGGTTCCTTGACTCTTGTTCCCAATTCTAATTCTCATTTTGCATCCAATTTCCTGTTTGCACCTCGATTGCCCCTTTGCCTGTTTTCATGTTTATGACCTTGCCTGCTGATTTGGACTGTTTGTTGTTTGTGTGTTTCCTGCACTTTATGTATAGATCACACTGTATTATAATGAACACTTCTGTGTTTACATCCACCTCTCTCCCACACCTGAGAGCAATCAACAAAAATATTGTAAACAAAGCAAAATATTTTAGATTCTTCAGCCACCTTTTTCTTTGATGACAGCCTTGCACACTCTTGGCATTCTTTTCATAATGCAGTCACCTGAAATGGTTTTTCAACAGTTTTGAAGGAGTTCATCCACATATGTTGAGCACTTATTGGCTGCTTTTCTTTCACTTGCAGTCCAATTCATCCCAAGCCATCTCAGTTGGGTTTAGGTTGGGTGATTGTGGAGGCCAGGTCACCCTTCACTCTCCTTTTTTGTAAGAACAAATTGCTGAACTGGTTCACTAATTTGCTGAGCATCTTTAGCTGGGGAGGCATGAAATCCTTGCCTAGGTATACCAAGGTGGGCCCTGCTGATTCAGAGGAAGTGGAAGAGGAAGCATATGCTGAGAGCACAGTGTAACAATTTTCAAACTTATGGGGAAATAGAGGAACTGGAAATAGGCTTCAGAACAGGTGAGTTCTTTTATACACTTTTCAGTGTGAGCTTAACACATGCATTGGCACACACATGGGGTGATGCTGCTCTCTCTCGTGTTCTTGACTGTCTGCAAGACACACAGAGACACAGGTTAATAGACAGCTAGTAATTTGACACAAGTGCACCTCATCACATGTTACCTGCTAGTTCAACCTGCCTCCTTGCCATTCACAGCTGACACTTGACCTCTGCTACCACATACTCTCACTGCCCAACTGAGGCCAGGTCCAGCCTGCAGCTGACACCCCCCCCCCAAAAAAAAAAAAAAGAAAGCAGGAGAGGTAATCTGCCACCACCAATTGTGCTCCTGGGCTGTGGACCACCTTGAATTTAAAGGGCTGAAGGGCCAGATACTAAAGAGTGATCCACATGGAGGCATCCTTCATGTGGTGGAGCCACTGGAGCAGGGCATGGTTAGAACAGAGGGTGAATGGGCAGGTAGTAGCAGAGAGTGAGAACCACCTACTTGATGGCCAGACACTCCTTTTCTATGGTGCTGTACTTCAACTCTCGCATGGACAGCTTGCAGCTGATGTACAGCACCAGATGCTCCTCCCCCTCCACCACCTGGAACAAAACAGCCCTCAGCCCTCTGTTCAACACATCAGTCTGTAAAACAAAAGGGAGAGAAAAGTCAGGAGGATGCAACAGCGGGACCCCACACAAAACTGCCTTCCACCTTTACTTGAGCAAAAGCCTGTTCGCATAGCTCTGTCCACTCTATCAGATCTGGCACCCCCTTTTTAGTGAGGTCAGTCAGCAGGCTGATGACATCCAAAAAGTTAGGCAAGAATCGTCTATAATAGCTAGCCAGCCCCAGGAATTGCCTCACCCCCTTTTTGGTCTTGGGTTGCAGGCAAGCCGCAATCACTGCAGTCTTATCTATTTGGGGATGCATCTGCTCATGACCTAAGTGGAAGCCCAGATACCATACTTCCACCCATTCAATTGCACACTTCTTCGGGTTTGCTGTGAGCCCAGCACACCTCAGTGTCCTCAGAACTGCCCTCAGATGTTGTAGGTACCACTCTCAATCATTACCATAAATGATTATATCATCTAAGTAGGCTACCACATATGCATTGTGGGGATGGAGATTTCAGTCCATGAGACAGTGAAATATTGCGGGAGCCCCAAACAACCTGAAAGAAAGGGTGACAAATTGGTGTAAGCCAAACGGAGTGGAAAAGGCCGTTTTCTCACAGGATAATAGGAGTCAAGGGGATCTGCCAATATCCCTTTGTTAAATTCAGTGTTGACTAAAAGTGAGCCACACCTAACCAATTGAGCGGTTCATCAATGTGGGGCATTGGATATGTCAAATTTAGACACTGCATTGACTTTTCTATAGTCCACATAGAACCGGACCAACCCATTGGTCTTGGGAACTAAGACCACGGGGCTGCTCCAGTCACTGTGTGACTCCTCAATTACTCCCATCTTAAGCATAGCCTGAAGTTCATCCTGAACCACACCTTTCTTGTGTTTGGGGAGCTGGTACAGGCAGCCACGCACCACCACTCCTGGAGGAGTCTCAATGTAGTGTTCTGAGGTTAGTGCAACCAGGGAGGGGCAAGAACACATCGGAGAATTCCTCCTGCAACCTAATTACCTGTGCTCTCTGGGACTGTGAGAGGTTTTTGAACTACCTCCAGTCCCAGCTACGCCTTCTCCAGAACTACAGTCGCCAGAGCCACAGGAACCTCTCTCCATGGTTTTAGGAGATTGAGGTGGTAAATATGATGTGTCACCCCTATCTGGCTGTTTGACCTCAGAGTCGACCTCCCCAATTCGCTGTGAGACCTCAAAGGGCCCTTGCCACTTGGCAAGCAATTTTGAACTGGAGATGGGCAGTAAAGTCAGGACTTTATCTCCCAGTGCAAATTCCCTTAGCCATGCCCCTCTGCTATACAGGCAAGATTAACATTCTTGGGACTGTAGCAAATTCTCCTGGGTTATGTGACTCAGTGCATGGAATTTAGATCTCTGGTCAAGAACGTATTGAATTTCATTTTTACTTTGAGAAGGCCCCTCCTCTTAATTTTCTTTAATGATGTCTAAGACACAGCAGGGCTTGCACCCATACAGCAATTCAAATGGGGAAAACCCAGTGGACGCTTATGGGACCTCACACAATGCAAACAATAGAGGGTCAAGCTACCTGTCTGAACTTTTAGCATCCCCATGAATGAACTTGTGAATCATGTTCTTAAGTGTTTGGTTAAATTGTTCGACCAGCCCACCTGTTTGCAGATGATAAACACTCATAGGAATTGATTTAATCCCCAATAATTCATATAATTCACGCAGTGTGCATGACATAAACGTAGTGCCTTGATCAGTCAGGATTTCTTTAGGAATCCTGATTTGGGACATAATGTGGAAGAGTGCCTCTGCAACACTGCATGCTGAAATATTGCGGAGAGGCACTGCTTCCGGGTATCATGTTGCATAATCCACAATGACTAATACAAAGCAATACCCGCATGCAGATCTAATGGCCTGATGAGAACCATGCCAATTCTTTCGAAGGGGATCTCCATCAGCAGCAATGGGTGCAATGGCACTTTTGGTGTGGCCACTGTATTTACCAGCTGGCATTCATGACATGCTGCACACCACCTGCGGACATCAGCGCAAATCCCTGGCCAATTGAAATGGGCCATGAGACAATTCAGTGTTTTATCCTGTCCCAAATGCCCAGCCATAGGATTATGATGAGCTGCATGGAATAAAAGTTCCCTGCGGCTCTTTGAGACCAGCAACTGTGGCATCTTTTCTTTTAGTGGAGCAGGTTAAGGCAGATTTTGCTCCAAATCATGCACTTTGTGATATAAGCATGAAACTTGGCACAATTGTTGCTGATAGGTCACTTTTTCAGAAAAAAGTGCTAGCCATGAAAAAAATTCAATATGGCGGCCATTTTTTCAAGATGGCCGCCAGATGTGTCCCTGTTTTGTGGTTTTGCTAAAAAAAACACAGTGCAAATTATGATATGAACATGAAATTTGGCAATAATGTTCTGTGTAGGTCAGGGGTGTCAAACCTGATCCATAAAGGGCCTTGTGGCTGCAGGTTTTCATTCCAGCCATGCAGCAGCACACCTGACTTGGCTCATTCAATCAACTGAACTGTCTTCACACAGTCAAATACTTGCAGCCACACCCACCCTTGATTAAAGGGTGGGTGTGTCAGTTGATTGAATAAGCCAAATCAGGGTGCTGCTGCATGGCTGGAATGAAAACCTGCAGCCACACGGCCCTTTATGGATCAGGTTTGACACCCCTGGTGTAGGTCATGTTATCAGCTAAAAGTGCTAGCCCCCCCAAAAAATCAATATGGCTGCCATTTTTTCAAGATGGTCGCCAAAAAATCCCCCGTTAGTGGTCTTGCTCTGGTGTCAAAGTACAAAAGATGAATTCAATGAAACATTTTTGATTTATTGCCATTATAATATTACATGCAGAAAAACAGAATGATTGCACAATTAGCCAATCTGGCATGATGAAAAGCCTATTTTTCACAGTGGATAATCTTGTGAAACCCTTACATTCCAATGCTTTTTTGGGAAAATTCCCATATCTTTCCTAAGCTCCAAGAGTTGTTTCTTGCTGATTGATCCTTCCATCAAATAGTCCCAAATGAATTGGTCACATGATTTTCCAGCATGCTCATAGGCCTTTCAGAGAAAAACAAGTGAACGAAAATAGTGCTAATGCTCAACAGTGAAAAATAACTTGGTCAAATCTATGACATCAACAAAAATATCCATTGCTGAGAGCTATCTTTTATCCCTGAACTGCTACCCCCCTTCCCCCAGCACCCAATTACACAGCTTTAGGTAGACAATGCCCCCTACCATAAAAATGGTTTGCCAGCTCTGATTTATGAATGGATATGTACCACTGTCCAAAGTGAAGTTTGGTAGACGATTTGAATTTGGATTACTTTGCCATTGCCAGCATGGCTAGGCCCAAAGTTCAGTCACTGTTCCTTGCTTAAAAATCTCACAAGGGCAACTGCACAGTGGAGTACACCCTATTCCAGCCTTCGGGATACTAACTCAATGTTTAGCTGACATTGAACCCCATGCTGAGTTTCACAGCAGTGTCTGTCACCAGTGTGCCCTGGTAGTGAGCGACATACAGTACACTCTCTTCTTATGCCCTATGAACTGCCAGAAGATGTGCCATTACTCGGCGTCCTCATAGTCTCATCTCATCTCATTATCTCTAGCCACTTTATCCTGTTCTACAGGGTCGCAGGCAAGCTGGAGCCTATCCCAGCTAACTATGGGCAAAAGGCGGGGTACACCCTGGACAAGTCGCCAGGTCATCACAGGGCTAACACATAGACACAGACAACCATTCACACTCACACACCTACAGTACGGTCAATTTAGAGTCACCAGTTAGCCTAACCTGCATGTCTTTGGACTGTGGGGGAAACCGGAGCACCCAGAGGAAACCCACGTGGACATGGGGAGAACATGCAAACTCTGCACAGAAAGGCCCTCGCCGGCCACGGGGCTCGAACCCAGACCTTCTTGCTGTGAGGCAACAGCGCTAACCACTACACCACTGTGCCGCCCTGTTCTCATAGTCCTGTTCCAGTAAGTGCCATTAATCATCCTCCTCATCCCCTTCCAGTTAGTGCCATTACTCAGTTTCTTCTGCCAAGAGCAACTGGTTTTGAGGCACCAGATACCCACCTTTCGCACCACCTCTATCTGCAAAATCACCCCTGCCGGCTCTGGAAGGCTAGGGTGGACATTTGACTGCCAGAGGCTGTGTGGTTCGCAAGCCATTTGGGATATTTTGTAAGCAATGAGAGCTCATTGCCATCCCGGCAATAGCAGTCCATTTTAGGGGCACACATGAGCACAACCACACAACAGGGATGTGCATCTGGCAGCCATCTTGAAAAATGGCTGCCATATTGAATGTTTTGGTCTGTTAGCACTTTCAACTGAAAACATGACCTACACAGAACATTATTGCCAAATTTCAGGTTCATATGACAATATGCACTGTGGCTTTTTAACAAAGCCACAAAATGGGTACGCGTCTGGCGGCCATCTTGAAAAATGGCCGCCATATTGAATTTTCTGCAGGGCTAGCACTTTTAACTGATAACATGACCTACACAGAACATTATTGCCAAATTTCATGTTTATATAACAATTTGCTCTGTGTTTTCTTAACAAAAACATGAAATGAGGAGGTGTCTGGCTGCCATCTTGAAAAATGGCCGCCATATTGAATTATTTTCGTGGCTAGCACTTTTTTCTGAAAAAGTGATGTATAAGCAACGATCATGCCAAATTTTATGCTTATATAACAAAGTGCACGATGGTTTGCTTAACCTGCTCTACTATTTAGTTTGAGTGTCCTGCATCAGTCAATTAAGCCTATCCTTAAAAATGGTAAAGTACAGGAAGGAAAGCACAATGTTAGGCTGGAGGATTTGGCCATCAATTACTTTCACTTGGTCAAAGGCATGTCTCAGAGACTCGTCATATGCCTGCTCCAATGGGAAGTCCCTTAAGGGCTTCCCCAGAGAGGGAGGAGGGCTCTCCCCACTCTGTGTCATGCTGACGCAGAGCTGACATGGGCATGCCTGAGACTGTCTCTCCAGCCAACATTGCGGCAGGATCCCCCCTTGATGTGCTACTGCAGGACTCATCCATTATTAGTTGTTTCATTAAGGTTTTAAACCCTGGCCAATCGGTTCCTAGGATCAGTGGATGAGTGAGACTCACACTAACAGTGATCTCTACACTATTTTTCTCCCTGGAAGTGGATAGTGATGGGCATCACTGGATATTTGTGTATATCACCATGAACACACTTAACCTTCACCAAAAGTGCATTTCCCAATGCCCTGCATTGAGTCAGGCTTTGATGTATGGAAGTCTGATTACAACCTGAATCCACCAAAGCCTGATGTGTACCCCCTTGAATACTCATAGATATCCTGTATGCCCCCACTTGATCAGGGGAAACCTGAAGTACCTCGGTGACGTGAACCAGTAACCCCACCTCCTTGTGGAAGCACTGATTCCCTGCCTTCCCTCCATGCTTACAGACCTGCCTGGGCTTGCTCGTAGTTCTGGTGGGCATTGATGAGTTCATCTGTGGAGAGAGGGGGTTAATGGCAGCACAGACACAGAAGGAAAAGGGAGAGTAGAAACATGGGGATAGACACAGGTGTGGGGAGCTGGCCCCCATTTCTGCAGGGCTGTGGTAGGGGAGGGGTGAGGAGAGGGTGGGGGAGAAGGAGAATGCAAAAGTGAGAGAGAGAGGAAGTTGTAGCACAACCTGCTTCTGGATACACAGTCAGATTATCCTATGCCAGTTGGATTGCCTCCTCCAGCGACATCGGTTGGTGACACCAGGTCCATGCTGACATCCTGCTCGGCAGCTGGGCAACAAACTGCTCCAGTGTCACTCACTTGAGGATGGATACAATGTCACCAACGGTCACTGCTGGAAGGAATCTTGGAGCTGTTGCATGAATGCTAACAGCTGGCCCACTTCGCTGTAAGCCAGCGAGTGGAAGCACTGGCGCTGCTCTTTGGGGTCATGGCTGACCCATTGTAGGATGGCTTGCTTCAGGTGGGGGTACTTCATCATGTTAGTGGCCAGGAGCTGTTGAGCCATGAGCTAGGCTTCCCCTGACAGGAGTGGCAGTAGGTAAGCCATCCACTGAGAGGTTGGTCAGGAGCTCTCCTCCGCAACATGTTTGAACAGCTCAAAGAAGGCATTGGAGTCATCCTGCAGCCCCATCTTCACCAGGTGGATGGGCACGCTGGCTGCAAGAACGACCGCTGGAGCACCTGCAGACTGGATCCAGCTCCTTATCGTCTGCCGGTCCTTGGCCTGGGCTTCGAGCAGAGCCTGGAAGTACCATCCCTAATCTACTGTCAGCATTTCAAGGGCATGCTGCTGGCACTTGATTTCATCAGCGAGCATTTGTAGGAGCACTCCAAGTGGTTCAGATCCCATGGCAGCATATATTCTTCAGTCCTGGGTTTTGGCACCAGTGTAACAACTCTCGAACTTATGGGGAAACAGAAGAACTAGAAACAGGCTTCAGAACAGGTGAGTTCGTTTCTTTTATTTAATACACTTCAGTGTCAGCTTAACACATACAGAGGTGCACACAAGGGGTGACACTGCTCTCTCTCTCTCATTCCTAACTGTCTGAAAGACACACAGAGTTGCAGGTTAATAGAAAGCCAGTAATTTCACACAGGCGCACCTTCACGTTACCTGCTGGTTCAACCTGGCTCCTTGCCATTCACAGCTGACCCTCAACCCTGCCCCCATTGCCACACACAGGTGCAGGTTTGATCCAGTGCTTTAAAAGATTGATGTGATATAATCTCATCATGTGTGTCTTTGCACTTACTGGGCTGTTACAGATGGTAGTTGGTGGCCCCTACTCATGGTGAAGGGACCCTGCCACCTGTCCAGGAATTTGCAATTTGTTGAAGGGACCAGTAGCAGCAATGTCTCCTGGCTGGACTTATTGGAATTGGGCTTGAGCATCATCTGGTGCTTTATATTGGGGGTTAATTTTTGTTAATTTGCTCCTGCATCTCCATACATACTCAACCACTATTTGGAACAGGGAGGGTTGCTCCTCCCAGGCTTCAAGGGCCATGTCAAGCAAAAGAGGAGCTCTTCCAAAGAGGAGCTTGAAGGGGGTGAATCCAGTGGAGGCTTGGGGCATTTTTTTAACCATGAACAGGATGTAGGGGAGCTAGAGGTGTTGCAGGCTCCCAGTTGGCCCCCTGAGGGGGTGTGAGAGTGCCAGTTGCATGATTTAAACATCAATTTTGCTGTGGGGGACCACTAGCAGGCCACAAGGGTGATTGCGGTGTTCAGTATGATAGTAGAGGAGCCCCCATGGATATGAAAGAATGCTGGGGCAGGGGGTGCCTGGGCTTTTGGCCCTTGCCTTCTATCAGGTGCACCTGTCCCCAACAGTGTTTTAAGCAGTTGTCTTTCTTTTGTTCCTAACCAAAATTATCCTCATGAGTGACCTGCTGAAACATGAGAAAGAGAGAGAATGTGACTCACCAGGGGGTGTAAGTCACTATCAGCATCCACACTGAGCCATAGGTGAGGAAGTCCATGTTAGCAGGGAAGCTGTGCTGTCTAGATCTTTGAGCTGCTTTGGTACATCTATCCCCTCTGTCCCCTTGAAGATTTCCAACCCACACCCTGATGGCATCCACCTCTCATGCATCCACATGCATGCAAGTCACTTTGACAGTATCACACAGGAGTGTTGGAAGGGCTGAGGGCTGGATGAGGGTGATCATGCTTCCTGAATCCAGGACGGCCTTCACTAGCTGTCCATGTAGCCACACTGTGATCGGGGGGGCTTTGGGGTGCATCGACAGAACAGCTAGCTAGCCAGGGTTTTCTGACCAGATTTTGGGGTGCTGGGTCAGGGTCAGTGGGCATATGCTTGTACAACAGCATGTAGCTGTGTTGTCAGATTTGCATGGCGCTGGGGAGTGTCAAACTAGGCCAGTTGTGGAGAGTGTTGTCATGTCTCCAGACCACCTTTCCTCTTGGTGGGATGTCCCATCTCCAGGGTGGCAAGAGTATACTCTAGAGCAGGGGTGTCAAACCTGATCCATAAAGGGCCTTGTGGCTGCAGGTTTTCATTCCAGCCATGCAGCAGCACACCTGACTTGGCTCATTCAATCAACTGAACTGTCTTCACACAGTCAAATACTTGCAGCCACACCCACCCTTGATTAAAGGGTGGGTGTGTCAGTTGATTGAATAAGCCAAATCAGGGTGCTGCTGCATGGCTGGAATGAAAACCTGCAGCCACACGGCCCTTTATGGATCAGGTTTGACACCCCTGCTCTAAAGACTCTACTATTTTGGCTGGAGCCATTGGAGTTCTCATACCCATGGCCTGAGCTTCTTTGGGAGGGAATGCCCTGAAGGAAATGGTCCATGACCAGCTGCCCCTTTACTTGGGTGGCTGAGGGAAGGTCAGGTTGGAGCCACTCACTGGTGGTGTGGAAGAGGGCATCCAACTGGATTATAGAGGTGAGGCTGGGGCTGTAGTAGAGCCCTGCACTCCTGCGGGAGTCCCGCGGAACCCGCGGGACCCGACGCAAAGCAGTGCGGTGCGGGACAAATTTTGAAAGCTCATTGCGGGCACAGGCAGGAGGGGGAGTGCACAATGTGGGAGCGGACGGGAGAGGTGATAAGCTGCAGTCCTGCTAACTAAAAACGTGTTTAAAATGAAATTTATAAATTATTAATTTATGTCTATCATATATAATTTGTGCTGGATATTTTATTTGGCATTAATAAAAACATTTTAAGATGCCTAAATTTGCGGATGTGGTCTAATCTCACGTACGTTTCCAATTCCTTTCTACTCTTCCATGTTTGAGATCTCCGATCATGGCAGAAGAGCAGAGCTTCTCTAGTGAAGCTCACAGTGCTTCAGAAGTAAGTGCTGCTTTAAAAAGAGGAAAATTCTGTCCCACGCAGACCTCTACTGTAGATATTTATGCTCAAATCCACTCAAAGTAGGGGGCGGGGCACCATCACGCTGTGTCTTTAAATTATATTAATTTCTTATAGGCCTACTTGTATTTCCTAGAATGTAAATGTGAGGAGTGACATATAAGCTACGTGCAATGTACAATATTCTTAATATCCACTGAGGATTTTGGTAGGTGTGTTGGGTATCTCTGTAAAGCCTCAGCTGCGCATGCCGCCTAGCAATGTGCACCCTCGCTACATGCGCTAGGTGAAGGATCGATCAGTGGAGAGCTCAGCTAAGCTCAGCATATTTAATTCTCCAAGCCAATGACAAGAACTTTCGTGAGAAATAACGCGAACGTCTGCATCATGCAAGATTTGTGGGTGGGAGCGGGACAAAATATGGCAGGCGCAGGCGGGAACGGGACAGAAAATCATAATTCTTTGCGGGAGCGGGCAGGAGTGGGACTGCACAATGCGGGAGCGGGCGGGAGCGGGACTGAAAATTCTGTCCCGCACAGACCTCTAGGCTGTAGTTCCAGTGATGGAAAGCCATTGTTTCCTGACAGGGAGACAGACCTCTCTGGGTTAGGATTTCCTCTTTTACCCCTTTTCCACCAAATCAGTTCCAGGGCTGGTTCGGGGCTAGTGCTGGTGCTGGTTCACAACTCGTTCAACTTGCGAGCCAGCTGAGAACCAGTTTGCTTTTCCATCGCTCACGGTGCCACGTCATTACATCGCTGTATACGTCATTACGTCGCTGTATATGTCAGTTATATCACTACGTTTGCTTAAACCTTGGTGCGAATATCGAAGCAAAAACAACACGGAAGAAGCAACAGCAGCAGCAACAACAATAATAATAATGGATGACTTCGCGTTTGTACAGCCGCTGCTTCTCATCTCTTAAAAATGGCAATCTTTCGCGGTCTTGTTATTGTTGTTGGTCTTAACAACTCCGCCCCCCCGCTGACGTAAGCAGTTCTTTCCTCTGGCCCAGCAGAGAGTTGGTGCTAGCCTGGAACTGTTTTTTCTGGCCCTAGAGCCAGTTCTTTGTCAGTGGAAACAGAAAACCCGGTTCCAAACTAAGCACTGGCCCTGAACCAGCCCTGGAACTGCTTTGGTGGAAAAGGGGCATGAGAGGAGCTGGTAATTGTCAACCAACACTGGGGAAGAGAGTTATAGGCCATTTGGGGTTCTCCTTTTAGCAGGGGTGCCAAGATCCCAGCCCATTCCTCTTCAGCCCAGTTATCCTGCAGTGTGGTCTTCTTGAAGACCTACAGATAAGACTCGATAAAATCGTGGGTGCCGAGCTTGCTGAGCAGACTGTGGGATTCCTGGTGGGGATAAGGGAGACATGACAGGGAAGGGCAAGGCCCTCCATGGCTTGGCAGCAAAACAGTTCCAGTGTGCCTGCCTGGAGACCATGGGACAACTTCTACATGACCTGCTGCTGCAGGCTGGTTTTAAGGAAGTGTTGGAGCAGGGGTTCCATGAAAGCAGGGGCTGTGTGGGTTGGGCCTGTGTTTATGCCTTTTTTGCCACCACTGTGGGAACTTGCAGCTGTGATGGACAGAACACTGACAAAGTCCAGGAGATGAAGGAAACAAGTACTACAGTGTCTTGGAAAAGTATTCACCCCCTTGGTGTTTGTCCTGTTTTGTTGTTTTACAAGCTGGAATTAAAATGCATTATTAGGGGGTTAGTACCATTTGATTTACACAACATGCCTATAACTTTAAAGGTGAAAATTGTTGTTTTATTGTGACACAAACAATAATTAAGATTAATAAACTGAAATCTGGAGTGTGCATAGGTATTCTCCCCCCCCCCCCCCCCCCAATAATTGTAGAGCCACCTTTTACTGTAATTACAACTGCAAGTCTCTTGGGGTATGTCTCTATTAGCTTAGCACATCTAGCCACTGATATTTTTGCCCAGTCCTCAAGGCAAAACTGCTCCAGCTCATTCAAATTAGATGGGTTGCATTTGTGTACAGCAAGCTTCAAGTTATGCCACAGATTCTCAAATGCATTCAGGTCTGGACTTTGATTAGGTCATTCCAAGATGTTTAAATGTTTCCCTTTAAACCACTCCAGTGTAGCTTTAGCAGTATGTTTAGGGTCAATGTCCTGCTGGAACATGAACCTTCATCCCAGTCTGAAACCTCTGGCTGACTCAAATAGGTTTTCTTCCAGAATTGCCCTGTATTTAGTGCCATCCATCTTTCCTTAGGTCCTGACCAGTTTTCCTGTCCCTGCAAATTAAAAATATCCCCACAGGATGATGCCGCCACCACCATGCTTCACTGTAGGAATGGTGTTCTCAGGGTGTTGGGTTTGCACCATACATGACATTTCCCATGATGGCCAAAAAGATCAATTTTAGTCTTATCAGACCAGAGAATGTTCTTCCATGTGTTTGGGGAGTCTGACACATGCTGTTGAGCAAACTCCAAATGTGTTTTCTTAAGCAATGGCTTTGTTCTGACCACTCTTCCATAAAGCCTCACTCTATGGAGTGTACAGCTTAAAGTGGTCCTATGCACAAATAATCCCATCTCCACTGTGGATCTTTGCAGCTCCTTCAGTGTTATCTTTGGTGCATCTCTGATTAATGCCCTCCTTGCCCAGTCTGTGAGTTTTGGTGAGCGGCCTTCTCTTGTCAGGTTTGTAGTGGTGGCATATTCTTTCCATTTTGCTATAATGGATTTAATGGTGCTCCTTGGGATATTCAAAGTTTTGGAAAAAATAATTACCCAACCCTGATCTATACTTCTCCACAACTTTTGTCTCTGACCTGTTTGGAGTGCTTCTTGGTTTTCATGTTGCTTGCTTTGTAGTGTTGCAGAGTCAGGGTCCTTGCAGAACAGGTTGATTTATACAGACATCATGTGACAGATCATGTGACACTTTGATTGCACATAGGTGGATCTTAATCAACCAATTATGTGACTTATGAAGTTAATTGGTTGGACCAGTTCTTATTTAGGGGTTTCATATGAAAGGGGTGAATACCTATGCATACTCCAGATTTCTTTTTTTTTTCCATCTTATTGTTTGGGTCACAATAAAACAACAATTTGCACCTTTAAGAGTGGTAGGCATGTTGTGTAAATCAAATGGTGCTAACCCTCCAAAAATCCATTTGAATGGAAGAATGTCACCCCTATGAACCTGACAAGAAGGCCGCACACCAAAACTCACAGACCAGTTTAACACTTTTTTTGTGTGTGTGTGTGTGTGTGTGTTTGTTTATCACATAATTCCATATAAGTTTCATATATCATTTCATGGGCTGCATGGTGGTGTAGTGGTTAGCACTGTCACCTCACAGCAAGAAGGTCTGGGTTTGAGCCCCGTGGCCGGTGAGGGCCTTTCTGTGCAGAGTTTGCATGTTCTCCCCGTGTCTGCGTGGATTTCTTCCAGGTGCTCTGGTTTCCCCCACAGTCCAAAGACATGCTGGTTAGGTTAACTGGTGACTCTAAATTGACCCTAGGTGTGAATGGTTGTCTGTGTCAGCCCTGTGACAACCTGGCAACTTGTCCAGGGTGTACCCCGCCTTTTGCCCGCAGTCAGCTGGGATAGGCTCCAGCTTGCCTGCAACCTTGTAGAACAGGATAAAGCTGCTAGAGATAATGAGATGTTATTTCATAGTTTTGATGCCTTCAGTATTGTTCTACATTGTAGTAGAACAGTGTATACATGCATGACTGTCAAAGCTGGTATTTTATCTGTACGAATTTTACACCCCACCACCCCCTTTTTTTTTCAAAACTGGAAACCTTTCTCCTGATAGTATCTGCATGCTGCAGTTTCTCAGTTCTTATCTGAACTGAGAACTGCTAAAAGTGCTGTCGTCCACTGTTGTTTTGCTCCATTGCTGGTGCTGGCTAATGAAGACAGCACTGTGTGTGTGTGTGTGTGTGTGTGTGTGTGTGTGTGTGTGTGTGTGTGTGTGTGTGTACATGAATTCTAATCTCATTCATGTCACATGATCAAGAATTGGATATTTATCTGATCTAGGACCACATATAAAATTAATTCAAATCTGATTTGAAAAGATTGGATGTCTGTGTCCACAAGGCCCTCAAAAAACAAACAAATACATAAATAGAAATAAAAAATAAAATTAAGTTACATTTTTAAAAAAAATCAGATCTGTGTCACATTAAGGGGGGTAACCCAGATTTGACTTACTTCAGCCTGGTAATGAGAAAATATCCTTTGAAATCCTCATCTTTTAATTAAATGTCAGTGCTTACTGATGTGTCTCTAAGATTCATGCATCTCTGTATGTTCATGCTGGGTTCTGATGATTTGTCTTTTTTAATATTTAAGAAAGCTCACAGTTTAAAATTTAATTCGTAGCTTACTACTCAGAAATAACCCTTTGCATGAAATTTGATTTAACTTCTAATAGACTCACTATGAATTGCAGTTTTTCTTCATCATTTTTCAGCAATTAACAACACAATTTTTCTTCAACATGAACCTAGGTTTCTTATAATGTAGTAGATGGAAATACATGTAAGCTTTGGTGTGTTTAGAGTTTATTTTATTTTTAAAAGGGACAGTGTACAAATTGAACATTATCCTTGTGGTAAGGACAGATGTCTGTACCAGGTTATAGCAGTACATGCTAATTTCTGCCTGTAGTCCCTTGGCAGGTGGATGTAATAAAAAAGATAAATAAAATGTACAGGAAATGTCACCAAAACTGTCATTAGAGCAATTTGTAGTGATTTAGACCAGTAAAATAGAAGTGGATAGCCTCATAAAGCATACACAGCAGCGTCATTTTTCACAATCACACACGCACGCACAAACACACACACCATAAGTTAAACGAAATGTGCAAGCCAGTGCAAATATGCATTATCCCATCCCACTACCCCCTCTTTACATAGAGTATAAGTTTTACCACTCCAACCGAGAGAGAGAGAGAGAGAGCGCAAGACATGCTCTCCAAACCACCAAAACTTCACATTTCAGTAGGTTTTACCCTCCCACACCTAATAGTCATACACAAGCATAATAAAATAAAATAAGAATTAAAAGAATAAAGAAATAAAAAAAAAAAAAATCCCCCCCCCCCCCCACACACGGGACTCTCCCATCCCTCACAATCCCCACACACCCACAAACACTAAAAAGTGCAAGATCTGCATACCCCCCACCACACACACACACACACCATTCAATAAAATGCCCTAACTATCCTTTTCTATCTGTGTGTGCATAATTGAGTTGATAATATCCATTTCTTTGTCAAATGTGAAAAAGACTTAAAATTTGTACAGGATATTAATTCTGTTGGGAGGTTATTCCACTGATTTGTGGCTACAGAAGAAAAAGATGATTTACCAAATGCAGTTTTTCATAGTGGGACACTACATTCCCCCCTCGACACTGATCTAGTGGCATGTGTTGATACCTCTGAGCATAAAGAAATAAATTGTTTCAAAGGTGGTGGTGCATCATTATGTATAATTTTAAAAAGCAGGCAGAGATTTGCATGCCTAATTAGATTTTCAAGGCTCAATATGTTATATTTACGAAGCACAAGACAGTGGTGGTAAGAACGTTTTCTCCTGGCATGGATCTTTATAGCACTTTTGTAAATTGAGCTGAGGGGTCTTAATACTGTTTTGCAGGCTTGTGACCAACTTGTGATGCAGTATAGAAAATGAGACATAATCATTGCACTTAAGTATAAACTAGATGCATCAGTAGTGAGAGAGTTGCGTATGTATCTGAAATTTGATAGATTGAACTTCAGTGTGTTACTGAGTTTTTTTACATGAGATTTAAAACTAAGAGTTGGGTCAAGAGTGATGCCTAGGTATTTAAACTCAGTTACATTCTTTATGGCTTGCCCGTTGATTGTGATTTCAGGATAGTTTCTGATTTTGGTTTTGCTTGTAAAGAAAATGGATACCATTTTATCAGTGTTTAAGACAAGACAGGAGCTATGCAGCCATTCTACAACCCTTTTCATTTCATTTGAAAGTATAGTTGCAACCTCAGATGCATTATTACCATGCACATACAATACAGTATCATCTGCATACATTACAATATTAACTCGGTCACATACACGTGGGAGGTCGTTAATGTAAATACTAAACAGCAATGGTCCCAAAATAGACCCCTGTGGCACCCCCATTTCACATGCCTTGGATGAGGTAAGTGCACTATTAACCCGCACACACTGGTAACAATCACTAAGATAAGATTTAATCCATTTTTGTGTGTCAACAGACAGATCGTAATTAACTAGTTTATTTATTAGTTTCTCATGGTTGACTGTATTGAAAGCCTTGCGAAGATCAATGAAGACTGCTCCCACCACCCCTCCTTGATCAAGATAATTTATTTTCTCAATGAAATAGCAACAGGCAGTTTCTGTGGAGTGCTTTTTCCTGAAGCCAAATTGCATTGGATGTAAAAGGCTATTATAATCAAGATGGTCTGTTAATTGTTCAACAACTACCCTTTCAAATATTTTTGAAAGGGCTGGGAGAATACTAATAGGTCTATAGTTGCATACTTCTTGTGCATTACCTGCTTTAAACACAGGTGTCACTATGGCATTTTTAAATACACTAGGGAAGATGCATTCAGCAATAGATTGGTTTACCAATTTAGTCAAAGGGGTAATTATGCATTCTTTATGTTTTTTTTTTATCAAGGCAGTGTCCATTCCATATATATCTTTTGCTTTACTATTTGTAAGTGTAGATAAAATCTTTGCAACCATTGACTCATTTGTGGGTGCCAAGGTAAATGAGGTTAATGAGGATGTAGCACTAATGGGTATTTGTGAGGTGCTTATTTTTCCAAATATCTGACCTAGCTGTTGCACAGAGTTTATAAACTAATTGTTAAAATGGGTTGCAACAGCCAAGCTATCATTTATAATACTACTGTTTATTTTGAGTTCTAATTTACCACACTTGCGATTTTCCTTTCCAAGAAGTTTGTCAATGTGTTTCCATAGTTTTTTGCTATTTTCTTTTGCATCTCTTATGATGTCAAGGAAAAAATTTGCTTTTGCCTTTCTGAGCTGTGTTACGACTTTATTTCTTAAACTTTTAAAAATTAAATTATCGGTAACCAACCTTGATTTTAAAAACGTTTTTAAGGCGGCATCTCTTTTCTTCATTAGGTCCCAGAGGTCATTGTTAAACCAGGGGAGATTTTGTTTTGATTTTGGTTTCTGTGTCAGTGTTTTAGTGTGTTTTAGTAATATATCTTTATAGGCTGTTACCAAGTCATTGAATGAATGTTCACATGATTTACTTCCAATAATTTAATTCCATTGTACCTGCTTTAGATCATGCTCAACTAATTTTAGATTTTTATTTGGAATGGAGGATATAGTGTTGTGACTTATAGAGTTGAGATTCCTATACCTTGACTTAGTTAACTTCCTGGCAGTCAGTGTGAGGTTGTGATCTGACAGACCAGTGACTAAGTTATAAGTTTTAATAATCCTATCTGGTTTATTGGTAAAAACTAAGTCTAATAACGTTTGTGACGAT
This sequence comes from Neoarius graeffei, assembly GCF_027579695.1. Taxonomy (NCBI): domain Eukaryota; kingdom Metazoa; phylum Chordata; class Actinopteri; order Siluriformes; family Ariidae; genus Neoarius; species Neoarius graeffei. The sequence goes on from NC_083570.1 coordinate 77,667,000, forward strand.
TTCGTAATTCTTGTGGGTTTACTAATCATTTGTGTCAGCTGAAAGGCACTGGCAATGCTCTTTATCTTCTTCCTGTGTGCATTATCAAGCCAGTTTAGGTTAAAGTCACCCATTAGCAGGATTTCTTTCCCTTCAAGTTGTTTAAGAACAGAGAAAATGCTGTCAAAGAAATAATTTGAAGCATTTGGTGGTCGATAAACTGCAAGTATAGCGAAAGACATTTCAGGTGACAGTGAGACACTAACCCCTACACACTCAAGATTTTCAACATGAATGTCTATTTGCTTGCATTGTATTTTCTCCCTTACATAAATCAAAACCCCACCACCCTTCCTCTTATTCCTATCTCTTCTAAACGTCTTATAGCCTGGAACATTAAATACAGCTACAGGAGTTGCTCGAGTTAGCCATGTTTCAGAGAGACACAGATAGTCCAAACTTGAGTCCATCAGCAAATGCTCAAGTTGTTCAGTTTTTGAGATGATGCTGCATATGTTTAAATGTCCGCTGAAGATGCCCTTAGGTTTTGTTTTCTTATTCCATATTACAGCGGCATGGTTTACAGTCTGAAACAGTTTGTTTTGTTTTTGTTTTAAAGCCTCGGCGGTTGTTCGCAGAGTGTTAAGTTTACATGAGGAAAGTTCCGAAGTCTGTATGAGATCAGCGTTATCCACAGTGTTTGTAGCAGTGATGTTGTTACCTCGTAACCCAGCGAGAGGAATGTCCAGGCTCATCGTTGATGTTACCACTAGTCCATGGCCTTGATCCAAAATGCCCAGGCTCCTCGTTGATGTTTCCGCACATCCATGAGGAGCGTGTCTGTCTAAAATCACCATTTATCACACTGTTTGTTGAAGCGTTGTTGTTGTTAGGCCTACCTCGTAACCCAGTGAGAGGAATGCTCATTGATGTTACTGTTGGTCCATGGCCTTCACCCATGGAAGTGGCCACCGTTGTTGTTATCGCACATCCATTGAAGTATAGGCCCTAGACTGTCCACCCGCTGCGGTTCTGCTGGCACTACGGGTCCAGGATTCAGATGAATATCTCCACATAACAGCAAAAATAAACAGAGCACAATGGAGTAGCTCTGCTTAGCTGGCACCGGGGTCGCACTCTGCCTACACCGTTTAACATTCTGCTCACACCAAGCTTGTCCATTTGCAAGGACGTTGGAGTATAGGATGTATTCACTCCATGAAGTCAACGGGAGGCTAGCCGCGTAATTCCCAGGAGTTGTAACGAGTGGAGATGAGCGTCCACAAGCAGCAGACCAGTTTCCCCACATTTGTGTAACCGTGAGGAACAGAACCAAAACGATCAAACGCAAGTAATCACTGATTTTTGAATTTTTGCAAGATAATTTCTGTAATGTCCAGTTTTTAGAATCATTTTGGTGATCAGGCGGTTTCCCAGATAGTTTTAGGAAAGGTGAAGCGGCAGCGCCTGCCAGTCTACCGCAACTACCGTCCGCCATCTTAGCCATCTTATCAATTCACCAAAAGTGATCCATGTGCATGCATGGCATCCTGGAAGAGGCCCAAACAATTATTGATTATGACTCTATCTGCTAGTAGAGTAATGGGCCATGTCCTTTGGGTGATAAATGAAAAATCTAGTCAATTTCTTTCAAAGTTAGACAGGAAAAATAGTTGGAAAATGTATGAATTATCTCAAAAATTGATTGAGAAAATTGATATCAATAATGTCCTGAATTTCTATTATGATAAAGATGGTCACTCCTTCTGCATATCCCCAGATATTACAATTTTGAAAAATGAAAATTTGTAGCCCTCACCAACCTACAACTGGGCAAATTAGCTCCAGATCACAGACAACATATAATTCATAGGTGTGTGAATTATTCAACAAAAGTCAGGCAACATGCAAGAAAAGTGTGAGAAAAATACAATAAGTAACAAGTGCTAATAATCTATGGCATTGATTGATCAACAGTAAGTGATCAATAATAGAGAATCATGACAAGGAGGAAAAGCATCAGCAATATTCCCAGCAAAGCAACTGCCTATGAACATCTCATCTCATCTCATTATCTCTAGCCGCTTTATCCTTCTACAGGGTCGCAGGCAAGCTGGAGCCTATCCCAGCTGACTACGGGCGAAAGGCGGGGTACACCCTGGACAAGTCGCCAGGTCATCACAGGGCTGACACATAGACACAGACAACCATTCACACTCACATTCACACCTACGGTCAATTTAGAGTCACCAGTTAACCTAACCTGCATGTCTTTGGACTGTGGGGGAAACCGGAGCACCCGGAGGAAACCCACGCGGACACGGGGAGAACATGCAAACTCCACACAGAAAGGCCCTCGTCGGACATGGGGTTCGAACCCAGGACCTTCTTGCTGTGAGGCGACAGCGCTAACCACTACACCACCGTGCCGCCCCCCTATGAACATCAATCTGAGAAAAGTTACAAAACAATTTGAAATCCATCAACAGTCAATATGATTGTTCACAAATGGAGATCATTAAAGGTGCTGGCCAGTCTTTACAAGTGGTAGCCAAGAAAATGAGTGCACTCCAAAAAAAAAAAGTCTAGAAAAAATATAAATCATCAAAACATCAACTACTTTGAGATGTTGTTCAAAAATGACTTAACTACATTATCTCAAGGTATGTTAGCTGAATCATGCTATTTTTTGTGAAATAAATTTGCAAATAAATTGTAAAAATTAAAGTGGAGTTGATGGGCGGCATGGTGGTGTAGTGGTTAGCGCTGTCGCCTCACAGCAAGAAGGTCCTGGGTTCGAGCCCCGTGGCCAGCGAGGGCCTTTCTGTGTGGAGTTTGCATGTTCTCCCCGTGTCCGCGTGGGTTTCCTCCGGTTGCTCCGGTTTCCCCCACAGTCCAAAGACATGCAGGTTAGGTTAACTGGTGACTCTAAATTGACCGTAGGTGTGAGTGTGAATGGTTGTCTGTGTCTATGTGTCAGCCCTGTGATGACCTGGCGACTTGTCCAGGTTGTACCCCGCCTTTCGCCCGTAGTCAGCTGGGATAGGCTCCAGCTTGCCTGCAACCCTGTAGAACAGGATAAAGCGGCTAGAGATAATAAGATGAGACAGTGGAGTTGGTCATGTGTTTTCCTTTACCAGAAGTTAAATGTATCTAAATTTAGAATCAATGCCAGTAACAATAATGAAAACCAGAGTTTGGAGCAGCATCCAAACATGGCTGCTACAGACTACACTTCCTAAGTGTCACTGCGCACCTGCTTTCCAGAATTCTGAAGGTGCACCTGTTTCCCATCCTCCCAGTAATTAGCCCTGCTACTTAAACACTGCAAACACATACTCTCATTGTGAAGTATCATTCTGTGTCTCCTTACCTGATCATACCAAGCTGTTTACTGATTTTCTGACTGCCCATGACTCTGACCCTGTTTCCTGTTTACTTTTGAACTCTTGTCATTTCTCTGATAATCTGTTCACACATTGACCAACCCCTGCTTGATCCTGACTCCATCTTTTGGCTCACACTTTGGATTTGACTTCTAGTTTGTGATGCACCCACTCTCCCCTGCATCCTGACAGGATACTTTGCCTCCATGGATGCAGCAGAGGAGGCAAAGTAGACTGCTTTCAATGCACAGGGATGATTGTTAGGAGAACATCAACAGATGTTAAGTGAATTGAACCCCAGAATATCACAACTAACAGCTGTTGTCTCTCAGGCCCTCCTGACATACCCCGCATCATCCGCGAGTGCTGCCACAATGGTACTGTGACCTGCAAAGTTCTCCAGGGAAGTTTCTGAGTGTAAGGTTTTTCTCCTCCAGTGTTCACTCTACTTCACTACTCTCATGGGTGCCACTGAGGAACAGAAAATCATGCAGTTCATCAATTTCCTCATGGGAAAGGCTATGAAGTGGGCTAGTGCTGTTTGGGAGCATGGTGGTGAGCACACTACTTCCTATGATCGCTTCATTGAATTATTCAAATGAGTTTTTGATCATCAGCCAGAAGGAGTTGAAGTAGGAGAAAGACTACTCATGATTTGGCAGGGAGAAAGGAGTGTAGCCGAATGCGCCTTGTAGTTCTGCAAGCTGATGGAAGGCAGTGGGTGGAATGAACCAGCTTTAAACACTGCAAAAAAGGAATTTCAAGAAAGTAAAAAAGCCTTGTATCAAGGAAATAAGTCTTATTTTTTGTCCAAAAAGAAAGTTAATCTTGTCAAGCGTGTTTTGCATTGGAAAAATAATCTAATTTTAAGAAAGCATGGCTGACTTTTTCTTAATAAGATATTCCAGCTACTTTTGAGCTAGAATAAACCAGTAACAGGGTATAAAAATGCTTTACAATAAAACCCAGTGGAGCAACAAGATTATTTGCCTCATTTTAAGAGTAAGACCACTTGTACAACTTCTCAATTTAAGAATGCCAAGAAACAAGAAAAATTAAAGGTTGTTTATTTTCATTTGTTTTGTATTCTCAGGCCACCTGAACCTGGCAGAACCTGCTGCTTCATATCTAACATATTAAGATGACAGCAGGCTAGCCTATACAACATGATGCAAATAACCATGCTGGCCAAAAACTGCATGGCTCATAAACAAAACAAAATGACCAAAAATGACCAAAATGAAATGACTCTTGACTCAACTGCATTCTCAATCACAATGTAGCAATGAATATGGTTTATGCAGTAGGATCCTGCAAACATCATCATAAAGACTGCTATTAATTAATTGATTGCTGATCTGCTGTTTTATCATTCAGATTAAAGTTATTTTGATACATGAAAAGAAGAAACAATCATGAAACAAACAAACAAAAAAACAGTCAACAGTTTGTCTATGAGAGATCAACACATTAAACAGTGTGCCTTTTACAGTTCATCAGATGAGGCTCTGTGTAGCCCAAGCACATCTCCCAGATAATATTTCATAGGAACATGTGTCACATCCTTGTGAGTATAACTGTAATATGGAGTGAAATCTACCAGACTATCAGCAGTTATGAGTTCAGTTGCTTGTGCCATGTTTGGAATCTCTATTGTATATGCCATGTAATTTCTATCATAATAAACAGTATTATGCTTCTGGAACTCAAAACAATATAATGATGAGTTAATTACATAGATATTGCTCACAAGTCCAAATTCAGGTAAATCACTGGAATTAACAGCAGTCACAAGTAATGTCTTCTCCCGTATATATTTATTACCATTTAGATTAATCCATTTAACAGACACTGCTTTGTTTAGGTCATCATTTCCAAGGAAAGCCCTCATTTTTTTCTTTTAAATATGACATGTTGTGTATTTCTGATGTTGGTCCCAATGCACACTCATTAAAAAAAAATTGGGTGTTCAGAATGACTTACATTTTGGCAACATTCATACATTTGATTATGCCTTATTAAAGACTTGCAGACATTTATAAAATTTAGTTTTGAGGCCCACTGTTTGAAAAAACAATGTTTTGATTTGAATCTCATGCACATGTGACGGACCACTGGTCCCAGGAACTTTATCTGTGATGGAGCATGTTTTGGGGTAATGTTGTTATCAGGGAAAATATTTTTCATATGTTTTAAATGGGGGCGGCACGGTGGTGTAGTGGTTAGCGCTGTCGCCTCACAGCAAGAAGGTCCTGGGTTCGAGCCCCGGGACCGGCGAGGGCCTTTCTGTGCGGAGTTTGCATGTTCTCCCCGTGTCCGCGTGGGTTTCCTCCGGGTGCTCCGGTTTCCCCCACAGTCCAAAGACATGCAGGTTAGGTTAACTGGTGACTCTAAATTGACCGTAGGTGTGAATGTGAGTGTGAATGGTTGTCTGTGTCTATGTGTCAGCCCTGTGATGACCTGGCGACTTGTCCAGGGTGTACCCCGCCTTTCGCCCGTAGTCAGCTGGGATGGGCTCCAGCTTGCCTGCGACCCTGTAGAAGGATAAAGCGGCTAGAGATAATGTGATGTGATGTGTGATGTTTTAAATGCTGTTCAATTAGTGTTTTCAACTTGCTAATTGTCTGTAGACCAATGACAGGAGCAAACAAAATTTTAACAATTTCCATGAGTTCAAGAATTATTTTGTAGTATTCATTATCTTTAACTGTATCAATAAGAAATGGCAATATTTTTAGTAGAACAATCATTTGGCCTGAGGACTGCTTCAACTTATTATCACTTGAAGCTAATGTGCTGTAAGCTATAGGGCTTGGTTTGTCTCTGAGTGGAGAGTAGGGAAATCCAGTTAATGCACTATTGAGAACATCCAAGTCTAGTTGACCTAAAAGAGCTGAGTGTTTTATCACACACTTTATTTCTAATGGAGCAGTGCCTTCAAGAAATATATGTATCATATCCTGGGGTGTTTGTTGGATCAAATTAAAGGCCGGAAATTCTACCAGCTTGATCCTTCTGTTGATGCCAAATGCAAATGTAGTTTTTAAACTGTTTCTAAAATACTCAGTATTTGCCTTCTCAATGGCACCACACTGCCGAACATGTCTTTCTAGTATCCTGAGCTCAAAGTTATCCTCGTCAAAATACATTTATAGAGAGCGTGCACGTGATGTCACAAGGTCACGTGATATTTGTTTATCTGCCATCTTGGACAGCATGGCCGTGCATAGAACTTAGACAAACCCGTTCTAATTATCAAGTGTGTGGGAGTAGATCTTTCAAAAATGGTTATATCTTGTTCAGCATTTGGTTGTACCAATAGACAGGGCCAAAAGGAGGGCCTGTCATTTTATAGATTTCCCGCAGACGAGGCGAAACGCGCAAAATGGGTGTCCGCTGTACGAAGAGAAAACTGATACCCCAGTTCTACCAGCCGAATTTGTAGTGAACACTTCATATCAGGTAGGTGTACTCTTCTAATTCAATACTCCTAGTACAGTGATTCTCAAACTGTGGTACAGTACGCGGGCTCCATTCTAGTGGTACGCCAAAGAATCACTTAATTAAATATAAATAAAATAAAATAAAATAAAATAAACGTGAAATACTATCTATAATATCCAAATGGATGAAAATATCTTATCAACCGATGACAAGAAAATGAAAGGAGATACAAATTAAGTTAATAATTTTAAAAAGTTTGCAAGTGCTTCTGGGTAGCCATATGTAGCGTACGTATGCATTCCCGCCGGTTCCGCTGACAGATGGTTATTCGCCATTGGTAGACTAGGCTGTGATGGGAAAAGGTGGAGGTGGCTTTGCTAATTATGACGAGTACGACAAAATTACTGTCGTGGCTTAAATCCACAAATGGGAGCGTGTATCAGGGGAGAGGGAGAACTGAAGAGGTCGTGTGTGAGCCGAGCGCAGATGCTAACGACAGTGGCAAAACCAGCGCCAGAACTGCTAGCAAACGGCAGAAGCCAGTGAGGAGGAAGTATGACGAAAAATACATAAAACTGGGATTCATTTGGAGCGGGACAGAGGAGCTGCCCAGGCCACAGTGTGTTGTATGTGGCGACGTTCTGAGCAATGAGTCCGTGAAACCATTGCATCTCAAACGGCATCTTACAACCAAACACACAGCACTAAAGGACAAACCAATGGATTTTTTTTTATGAAAACGTGATGAACTGAAGCAGTCCAAGTCCACCATTCTGTCCTATGGTACACCTGTAGCCAAAGCACAGGAAGCTTCATATCATGCCAGCCTCCTGATCGCCAGAGCCGGTAAGCCGCACACAATTGGGGAACTGCTGTGTTTACCATTAGCCAAAGAGATGACAATATTAAATATACTTGTTAAATAAAACCTCCGCCTTGTTTTTAATGAATACTTAGGCCTACTACGCAACTGTATTTTAATGTTGGTCATTATGGTGGTACTTGGAGAGCAAAGTATTTTCTGAGGTGGTACTTGGTGAAAAAAGTTTGAGAACCACTGTCCTAGTACATCTGTTAAGTTGATTTTCGGATTGAATGATAACTGCATACTTAGAACTAGACAGAACAGTGTTTGTGGACGTCAGTCCGCTTGATCTCTAACGTTTAAAATGGCTATGCCTAGCCCTACTACCCTGGCCTAGTCTATGACAATGTTTTATCTTTTTGGCTCATATATGCCTTTGAAAGGCCAATCCATAGTAGGGATGGCGAAAACTAAAAAAAATCTTGACTGACCACCGAGCCTCATTAGCCGGTTAAAGTTAGTTAACCTATGAGTTTAAACAGGGATGCAGGGATGCCTTTTGGCGGATGCCGCCTTTTTCACGGCTGAATCGTGCAGATCCGATTTTTTTTTTTAGGGGGGGCTTTGGAGTGTCTGAATAATTTCATCAGAGTAAATTCTGTATTAAAATTACTAAATAAGCAAATGCCGTTACAGTCCATGAAACATACGAAGTATGAGAAGAAAACAGTAAATCAGAAAGCTGCACACGTTTTCGCGGAAGCTGTGCAAATGTGCGCAGCTTTCTGATTTACTGTTTTCTTCTCATATCTGGAACTGAGTTTAGATTTCGAACATTCTTACGATAAAACATCCTGCATAGTCTCTTTATGATAAACGTCTTAATGCCACTTACCCGTGAGGTTATCAAGTAGACATTCTTCTTCGGAACCTTCCAGAAGTATAGTTGGGATACCCATCCCGCAACAAAATATTTATAAGCTTCCAGGCTCTTGTAAGCTTTGAGGGCTTTGCCAGTGTAACATGATTCACGATTAACAAGAAAATTGTAAATGTTGTGGTAGGCCAGATCGGGCAAATCGCCGGCACCGCAGCTCCGAATTTCCCTGAACAAGGATTGCGGCAAGTTGTACGTATCTGCAATCCCCAACCTGGAACACTTTTCCACGTAATGCTGCCTCACGTCACCTTCAAGATGCTGAACAAACTTAGACAAGTTATTGCGCAATGTAGATGGGGTATTTTCCAAATTTTCTTGGGGATTACTCCCTGGATCCATTATGCTCGCGCAAGGTAAACAATCCTGAAGCCATCCAATATGGCAGAGTATACACGGACGGGTCACATGACTGCACATCCTCTATAGGCAAAGCCAACACCCTCTTTAAATCCATCAGGGTTTTCCATACATAGACATTGTGTGGCGCAGTGCCACACAATGGATTCCTATCGCCACACAATCAGACTCGCGATTTAAAAAAAAAAAAATCAGTTGCGTATCGTTCCGTTCATTCATAGTGCTCTTTCTTCTCATTTATGCGCACGCACACCCACACACAGAGAGAGAGAGGCGTGTCCACAGGCCTGCCAGTGCGCATATACCTGGACTACAAATAGGCCTGTTAGGCTAATTGAAAATAATGCAGGCTTCCCGATTCGCCTTCCGACCCCTTATTTTAAAAGGTAGTGTAGGTGCAATTAGTAATTAAATGATCAATCTCATTAAATCAGTCTCATTAAATAATACCTTTAATTTTGATGCTTAATAATAAATTACCAAACAGCTAAATTATGGTATATTCCAAATTATTATGATCACTTACCGTATTACACAACTCATATGCACCTTGGAATTCTTTGAGGCTGGATGACTTCAAGGAATATGGAAGCAACACAGACACATTTTAACAGAATAATTGAATTTATTATAACAAAGATAAAATTGAATAATAGCAGTTGAAATATATACAAATATGATATATACTGTACTTGATGAGCATGTGTGTGTGTGTGTGTGTGTGTGCGTGCATGTGTGTTTTATGTGAGGTACGTATGTGTGTCACCACGTGGAAAAGAATTAGCTCTGAGTTGCTAGCTAAGATGTGTTTGTGTGTGTGTTTGTGTGTGTGTCCACATGGTGTAGGCCTTGTGGCCTAAACAAAAGGTTAGCCTAGTTTGCTAATGAGACAAAAGAATTAGCCGTGTGTGGGGGTGTGATTTGAGGAGAACAAAGGATTAGCTGGTAGCTATGGTAACCCATGAGGTGGAGACAAAGGAATTAGCTCTGTGTTGCTAATTAAGATGTGTGTGTGTGAGAGGCCTGTGGCCTACAACAATAGAATTAGCTCTGATTGCTAATTCACTAGCTTATACATTCCTAAATCCACTGAAACCTTGATGAGGTCAAAATATGTGTAAGAATGAAATTAAGAGTGTTAGGAAGGAATAGAAGAGAGCATGCAACCTATCTATTAAGCAATTGAGAGGACAAAAATAGAACAATAATTAATTCAATACCCTAAGGGTCTACAGTGTACACATTTAAACCGTTCCTGAGTTTAAATTCACACTTCTTCATAAAGCTAATTCCTAAGACTAGTTTTTCTGCCCCAAATTTGCCAGTCTTAGTTAGTATCTTGCCTCTACGCAAGATTATGAAGAGATGTTCTGAGACTTTTGGAGTTTCACCATTGTGAAGCACATGAGTCGCTTCCGTGGAAAACAGAGGATTTCTTGGTCCGAACGCTTCGTAGTTCATGATGAAAAGAAATCTTTGATCAAATAATGTGCACAGCGCTTTAATTAGAAGGATCTGGTCGCTTCTAACTCTTAAATTAAACTGCTTGGGTGGCAGTCTTGTAACGTTACTATAATACAAATAAAAAAAACGGTTGTAACTCAATCTGAGTTTAAAATCGCGCGATTCTAGAATCTACCATGGCCAAAGGTAAACAGAAAGAAAACGCGCTAAATCATGGATCTTGCAGGGAAAGACGTCTTTTCTTAGGTTTTCTGGTGCAGGGTATCTCTGTGTCCGGGCGGCTTGAAGTCCAAGACGAGAGAGAGAGAGCGAGCTAGGAGTTTCCGGGTTACTTATGCCTTCCTGGAGGATGTGACGTTGGTGATCCCGCCCAGGCATGACGTAGGTCAACTCGGAAGTTGGCTGATGGGAAATGTAGTTTCTTAAAGAGACGGGCTGTTGTAATTCTTAGATGGACTGTGTTACCTACAGTAGCCTCCGTTGTGCTCGTGATGAGCTTTATCATAGCCTTCTTAGCCTTCTTGGCTTACAGGAAACGGACATCCCTGGGTCAGGCTATAAACCAATTTTGATGCATACAGTAGCAGCTTGACGCGAGGAACTGGCCTTATTGCATTATCCCGTTTATCCCGCTTCAGCAATGACTTCCCTTATGATAGGGCACTTGAGTTTTTTTTTTTTTCAGGAAGCCACGCAGAATTAAATGTTCTGATAGGGCATGCAGGCTTTGCACCAATTAGGGTAATGCTTTTTCATTATTGTTAGTTGCCTTGGTGTTACCTTAAGTGGTTTCTTACATATATGGATATCCAAATATAGTGAATTTTTTTGTGCCAGATATTCGATGTGAAAAGAAGAAAACGTTTGTGGTTGTGTGAATTTCCCATTACAGGAATTAATATGTTAGCCTATTACCAAACATCTAGTTAGATTTGTACAAAGAGAGAAAGGAAAAAAAGTATTTTTGTTTGTTTTACAACCTTGGTTGCACTTGATTCCATTGGAAATTACTCTACAAATACACATTTGTCAAAGATGATAGAATGGCTATGGTATAAGTATGACTGGAAATTATTTTTGTATTTTGATACTGAATGAAGAAATGGGTTGTTCTATAAGGCATAAGTTTTCAGATCTAAATAGGCTTATGAAAGTGTTTTCTATATCAGTAGGCAAATAATATACGAGGGGGAAGTTGTTTTTGTGCCAGATATTGGATTGGAAAAGAAAAAATGTTTGTGTGAATTTCCTATTTCAGGAATTAATATGTTAATACCAAACATCTCATCTCATCTCATTATCTCTAGCCACTTCATCCTTCTACAGGGTCGCAGGCAAGCTGGAGCCTATCCCAGCTGACTACGGGCGAAAGGCGGGGTACACCCTGGACAAGTCGCCAGGTCATCACAGGGCTGACACATAGACACAGACAACCATTCACACTCACATTCACACCTACGGTCAATTTAGAGTCACCAGTTAACCTAACCTGCATGTCTTTGGACTGTGGGGGAAACCGGAGCACCCGGAGGAAACCCACGCGGACACGGGGAGAACATGCAAACTCCACACAGAAAGGCCCTCGCCAGACCCGGGGCTCGAACCCGGACCTTCTCGCTGTGAGGCGACAGCGCTAACCACTACACCACCGTGCCGCCCAATACCAAACATGAAGAAAGATTTTACAAAGAACAATGTCTTTTTGTTTGTTTTCAACCTTTGAGGTGTTGAAAATTTATTACTGAAAATCTGGCAGAATGTTCTATTAAAGAAAAGATAAAAAGAAAATAGTCTTTGTGTGTGCTGTGAAGTGGTTTGAAAAAATGAAATCGGAATCGGCCAAAATCAGTATCGGCAGGTCACACTCCATGGAAAATCGGAATCGGCCCAAAAAATTGCAACCGGTGCATCTCTAGTAAAAACTAAACTTTAACTTCAATTTTGGTGAGTAATTTTCATAAATTTAAAAGACAGGTTTTCCACCAACATCAAGCCCAGCAAACTAATGGCCTGCCCTGTAATGTAAAGTTGGGTCAAGGAATGAAACCAGGCAGGGTTCTGGTAAAAATTGTTTTAGCTGTCTTCTCTTAAAGAACTTAAAAGAATTTAGATTGAACTGAATAATCTCAAATGCTTCTTGTAGCTTTAAAATAGTCCCAGCAGGTGACTCTGAAGAAAAATAGTGTTTGAACACTGCCCGCTGTAAACACTTTGCATACACCCCAAAGACTGACTCCACAGACCACCACGACACCACCATGCACGATTCCCTCATCGGCACAGTGGAGCACCACAAATTGCTACCTGGTCTGTGGGAAACACTGTCCACAAAGCTCATGTTGTGCTAAAGTGTCTCCACATATCAAAACTAATGCTCCAAATATTTCACATTCACCATTCCCAATTTGAATATTAACACCACCATATAGCATTACCAAGTCCTCATACAACCTGCCCAAAATTCCATCAACTCCACATTCAGACAGTTTGCTCTTCTTTGCAATAGCAAGTAGATGGATTGCAGCTAGTTTTGATTTATATTTTGGATTAATGTTTCCCGATGTATAATAAAACATTAGCAACTTATTCTTGGAAGCATGAGATCCAAGTGGGTTGCAAATTTCAATTTCATCAGAGTAAATCTGTAAAGCAGAGGGCTGGGCTGAAAATAAAGGGTGTGATTTCATGAGCTCTCCATCTATGATGTCATACAAATACCCATTTCTGTATTTCTGCAGCTGATCTATCATTTCCAAAACCTTTGGATGGGACAATAACTGTTCTAAACTTTTGATCAGAGGTACGTAATGAAAACATTTGGGTATTGTAGAGAGGACCCTTTTTGTCCCTTTTTTCTTCAAGCAGGCAGTATACCCAACAGAAACCTCCTCTGACTCCACAAAATTGAAATTTTCCTTAATCACATTGTTCTGCCTGTATGTTGTCACAACAGAGGCAAATGGATCCTCAATCTGGTCAAATACTGCCATCGCTTCCTTTTCAAATTCACTTCCTTGATGTTGCTGGAATACAGTTTGTAGCTGACTCCTTAGATTAGTCACCAACAGAGTGACTAATTGCTGCATTGCTGCCAAAATGTCATTCACACCTTGCTGAAAAACAGGCAAGAAAGGAGAGCAAATCAAATCCAAACAGTCCAGTTTTGAAATTATTGTGCAATGCTTCCTATAAGAAAATGACCATAAAACCCATTTTATAGAGATTAATAAGAGTAACATCAACACAACAATGCTTTTTCAACTAATTGATAAGACATTACAAGGAAATTCAAAATATGGATTTATCTTAACTAGATAGCAGAGAGCAAATACAAGGCATTATAAAATATCACACCTCATGGATTGATACAAGTTATGTAACAGCAAAGGGAGACTAATAAGATAACTGCATGTTTAAAAAAAAAAGTTTTTGATTGCAAACATCACAATATTTTAAACACAATGTTTTAAACTGCAGGCACCAGCACAAATGTGCAAGATTCAGAGTGAGATGTAGGCCTATGCCTAATACAGTTCACAGCAAGAGCAGTCAAGGCTACCACCTTCGACCTCATTTCCAAGACTGGACTTGTCATGCAGATAATCAACAAAGCCACAGATTAAATAAATGTAATAATGTTGTATGTAGACAAACCTGTGAAAGATCGTGTTTTTCTCTTACAGTCAACATAATAGCAGTAGCTTGTCTGGTCAAAGTGTCACGCCTGGTGTCATCCTTTAAAAAAAAAAGAAAATTCAGTGTGTAAAACAATGTTGTCACAAACACAGATATGCTGTCATAAAACAGCATTTTATAACAATCAAGTTGAGATTTGTGTTGGTATGCTGAGACATTAACAAAAAGAATGATGATAGGGCTTAGCTCAGAGGTGTCTAAAAACTAAATATGGCCCACTCATAAAACTTGGGCTGTATTCAAAACCACATAATGCATATGACACCAGTATACACTGTATACTGTTGTTTTCAGTAGTGCCCAGAATGCGACAATTAATGATTACATTTATAACATGCTTTGCCCCAGGTGTTTGGTACCGCTGCGCTCTCAAGGCGCTGATGCTGACTTAGTTCATTCATTTGTTTATTGTACTGTTATTTTCTGCAGTAAGTATTTCCACACAAAGCTGGTGGCACACAGCGTGTTATGTGTCTCATTAAGATGGCAGAGCCAGAAGTTATTATATTAAGAGCATTCATAATCAGACATGCTTGAATTCATGGCGATTTGTGATCATTAATCAACTAATAAAAGCACCCGGTTTGGAAAAGTTTAGACACCCCTGGTTTAGTTGAATGTAGTTGTGTACTGAAGGAAACAATAGGATTACCTTTGATTGACATGATGCAGAAGAGTCAACTCCAGCAGGACATGGAACATCCGGAATATTCAAAGTTTTATTTAAGGTACTATCAACAGTCTGGGACAAGGCAGGATGACTTGGAGAGGTACAGGTGCCATTGTCAAAGCCAGAGTACAAGGACGCAGTACTGTCAAATGCTCCAAAATGTTGTGGAGACAGGGCTGCACTCTGTTTTCCTCAGTCAATACATCTTCAGCTTGCTCTCCGTTTTCCATCACTGCTTCACCCGTTTGATGCTCTCTGTTTTCCACCGTCGCTGGCCTGTATGCCCACATGTTTCTGTTCACCGCTGATGAGGCTTCCCGGCTTGAGGTCGCTGTTGCTGTCCTCCCTCTCCCTGACTTGCTGCTACCACTTTCCAGATGTTCACGATGGTTTCTCATCTCATTATCTCTAGCTGCTTTATCCTGTTGCAAGCTGGAGCCTATCCCAGCTGACTATGGGTGAAAGGCGGGGTACACCCTGGACAAGTCGCCAGGTCATCACAGGGCACATAGACACAGACAACCATTCACACTCACATTCACACCTATGGTCAATTTAGAGTCACCAGTTAACCTAACCTGCATGTCTTTGGACTGTGGGGGAAACCGGAGCACCCGGAGGAAACCCACGCGGACACGGGGAGAACATGCAAATTCCGCACAGAAAGGCCCTCGCCGGCCACGGGGCTTGAACCCGGACCTTCTTGCTGTGAGGCGACAGCGCTAACCACTACACCAACGTGCCGCCCTACAATGGTTTCTCCGAATGTGATACCATAGTGAGTTGTAGACTCGATACTCTTTGGAACATCCATCGATTCCACAAACAACGCGAAAATCTGGACTACGACTATGAGCAGAATTTATATGACTCAATAAAGATTTGAGAGTGATAGCCGCAAATAACACAGCGCCAAATCATTTTCCCGCCTGTTTTTAGCCTACATTAGCTAGCTGTACTGCTCTTGCCTCTGAACCCAAGATGACCAGGTGATACATCATGTGATACCAAGGGTACGTAGCATAAATCCGTGCCTTATAAGGACAGAAACGACCTTCTATTTATTAATGATCACATAGATGTGACTCGATTTTAATAGTTATAAAGTAATATGAACTTATTTAGATATTTCTACTTTGTATAAATGCAAAATAAACTTATTTAGGCTGAGCGCCCACCCCCGCTCCCTCTGTGCAGATGGTACAATCCACCGTGTTGCGCTCTTTTTTTTTTCTTCCTGAAGTCCATTGCATTTTGAAAATAACCGTGTGTGCACACTTCGGTGGTGTGCTGCTGCTGTGAAGCCATCATTTTAAAGTGTCATATGTGGATATCAGTGGAGTTGAATTATGGATAAACTGGATGATATTTAAATTGCCACACTCAAAGGTATGCTACAAGGGTTTCTTTTAAGTCATGCTGATGTTATATTTTATGTAGCTAACCTAGCTTAACGAGAGAGGCTAATGGGCTAAGTGACATAAAAATGAGCTAGTACTTGGTAGGGCTTGCTGCATGATGATCCCCATCTAAAAATATGTGAAGTCTATTTGGGTTTTGGGACTTTTGTTGTATTTTCTTATTTCTTATTAAGGGCTGTAAATGCTGAAAATACAGTAACACCTGGTCAGTTGTAAAACATCAGCTTTTAAGATATTGCTTTAAAGCACATCACTCTGATTTTGATTGTGTTTGTCTCATATGTACATCAGTCCAAGGCGCCTGAGTGCTATTTATTAAATCTGTAACATATTTGTTTAAAAGTGCTATAGCAAATACTTGCATGTATAATGTATTTAAGTAAAATAAAAAAAATTGTCATTCTCTATCAAGCATTACAAAATATATTAACTAATGTGAAATGTGAATGCATTTTATCTAGCAAGGCTCTATAGTCACTCTTAGTGTAGTTTGCATGGCTTGAATATAGATATATCTAATGTATAAATGCTGTCAAATTCACTCACTGCTCTTGAAGTAGAAGTAGTGTGTAGCAAGACTGAGCAAACTGTCCAAACAATGCTAACTGTACAAGAGGTGTCAGGGTGTTGAGTTGGCAAAATATCCTCATCTGCTATGTTCAAATCTGAAAGAATTCAATGATAACATCAGTTTCTTGGTACTGACAGTAACTTGTCTATATTGCAGCTGCTAATATTGGAGAAAACTTATTACCTTCACTTTCTCGAGATGACATCAAAGATCTGTTTCCTGGTCCTGAAAATTTCTTGAGGCACCGGGCTATATGGCTTGTTGTGAATAAAGATTTTCATGCCTACTTGGCTCAAAATAAGCACAACATAAAGGAAGTCCACACCGTTGTTTGGGGTAAATAGTATTTTATTTAAACATAATTAAGAAATAAGAAATAAGCATTTAAAGGAAAATAATAAAGCGCTGGTTGGCCCGTGCAGGGCCTCCATGGCGCAAAGCAAGAGTTACCCAAACCAAAAGCCCCAATAGCCAGCTAGTGAACACTGAATGGCCACGTATTTGAACTGTCACGACTGTCTAGACCAGGTGTTGCCGTACCAGACAGCTCCTCCTTTGGACTGGAGGGAGACCCGGACAAGTTCAAGTTTAATAATTATATGGGGAAGGAGTGAGCACTCTCAGCAAGGCAAAGCCGGGCGTGACATCACTCCCCCCAAAAGACAGAGACCCATATAAGGGACTCTGTTCACCTTCTGACTAAATAAATCAAAATCCAAAACTAAACCAAATAACACAAAAACTAACCCATTCTTTTAACCATTTTTTTTCATATTACAATTACCTTTTTCAACTTTTCTTTTACCATTACCATTATTTTAAACAATTCTCTTTTTTTTCTATTTTGACGTTTTATTAACCCCCCCACACACACACACCCCACACTCACAACAACATGGACCACAATCACCCTTCCCCCCAAAAAAAAAAAAATTCCCCACCCCATCCCTGCCTTCCATCCAGCAAATCCCAGCGCCTGGACAGCAATTTAAGAATGGAAGAAACAGGAAATAGAATAGAAAGAATATGAGACAGGGGAAGAAACCATACATGCCTTAACCATCCTCAGGGGCCTGAGACAATGCATCAGCTATAACATAACCCTTTACTGTGTCTTATGGACAAGTTTAAGACTGCAGAAAAAGAGCCCAGCACATCAAGCGCTGGTTAGTGTTCTGCAGTGAGGACAGAAAAGTCAGGGGATTGTGGTCAGAGAAAACGACCACAGGTTGCACCCCACCACCAACATAGACATCAAAATATTGGAGCGCCCATACCAAAGCCAGGGCCTCCTTCTCTATGGTGGAGTATTTAAATTGGTGACAGTTAAATTTTCTAGAAAAATAGCAAACCGGCCTGTCTACTCCATCCTCATCCTTTTGGAGGAGAACTGCTCCTGCTTCTACTTGACTGGCGTCTACCTGCAGCAGGAATGGCTCATCCAACTTAGGTGCAGACAGGACTGGGGCAGAAGTCCAAAGGGACTTGGCATTCTCAAATGCTTGCTGACAATCAAGAGTCCAGTTAAACTGAGATGAACCTTTCAACAAGTTTGTCAAAGGAGCAACAACAGATGAAAAATTACAGCAGAAATTTCTGTAACATCCTATCATACACAAGAAACGTATTAATTCTTTTTTCGTTGCCGGACGTGGAAATTTGTCAATGGCCAAGACTTTGGCTCTTATCAGCCGCACTTTACCTTGACCAACTATCCTGCCAAGATACACCACTGTAGCCTGAGCAAACTCACACTTTGCTAAGTTTACAGTAAGATTGGCAGTGGCAAACTGTTCAAAGAGCAAACGAACATGCACAAGATGGTCTTCCCATGTGTCAGAATGACACACCACATCATCAAGATACACAGCACAACCCTCCAGTCCCGCAGCGACCCGATTCATGAGCCGTTAGAAACTGGAGGGGGCATTACGAAACCGAATGGCATCCGCGTGTAAGAATACAAACCATTTGGCGTGATAAAAGCAGAGATCTTCTGTGCCCTAGGAGTGAGAGGTACCTGACAGTATCCTTTAAGTAAATCAAATTTACTCACATAGCGAGCTGAACCGGGCGGCACGGTGGTGTAGTGGTTAGCGCTGTCGCCTCACAGCAAGAAGGTCCTGGGTTCGAGCCCCGGGGCCGGCGAGGGCCTTTCTGTGTGGAGTTTGCATGTTCTCCCCGTGTCCGCGTGGGTTTCCTCCGGGTGCTCCGGTTTCCCCCACAGTCCAAAGACATGCAGGTTAGGTTAACTGGTGACTCTAAATTGACTGTAGGTGTGAATGATTGTCTGTGTCTATGTGTCAGCCCTGTGATGACCTGGCGACTTGTCCAGGGTGTACCCCGCCTTTCGCCCGTAGTCAGCTGGGATAGGCTCCAGCTTGCCTGCGACCCTGTAGAAGGATAAAGTGGCTAGAGATAATGAGATGAGATGAGATGAGCGAGCTGAACCAACCTGATCAACACAATCCTCTATACGAGGTAATGGATAACAGTCTGGCTTTGTTACAGCATTCACTTTTCTGTAATCCGTACAGAACCTATACTTGTGGTCAAGTTTTTTGACCAACAAACACGGTGAAGACCAACTGGAAGATGACGGAACAGCAAGACCATTGTCAAGAAGATACTGGACACTCTCCCCCAAGCTTTTACGTTTGTCTGGACCAACACGGTAGAACCTCTGATGAACAGGCTTTGCATCACCAACCTCTATGTCATGCTCAATCCACGATGTACATGTGGGAATATCTAAAAACAAACAAGAGAACTCTAAAATTAATGTTTTCAACTGTTCTCTCTGTCTTACTTCTATATGACTCAGGACAGTATCCAACTGAGCCAACATCTCTGAATTATTCAACCAAGCATGTAATACAGCATCATCAGGGCCTCTTATGTCATCCCCCACCTCAGGAGACCTACTAACTGCAGACACCACTAAACCAACAGACTCAGGCCCACCCTTACCAGCACCAGAATGCACAGACACATAGTATGGCTTAAGCAAGTTCACATGACACAATTGTGTAGCACGCCTACGTTCAGGTGTAGCAACCAAATAGTTTGTCGCTGACACCTGTCAAACAACACTGTAAGGCCCTGAAAACTTAGCAGCAAATGGAGACCCAGGAATAGGCAACAATGCCAGAACCTGATCTCCTAGACTAAAAGTACGAACTTCAGCCTTTCGATCACAATTGTTCTTCATTTTTACCTGGGCTTCAATTAAATTTTCACTAGCCAACTTACATGCCAGGAGAAGCCTGCATCGAAAACCATACACATTTTCAGACACGGTCTTAGGTGGTTCAGAGGAATTGAAATCACCAGACAACACAGACAAAGGAGTACGAACTTTATGGCCAAACACCAGTTCATTTGGACTAAAGCCAGTACTCTCCTGCACAACTGCCCTAGCTGCCAGCAATAACCAAGGCAGACCCTCTTCCCAATCCCGACCCATTTCCACACAGTATGCACACAACAGAGACTTCAGGGTAGCATGGAAACGTTCCAAGGCCCCTTGGCTTTGTGCATGATATGCACTGCTAAGGTTATGCTGTATTTGGAGCTGTTTCAAGGCTGCTGCAAAAGTCTTTGACGTGAAATTTGAACCTCGGTCACTTTGAATGACTTTAGGAAGGCCAAATATCGAAACAAACTGAGACAAAGATTTCACAATAGACCTAGTAGTGATGGACCTCAAAGCATATGCAGCAGGGTAACGAGTAGCCTGACACATTATAGTAAACAAATACACACATCCAGACTTGGACTGGGGCAAAGGGCCTACACAATCAATAATTAAATGTTCAAATGGATTACCAACAGATGGAATTGGTTGCAAAGGTGCTGGTTTAATAACACTTGGCTTACCAGCAACCTGACACACATGACAATTCCTGACAAACTGAGCAACATCCTTCTTTATCTGTGGCCAATAAAAATGTTGCAACAACTGGTTGTAGGTTTTCTTCACCCCAAAGTGACCTGCTGCCTCCCGATGAGCTGCCTTAAGAGCAACTTCACGACATTTCTCAGGCATCACTACCTGCAAAAACTGCTCTCTCACAGTAGAATCTGCATTAGGTGACCACCTTCTCAGCAGCAACTCATCCTTGATGAAATAACTGTGTTCCAATTCATTACTATGTTCAGCAAGGTCAAAATATTTTTGTAAATACTTATCTGTTTTCTGAGCTTCCACAATTTCAGGGTGAGACAAAGGTACTGGTAAATGAGGAACAAATGTGTTCTTAGATACATCAGACATCTTGGAGTTTTGCGCACGTGCCATAGCGTGTCACAGCACATGCTGTGAAAACATCTGGAAAATATTTTTGACACTTATCCAACTCATTTGGTGGAAAAGCCTTTGTCATAACTACAGGAGATGGTGAGACCTGATTAGGGAACACACAGTCACGGGCTAAATTATTTCCTACAATCAAATGAATTCCTTCTATGGGTAAGGAGGGACGAACAGCAATTGTTATCTCGCCATTCACAAAACCGGAATATAACTCAATTTTGTGCAATGGCACAGGGAAAGACTGTAAACCAATACCTCTAATCAATATGAAATTACCTGTATCAGATTTAGAGGAAAATGGCAAGACAGACTGACAAATAAAGCTTTCTGATGCCCCTGTGTCACGAAGAATTTTTACAGGAACACAAGAAGAGCCACCAACCAGTGAAACAAACCCCTCCATAACGAATGGCACATAATCTGCTAGACTAGATGTAACCAACTCAGATGCATCACACTGCACAGCTACTGTGTGACTAATACACTTTTTCACTGGAACATTTTTGGAGTTACCCTTTGATTGCACAGCAGGAGTAGAGGAAGCACAGAGGCCAACTTTGCCTCCATCATTCTTTATTTTATCCAGTAGGATGGGGCAATTTGCCTTCCAGTGGTTTTTACCAAAACAATAATTGCAATCTTTTTTAGGATCAAACCCAAATGGCTTGAAATGCATGGAATTGATGTTGGAATTAACAGAAGTATTCGTGCTACCACTGCCAGGACGACGGTCCTTGCAAGTGTCAAAACCCAAACTAGAAACACGCGATGGAATTTTGTGAGTGAGCGAGAAATTATCGGCGAGGACAGCAGCATCAGATGGTGTCTTAACCTTCTGTTCATTAAGATAAGTGGCTATATGATCAGGCAGTGTGTTTTTAAACTGCTCCAATACCAAAAGGTCACTGTTAGGTCAGAGATTCACCGTCTCTTCCTCTTGCTCCAACCGGAGCGATCACCCTCTCGCAGATCGATCCCTCCGTGTCACCCAGAGCTCTGGGGCGAATCGTGAAGCAAGACAAGAACCAAGAATAGTTTCACAGTCTTTATTCACAACTCACCAAAAGACAAGAAACAACAAAAGACTTTATATATGTGTGGGGGAAGGAAGATTGTGTGCAAGTAAGAGGACCTTGCCCGAAGTGAGTTGAGTTATCTACAGCAAAACAGGATACGTTATCGCAATGGTATGTAATGATAAGCAGGGAGTTGCAGACACATTTCTTATGCACAGCCTGTTCTTATGATAGCACAGGGCAATGGAATTCTCCACATAAGCAATATACTGGTTCCAGCTGGTATTAACACAAAATATTTGAGAGCATATAAGAACAAAGGGTTACAAAAGGTTAATACCTTCTTGGTTAAACTGAGATCAAGAATAAATCCTTACAATTCCCCTCTTTGATACTAGATTACAACTAGTATCACACCCCAGTATTCTGAGTAACAGCAGGATAATATAAATTGGGGTTTTCCCTGCGCAGAGGGGTATAGGTAAAAGCATTCATCATATTATATATCCTATCCACCAAGCATCTAAAAATGCAGGGTCCAAAAAGAAGAAGCAAAAGGAAAACCACAATAACTGGTACACACATAGATAAAGTTGCAGTCCATTTCCCAAACAGGTTAGAGAACCATATCCACCCAGCTGAGTCTCCATGCTCGTCATGCTCCAATTGTTGAGCGATCTGTTTCATTTGATGTATGGCTGCACCTACTTCGCCATCTGGGCAGTCATTAGCAGGGACAAAGGTGCAACAACTTTCTCCGACCATAGCACAAACACCCCCCTTTTCTGCTAACAAAATATCAAGGGCCATACAATTTTGAGTAGTCATTAGGTGCAGGGCAGTTAACTCAGTCCTAACACTGTCTACAGCTCTAGTGGTTTCATTAACAAAGCTGGCTAAGCGATAATGTGTTATTTCTACTTCCGTCCACAGATCAAATACGCCAAACTGAGGAAATAGCGACGTCCAGAAATGGTGCCATTAACAACTTTCATTCGTGTGCGCTCATGCAGTCCAGTTAGCGAATTGCCAAAAGATGTTGTCTCGAGGGCCAGCTCGAGCGGGTAACCCAGCTCCGAGCAGCAGTAGAGTGGCCACGAAGCTTGTGATGAGGATTTTCATGGTTGTAGTGAGGGTGATTGGTCCCAGACGGGAGCTCGAGATCCCTTCCTCTCTTTGTTCACGGCTTCTTGCAGGAAGTGATCTGAAGATCCTCAGCTCCTACTTAGTCCCTGTGCAGAGTTTGGGTAGGGGAGAAACTAGAGCGGGACACAGAGAAAATGTTAATAGCAAACTTGTCATTGTAACACGGCTTTGTTATGGGGCCTTCTTCAATCGCGTGGCATGGATCTACTGTGGAAAAAGGTCAGTTAGAACAGCAGTACGAGTAATGGCGACTATTTCTGCAGGCCCACTATATCTAGGTTCTCCCAATTGCCCAAATCATTTAAAAAGTTGCACCAGCACCTTGTCTCCCATGTGAAAGGGGTGTGTGGGTGCTGCTGGTGGAGATGATATTGTACTATTGACCTTGGTGCAAATTTTATGCAACTTATCTATAAGGGCTGCAGAATACTCATCCATATGTGTTCTCAAATCAGAGGTACCCAGAGCCAGAGTTCCCCTCTTCCAGGGGAGAGGGAAAGGTCTTCCAAAAATAATTTCATAGGGGGAGTATCCCCCTAGGCTAGGTCTTGGTGTCATACGAATTTCAGCCAGAGTGGCTGGCAATAAGTATACCCAATTATTTGAACCTGTGGCCTTCATGGCCTTAGTTAGTTTGTCTTTCAATGTCCGATTAGTACATTCTACAATACCAGAGGATTGAGGGTGGTACAGAATGTGAAAACGCCAGTTTAGTGAGAGATACTTGCAAAGGTTTTGTGTGACTTTTGAGGTAAAAGGGTACCCTTGTCTGACTGTATGGTGTCTGGAACCCCATAACGAGGTATTATTTCTTTTGCCAGAATATGTGTAACTACCTTCGTGTTCTCTCGAGAACAGGGAAAGGCTTCTACCCATTTGGAGAATTTGTCCACAGTCACCAGGAGATATTTAAACGGCCCGCAGGGAGGCATATGTGTGAAGTCGATTTGCCATTCTAGAAATGGAGACGTAGGTATGGGTAAACACTCGTATTCCGCGCCTGCTTTAGAGGTATTATTTTGTGCGCAGATGAGGCATCTCTCGAGAATTGAGCCCACCAAGCTCTTTAAATTGGCTACACAAAAAAGTTTGTTCATGTCTCCCTTCACCCCCATTTCATGCGCGATGTGTCACACCGTGAAATTCGCGCACGAGAAAGGGAAGGCAATGAGATGGAAGACAAAGGCGGCCATCCTGACTGTACCATAGGCCATCAGGGGCAACGTACGCGCCTTGTGACTGCCAAAAGGCAGAGTCATTTGGAGAGGCTGAAGCCTGTAAAGAAAAAAGATCTAAGTCAGGAATCAGCGCGCTGGTGAGGCAAGAGGTATTGCATGGCGAAGGATCTAGGCCAGGAGACATGATACCAGAGGCAGCAGCAAGTTTTGCAATGCTATCGGCAAGAGAATTACCCATGATTTCAGGTGTGTTTCCCGAGGCATGCACCTTAGTTTTAACTATGGCGAGTGACCTAGGGAGATGACAAGAATCAATGAGATTTTGTACTAGGGTAGAGTGAGAAATGGGCCTCCCGTCTGCGGCGTGGAAGCCTCGAGACTGCCAAATCTTCCCAAAGTCATGAGCCACACCAAAGGCATAACGAGAGTCTGTGTAGATTGTGACATCCTTGCCCTGAGACAAAATACAGGCATGCGTGAGAGCATACAACTTGGCTGCCTGAGCCGAGGAGAAAGGAAGAGTGTATGCCTCATGCACAATATCAGGTAGTGAACACACAGAGTAACCACAGAGAAAAACACCGTCTGAGGGTTTAGAACAAGAGCCGTCAACAAAAAGTACTTCCCCCATTCCTAGAGGGCTGGAGGAGAGGTTGGACAGGATACTAGTAGTATGTACGATTTCAGACAGGCAATCATGATCGATGTCATCCAGAGTGTCATCCTGAGAATTAAGGAGGCATGCGAGAGCGTGACCTACAGTATCGAAAGAGGATGTGGCACGAATTTCGAGATTGTTAGTAGAGCAGAGAATGGTTTCGTATCTGGAGCGGCACTGCGCAGTCATATGTTGGGTCTGTAAATTTTGCAACACCTGTTTAACTTGATGTGATGAGTGCAAGATCAGTGGGTGAGACAAAACCAATTTCTCCACGTCTAAAACCATCAGAGCACATGCGGTGACAGCCCTTAGACACGCAGGTAAGCCTTGGGCAACAGTGTCTAATGTTTTGGATAAAAACGCACAAGCACGCATCCCCCCCATGCTCCTAGGCCAACACCGCAGAGGCTGTGCCTTGGTGTTCACAGGCATATAGGTGGAAGGGTTTGGAGTAGTCGGGTAGACCCAGGGCAATCCCTCATATATTTGTCTCTGTGCCAAGGTGAGATAATCTGGTTTAAAAGTTCCTGCATGAGGATAAGTCAAAAACTGAGGCTGGGATTCAGTCCAGCCTGCCAAATCGTCTAACCATGGACTGGTGTAGAATGCTAAACCACAGCGATTCATCCAATCCTGTGGGGTTTCCTCGGGGTCCGGTCTGGGTGCCTTA
Source organism: Neoarius graeffei (assembly GCF_027579695.1). Taxonomy (NCBI): domain Eukaryota; kingdom Metazoa; phylum Chordata; class Actinopteri; order Siluriformes; family Ariidae; genus Neoarius; species Neoarius graeffei. Next base: position 77,692,719 of record NC_083570.1, read on the forward strand.
ACACAACTTCCCCCCATGGTGACACAAAAGGACCATCTCGAGATAAAACTAGATTTTACGTGTGCGCTAATTATTCCGTGGTAACTCACATGGATCCGTCGCAACTCTCACAGGGATAAATGGGTTTTCGGATACTACCAACCAGGTGGAAGTCCCTTAAAATAAAAGAGATTTCTTACCTGATCAGGAGTATCCTTGACGAGCCCCCAAAACTGTTAGGTCAGAGATTCACCGTCTCTTCCTCTTGCTCCAACCGGAGCGATCACCCTCTCGCAGATCGATCCCTCCGTGTCACCCAGAGCTCTGGGGCGAATCGTGAAGCAAGACAAGAACCAAGAATAGTTTCACAGTCTTTATTCACAACTCACCAAAAGACAAGAAACAACAGAAGACTTTATATATGTGTGGGGGAAGGAAGATTGTGTGCAAGTAAGAGGACCTTGCCCTAAGCAAGTCAAGTTATCTACAGCAAAGCAGGATACGCTATCGCAATGGTATGCAATAATAAGCAGGGAGTTGCAGACACATTTCTTATGCACAGCCTGTCCTTATGATAGCACAGGGCAATGGAATTCTCCACATAAGCAATATACTGGTTCCAGCTGGTATTAACACAAAATATTTGAGAGCATATAAGAACAAAGGGTTACAAAAGGTTAATACCTTCTTGGTTAAACTGAGATCAAGAATAAATCCTTACAGTCACAAAGCTTTTCAAAAGTATTAACACTTTCGGCTGTAAGCCAATGTTGGAAATAACTGGTTAAATCCCTGACCCATTCTGCATATATTTGCTTGTCAGTTTTTTTCAACGAATGAAAACTCTCTCTGTACGCTTCAGGAATCAACTCATAACACTTTAACACAGCCGCTTTAACAGTTTTGTACACCTTCCGTTCCGAAGAAGGTAGAGCCACAAATGCCTGCTGTCCGCGACCAATTAAAGATGTCTGTAACAATAAAGTTTTCTCCTCATCACTCCAGTGCTGCTCAGATGCAATATTTTCAAACAATGAGAAAAAGACATCTGGGTCACGCTCATTAAACTTAGGCAGGAACTTTACCATATTGGCCAAGCTGTTGGAAGTTGGCGTAGAGATACCGAGGTTACCCTCAGCCGCCAGCTGGAATTTAACGCGCTCAAACTCGCGTTGCTGCTCTGCATTTCTAAGTTTATGCATCTCCAACCCGGGTTCCCTGTCCTTTTCTTGCATTTCTAATTTAATTTGCTGCATTTTCAGTTCGTGTTGCAATTTTAACAACTCCACTTGCTGCTCATACAACAGCAAGGTCACCGTTTGTGAGTGCACAGCCGGCAAAGTTGGCTTCGCATCAAAGCCCAATTCCCCTTTATGACCATGCTCCCGCCCCTCGGCAGGCAACACCTGTTTCTTAATCAATATCCCCCGAATAAAAAAAAAACAAGTCCTCTTTTAATGCGGTCCTCGGCAACGCTATATCAATTTCACAGTGGTCAGCAACACTATATAATTGATCCTTGGTGAGCATGAGGAACAATGCCTCTGAAGGAGCTTTAAAAAACGCTTCAAGACTACTCATCTTGTTGCAACAAATCCAATTCACCAATACAATATTCAAAACTGGCCACAAATAGGCACCAGCGCGTGCCACCAAACAAATGCTAACCCTGGCTAAAACAAACAAAACACTTCCTCAAACAATTACCAAACAAATCCGATATCCAAACACAATCAAATTCAAATTATTTTGGCAAAGTGGAATGCTACTCACGCTACGAGACAGCAGTGGAGATTCCCCCTAAACATTTACCCCCCACTAAACTGACCTGTCTTCACACTAGGCCCCAGAGCAAGGATCATTTACTCACCAATACCATTGGACCCGTACTGTCCCAACAGATGCCAATTCAGCCAGATTTCCAAGGTGGTGCCCTCACCCAGGCTTCAGTGACACAGCAGCCTAAACCCAACACAGCATGTTCTAATTGGGGAAAATGCAGGCTCCGCGATATGCCACCCCGCAGCACAAGCACAAACACCCCTGCCACTCCAAACAATCAAAATAATAGGCCAAAAGGCTCAAAATTTCCAAAACAATATTCCAAAAAGTATTATCAAAATGAGGAATTTTACCAAAACAACTACAATATTTAACCCCGAACCTTTCAAACGATGTGAAACTCCCCACAAACAAACACAGGAAGTTCACATTGCCAAAATGCCACAATCCAATTCACTATCAAAGGTTTGGACGAGCCTACTTGGCTCAAAATAAGCACAACATAAAGGGAGTCCACACCGTTGTTCGGATTAAATAGAATTTTATTTAAACATAATTAAGAAATAAGAAATAATAAGCATTTAAAGGAAAATAATAAAGCACTGGTTGGCCCGTGCAGGGCCTCCATGGCGCAAAGCAAGAGTTACCCAAACCAAAAGCCCTGATAGCCAGCTAGCGAACACTGAATGACCACATATTTGAACTGTCATGACTGTCTAGACCAGGTGTTGCAGTACCAGACAGCTCCCCCATTGGACTGGAGGCAGGGCTTTGAACCAGAATTTTTTTCCTATTGGTTCATTCCGAACAGAAACGGAATTTTAACGTTTCCGGTTTTGGGTTCCACCATTAAATAGACGTTCCTGAACCAGTAAGAACAAAAAATTTTCATTCCTGGAACGGTTAATTATGTTCCCTGTCAGCTGTTTAACAAATGGCTATAAAATTAGGTCTCTGTCTCATCCAGCTTAAGCCAAATGTAGGCTAATTCTATTGCAACCTTCATTAAATAAGACAAGAAATAATTCAAAACAATTATTATTTCAAATGTTGGCGATTTGGATTCTCAGTATGTCTTCCCATCTACACAAACAGAAAAAGTGCCAAAAATGAAAGATAATTAATTTAGTGTGTTACCAAAGGCTAGTCAGGCCCTATACAGGGCTTTCCACAAGCACCGGCTGCCGGCCATACAGCCGGCACACAATTAAGTCCAGCCGGCTACTTTAATGACTATTATTTTTGTAGCCCACAGGTTCTAAATATTAATTTTCGATTTTAATAAAATTAAATGTTTATCTAACAGACTGACAATAATGTCAAACTGAACCGCACTCATTTAAGTTGTGATTCGTGCTGTTTGTACCGATAATAACCACAAATTCCCCGCCGACTTCGCTGATCCGCGGCCCCGACATGCGGTGTGCACGTGCGCGCACTCGGCGGAGGCAGTAGTGTGCGCGCGCACGCACTCGGCGGAGTTTATTTTGTGTTTAACACCCCCCCCCCGGCTGGCTACTTATTTGTCATGGTTGGCTAGTATGAGCCTTAGTGGAAAGACCTGTATGCATTGATAGGCTAACAGAGGTTAACATCATTTAATGTTCGTGAGCCTCTCATTAAGGTGGACAAATATATTGATATCGTGTTTGAAATTGACGTTTTTGAATAACGATAGACTGCAATATTTACCTCTTATTTAAGATGTGGAGAAATGATAGTAGTCCACCTTCCCGCTCTCTCCATTCAGTCAGCGAACGTCACACAGGAAGTGAACCCCAGCGGGTTATAGAAACTTGCACAGGAGAAGAATGACTTTTTTATTTGTAGGCTATGGAAACTTTGAGGAACGAAATAAAAACCGGTATTAACCGGTTACCATTATTTTTAATAAGCGTTTCTGTTCTGGAACATAAAAAATAATAAAGTTTCTGGTTTCGTTTCTGTTCCATGTGAAATAGAAAAAGTTCCCGGTTTTCGTTTTCGTTCCTTGTACCGGTTCAAAGCCCTGACTGGAGGGAGACCCGGACAAGTTCAAGTTCAATAATTATATGGGGAAGGAGTGAGCACTCTCAGCAAGGCAAAGCCGGGTGTGACAAGATGAAAAGGTAAGGTCTGTCTTTCACAGTATGACAGAACTGTTTAACAGTACAACAGATTTTCCAATATCACAGAAATGTTAAGTAACTTAAATTCCGGTCCATATACATAATATTTCATTATTTTAGACATTTCTGCTTTGAGTCCCTTTCAACAGTCCAACAAGTGCCCTTTTCAAGTTTTTTTTAATCCACTAAAACAGGGGTTCTCAACTTTTTTCAAGCTGCCCCCCCCCCAAAAGCTGGTTCATTGCAGTTGGGCCCCCTCCTGGCGCCACCCCCCCCCCCCCCCCTTACCAGCCCCACTACACCACCTTGCATAGATAGATAGATAGATAGATAGATAGATAGATAGATAGATAGATAGATAGATAGATAGATAGATAGATTATTATTTTTAGGCCCACACTATTATTATTATAATTATTATTATTATTATTATTATTATCAGTAGCAGTAGCAGTAGGTAGGCCTATCATCATTACTAGGCTATTGTTATAACTGGAAGTAGCATCAGACTTCTAATGTGAGCTTGCAGGCATTATTATTATTACTACTATTATTATTATGAGTAGTGGTAGGCCTATTATTACTAGGCTATTGCTATAACTGGGAATTGGCACTAGACCTCTGATAAGAATTTATGCTTTATTATTGTTATTATTACTAGGCCTAATAATAGGCATATCATCTGCATGTTTTACAGAAGCTTGCAGGTAGGCGATGTTAATGTGAGACCTGAGCCTGCTTTGCCTTGCAAAGATCCTCAATTCTTGGTGCAATGTCTGATAAACATAGCCTCAAATCATCCTCGATTTGTGCACGATTGCGGTATTTCGTTTTGAGTGCAGTCATTTTTTTTGAGAATCCTGCCTCACACAAATATGTGGATGCGAAAGGGAGGAGAATCTTCAAGGCGATGTCACAGAGTTGAGGGTATTCCTGCATCAATGCTGCCCATAATGACAAAAGAGGGCAGGAGGTAAAAAGTTCCTTCAGCCTACTGTCACTCTTCAGCTCAATAAGCTGTTTCTGCATATCAATTGACAGCTAGTTTGCTGTGCACACAAATGGATCTCGAACCCACGCAAAAGAGCAATAATCCTCTTTAAAGTACGTCACAAATTCTTTTCTCATTGCAGACAGGTGCTCAGATGCTGACTGAAATAGAGAGGAGAAATCGTGTGAGGTGCCTGCATCAGTGATAAAGTCTGCAAGGCTGGGGAACCTGTCGCAGTTCCCTCGACTGATGTGGCCATGCCAGAGGTCAGTTTTTTGTGTGAAGGCGTCCACTCTGTCTGCGACGAGCAAAATATGAGTTTCGCGGTCTTGCAGAGACAGGTTGAGGCCATTCAAATGGTCAAATATATCGACCAAATAGGACAGAGACGCAAGCCACATAGTGTCATCCAGATGCTTCGCTAGATCCGATTTGATTTCTGTCAAAAAACACTTCAACTCCTCTCGCAGCTCATACAACCACTGCAACACCCGCCCCTGGAGAGCCAGTGAACTTCAGTGTGCAGAAGCAGCTGTTCGTGCCTTGACCCCATCTCCTGGCAGAGGACCCCAAACAAGCGAGAGTTTAGCGGCCGTGATTTGATTAGATTTGTCATTTTCACAGATTGGTTCAGCACGGAGTCAAAGAGAACCGGCATTTTTTTAGCAGCTAATGCTTCGCGATGGACCATACAATGTGTACATTTCACAAGTGGAGCTATTTGCTGAACACGAGCAACTAGGCCACGCTTGCGGCTCGTCATTGCCCGTGCACCATCCGTGCATAGACCAATGCATCAGTCCCAAGCAAACCATTTTCACGGATAAAAATATCAAGGATATTGAAGATGGCTTCTCCTGTAGTGTGTGACTGAAGAGGCTAGCAAAACAGGACATCCTCCTCAATCGCCTTGTCACGCAGATACCTGACATAGGCGAGGAGCTGTGCCTGCCCAGCAATATCAGTGGATTCGTCCAGCTGCAGCGTGTAGTATGGACTCTGTTTTATGAACTCTGAGTTGCTTTCTGATGTCATTAGACATGTCTGAAATCCTCCTAGTGACTGTGTCATTGGACAGTGGTACTGCACCAAGTTTGGCTGCTGCACTATCTCCTATCATTATTCTGCACGTCTTGTGCGGCCGGCAAAATGAGAGTCTTGGTAATTGTATGCGGTTTACCCAGTTTAGCTATTCTTTTGGCCACTACATACGATGCCTCCAAACACTGTTTAGACACAGTGCTGTGCACTGAAATGGCTGCCTGTTGCTGATGGAGGCCATCAAGCTTTCTTTTAAAATATTCTGCCGGTTTATCTTTAATAGCAGCATGTTTTGTTTCGAGGTGCCTTTTAAGTTTGCAGGGCTTCATGCTGTCGTTTGCTAGCACCTCGGCACACATGACACACTGAGGTCTCAGATCAGCCGTGACTGTAAATCCAAACTGCAGGTATGCTTCATCGTACCTTTGAAGCTTTTTTGCAGCTGGTGGTGCATCGGTTGCCTTGTTGGTCCTCACTAGAAATATCTCCATTTTTGTTAATTATAATTTGGATGTGTGGCTATGCTAAGAGACAAGTATCAGGGACTAATCAGACGGGACTTATGCACGTTCTTTAATGCAAGTGTTTAACAATTTTGCAGGCAATACCAATTTTATTTGAAGACTTAAGATTGTAGTCCTGAGTGAGTGAGTGAGTGAGTGAATGAGTGAGTGAGTGAGTGATTGTCTTAGTCGCATGTGTCGTATGTGTTGCAACATGGTGAAAAAGGCAAAGGCTTACCCTATTAGCTAAGTGCACGCTTAGCAGTTAAAAAATAGCTAAGGCTGAGATTGGGATAGTCTTTAAAAATACTTTTTGTGGTATTAGTCTTTAAAAAGACTGTTTGGGTTTGAAGTAAAGGCCTAAAGTAGATTGATATCAACACTGATAACAGATAGACTAGCGAGAGCTGGCACAAGCGAACTTGGCAAGAGACTAGACTAGAGTGAATGAAGCTCAATGCTTGTGCAGATGCTTATATAGTAGGCTAGCCTAGCAGTTACGTGACATCACATCACAGGCTCAAAATACTACCCCCTGTATTGGTAAATTTGAAATGAAACTGTGTGGTTGATTTGTTTGTGTTATAGTAGTCCAACCACTTGCATTTTTGACATGGGAATTTTCGTGATTTTTTAAATGATTTTTTTTTCCTGATTTTTTTCCCCTCATCCTAGCCTACTCATGCCCTCCCGGGAGAGTGTCCACACCCCCCCAGGTGGGCGGGCCCCACTGGTTGAGATCCACTGCACTAAAAGATAATGTTATTCAATAAAATGTTTGTGTAAATGTATTGTAGGTGGATACTGCTCCTGAAATTCAGCAGTCACCCCCCACTGGAGGCAGCGACCTTTCAAAAGAGGAGGCCGGTACTTCTAAATTTGTGACTATGTCCAACCCAGAATACATAGTCTTCACAGACAGTGAGCTTGAACAGGTGCGACGCTCCTACTTTGAGCAGAAACGACTGGGGACCGAGCACAGCGTGGCCTTATCCAAGGAACTCCTCTGCCGACTCATAAGAAACACTATGACTAATATTTCTATCACAAGAGCCACAGAGGACTGCAGATACCCCACCAAACATGAGGTGAATGCCATGGCAAACCGATTGGTGGATTACTATCCAATGATAAAAGACCGGTCATCAAACAGTGAATGGGTGAGTAGATTTTTGTCACTATTGCTTGTTGATGGTATGATGTTAACTATAAGATTTTGATAACTTCTATTCATACAGTGCTAAACCATAACAGGAGGTTCAAATGGAGCTAGACTTTGCTGAAAGCTTTAATTACAGTATAAGAAAACTTTGGTCTCTTGTCATTTTTTTTAATGTTTACTATGTATGCCTCACAGGAGCATGTTGCTGAAAAGCTCATGAAGAGACTCTCAAATGTCAGAAGTCCAAGGAAGGCCAAAGTTCCTCCTTCAAAGAAACCACGACAAGATGTGGAAGTCAGTTCAGACATTTCAACCACTGACTATGATGGAGATTCCAGTGCATCCACCATTATTCTGGAACTGTCACCTATTAGTCCCATGGGCATCTCAGTGCTAGATCTGTCACCTAGTGCTAGCACCTCACTGCAGAGCCGGGACAGCAGTGATGAAACATGTATGTATTGTATCATTTTGGCTGAGTTAATTCACATGACGTACACTGGACATTCAGCAGCTTTAGAATCTTTCAGTGTCTGTCCAAAGGCATAATTCTATTGTCCAATGTTTTTGCTTTTATATCAAGTAACATGAACATTAATTAATTCCTTCTACTTCCTGAGTTTCATTATACTGACAACTTGTTAGTTTGGAAAACTCATATCCTCTTTCCACCATAACTTCCCTCTAATGTTTTCAGCTGGTTCAGTTGACTTCATGGACAGCTCAAAAACCCAAGCAAGACAATACAAGACCCTCCAAGAAATTTTCAAGTCCAAAAAGCCAAACAAAGCTGTGATAACTCATTTGCTGAACCTGGAATTTGAGTCTCGAAGACGCTTCATCACCTCTGATGTGTTAAAGGAGCAAGACAGACCAACAAAGATTCTAGAGGCTTACCCATGTTTCCGAGAACTGGATCATGTAAGTGATGTTGGTCCTATTCAGTCCACATTTTCAGCTCTTCCAAGGACTTATTTTAGCATGACATAATTGGCATAATGTTCATATACCTTAGACATTATAGATCTTTTTTGAAGAATGTTAGTCATCTGAATGTTTGACAAGGACTAGCAGTGAACATTTTTTTCAGTGAATTTTCTTTCTGTATCTGAATCTATTTTTCAGGTGCTGGATGAGCTGTAATGAGTCATCCAACCAACCAAGTCCCAGTACATCTCTGAGATGAAGAGCAGATGGGAAACCTTCTATTCAAAGGTCCAGTTTTATGGGGTGATGAAGAAAGCCATGAAGCCTCCTAAAACTTTGAATGGAGGTGAAGTCACAATACTGTATAGTGACTTGTTCATTTTATATAATAATGTGTCATAAGTTATTTATGGTACCACCTTGTCTTGTGCCTTTTCCATTAAACCAGTGGAGCATGTCACAGCTGTTTTCTGAGCCCTGCCACTGCTTTTCCTGTCCAGCACCATGCCACCTAAGAAGCTGGGCTTAAGCAGCGAGGCTCTTTTCCATGTCCTTACAGTGAGATTTACAGACTTACTGCAATATTTCATACTACTGTATATGTTTCAGTTATTCACACATACATTTTATGTCAGGTTTAGTTACTTTGAGATAAACTTTTTATCATTTCAAAAGGTCCGAAGGGGAAGTGTTCTCCATATTGTAGTTGTTGTAATACTAACTTCATTTGAACTACAGTAGCTGTGGTGCATTCAGTATTTGCAGTACTCAACAATGACAGTACAACATCATCTCCCTCTCAGGGATTATTGTGACTATATGTTTTGAAGTACAATTATGATTTCACCAATGTCCTAGTCCATGTCAAAGTGTGTGTTACTTGTGATGTTTTTCTAATCCTTTACATTGATTTGTCATCTAGACTTCAGAGGATCCTGATGGTTTCTTGCTCCAGTGACCACTGTCTTGTCCAGTTGTGCTTGTTTCTGAGGACAACTGCATGATCGCCATTGGAAACATGCCAGTGACCACCTTCAACATTGAGAGGTTTGATGAGGGACTGCTCTACCTCATGGCATATTACTATGCCCTGCACCTCACTAACCCAAAGTGTATTTCCACACTTCTGTCAGTACTGCAAACAGAAATTCTCCAAGATTCCATTCATGAGCAAGATTTGACCCCTTCCTACACAAAAGCCATTGGCGAGTGGAAGTCCTTCATTGAGTGAGTGAGTCTCTTTGTTGCTTGTGTGTTTGTTCCTTGACACTGCCTCACTCTCTATCTCATGTAAGACTTTCAAAGAAAGTCAAAGTTCTGTTTCATAAAAGGTTTATCACTGTTAGCCACATTTGTTGGTGAAATTGAAAACTTTTCCTGTACAATATTATGCAATAACAGCAGCTGCAAAGTTATATTAATTGTTATAGTATGCTGCAACAATAGCAGATATAACATTGTTTTTGATGGATGTTTAATTAAGCAATTGTATTGCAAAGTTAAAATACAAATTATATGCAAATAAAAAATATTAAAAATGAGTGTTTTGGTGTCTTGATTTAAGATAAAGTCACTTATTTTTATAATGCTATTTGAAGAAATTGTCTTATTTTAACTACTTTTATACTTATTATTAATCCCAGATTAAGGTGTCATTTCTTAAAGTTAACTCAGTCATGAGACCAAAATTCTAATTTTAAGTAACTTAATCTTAAATAAGTGGGTTTTCATTACTTTTTTTATAGAAGAATTTACTTAAATTTAAGGTTTTCTGTCTAGTTTTAAGGCCCATTTTAGTCTGTCAGAGGCAAGAACTTTGTGCGTATTTTAAGAATTCATGTCAAGTAAAAAAAGCTTACCCCATTGGCAGATTTTTTTTTGCTTGATACAAGATAATTTGATTGAATTTAAGAATATTTTGCTTCTTTCTAGTAGGTCTGTTTTTGCAGTGAAGGCAACATTCTGCCAGGGTTTGAACCCCAATGTTTCACAGAACTGGCATGCTGAGATGAACAACTCACCCTCGATTCCCTCATAGACCTCATGATCTGACTGGACCACCTGCTCCAGAACTGGCCCTCCTTGCAGCACTCTCCAGTTCTTTCACCACCTTACAGTCCCTTATACCAATGGAGGTCTCCAACACTCGCATGCCACATTCTGAGAGAGAAAGGAGGCATCAAGAGGGGTTGTGTTTTTACTATGGTAATCATGGCCATCTCATAGCAAAGTGCCCAGTCTGACCACCTAAACCCCAAAGGGAAGATCTCTTCCCTAGTGAAACCAGTTCCCCCAGCACAGTGAGTGCCAAACCCACTTCTGTTCAACATTCTCTTAACATTCATGTATTGTTAAAGCTCCTAGACTCGACCCATGTTCTTTCTGCCTTCACAGACTCAGGGGCAGGGGTCAAGTTCATTGACCTTGACGTCATCCAGAGATTCAACTTACCCATGGAAAAGCTCCAAAGACCAGTCAGTCTCAAAGCCATAGATGGTGAACTCATCAGAGAAGGGCTCATCACAACTTGCACCTCACCCATCAAACTTCAGGTTGGAGCCCTCTATACTGAACACACATCCTGATTTGTCACCTGCACTGCACATCATGCTGTGGTTCTGGTTCCCCTGGTTACAACTCCATGACCCACTTATCTCTTGGGAGCAAAGAGAAATTCTAAAATGGTCACCTTCATGCTTTCATGAGTGTTTATGAATCCCATAGATGACCCTGATGTCACATCAATAGAGGGTCCTTCACCCAGTGGCATTGAACATGTTCCTGTCTGCTGCCATGGATTCCAGGAAGTGTTCAGCAAGGGCAAAGTTAGAGGCCTCCTATCTTATCGGCCCTATGATTGTAGCATCAACCTCCTCCCAGGCACAACACCACGAAATCGCATTTACCCACATTCCATTGCTGAACAGGAGGCCATGGAAGAATATGTTCAGGAGGCACTGCAACAGGGATATATCTATCCATCTACATCCCCGGCTTCTACAAGTTTCTTCTTTGTAGAAAAGAAGGGGGGGTCTACCCCTGCATAGATTAGAGGGCTAAATCAGATCATGGTCAAGTATCCTTACCCGCTTCCACTTGTATCTTCCGCTCTTGAGTAATTATGAACCGCCAGTGTGTTTGCCAAACTGGCCCTAAGAAGTGCAGGCAACTTATTGAGAATACGCGAGGGACACGAATGGAAGACAGTGTTCAGCATGATGTTGGGTCAGTTCAAATACCTGGTGCTACCATGTGGACTTTCTTGTTCTCCATCAATATCTTCCAGTACCTCATCAATGACATCCTCAGAGACATGCTGGGATGATATGTTTTAGCATACACTGACATCTTGATTTCCTCCCATGATGAAGCCAATCATCACCAGCGTGTCAATTCAGTGTTAGCCCAGGTTTTGGAGAACCCCTTTAATGTCAAACAGAAAAGTGAGTTCCACATAACAAAGACTTCATTTCTGGGGTGCATCATCAGTGTGGCAGGCATAAGCGTTGACATCAGTAACGTCTCCATGGTTACACTGCAAAAAATAGCAAGTGAAAATAGCTTGAAAATCATGGAAACGATCTAGCATTTCCTATTAGAAGAATACAAGACACCACTTCTGAGATTATTAAACCTAGATCTACGTTGGTGCTTGAAAGTTTGTGAACCCTTTAGAATTTTCTGTATGTTGGCATTAATATGACTTAAAACATCATCAGATGTTTACATAAGTCCTAAAAGTAGATAAAGAGAACCCAGTTAAACAAATCAGACAAAAATATTATACTTGGTCATTTATTTATTGAGGAAAATGATCCAATATTACATATCTGTGAGTGGCAAAAGTATGTGAACCTTTGCTTTCAGTATCTGGTGTGATCCCCTTGTGCGACAATAACAGCAACTAAACATTTCCAGTAACTGTTGATCAGTCCTGCACACTGGCTTGGAGGAATTTTAACCCATTCCTCCATATAGAACAGCTTCAACTCTGGGATGTTGGTGGGTTTCTTCACATAAACTGCTCACTTCAGGTCCTTCCACAACATTTTGATTGGATTAAGGTCAGGACATTGACTTGGCCATTCCAAAACATTAAATTTATTCTTCTTTAACCATTCTTTGGTAGAACGACTTGTGTGCTTAGGGTCGTTGTCTTGCTGCATGACCCACCTTCTCTTGAGATTCAGTTCATGGACAGATGTCCTGACATTTTCCTTTAGAATTCACTGGTATAATTCAGAATTCATTGTTCCATCAATGATGGCAAGCCATCCTGGCCCAGATGCAGCAAAACAGGCCCCAACCATGATACTACCACCACCATGTTTCACAGATGGGATAAGGTTCTTATGCTGGAATGCAGTGTTTTCCTTTCTCCAAATATAACACTTCTCATTTAAACCAAAATGTTCTATATTGGTCTCATCCATCCACAAAACATTTTTCCATTAGCCTTCTGGCTTGTCCACATGATCTTTAGCAAACTGCAGACAAGCAGCAATGTTCTTTTTGGAGGACAGTGGCTTTCTCCTTGCAACCCTGCCATGCACACCATTGTTGTTCAGTGTTTTCCTGATGGTGGACTCATGAACATTAACATTAGCCAATATGACAGAGGCCTTCAATTGCTTAGAAGTTACCCTGGTGTCCTTTGTGACCTCACCGACTATTACATGCCTTGCTCTTGGAGTGATCTTTGTTAGTCAGCCACTCCTGGGGAGGGGAACAATGGTTTTGAACTTCCTCCATTTGTACACAATCTGTCTGACTGTGGATTGGTGGAGTCCAAATTCTTTAGAGATGGTTTTGTAACCTTTTCCAGCCTGATGAGAATCAACAGTGCTTTTTCTGAGGTCCTTAGAAATCTCCTTTGTTCATGCCATGATGCATTTCCACAAACATGTGTTGTGAAGATCAGACTTTGATAGATCCCTGTTCTTTAAATAAAACAAGGTGCCCACTCACACCTGATTGTCATCCCATTGATTTGAAAACACCTGACTCTAATTTCACCTTCAAATTAACTGCTAATCCTAGAGTTTCACATGCTTTTGCCACTCACAGATATTTAATATTGGATCATTTTCCTCAATAAATAAATGACCAAGTGTACCATTTTTGTCTCATTTGTTTAACTGGGTTCTCTTTATCTACTTTTAGGACTTGTGTGAAAATCTTATGTTTTATGTCATATTTATGCAGAAATATAGAAAATTCTAAAGGGTTCACAAACTTTCAAGCACCACTGTAGATTGCAACCAACTTATTCTAAGATGTTATCAAGTAAAAATATCTGTCCATCCAGCAAGATAATTTCACTCGTATTAAGTGATTTTTCTCCTCAAATTCAGTTTTTTGCAGTGTACCACCTGGCCCACACCCACCACTGTTAGAGTTGCAACATTTTCTTAGGATTTGTAAATTTATGTTGCCATTTTAGCTAGGGTTTCAGTACAATAGCCTCTCCTCTCATTGCCCTGCTTAAGAAGGGTCCTAAATGTCTCCAATGGAGCCAAGCTGCTGAAGAGGCCTACAAAAAACTCAAGATGGCTTTCACCTCAGCACCCATTCTCAAGTATCCAGACCCAACCAGACCCCTCACAGTAGAGGTAGATGGTTTGGAAATGGGAATGCTGGGGAGGGGAACAATGGTCTTGAACTTCCTCCATTTGTACACAATCTGTCTGACTGTGGATTGGTGGAGTCCAAATTCTTTAGAGAATTTGATAATATAATTTAGAGAATTAGAGAATTTTCTAAAGAGAACCCAGTTAAACAAATGAGACAAAAATGGTACACTTGGTCATTTATTTATTGAGGAAAATGATCCAATATTAAATATCTGTGAGTGGCAAAAGCATGTGAACCTCTAGGATTAGCAGTTAATTTGAAGGTGAAATTAGAGTCAGGTGTTTTCAAATCAATGGGATGACAATCAGGTGTGAGTGGGCACCTTGTTTTATTTAAAGAACAGGGATCTTTCCAGCACTTCAGGGAGAAACCCAAATTACACCCAGTGTTTTTTTTTTCTTCTCCCAAGAAACTCACACCAGCCAAACAGAACTATGCTATAGGACACAGAGAACTCCTTGCCATCAAACTAGACCTTGAGGAATGGAGACATTGGTTCGAGGGAGCAGCACATCCATTCATCATCCTCACCGCTCATAAGAAAACCATTAAGCTACTAAACCCCCAGCAAGCTATATGGGCTCACTTCTTTTTTCCAGATTCAGATTTTCCATTTCATTCCCTCCAGGTTCAAAGAACACAAAAGCTGAAGGTCTCTCCAGGATTCACAACATTTCTAACCTCAGTCCAGAGCCAACTCCCATTCTACCTCTTGAATGCTTCATTAAAGCAATCACTTGGGACATTGACACGTAGATAGGCCAAGCACAATCACACAATCCTCTGAAAGCCTGCCTTCCCAATCTCATGTATGTTCCCCCACAGTTCTGAGGCCAACTCATTGCCTGGGCTCATTCGTCCTTGGCCACAGGTCATCCCAGCACTCAACACACCTATCAACTCCTCTGTAACAAGTATTGGTGGGAGGACATGGTCTCCAAAATTAACAGGTTCATTTCCTCCTGCATTACCCACGCCAAAGCCAAGGTGCCCTGGACTCCACCCACTGCCAAGCTATGCCCACTGCCTATACCACAAACAACCTGGTCGCACATAGCCATTGATTTCATCACAGACCTACCCAGATCACAAGGCAATACAGTCATCCTGCTGGTAATCAATCGTTTTCAGAGCTTTTGAGAACTCATTCCCCTGCCTGGTCTATGCACAGCCTTCAAAATAGCAGAACTCCTGTTCACACACACCATCCAGGACTATAGGATCCCAGAGGACATAGTTTACTTAATTTCCCTGAGGGAACCCTCCCAAAGGGATCAATAAAGTTTTATCTAATCTAATCTAATCTAATCTAATCTAATCTAGCAACCAGGGTTGTCAATTCACAGCCAGAGTCTGGATAAAGTTTATGGACACAGGTCACAGTGAGCCTAACTTTGGGGTATCATCCCCAATCTAATGGCAAAGTGGAATGTGCCAATCAGGAGATTGGGTGTTTCCTTGGAGTGTTTTGCATGGAGATCCAGAAGGATTGGGCACAATACTTTCCTTGGGCAGAATATGTACAGAACTCCTTGAAACAATCAGCCACTCAACTAACCCCATTTCAGTGCATCCTTGGTTACCAGCTACCTCTTTATCCTTGGGATGATTCACCCTCGCAAATCTTGGCAGTTGATTCCTGGTTCAAGTGGAGTGAACAAGTATGGGAAGGGGTTCATCAAAGGCTTGAACAGATAACCAGTAGTTATAAGCACCATGCTGACAAACACAGAGGGGAAACACCCAAATACTCTCCAGGTGACAGTGTGGGTATCCACAAGAGCTCTATGAGACTCTGACTTTTGCAAGAAACTTCATGTGGGTCCCTTCAATGTCCTCTGCTGAATAAACGAGGTATCCTACAAACTAGAGCTCCCACCACATTGCCACATATCTCCAACATTCCATGTATTCTGCCTAAAGCCCACCATTCAAGGACCTCTAGCAACAAACACTCTCACTACCAAACCACCTTCTCCCCTGGAAGTAGAGAGGGAGACAGTTTACCAGGTACACAAAATCCTCAACTCCTGCCACAGACAGGGTAACTTGGAATACTTCATGGACTGGGAGGGGTATGGCCCAGAGGAACACAGCTGGATTAACACGAGATATACTCGACCTACTTCTTGTACAAGAATTTCATTCTGAAAATCCCAACAAGCCAGCACCCAGGAAGACAGGTTGCCCCAGAAAGGAGAGCGCTCCCAGAATGAGTGCCTCGGAGGGTGGCTGTCAGTAACAATGACAAAAAAAAAAGAGTTTGGCGTGGCATCCAAACATGACTGCTATGGACTACATTTCCCATGTGCCACTGTGCCCCTCCTTTACGGAATTCTGAAGGCACACCTGTTTCCAATCCTCCCAGTAATTAGCCTTGCTGCTTAAACACTGAAAACACACACTCATCGAAATATCATTCTCTGTCTCCATACCTGATCATACCAAGCTGTTTACTGATTTCCTGACTGCCTGTGACTCCGACCCTGTTTCCTGTTTGCGTCCGACTTTGAACTCTTGTCATTTCTCTGATAATCTGTTCACACACTTACCGATCCCTGCTCGACCCTGACTATATCTTTTGGCTCACACTTTAGATTTGGCTTCTAGTTTGCGATGCACCCACTCTCCCCTGCACCTGCATCCGTAAGTGCCTGCACCCTGATGATCAAGAAGTTTCCAAGTATGGAAACTATCCAGTATGGAAAAATCCACTCATAGAATTAAAAGCTGAAGTTTGCACCAGCTTTTTAAGTGCCAAAGGATGCCTTGAGGACTCTAGAACTATTTTTGGTTAAATGAGCAATTTTCATGCAACATAATAGGTTATTTACAGTATTCAGAAACATGTAGTGTGGCCATCTGCTTTACACTGTATGAATTTGTTTCTTACTGGAAAAAAAAAAAATTAAAAAAAAAATATATATATAAAATATGTAATATGTATATATAACTAATTACCTTTATATCACACTGCAAATATGAGATATAATTTCTCTGAAATAAAAAAAAAACTACCAAAATTGTCACAATTATTGGCATGCCTTGAAACAACATGAACAACAGGGCTAAATGCAATGCATTTACATTTTTCCATGAAAGAAAAGTGTGTTGATCATTATTAATCAGGCTAATTACTGGCTGTATGACTGTCATTTGAGAGTATCATGCAAAAATTAATTTTCAATTGTAGAAATTGATATAAAATCTACTACAGAACAGTAAATGAATAAAGTGCCATCTCCTTCAGAAGTGGGTCACATTGGAGGTTTTTTGATTGTAAAGATGAACAAAGCAAAGGTGACATTGCATTTTGGTATAGTATTAAGCCCATCAATATCCAGTTGATAAAACATCTGCAGTGAGTGTTTTAGGTTTAATTAATTGACTGGTGGGTAGCATAGTGGCAGAGCAAGTAGGGTTGATGCCTCACAGCTCCATGGAATCTGATTAAATCCTGAAGTCAAGTTATTATCTGTTCTTCAACTGACTGACTGTGGTAATAAGGATGCATGTGAACACTGCATGAAAGTACACCATGGGCGATTGCTCTAAGACAACGAGGGAGGCTCAGCCTCCTCTAAAAATGACGAACATCGTGTAGGATGAATTGCGCTAGGCTTATATTATAGCCGACCTTATAACATTGCTATTTCAGATCCAGAATCATAGAAATATATGTGCTCAACCCACTACAGTGCGAAATCATTCCCTTATAACTTTAATGTGTGCGTGAGTTTTTCCCCCTCGTGACAGCACGATGCAGCGCAGCCTCAGTAGACTTCAATGGCATTCGGGAGCTCTGAGCTTTTCAATCTCAAAATGCAAGATGATTATTGGACAAATACTGCGAAAACGCCTGCCCACGGAGTCTCACGGACTCCCAGCCTCAGTGGACTTCAATGGCATTTGGGAGCTATATGCTTTTCAATCTCAAAATGCAAGACGGTTATTGGACAAATACTGTGAAAATGCCCGCCTACGGACTCCCAGCCTCACATGGGAGGGACATGGCAGTTTCCGCGAGGAGACTGGTGATTGGTGAAAGCGGTCGGATATTTTCTTTGATTGACAGCTCGTTTCAACTATAGACAGGCAGTGGTGAATTTCAGTTCAGTCCCATGCGGATTCGCAAGTGCTGTGGTGTATTGTAAGAGATCAGCTTACATTTCGATTTCATTCATTACATACGGTTTCTACCAGCTTTTTTAGTTTGTATATATTTTCATTGTAAATAAAGTGTAAATATAGTGTTGTCAAGTTTGCTATCTTAGTTCCAGAAATTTCGTTTATTTGAGTGACTGAACTTGAACTTGAGGGGGCTAGTCAGCTAGCAAGAAAGCTGCGCACGGATGCCAAACATTGCTGATTTAATTTTGGCGAAGCCATTTGCCAGTCTTCCTTTCAAGGAAAAAATTAAAATTAAAGAGCAGGGTAGACCAACGCCTCAAATTGACTTGGTGAAAAAGGTACGGAATAATACTCGTTCCTTTCAGCTCTCCTGGTACGAGAAAGTGAATTGGCTAACAGCAAGTGACCCACATCAACAACAGTAAATAGGCTACTTTAGTAATATGTCATGGATGGACCAAAAATATAGAATCTATTTAAAATGTTTATGCTGAGTATATTATATTGGAATATATATTTTTCTGGATATGAATTAAACACAGCTACAATTTGGAAAACATTTTTAAACAAAAACACAGCCGAGAACATTTCACACTACAGACCTGGATTAAAAGTGAAGGGTTATCAAAATCGTCAATAAAACATTTCTCAGTCAAAATAAGTAAAATATAGGGAAAGTGTCATTGAATGAAATGTGTGGCACCCAGCTCTACTGCTGAGGTTCCTGACAAAGAGATGCTTTCAATAATGATCAATTTTTAAACAACATGCCACAATTTTAAAATATAAAATGTTAAAATATACCCCTCCCCCCCAACACCACCATCATGTATATTGGACAGTAGGCTAATGGGCCAAAAGAACCTGTTATTTCACAGTTTGTGACGCTGCCAACAATCAGCCAGATCAGAGGCAAGAGTATGGGCAAAATTTATGTTTTTTCTTTTAAAATCTGGAAATATCGTAACCGACCAGCCTCCCCTGTTTGAAAGACTACCAGCCGCCACTGATGTACACTCACTGAGCACTTTATTAGGAACACCTGTACACCCATTAATTCATACAAATATCTAATCAGCCAATCCTGTGGTGGCAGTGCAATGCATAAAATCATGCAGATATGAGCCAGCAGCTAGCTGTGGTAATGTTCGCAACCATCAAGCCCCATAATTCCCCACTGCCCCACACAGATAAACTCTTTATATGCCTACCACTGGAAAAAGGACCTGATCATTCTGCATGCTTGGCATTGAATTTTGGCAGACTGGGGATAGAAAACATTGTGTGCCAAAATCCAGCATTGTTCCTCATGACTGTAGCCCTCCCATTCAATGAGGTACTCCGACTTTCCATTATTGCAGCATAAATTCAAGATGTTCTTGATGAGGTCAGTGGATTGTCCTTCTGCATTGTGTTTCTAATGTTGGTAACCATACTCAGTCCACATGTTGGAAATGTGGGATTTCTCTTACGTAAATGTCATTCAGCAATTTCTTGTTTCTCTGAGTCACTTGTTCGAAGTGCCTGTGTGCATTTGCAAACACTTGCTCATTGGACTCATGAACATTACTGTAACATTAGTCAATGTGAGAGAGGCCTTCAATTGCTTAGAAGTTACCCTGAGGCCCTTTGTGACCTCACCGACTATTACATGCCTTGCTCTTGGAGTGATCTTTGTTGGTCAGCCACTCCTGGGGAGGGGAACAATAGTCTTGAATTTCCTCCATTTGTACACAATCTGTTTGACTGTGGATTGGTGGAGTCCAAACTCTTTAGAGCTGATTTTGTAACCTTTTCCAGCCTGGTGGGCATCAACAATGCTTTTTCTGAGGTCCTCAGAAATCTCCTTTGTTCATGCCATGATACTTCCACAAACATGTGTTGTGAAGATCAGACTTTGATAGATCCCTGTTCTTTAAATAAAACAGTGTGCCCACTTACACCTGATTGTCATTCCATTAATTGAAAACACTGACTCTAATTTCACCTCCAAATTAGCTGCTAATCCTAGAGGTTCACATACTTTTGCCACTCACAGATATGTAATATTGGATCATTTTCCTCCATAAATAAATGACCAAGTATAATATTTTTGTCTCATTTGTTTAACTGGGTTCTCTTTATCTACTTTTAGGACTTGTGTGAAAATCTGATGATGTTATAGGTCATATTTATGCAGAAATATAGAAAATTCTAAAGGGTTCACAAACTATCAAGCACCACTGTAGATATTGTAGCTCAACTTGTGATGAATACAAGAAGTCATATGACTTTGAAAATACTGCTAGGATTTGTTGAAATTGACAACAAAATCAAAGCATGATAAAATCATTCGAGTGCAAGAAAATACCCTCAGACCCCAGAGGGTTAAATTGGGAGTGGTGGTGTATGCAGTCTTGGGTTTCTCAAAAGGCCTCATTAGTATCTGTGTTCATGCCAGATGCTCATGTCCCATCTTTAATAGTGACATGAAGGGAGTCACAATGGAAATAAACCCTGGATGAATCTTTGGTAGAAACTGGTGAAGCCTAGAAATCTTTGAAGCTCCTTCATAGTCTTTGGAGTGGGCCATTCATTGACAGCAGCCACTTTTTCCTTTTTTCAGTTTAGTTTATTTATTTAGTGCTTAATTATAGCATAGCTAATCCTAGCTAATTCCTGGTCCATGGCCACTCCCTCAGGGCCGATTATGTATCCAAGGAAGGAACTGAAGGATGCATAAAATTCACATTTCTCTCCAGTTACATGGAACTGATTGTCAAGGAGATGTGCCAGGATGCACTTAATATGAACGTGGGCTTCCAGGGAGGGTGAATAGATTAAGTGGTCATTCATGTTTGCTGATTACAAATTTTAAAAACATGTTCGTTAAGACATCATTGGTGAGGTATTAGAAGACTGAGGGGGGCATACGAGAGCTCATATTGCACGATTTAGTACTTAAGATGACCAGCAGTGCTGCTAAAGGGGCTTCCGCTTTTTGTCCTCTCTGATGTGAATGAAGTTGGAGGCACTATGTAGGTCAAGCTTGGTAAATATCTTTGCCAAATGGAGTTGATCCAACACAGATGGGACAAGTGAGAGGGGATATTGATATCCTCCTCGTTTCTTCACAAATAAGAATCCTCTGGATGCAGGAGATGTGCAGAGATGAATGTACCCCTGTTGCAATGCCTCTTGGACATAATCCTCTATGCCCTGTTGCTCAGTTAAGGAGAGGGGATAGATTCAATGGCATTGTGGTATGTTCCCAAATAAGAGCTATATGTTAAAGGATGTTATATATGTTATAGGATCTGTGTGGTGATAGGCCACTACATTTGGTCTTATTGAATACCTCATGGAATTCAAGATACTCGAGGGGGATGTCTATGAGTGATTGGGTTTAAAGACTCTCTCCACTGTGGTTGAGGCTCTGATAAGGTAGGGAAGATGCAGACTGTGACTCATGCAATAAGATGACCATTTCAGTATTTCCTTGTCATGCCAGGATATTTGAAGGTTGTGGAGGTTTCACTGTGACAGTGATCAGGAAGGAAATGAACTGATGGTGAGAGATGACTTGGAGGTACAAGTCAATTTCTTGGTTTACATTCATACATGTCTCTGGATCATTGTTTACTCTTATATTGTGCTGTTTGCACTGTCTGTCACTTTGTACTTTCTTGCCATCCCACTTCCTTTGTCTGTTTCTTGGACTAAACCACTCAATGCAACTTTGTTTTTTGCACTTCGGGTTAAATCTCATCTCATCTCATTATCTCTAGCCGCTTTATCCTTCACACCTATGGTCAATTTAGAGTCACCAGTTAACCTAACCTGCATGTCTTTGGACTGTGGGGGAAACTGGAGCACCCGGAGGAAACCCATGCAGACACGGGGAGAACATGCAAACTCCACACAGAAAGGCCCTTGCCAGCCCCGGGGCTCGAACCCAGGACCTTCTTGCTGTGAGGCAACAGCGCTAACCACTACACCACCGTGCCGCCCCCCCCCAATAAAGGTGAATCTAATTTAATCTAATCTAATCTCTGAATACACTACCATTCAAAAGTTTGGGGTCACCCAGACAATTTTGTGTTTTCCATGAAAAGTCACACTTTTATTTACCACCATAAGTTGTAAAATGAATAGAAAATATAGTCAAGACATTTTTCTGGCCATTTTGAGCATTTAATCGACCCCACAAATGTGATGCTCCAGAAACTCAATCTGCTCAAAGGAAGGTCAGTTTTATAGCTTCTCTAAAGAGCTAAACTGTTTTCAGCTGTGCTAACATGATTGTACAAGGGTTTTCTAATCATCCATTAGCCTTCTGAGGCAATGAGCAAACACATTGTACCATTAGAACACTGGAGTGATAGTTGCTGGAAATGGGCCTCTATACACCTACAGTGGTGCTTGAAAGTTTGTGAACCCTTTAGAATTTTCTATATTTCTGTGTAAATATGACCTATAACATCATCAGATTTTCACACAAGTCCTAAAAGTAGATAAAGAGAACCCAGTTAAACAAATGAGACAAAAATATTATACTTGGTCATTTATTTATGGAGGAAAATGATCCAATATTACATATCTGTGAGTGGCAAAAGTATGTGAACCTCTAGGATTAGCAGTTAATTTGAAGGTTAAATTAGAGTCAGGTGTTTTCCATCAATGGGATGACAATCAGGTGTGAGTGGGCACCCTGTTTTATTTAAAGAACAGGGTTCCATCAAAGTCTGATCTTCACAACACATGTTTGTGGAAGTGTGTCATGGCACGAATAAAGGAGATTTCTGAGGACCTCAGAAAAAGCATTGTTGATGCTCATCAGGCTGGAAAAGGTTACAAAATCATCTCTAAAGAGTTTGGACTCCACCAATCCACAGTCAGACAGATTGTGTACAAATGGAAGAAATTCAAGACTACTGTTCCCCTCCCCAGGAGTGGTTGACCAACAAAGATCACTCCAAGAGCAAGGTGTGTAATCGTCGGCGAGGTCACAAAGAACCTCAGGGTAACTTCTAAGCAACTGAAGGCCTCTCTCATATTGGCTAATGTTCATGTTCATGAGTCCACCATCAGGAGAACACTGAACAACAATGTTGTGCATGGCAGGGTTGCAAGGAGAAAGCCACTGCTCTCCAAAAAGAACATTGCTGCTCATCTGCAGATGGCTAAAGATCACGTGGACAAGCCAGAAGGCTATTGGAAAAATGTTTTGTGGACAGATGAGACCAAAATAGAATTTTTTGGTTTAAATGAGAAGCATTATGTTTGGAGAAAGGAAAACACTGCATTCCAGCATAAGAACCTTATCCCATCTGTGAAACATGGTGGTGGTAGTATCATTGTTTGGGCCTGTTTTGCTGCATCTGGGCCAGGATGGCTGGCCAACATTGATGGAACAATGAATTCTGAATTATACCAGGGAATTCTAAAGGAAAATGTCAGGACATCTATCCATGAACTGAATCTCAAGAGAAGGTGGGTCATGCAGCAAGACAACAACCCTAAGCACACAAGCCGTTCTACCAAAGAATGGTTAAAGAAGAATAAAGTTAATGTTTTGGAATGGCCAAGTCAAAGTCCTGACCTTAATCCAATTGAAATGCTGTGGAAGGACCTGAAGCAAGCAGTTCATGTGAGGAAACCCACCAACATCCCAGAGTTGAAGCTGTTCTGTACAGAGGAATGGGCTAAAATTCCTCCAAGCTGGTGTGCAGGACTGACCAACAGTTACCAGAAATGTTTAGCGGCAGTTATTGCTGCACAAGGGGGTCACACCAGATACAGAAAGCAAAGGTTCACATAATTTTGTCACTCACAGATATGTAACACTGGATCATTTTCCTCAATAAATAAATCTCATCTCATCTCATTATCTCTAGCTGCTTTATCCTTCTACAGGGTCGCAGGTAAGCTGGAGCCTATCCCAGCTGACTACGGGCGAAAGGCGGGGTACACCCTGGACAAGTCGCCAGGTCATCACAGGGCTGACACATAGACACAGACAACCATTCACACTCACATTCACACCTACGGTCAATTTAGAGTCACCAGTTAACCTAACCTGCATGTCTTTGGACTGTGGGGGAAACCGGAGCACCCGGAGGAAACCCACGCGGACACGGGGAGAACATGCAAACTCCACACAGAAGGGCCCTCGCCGGCCACGGGGCTCGAACCCAGGACCTTCTTGCTGTGAGGCGACAGCGCTAACCACTACACCAACGTGCCGCCCCAATAAATAAATGACCAAGTATAATATTTTTGTCTCATTTGTTTAACTGGGTTCTCTTTATCTACTTTTGGGACTTGTGTGAAAATCTGATGATGTTTTAGGTCATATTTATGCAGAAATATAGAAAATTCTAAAGGGTTCACAAACCTTCAAGCACCACTGTATGTAGATATTGCACCAAAAACCAGACATTTGCAGCTAGAATAGTCATTTACCACATTAGCAATGTATAGAGTGTATTTCTGATTAGTTTATAGTGATCTTCATTGAAAAGAACAGTGCTTTTCTTTCAAAAATAAGGAAATTTCAAAGTGACCCCAAACTTTTGAATGGTAGTGTATACAGTGGTGCTTGAAAGTTTGTGAATCCTTTACAATTTTCTATCTGCATAAATGACCTAAAACAACATCAGATTTTCACACAAGTCCTAAAAGTACATAAAGAGAACCCAGTTAAACAAAGGAGACAAAAATATTATAATTGGTAATTTATTTATTGAGGAAAATGATCCAATATTACATATCTGTGAGTGGCAAAAGTATGTGAACCTTTGCTTTCAGTATCTGGTGTGACCCCCTTGTGCAGCAATAACTGCAACCAAACATTTCCGGTAACTATTGATCAGTCCTGCACACCGGCTTGGAGGAATTTTAGCCCATTCCTCCATACAGAACAGCTTCAACCATGGGATGTTGGTGGGTTTCCTCATATGAACTGCTCGCTTCAGGTCCTTCCACAACATTCTGATTGGATTAAGGTCAGGACTTTGACTTGGCCATTCCAAAACATTAACTTTATTCTTCTTTAACCATGCTTTGGTAGAAAGACTTGTGTGGTTAGGGTCGTTGTCTTGCTGCATGACCCACATTCTCTTAAAATTTCAGTTCATGGATAGATGTCCTAACATTTTCCTTTAGAATTCGCTGGTATAATTCAGAATTCATTGTTCCATCAACGATGGCAAGCTGTCCTGGCTTAGATGCAGCAAAACAGGCCCCAACCATGATACTACCCCCACCATGTTTCACAGATGGGATAAGGTTCTTATGCTGGATTGCAGTGTTTTCCTTTCTCCAAACATAACGCTTCTCATTTAAACCAAAAAGTTCTGTTTTGGCCTCATCCGTCCACAAAACATTTTTCCAATAGCCTTCTGGCTTGTCCATGTGATCTTTAGCAAACTGCAGACAAGCAGCAATGTTCTTTTTGGAAAGCAGTGGCTTTCTCCTTGGAACCATGCCATGCACAACATTGTTGTTCAGTGTTCTCCTGATGGTGGACTCATGACTCACATTAGCCAATGTGAGAGAGGCCTTCGGTTGCTTAGAAGTTACTCTGGGGTCCTTTGTGACCTCGCCGACTATTACATTCCTTGCTCTTGGAATGATCTTTGTTGGTTGACCACAACTGGAGAGGGTAATGATGGTCTTGAATTTCCTCCATTTTTACACAATCAACAACGCTTTTTCTGAGGTCCTCAGAAATCTTCTTTATTCGTGCCATGACACACTTCCACAAACATGTGTTGTGAAGATCAGACTTTGATGGAACCCTGTTCTTTAAATAAAACAGGGTGCCCACTCACACCTGATTGTCATCCCATTGATGGAAAACACCTGACTCTAATTTCACCTTCAAATTAACTGCTAATCCTAGAGGTTCACATACTTTTGCCACTCACAGATATGTAATATTGGATCATTTTCCTCCATAAATAAATGACCAAGTCTAATATTTTTGTCTCATTTGTTTAACTGGGTTCTCTTTATCTACTTTTAGGACTTGTGGGAAAATCTGATGATGTTTTAGGTCATATTTATGCAGAAATATAGAAAATTCTAAAGGGTTCACAAACTTTCAAGCACCACTGTACCAAGAAAAGGCAGGTGGTAGCTTACAGCTATTAAAATAACGATGTATCCAAGTATGAATGAATTATCTGGATTGAACAAATGTGTTGTAAATGGATACCGATATTGGCTGTTTCAAAATCAGGGTATACTTTTCAGGTCCACAATAGTCCAAAAATCAAACATCAGCTTTTTGTTTCTCTGCTGCCAACAAATTACCTTTTGAGATGGAAATTAACTGTGCAGACTTTCAGAGCTACAGGTCATATAGTGAAAGGATGCACATTATTGCTTCTGTGGTCTGAAGTGACACTGTACTGATTGTGGTGGAGAGTGCTATCCAGCATGTTCGTCCAGAATGTCCCATAGATGTTCAATTCAGTTGAGAGCTAGTGATTGCAAAGGCCAGATAATAAATTTCAATCAATTTCATGCTCATGAAAGAATTTGCTGTGCCTTTCTGCCTGGTGAGTGAGGGCATTTTCATTCTGTGAAATGTTTTACTGTGCATCAACAGAGCATTCTGCTTCAAAAGAGAGAATTTTTTTTCTGAAAAATCATTTACAGCCTTATCAGATGATGAGTGTTTTCTGAAGAGGACATTTCTGATAGACAAAGGAAACTGTCAGAAGCACTTAGTTTACAACTAAATGTACAGTGGTGCTTGAAAGTTTGTGAACCCTTTAGAATTGTATATATTTCTGCATATATATGACCTAAAACATCAGATTTTCACACAATTCCTACAAGTAGATAAATAGAACCCAGTTAAACAAATGAGACAAAAATATTATACTTGGTCATTTATTTTTTGAAGAAAATGATCAAATATTGCATATCTGTGAGTGGCAAAAGTATGTGAACCTCTAGGATTAGCAGTTAATTTGAAGGTGAAATTACCCTCCCCAGGAGTGCTTGACCAGCAAAGATCACTCCAAGAGCAAGGCATGTAACATTTGGCGAGGTCACAAAGGATCCCCAGGGTAACTTCTAAGTAACTGAAGGCCTCTCTCAGACTGGCTAATGTTAATGTTCATGAGTCCACCATCAGGAGAACACTGAACAACAATGATGTGCATGGCAGTTTGCAAGGAGAAAGCTACTGCTCTCCAAAAAGAACATTGCTGCTCGCCTGCAGTTTGCTAAAGATAATGCGGACAAGCCAGAAGCCTATTAGAAAAATGTTTTGTGGACGGATTGTTAGGATTGATGGAGGTGTGGTGAAGTTAGGATCCAAGAGCAGAACAGACAGTAATCCAGTAAATAATATGATTGATTTAATTCAGGGAAGAAAGGGCCTGGCAAAAAGGCAAACAAACAGGACAAAAAACAAATGGAAAAAATAGTCTGGACAAAATGAGACAAACAACTTGACAAAAACATGAGACAGGCAAAGACAACAATGCTAGTGCAAAAAACTATGAACAAGAAAAGACCCTTAGTGCAAGAAACCATAAACCAGAAATAACCCTTAGTGCAAAAAAACATGAACTAGAAGAATGCTAGTGCAAAAACCATGAACAAGAAAAAGTCGCTAGAGAGAAAAACCATGCGAAGCAAGAGAGGCACAGAAACGGCTAGAGAAGCAAACAAGGCATTCTGGCAAAGTCAGAGTCTGAGAACGAACTTTAAATAAGCAGCAGTAAAAACCAGGAAGTGAGTTCAGGAGAGAAGGAATTCCTGTCCCGGATCCGGATTGGCACTGGCGTGAGGGATCCGTAATCTCCAAAGTGGATGTCCAGGGTGGAGCATGACAGTACCCCCCCTTCAACGAGTGCCTCCAGGTGCTTTAGGAAGAGCGTCAGGGTGTTGGCGATGGAAGTCAGAGATGAGGTTTGGGTCCAAGATGAACCTGGCGGGGACCCAACTTCTCTCCTCAGGACCATAACCTTCCCAGTCTATCAGGTACTGGAGTCCTCTGCCTTGCCACTGCACCTTCAGCAGCTTCTTGACTGGCGGCAAAGCCTACACATCGATGAGCCTGAGAGGAGGGGGTTTGGAGGGTGGCAGCAAAGAACTAGTGACCAGAGGTTTAAGCTGTGGAACGTGGGGTGGATGCGTCGCATGGTGAGTGGTAGTGCCAGTCTAACAGAACATGGGTTGATTACTTTTTTTGATGAGGAAGGGTCCTAGGTACCTGGGAGCCAGCTTGCGGGAGATGGTTCTGAGTGGCAGATGGCATGTGGAGAGCATGACTTGTTGCCCCACCCGGTAAGTGGGTGTCTTAGAGTGGTGTTTGTTGGCCTGCCTCTTGGATGCTAGGTCGGAGCGAATGAGTTTTCTCTGGGCCAATGCCCACGTCCTCCTGCAGTGGCGTATGAAGATCTGGGCTGAGAGTATGGTGACCTCCTCCTCTTGGTTGGGGAAGAGTGGTGGTTGGTAACCTAGGGAGCACTGGAAGGGTGAGAGACCTGTGGCAGATGAAGGAAGAGTGTTATGAGCGTATTCGACCCAAGGTAAGTACTTGCACCAAGAACTGGCATCCCTGGACGCCATACACATGAGCATCACATCCAAATCTTGATTCGCCCATTCCGCCTGGCCATTGGTTTGGGGATGGAAACCTGAGGAGAGACTACAGGAGGTCCCAGTGAGTTTGCAGAAAGCCCTCCAGAACTGTGCAGTGAACTTAGGACCCTGGTCGGAGACAATGTCAGTGGGGAGTCTGTGTATGCGAAAAATATGGAGGATGAGTAATTTGGCAGTTTTTTTAGCAGTGGGAAGCTTGGGCAGAGGGATGAAATGGACTTTCTTGGAGAAATGGTCGATAACTGAGGATGCATGTGTTGCCACCTGAGTTGGGGAGTCCTGTGACAAAGTCCAGGGCGATGTGAGACCAAGGTCGATGAGGAATCGGGAGGGGTCTTAGCAAGCCGGCAGGGGGGCAATTGACTGTCTTGTTCCAGGCACATGCGTCACAGGCTGCCACGAACTCCTGGACATCTTCCTTGATGGATGGCCACCAGAAGCTGCAGCTGTTGGATGAGCGCCAGGGTTCGAGCAGCTCCCGGGTGACAAGCCAACTTGGAGCCATGACCCCACTGCAGCACCTGGGTTCTCACAGAACAGGGAACAAACAGATGGTTAGGTGGTATGTTGCTTAAAGGTCAACTAAGTTAAAAAAACAAAATTCCACGGTGATCCAAATGTGTTTTCATGTATCCAGAGAGATACCTTACATTTCTGAACGTGATTTTGTGAATGTGCACTAATTGCTGGAAAGCGGTATTTCATCTGTTTTTCAGGACCCAAAGCTCCACCCTTCAAAAAATAAACTTACGAGCACGAGATAGGTCACGCGACCTCATGACGTATGTTTCAGAATAACACGGTGGCATAGTCGTTGCACCTGGACTGAAGTGCGGAAAGTAATTTGAGTTGATTTAGTTACTTACAAAGACTGAGTCCAGAGTTTTCGCCTACAGTCCCCAGCCATGCCTACTCGGTGTATAATCGCAGGTTGTGGCAATACATATAAAGACAGGGTAAGCTTTCATCGCTTCCCCAAAGATGAGACCATCAAAAAATTTGCGCCAAAAATGAAGTCATACAGATATCATGGCATCCTCAGCAGGTAAGTTCATACCTCTCGCTAATCTTGATAACTCAGAATGTTGCTGTTTTCATGCTGATAATAGATAACATCACATTCAGTATCAATATTAACAGCATCAACAAAATCATTGTTTCTTTCCTATCATTTCTATCTCAGGATTCATTTGGCAGCACTACACTACAACGCAAACAGTGACAGAGAGCAGGCAAGGACAAGTAAAGGGGACCTACGCTATAGTATTCGAAAACCAAAGTACAAGCCAGGAAGTGCTTCAGCTAAGCCAGTCAAAGAACCATGCAACTACTGTAAGTCAAAGATGGAAAATGTCACGTTATGTAGGTTGTGATTTCCCCCATACATCTGTCACATATTGGCTTTGCACTGATTTGTAAAACGCTTTACCTAGTGTTACAAAACAGACAGCCCACCAAAACTAAAAGCAGTAATCTTCTTTTGAATGTTTGACACGTTTTTTTAATGTGTGTAGCCTATGTTGAGGAACTCATGGCTGATGTATCGGAGCAAGACTTTGACACTTCACCACCAGAGAGGCAGCTATCACCACCACCTTTGAGCAGCGGCCATGTGTACCCCCCCAAAGAGGAGATAATCCGATGCCATCACAGCCAATTTTCCAAAAAATGATTGTATTGTGCTGTATGTACACATCAGAGAAACTTTTGATGGGCAAATGTGTGTCATGTATGATCTTGTGCCTTTTTGGGTCTTTGAAAACTTTTTCAGTTCTGTTTCAACACCATACATATTTATTATTATTATTCTTTTTTTTGTTATCATTGCTGAGGTTATTTCAGGCAAGTGTTAGTGTTGATTATGGACATATAATGTATCCACACTGGATTGGGAAGGATTGCTGTGTGAATCCTTTTCCCAGGTCTTTGGACCTCTGGTTTGTCTTTGTTATAGGGTTAACAAATGCATTAGAACAAATAAATCTGATTCAAGTATACATTCAAACGTCTTTATTTGCCACATTACACCACATCCTGGAAACCTGTATATTTAGTGGATGGGAATGTCTCCCGGATCTTTGTGACTGCACAGGATGGCAGTGGAATGCGAACATGATGGCCTAGGTACTCCCAGCACCATCTAGCCAGCTGCCGATATGCAGTATGTCTGAATTTCCTGTAAATGCAATGTACTTTGTGAATTTACTTTGTGTGTCATTTTATTATTATTATTTTACTACAGTAGTGATGACTTTAGCTGCAGCAATACATGAAATCTCGGCACTTTTGTTACCAATCAGAATTCTAGGGGGACAACTCACTCATTTTCAGATGGATTCTGCCTTGCATGCCCACCATCACCGTTCGAACTACGGGGGTACTCAGGGGATCCGAGATCCCCTGAAACAGACATGAGATCCCTTGAAAACATGATTTGGGAAATGTTGGGGGGTCTCTAAAATATTGGCAAAATGATGTTTATTGACATAGCAATCGTGTGTAATGGGAAACATTTGCATATCCGAAGTGTTGTAGAAGATTGGTTGTTGACATGATTTCCAGTGATGCTTTGGTGCTGCTGTGGATCAGATGTGTTGAGTAGCCTGACTGTTTTTTTTTTTTTTTTTCTTGCATGTGGTATTGTTGACGCAAGGTTGTTTTTTGAACATGCCAATGCGGACACGATTTCCCCTGATGAGTTATGACTTCAGACGCGATGCGTGTGTGGAGGTGTGGAGTCCACGTGATATGTGCGTAAGATAGGCTTCTCATGCGTTTGGAGATCCACGCTCTGAGACAAGCGCAAGCGCACCCCCCCCCAAGGGAAAAAAAGGGACCCCCCAAAAATATCGGCATAGTTCGAACACTGCACCATACTGCTGCACATACTGGTAGTGTGCTGTCTCCAGTACCCATCTATCCAGGCAGACTGTTTGAAAGCCTGGGTGAGACGTGATGCACTCTAGTTGTGCATTCTGTTGCTCATTGTAGGCTTGTATTTTTGCAGCCACTTCGGGGATCTCTCTGCAGCACACTGATTCGATGGCAGTCGGCATTGACGCACAGACAGAGCATGTGCACCTGTGTCACGGAATGAAAATAGTCAACCTACAAATCAGGGCGTTGAAATAACATCTTATTTGCTACACAGGCCTACACCTTTCGTGACACAATGGAAAACAATGCACAACACAATGTGTCCCTTTTATTTCGATCCTTATCGATCATTTCCAAAAAAACTGCAGGGACTTCTTTGGGTACTTTCTGCATTGTATTCTGAAACATACGTCATCACCTGTTGTCCAATCAGAAAGGGATATTTTGTAACTTCACTAAAAATATACGATTTTGAGAAGAACAACTTTCTTGCTTTACTTCCAAGTCGGGTTTTGTGTTTTTAGGTAAGAATAAACATATTATGAAAGTTAATTTTTTTTTTAACTTAGTTGACCTTTAAGTTACCTTCTCCGGGGTCCTGCTCCAGGGCCTTCTATAGATAGTTTTCATATGACGTCACAGAGGCGGGGATTCCCTGGTGGCGGCCATCTTGGAGGGCAAGCTTACCGTACGGGTCACTGAGCACACATTGTAGTGCGCGAGTTACATTCATTTATATATTATTTACATTTATAGTTACATTACTACTATTTAAAGCTAGCAATGGTGCACACCTGTTGTATTCACGGCTGTCGTAATAGGTCAGATGATGAAGTCAGGAGGAGCTTTTATGGAATTCCCACTGTACGGGAGCAAACAAAGAAACTCAGAATACAAAGGAGAAATCTATGGCTTGCGAGAATCAACTGCAAGGATTATCAGCCTTCCAAACACAGTAAAGTCTGCTCCGATCATTTTATAAGTGGTAAGTTGTTTAAATAAACAATCAATTGTGTTTAAGTTTGTTTTTGGAAACCAAAACATCATGTAAACAATCTCTGGAGAATGCCTAACTGGAACCGCTGAGTTTACATTGTAATGCACACTTAATATCGCTCGATTGTCACGTTTCTATTTGAAACTTGTCACTTCACTCAAGCAAGGGTCATTTTTGAAAAACATTTTAGGTCTATTCTGTATGATTTAATGTGTGTTTGGGATGCAAACAGCGCGCCTTTTGGCGGATGCCGCCTGAATCGCGCAGATCCGTTTTTTTTTTAGGGGGGGCGTTGGGAGTGTCTGATTGTAATTTCAAAGTAAATTCTGTATTAAAATTACTAAATAAGCAAATCCGTTACAGTCCATGAAACAGGAAGTATAAGGATGAAAAAAAACAGTTTAAATCGGGAAGCTGCGCACATTTGTGCAGCCCGAGCGAAGTGCAGGACTGCGCAAATGTGCGCAGCTTCCCAATTTAAACTGTTTTTTTCTCATCCTTATACGTCCTGTTTCATGGACTGTAACGGATTTGCTTATTTAGTAATTTTAATAAAGAATTTACTTTGAAATTACAATCAGACACTCCCAACGCCCCCCCTAAAAAAAACCCCGGATCTGCCCGATTCAGGCGGCATCCGCCAAAAGGCACGCTGTGAATATATAAAGTTGTAAGACAGCCCTTAAAGTTTGATGAAGTCAGTTTCAGGCTTTGGAGCAGGCTTTGGCAGTTTCAGGCTTTGGCAGCCCTGCATAGTCACTTGAAAATGCATCTTTGTCCACTTCGTAGGGGTCAATTCCCCCAATCAAGGCCAGTTTGGCTGCATACCGTTGTCGTGAGATGTCATCTAATGTATCTATATACTTCCGTTTGCTTGATTTTGCCGACATTGATCTTTATTTTAGAAAACTGACTATATAACTTCATAAATTCGTCTGAGATAACGTAGCCGGTAGTGGCAATGGTCCGTTTTGTTTGCCCTCCAAGATGGCAGCTGGGGGACGTTCCCCGGAATGCCGTGACGTCAGTGAAAACTATCTATACTAACGTCTCCACCTCAAGTAGGGCGGCCCTCACCAGACAGTGTGGAGGGAGGATGGTTTCGGGCATACTAGACTCCTCGTGGCAGGCAGAGAATATCCTGGACAGGGTGTCGGGTTTGCCGTTCTTGGAGCCTGGGTGGTAGGAGACCGTTAATTGGACGTCGGAGAAGAAGAGAGACCATCGGGCTTGTCGTCAATTGAGACGTTTGGCGGACTTGAGGTATTCTAAATTCTTGTGGTCAGTCCAGACAAGGAAGGGGAGAGCCGACCCCTCGAGTCAGTGCCTCCACTCCTCCAAGGCTAGCTTGACGGCCAACAGCTCTCTATCACCGATGTCATAGTTTTGTTCAGCAGGGGACAGCCAGTGAGAGAAGAAGGAGCAGGGGTGGACCTTGTCATCACTGGCCCTCTGGGAGAGGATGGCTCCGACCCCCGACTCAGAAGCATCGACCTTCACAATGAACTGTTTGGCCGAATCGGGTATGGTGAGAATGGGTGCTGTGGTGAACCTGTGCTTGAGCATGGAGAAGGCTTTCTCTGCTTCCTCCCCCCACTTGAACAGGGTCCTGATTGAGGTCAACGCTGTGACAGGTCCGGACACCATGCTGAAATCATGGATGAAGTGCCTGTAGAAATTTGCGAACCGCAGGAAACGCTGGAGCTCTCATCACGAGGATGGGGTGGGCCAATTGGCAACTGTCTCATGCTTGAGGGGGTCCATCTGGATCCTTGCCGGGGAGATGATGAATCTCAGAAATGAGACAGAGTTCTGGTGAAATTCGCTCTTTTCCGCCTTGACGAACAACTTTTTCTCTAGCAGGCGCTGGAGGACCTGCCGGATGTGACCCCAATGTTCCTCCAGGGAGCGGGAGAAGATCAGGATGTCATCCAGGTACATGAAAACGAAGATGGTTAGGAAGTCCCTTAAGACGTTGTTAACAAGTGCCTGGAAGACTGCGGGTGTGTTTGGTCAGGCCGAAAGGGACCACCAGGTACTCGTAGTGACCAGTGGTGGTGTTAAAGGCCATCTTCCACTCATCTCCTTCCCTGATCCTGACAAGATGGTATGCATTGCATAGATCTAGCTTGGTAAATACCTTGGCTCCCTGGAGTAGTTCAAAGGCCATGGTCATGAGCAGTAATGGGTAGCAGTTCTTGACCGTGATGGCACTGACACCCCGATAGTCAATGCAGGGGTGGATGAAGAAGAATCCTGCCCCTGCTGGAGAGGAGGAAGGGCGGATGATCCCAGCTGCCAAAGATTCTGAGATGTACTTCTCCATGGCTTGCCATTTGACAGGAGAGAGAGAGTAGAGTCATCCTTTGGGTGGCACTATCCCATATAAGAGGTCAATTCCACACTCATAGGGCCTGTGAGGAGGGAGGGACACTGCTCGGGTCTTGCTGAAAATGAGTTTGAGATCCAGATATTCCAAAGGCACGTGAGAGAGATCGGGGAACTCGCTGGCTGAAGCCTGCAGTGGTTTGGTGGGAGGCAGAGTGGAGTTCAGACAGGAAGCTAGGCAGGACTGGCTCCAGCCTAGGATGGTGGTGTCAGCCCTGTTAAGGTGGGAGTTGTGCTGCGTTAACCATGGTAATCCTAGGATGATGGGTATGTGAGGGTTGCTCATGACGTGAAGCTGGATCGTTTCTGAGTGGTTACCGGAAATCCTTAGGGTGAGCAGGGCGGTAAGGTGGGTGATGCTGGTCAAGTTGGTGCCACTGAGTGTCAGGACAGTGAGACGGACATTGAGAGCAAGTAGCGGGATTCCCAGACGCTTGGTGATGGCGGAACAGATCAGGTTCCTGTCTGCCCCGAGTCGACAAGGGCCTGGTGGTGGTGATGCTGGTTGTCACAGATAATGATAACAGGAAGTAATGGACGATTAGCAGAGGACTGGTTCCGAGCATTGCCCACTAGGGTCCCTTGATTCACTGGTGTGCTCGTCCTTTTAGCAGGTAGGCTCAGCAGATGTGTCCCAGCTGACTGCAGTAGAAGCAGGCCCCCATGCTCTGCTGGTGATGTTGTTCCTCCGCTGACACCCGAACCCAGTCTACCTGCATGGGTTCGACAGACACGGCAGGAGGTGGAGAGGAGGTGAAGCTGGGGTGGTTCTTCTCTGTCCTCCATTGCTGGATCTGAGCATCAATGCAGTTGGCGAGGTCCATGAGGCTGGAGAGGTCTGACAGCAGTTCCCATGATACCAATGCGTCCTTGATTGCGTTGGACAAGCCGTGCAAGAATGCGTCGATCTGGGCGCTCTTGTTCCAACCGTATGAAGCCACCAATGTCTAGAACTTGAGGGTGTAATCCGAGGTAGACCGGGACCCCTGCCGCAGTTCTGTGAGCTCTCTGGCCACCTCCTGGTCAGACAGAGAGCGGTCGAAAGTTTGCCTCATCTCCTTGGAGAAATCCTTGAAACTGGAACAAAAGGGTGTATTAGCATCCCAGACCACTGTTCCCCACTCTCTGGCCTTGCCAGTGAGGAGCGTTATTGTATATGCTACCCGAGAGCATTCTGTGGGGAAGGCCAGAGGTTGCAGCTCTAGGATCAATGAACATTGAGGCAAAAACAATCTGCAAGTACCTGGTTCTCCATCATAGGGCTGAGGCGCTAGAAGTCTCGGTTCATGGAGAAAGGCAGTGGCAGGAGCTGAAGTAGGAGACAGCTGGGCAGGGGTAGGCATGGCTTGACAGTGCTGCATCTGTGTGGAGAGAAGGTTGAGTGAGTTGGACAGGGTGGCGAAGTTCTGGGTAATTTGTTGTAGGGCTTGTTGGTGGGTCCCAAGGAGAGTCCCTTGCCGCTGGGTGGCCATTCTCAGATGGGCGAGTTCCGCTGGATCCATGTTGACCAGAATGTACTGTTAGGGTGGGTGGAGGTGTGGTGAAGTTAGGATCCAAGAGCAGAACACAGACAGTAATCCAATAAATAATATGATTTAATTCAGGGAAGAAAGGGTGTGGCAAAAAGGTAAACAAACAGGACAAAAAACAAATGGTAAAAATAGTCCAGACAAAATGAGACAAACAACTTGACAAAAACATGAGACAGGCAAAGACAAAAACGCGAGTGCAAAAAACCATGAACAAGAAAAGACCCTTAGTGCAAGAAACCATACACCAGAAATAATCCTTAGTGCAAAAAAACATGAACCAGAAATGACCCTTAGTGCAAAAAAACATGAACGAGAAGAATGCTAGTGGAAAAACCATGAACAAGAAAAAGTCGCTAGAGAGAAAAACCATGAGAAGCAAGAGGGGCACAGAAATGGCTAGAGAAGCAAAGAAGGCATTCTGGCAAAGTCTGAGAACGAACTTTAAATAAGC
Source organism: Neoarius graeffei (assembly GCF_027579695.1). NCBI lineage: Eukaryota > Metazoa > Chordata > Actinopteri > Siluriformes > Ariidae > Neoarius > Neoarius graeffei. The sequence goes on from NC_083570.1 coordinate 77,729,830, forward strand.
AGCAGTAAAAACCAGGAAGTGAGTTCAGGAGAGAAGGAATTCCTGTCCCGGATCCGGATTGGTGCTGGCGTGAGAGATCCGTAATCTCTGGAGTGGATGTCCAGGGTGGAGCATGACACGGATGAGATAAAAATAGAACTTTTTGGTTTAAATGAGAAGTGTTATGTTTGGAGAAAGGAAAACACTGCATTCCAGCATAAGAACCTTGTCCCATCTATGAAACATGGTGGTGGTAGTATCATGGTTGGGGCCTGTTTTGCTGCATCTGGGCCAGGACAGCTTGCCATCGTTGATGGAACAATGAATTCTGAATTATAACAATGAATTCTAAAGGAAAATGTCAAGACATCTGTCCATGAACGGAATCTCAAGAGAAGGTGGGTCATGCAGCAAGACAACAACCCTAAGCACACAAGTTGTTCTACCAAAGAATGGTTAAAGAAGAATCAAGTTAATGTTTTGGAATGGCCAAGTCAAAGTCCTGACCTTAATCCAATCAAAATGCTGTGGAAGGACCTGAAGCAAGTAGTTCATGTGAGGAAACCCACCAACATCCCAGAGTTGAAGCTGTTCTGTATGGAGGAATGGGCTAAAATTCCTCCAAGCCGGTGTGCAGGACTGTTCAACAGTTGCCAGAAATGTTTAGTTGCAGTTATTGCTGCACAAGGGGGTCACACCAGATAATGAAAGCAAAGGTTCACATACTTTTGCCACTCACAGATATGTAATATTGGATCATTTTTCTCAATAAATAAATGACCAAGTATATATTTTTTTTTCTCATTTGTTTAACTGGGTTATCTTTATCTACTTTTAGGACTTGTGTGAAAATCTGATGATGTTTCAGGTCATATTTATGCAGAAATAGAGACAATTCTAAAGGGTTCACAAACTTTCAAACACCACTGTATCGTCCACTTAAATATCTTTCTACTGTGAATGAAATTATACATCCCGATGTAAAGCGTACTTAGTGAGGGGAAAAAATGCAATTCTGAATTTAACCAGTAAAATCTAAGTGTAATTCTTAAAGTAGAATTAAATTAAATGACCACAAGATCAAAACTGAGCCCACGTTTGACTCTTACAAACATATAGAACTTATAGGAGACATTACCACTGTAGGTATGGCTGGTATGTCCCTGTTAAATATGGTCTAAGAAACTTCAGCATGTAGCTCACATACTGAAACAGTGGCATAATATTATAATACTCATTTATTTATTTATATGATGAAGAATATAATGAATGCATTTTTATTATGCCTCTGCCACCGTAAGGTGCAGGAGGCATTATGTTTTCGGGTTGTCCGTCTGTCCATGCGTCCGTCCGTCCCGAAACCTTGTGAACGCGATATCTCAAAGGCTAATGAAAGGGATTTCACCAAACTTTCACCATTTGTGCGCTTTGGGACAAACATTAAATCATTAGATTTCGAGATCAAAAGGTCTAAGGTCAAGGTCACTGTGAGGTCAAATGTCTGTCCGAAAACTTTGTGAACACAATATCTCCAAGGCGAATGAAAGGAATTTCACCAAACTTTCACCATTTGTGCATTTGGGGACAAAGATAAACTGATTAGATTTTGAGATCAAAAGGTCTAAGGCCAAGGTCACTGTGAGGTCAAATGTCTGTCCGAAAACCTTGTGAACACAATATCTCCAAGGCTGATACAAGTAATTTCACCAGGTCAAGATTACTGTGAGATCAAAGGTCCATCCCCAAATCACAACTTAATAAGGCATGTAGTCTACCGGGCAGAGGCATCCCCATCGACGCTGTTGGCGTCGAGTTCTATCTAGTATTTATTTATTTAGTATGTGCTCTTGTCTGCTTTGACTTTATTGTACCTGCTTCAGGCAGTAACCTTGAGAATGAGGTGCAACTGTAAAAATAGGTGGGGTTAGAATACATTGTTTTGAGGTGTGATTAGGTGTGCTGTTGCAATATTCAATTAAATCAGCTTTCTCATCCCCCTTAAATTCAAATGGCATACAAGTTCACCTGTATAATTCATATCACTATGTTAGTAGTAGAAATAACCAGCTGATAGTCCCTACACACACACACACACACTTCTCTGCCACTTGTAGAGATTAAAAATAACAGTGAACAAACAGGAAAAAGATGAAAGAAGAGGGATTTTTTTTCCTTTGAGTGCTTCCCTGGAAAGAACAGGGTGTAACTTCTGTGAATACTCACATTTTCTCTTGCCCTGAGTGAGCACCTTGCATGCAAAGTAAACCCCTTGTACCCCTCTCTTACTGTTTCCAGGGGAACACAGACAAAATGCAGTGCTTGATACCTCCCCCTCAGCTCACCCACATAAATTGGCTTTGAGATAAATTAGAGGAATGCAATAGCAGCCTTGTTTCGTGTGGAGGACATTGCCTCGAAGCTGAGATAGGATAAAATGCTTCACCTGGGTCCTTGTGGATATAGTATAGAATAGAATATAGAATAGTTTGCTTTACAATAAGAACAAGTGTTACCAGGCAAAACAAACCTCGCCCGGTAACACTTATGATGAATATGAAGGAACATATCATGAAAAAAATAGGTACCTTATGGGTACATGTGGCTACTGCTTATAAATAACATTGTTTTCTGATACCATGTCCATACAGAGGGCGGCATGGTGGTGTAGTGGTTAGCGCTGTCGCCTCACAGCAAGAAGGTCCGGGTTCGAGCCCCGTGGCCGGCGAGGGCCTTTCTGTGTGGAGTTTGCATGTTGTCCGCGTGGGTTTCCTCCGGGTGCTCCGGTTTCCCCCACAGTCCAAAGACATGCAGGTTAGGTTAACTGGTGACTCTAAATTGACCGTAGGTGTGAATGTGAGTGTGAATGGTTGTCTGTGTCTATGTGTTAGCCCTGTGATGACCTGGCGACTTGTCCAGGGTGTACCCCGCCTTTCGCCTGTAGTCAGCTGGGATAGGCTCCAGCTTGCCTGCGACCCTGTAGAAGGATAAAGCGGCTAGAGATGAGATGAGAGATGTCCATACAGTAAATATAGCATGTATATTTACTCTGAGGCAGTAGCCACAGAAATTAAGCATAATCCAAAAATGAACAATTTAAAAATCACAGAAGTAAAATATACCAAGTGTTTGTACTTCATATTATTCAACTCTTACCTCTTACAGTTTTCGAAATGGAAACCTCTGAACCAAGGCTGATATACACATGCTGTCGCCATGGCCAAAACACTTATTTCCCGGAAATGGCCCGGTGCTAGAGCTCAGTGGAATGCATGTTCCCTCTGTAATAAGCATCAACATGTCTGAATGTGATTTCTTTAGCCTAGTCCATTTATTTTGAATGGTGAACCAAATTGTATACACTCACCGGCCATTTTAATTGGAACATGTGTATGAGCATGTGCAGTGCATGATTGTTACTGTAAGAATTAGAGCGGGTGGGTGGAGCACAGAAGTACAGCAGGCCAGAACTGAGTTCCAAAAACGTCTTTATTAGCACTTTTCAGTGACTATGTTACAATCTCCCAGTCACACACTCACGCACACACACAAGTCGCCTGGTTGGGGAGAGAGCTCCCTTCCTCTGCTCTCTTTCTCTCTCCTTTTATAGGGCGCGGTCACTGGGGAATACACACAAACACAGGTTAACTCACATCAAGTGTAGTGATTCTGCCACTTACCTTCCCTGACTCCACCCTCCATTCACAGACCGACGCTTGACCATGCCCCCGCTGCCACATACCCCCATCACCTGACTCAGGCCGGGGAGCTGTCCAGCCTGCAGCTGACTCCCCCCCGATGGGAGAGGAAGTCTGCCATGACCATCTGCGCCCCTGGCCTGTGGATCACCTTGAACTTAAATGGCTAGAGTGCCAGATACCAACGGGTGATCCGCACATTGGCATCCTTCATGCAGTGGAGCCACTGGAGGGGCACGTGGTCCGAACAGAGGGTGAAAGGGTGTCCCAGTAGGTAGTAGCAGAGGGCAAGGACCGCCCACTTGATGGTAAGGCACTCCTCTATAGTGCTGTAGTGGCCCTCATGCACCGACAGCTTTCTGCTGATGTACAACACGGGACGATCCTCCCCCTCCACCTCCTGGGACAGAACAGCCCCCAGCCCCCTGTCCGATGTGTCCATCTGCAAAACAAAGGGGAGAGCGAAGTCAGGGGAGTCTAACAGTGACCCCCCCACACAGTGCAGCCTTTACCTCAGAGAAAGCCTGCTGGCATTGCTCCGTCCACTGGACCGGATCTGGTGCCCCCTTTTTAGTGCGATCAGTCAGCAGGCTGGTGACGTCCGAATAATTAGGTATAAAACTTACGATAGTAGCCAGCCAGCCCCAGGAACTGTCTCACCCCCTTTTTGGTCTTGGGCCTCGGGCAGGCTGCAATCACTGCTGTCTTATTAATTTGGGGACACACCTACCCATTGCCCAAGTGGAAACCCAAATACCATACTTCTACCCACCCAGTTGCACATTTCTTCGGGTTGGCTGTGAGACCCGCTCGCCTCAGCGACCTAAGGACAGCCCTTAGATGTTGCAAATGCCGCGGCCAGTCATTACTATAGATTATAATATCATCCAGGTACGCAGCTGCATAGCTGGCGTGGGGGCAGAGGACCCTATCCATAAGCCACTGAAACATAGCAGGCACCCCAAACAGCCCAAAAGGAAGTGTGACAAACTGGTGTGAGCCAAATGGTGTGGAAAAGGGCATTTTCTCTCAGGATAATGGAGTCAAGGGGATCTGCCAATAACCCTTTGTCAAATCCAGTGTCGAATAAAAACAAGCTGTGCCTAGTTGATCAAGCAATTTGTCAATACGAGGCATTGGGTATGCATTGAATTTAGACACCGCATTGACTTTTCTATAGTCCACACAGAACAGGACTGACCCGTAAGCCTTGGGAACCAAGACCACTGGGCTACTCCAGTCACTGTGGGACTCTTCAACAATGCCCATGTCGAGCATGGCCTCGAGTTCTTCCTGAACCACCTTTTTCTTGTGTTTGGGCAGCCTGTAAGGGCGGCTGCGCACTATCACCCCTCGGGGCGTCTCAATGTAGTGTTCTATGAGGCGGGTGCGGCTGGGCAGGCGTGAGAACACGTCCGAAAATTCAGCTTGCAACTGGACGACCTCTGTGAGTTGGGTCGGGGAGAGGTGGTCTCCACAGGGGACCGGAGTGGTAGTCAATGTTCCCTTTTGAACCTCCGGCCCCAGCTCCACCTTCTTTGGAACCAACAACACCAATGCCACAGGGATCTCCTCGTTCCAAAGTTTTAGCAGATTGAGGTGGTAAATCTGTAACGCCCCACCCCTGTCCATTCACCTCACCTCATAGTCGACATCCCCGACTCGCCGTGTGACCTCAAAGGGTCCTTGCCACTTGGCGATCAATTTGGAGCTCGACGTGGGCAACAGCATGAGTACTTTATCTCCCGGTGCGAACTCCCTAAGGCAAGTGCCCCTGTAGTACAGGCAGGACTTGTCGTTCTTGGGCCTACCACAAATTCTCCTGTGTTAGGTGTGTGTGTGGAGTTTTGCATGCTGGTCGATTAACATATTGAATTTGTTTTTGCTTGTTGAAGGTCCCTCCTCCCAATTTTCCCACAGTACATCTAGAATGCCCCGTGGTTTACGCCCATATAATAATTTGAATGGGGAGAACCCCGTGGAGGCTTGTGGGACCTCTCGCACTGTGAATAACAGGGGCTCGAGCCATTTATCCCAGTTGTGTGCGTGCTCGCTTACACATTTTTTTATTATGTTTTTGAGGCTGCGATTAAACCGTTCGACTAAGCCGTCCATTTGTGGGTGATAAACGCTGGTGCAGATTGGCTTAATTCCCAGTAACCCATACAGTTTGTGCAGTGTGCGTGACATATAAACGTAGTGGCTTAATCAGTCAGAATCTCTTTGGGGATTCCAACTCGGGAGATGACGTGGAAGAGTGCTTCCGCAATACTACATGCTGAGATATTGCGAAGAGGCGCTACTTCCGGATATCACGTTGCATAGTCCACCAGAACTAAAATAAAGCGATACCCTCATGTTGACCGATCTAATGGCCCGACGAGATCCATCCCAATTCTTTTGAACGGGGTCTCTATTAATGGTAGAGGGCGCAAAGGCGCTTTTAGAATGGCCGCTGGATTTACTAACTGGCATTCGCAGCACGCCGTACACCACCTACGGACATCGCCGTGAATCCCTGGCCAATAGAACTGGGTCATTATTCGGGCTAGTGTCTTATCCTGCGCAAGTGTCCAGCCATGGGATTAAAGTGAGCCACCTGGAATACCAATTCCCAGCAGCTCTTAGGGATTAAAAGTGGTGTGATCAGCTCCTTAGCCTGAGTGTCCTGCGTCACTCTGTATAATCTGTCCTTCATAATGGAAAATTAGGGGAAGGACGGGGTGGCATTTGGCTGGAGCATTTGACCATCGATTACTCTCACTTGGTCAAACGCATGCCGCAGAGTCTCATCTCGTGACTGCTCTAACGGGAAATCCACAAGGGATTCCCCGAGAGAGGGAGGAGGAGCATGCTGCTCCTCACTCTGATGCAGTGATGATGTAGATGGCTCTGTGACAGCTGCTCCTGCCAATGCCACACCGGGACCTCCCCCTGTTGAACTATGGCAGGCCCCACTCTTCACTAAATGAGTCATTAATTCCCGAAATCCTGGCCAATCAGTCCCCAAAATTATTGAGTGGGTAAGGTGAGGATTAACTGCCACCTTTATGCTAAATTTCTCCCCTCAAAATAGAATGTGGACTGACACTAAAGGGTAGTTGTGAAGATCCCCGTGCACACACAACACCTTCACCAATTGTGCTCTCCCCAATGCCTCGTCTTGCACCAGGCTTTGGTGGATTGAGGTCTGATTACAGCCGGAGTCCACAAAGCCTGATACATATCCCCTTGGATACTCACCGGTATGCAATATGCTCCGGCCCGATTGAGGGCGGTCCCTGGTGCATCGGGGATCCGGACCACCGCACTCACCTCCATTGCTGAGCACTGATGCTGGAGGTGCCCTGGCTCCCCACAGTGCCAGCAAACCGGCTCGGGCTCTCTCTCTGCACCGGCGTTCTGGAGCTCACTCACCTGGGGGGGGGAAGAGGCAGACACAGAAGTGGGAAATGGGCCAGCTGGGGTGGAGCCAGCCCCCGCCTCCGTGGTGGGGGAATGGGGTGAGGATGACGAACAGAAGGGGCGGAGAGAGGGGGAGAAGAGGAGATATGCTGTCCTGCCATCGGAACAGCCGCCAAATGGTCCTCCGCCAGCTCGATGGCCTGATCCAGCGACGCCAGGCGATGGCACTGGACCCACTTTGCGGTTCCTTCGGGAAGCCGAGCAATGAACAGCTCCAGTGCCACCAGATCGATGATTCCCTCGGCGTCGCAGTTGTCAACCCTCAGCCACCGCCGGCAGGTGTCCCAGAGTTGCTGGCCAAACTCGACCGGCTGGCCGACCTCCTCTAGGCGCAGAGCGCAGAAGCGCTGTCGTTGTTGTTCCAGGGTGCGCCCCACATGCTGGAGGATGGCCCGACGAAGGTCTGCGTAGACCAGCCAGCTGTCGGCAGGGAGCTGTAGCACGGCCAGCTGTGCCTTGCCCGTTAGCAGGGGGAGGAGCTGTGCCGCGCGCTGTTCCACTGGTCAGCCCCAGGCCTCTGCTGCTTGCTTGAAGAGCTCGAGGAAGGCCTCGGGGTCATCGTGCGGGCCCATCTTCATTAGGGTGAGGTTGGGAGTGGCTGCGGTGGTGGAGGACCCCGCCGATGCGAGGAGGTGCTGGAACGCCTGACGATCTTCCTGCTGCGCCAGCACCAGGGCCTCATACCTTTGCTCCTGTTCCTTCCAGAGGGTGACCAGCGCCTGGTGCTGGCTCTGTTGGGCCGTGGCGAGGGCATGGATCAGGTCCTTGAAGGGGGAGGACTCCATGGGGCTGTTGTCCTCTGTGCTCCGAATCCCGGGTTTCGGCACCACTGTAAGAATTAGAGCGGGTGGGTGGATCACAGAAGTACAGCAGGCCAGAACTGAGTTCCAAAAAACTCTTTATTAGCACTTTTCACTGACTATGTTGCACTCTCCCAGTCACACACACACACACGCACGCACACAAATCGCCTGGTTGGGGAGAGAGCTCCCTTCCTCTGCTCTCTCTCTCTTTTTATAGGGTGCGGTCACTGGGGAAGACACACAAACACAGGTTAACTCACATCAGGTGTAGTGATTCTGCCACTTACCTTCTCTGACTCCACCCTCCGTTCACAGACCGGTGCTTGACCACGCCCCTGCTGCCACAGTTACGCTCTTACATTCTTACAGCACAATGATATAGTGGCTAGCATCTCTATATCAGGCAGTAGCCACAACAAAAATGATTTTGACCTTTTTGGTGACCTTGACCAGATGACCCTCAAAATGTTGGAGGTTCCATTTGAGACCAATGCCCATCAATCCTGAAAGTTTCATGAAGTTTGGTCTAGCTGATTTTCTGTAATATCGTTAACAAAGAAACCCAACCAACAAAACAATACCTCGCCCTCTGGTGGACTCCATCCTGAGTGAGGTAATAAGAATAATAAGAACAAACCTTTACTTGTCACATGTACTCAAGCACAGTGAAATTCCTCCTCTGCATTTCACCCATCTGAAGCAGTGAACACACACATGCACACACAAGTAAGCAATGAGCACATACACATACCCAGAGCAGTGGACAGCGATGCTACAGCGCCTAGGGCACAATTGGGGATTAGGTGCCTTGCTCAAGGGCATTCCTGCCATCATACAGATGGAGGGGAAAGTGCTGTTCATTCACTCAGTCCCTCTCACATTTTCCCTGCTGGTCCCAGGAATCAAACTGGTGAACCCTTTGGGGCCAAGCTTGCTTCTCCAAGCTTCAGGCAATGGCTGCCCCCTTTATTCTCATGCACAGCTATATTTAGAACTTGCAGTAACCTGTACAGTTAGAATATGTATTGTCTTTCAGGACCTTTTGCCTTGAAGCCAAATGGGAGTTGTGTGAGCATCTGCCTAGCTGTGTAATTGGTGTGATTATTTACCTAGATACCTCATATGAAGAACCACCCATCAAATTGATTATAAAAGCAGGCCTGTCATGGAGGATAAGGGGATTTAGTTGGTTAATAACTTTTGGATAGAATTTGTCAAATGTACTGATTTTCAAGTAATAACTATGTAATATAATTACATTGTTTTCTTCTGAATAACTTGCTTAATGTTAAAGCATAGCAAGCACCTGTCTAGTTAAATTAAATTAAATAAAATATGATTTAACTACATAGAAAAATGAATAGCAAAATATATTTAAATGCAAATAAGTTTTCTATGATGTAATAATAGATGGATTGCATCCAATGTCACATCCGCCTCATTAGATATGCAAGACATGAAGTGGTGGTCAGTTAAGCTCACTGTTCACAAAGTATTACTATTGCTGGGTCACCTTGCTAGTCATTAAAATGCCCTACACTTGCATTTTGTGGTGCTCGAATGGAACAAACTGTGAAACTGACAAAAGATTCTTCCAGGTTCCCAGGGAAGTGATAAAAAAGGGTGAAAGAGCAAAGGATTTTACTAAAAAATGATGAGAAGTGGCTCTTGAACCTTCTGCTGTGATTAAAGGCAGCTCAGATGAAAAATGTTTTAGTTTGAAGTGATCACTTCATGAAAGGTTTGTAATTTCCTCCAATTTATTTTGTTTATTATTATTATTATAACCTTTATTTAACCAGGTTTGTCCCATTTGAGATTGAAGATCTCTTTTACAAGAGAGACCTGGGCAAGAATGGCAGCAAAAAACAACAGTTTCAACATATTGTCACATTAGACGTAGACATAAAAATACAAATAAAAATCAGGTCAAGATCAAATAAGATATTTCCATTCAAATAAAACATTTGCACTCAAGAAGCCTCGAAACAATGGGATTTATCATGGACTTAAATACATTCAGAGATACCAGATTATGGAGTTTGAGCTCTGACTGCAAATTATTCCATGTAGTTGGAGCAGAACACCTAAAAGATTTCTTACCTATTTCTGTTCTAACCCTAGGAACAGTAAAATGTAAAAAGCCCAGAGAACAAAGACTGTCGGCTCTATAATTCAGGATTAAAAGAGATGATAAATAAGATGGAATCATCTCAAGGATAGCCTGGTAGATAAAGACATACCAATGGCCAAGCTGGTGCGCATATAAAGATGGCCAATTTACTTTAGTGTATACGACACAGTGATGAGTTAGAGCTCCACAGTTTATGATAAACCTCAGAACGCCATGATACACACTATTGTTTGGATTTGCAAATTACTTTTCTTGCTTTATTCTGTTAATTCGTGATGTTTTGAAGTTCAGGTGATGCTCAAGTCCTCAGATGTGTTTTTGTTTACTGTTTGATCGTTGTCACCATATTGTAAATTAATGTGTATGTAAGTCCAAAAACATGCAGGTTAGGCTAATTGGTGGCTCTAAATTGTCCATAAGTGTGAGTGTGAATGGTTGAGAGGAGAAAACCTCTATAATAATCCAGTAGAAGGCAATGGGAAACCACTAGTGTAATGTTCCCTTCCTTGAGACTTTAATGGCTGAAGCTGTCAGAGTAGCCACATCACTGTAGTGATATGCCAAAATGGATGGACATAAAACCACTTCACACATGTTGTATGACCAAATACCATATTCAAGTCAAGTGGCTTTATTGTTATTTCAACCATATACAGCTCACACATGACCATGGTGCAACATAAAATACCACAGAACTACACCGAACTAAATAAGACTAGATAGATCTACACAGGGCTACATAAAGTGTGCATGTGCAAACATAGCAAGACAGTACAGTAATTACTAAATAGGGCATTAGTAAAAGAAAAAAAATGGTTAAAAAAATAAACAAATACAACAAAATAGTACACAGTTCTTGTGTGAATGAAGTGATTAGCAGTAACTAGGAATGAGCACCAAGTTCTTGCATCATTTCATGTTGATGTAAACACACAAACACTCCGAGTCTTACTGGAGAGAGATACATTTCTCTCAGCATGAAAAGAGGTAAGCCTATCTCGATGAATGAACTCCTGCTGAGTAGTCTCCTGGTGTTGGATTTCTATTGGAAGCAGCCATTGGAAAGTAGGATGGACAGGAGAGCCAGACGGATTTCTCTATGAAGTATAGATTTGCTGATTTTGATAAAAAGTGCCTTAGATTAGAATTAATGACTACACCTTTAAATAGCCTGAAGTTTTAGTTAACCCACACTGTGTACAAAGACAATGTAATATTGTAGGTTATGAGTAACAAGAAGGGCACTAAGTAGAGTGCATACCTCCACCAAGTCACATATTATCAAAATCAGATCACTTGAACCTAGGATAATACTAAAGCCATACACCAAATTTCATCAAAATCCATTCATTACTTTTTGAGTTATGTTGGAAACAGACAAAAAAAAAAAATCCTAGATCTGCATACATAGCTGGATCCCAGATCCACATACATAACCAGATGTGCATCAAAGTCTAAGCAATTGTTCCTTGGCCCATGGCCTACCTTTTCTCAAAATTTCATCAAAAGCCATTCACTACTTTTTGAGTTATGTTGGGAAGAGTCAAACAAACAAACAGAAGCAAAAAACATAACCTCCTCCAACAAAGTTGGTGGAGGTAATTAAGAATAAGACAACAAGATGTTAATACTTCTCACCATTATTAATGGCTGATCATATATGACCCCCCCTGCCACACACACACACACTGTCTGTCCCTCTGAGTAACATGTCAATCCTGAGACCAAGATGCTGACCTCTTCTACTCCTCGGACCTGCCTGATCCATCCTGATGCCCTATGTTTGGCTGGAGTCTCATCAGATTGCTCCATTTTTGTCTGAGGACTACAGTCGACTTGCTACTGTAACTTTAGGACTGCAGTTGTTATGAACAGTTTTGCACTCAAGTTTTCATCAATGAACAGTCTATAACATCAACAAAACAGACTTCATGTTAAAACTATAGTGAATTTACTGGTTTCACAGTTATACTTTGTGACTATATACAACCCCGATTCCAAAAAAGTTGGGACAAAGTACAAATTGTAAATAAAAACGGAATGCAATAATTTACAAATCTCAAAAACTGATATTGTATTCACAATAGAACATAGACAACATATCAAATGTCGAAAGTGAGACATTTTGAAATTTCATGCCAAATGTTGGCTCATTTGAAATTTCATGACAGCAACACATCTTAAAAAAGTTGGGACGGGGCAATAAGAGGCTGGAAAAGTTAAAAGTACAAAAAAGGAACAGCTGGAGGAGCAAATTGTAACTCATTAGGTCAACTGGCAATAGGTCATTAACATGACTGGGTATAAAAAGAGCATCTTGGAGTGGCAGCAGCTCTCAGAAGTAAAAATGGGAAGAGGATCACCAATCCCCCTAATTCTGTGCCGACAAATAGTGGAGCAATATCAGAAAGGAGTTTGACAGTATAAAATTGCAAAGACTTTGAACATATCATCATCTACAGTGCATAATACCATCAAAAGATTCAGAGAATCTGGAAGAATCTCTGTGCGTAAGGGTCAAGGCCGGAAAACCATACTGGGTGCCCATGATCTTCGGGCCCTTAGACGGCACTGCATCACATACAGGCATGCTTCTGTATTGGAAATCACAAAATGGGCTCAGGAATATTTCCAGAGAACATTATCTGTGAACACAATTCACCGTGCCATCCGCCGTTGCCAGCTAAAACTCTATAGTTCAAAGAAGAAGCCATATCTAAACATGATCCAGAAGCGCAGACGTCTTCTCTGGGCCAAGGCTCATTTAAAATGGACTGTGGCAAAGTGGAAAACTGTTCTGTGGTCAGATTAATCAAAATTTGAAGTTTTTTATGGAAATCAGGGATGCCGTGTCGTTTGGACTAAAGAGGAGAAGGACGACCCAAGTTGTTATCAGCGCTCAGTTCAGAAGCCTGCATCTCTGATGGTATGGGGTTGCATTAGTGTGTGTGGCATGGGCAGCTTACACATCTGGAAAGACACCATCAATGCTGAAAGGTATATCCAGGTTCTAGAGCAACATGTGCTCCCATCCAGATGACGTCTCTTTCAGGGAAGACCTTGCATTTTCCAACATGACAAAGGCCAAACCACACACTGCATCAATTACAGCATCATGGTTGCATAGAAGAAGGGTCTGGGTACTGAACTGGCCAGCCTGCAGTCCAGATCTTTCATCCATAGAAAACATTTGGCGCATCATAAAACGGAAGATACAACAAAAAAGACCTAAGACAGTTGAGCAACTAGAATCCTACATTAGACAAGAATGGGTTAACATTCCTATCCCTAAACTTGAGCAACTTGTCTCCTCAGTCCCCAGACTTTTATAGACTGTTGTAAAGAGAAAAGGGGATGTCTCACAGTGGTAAACATGGCCTTGTCCCAACTTTTTTGAGATGTGTTGTTGTCATGAAATTTAAAAAAAATCACCTAATTTTTCTCTTTAAATGATACATTTTCTCAGTTTAAACATTTGATATGTCATCTGTGTTCTATTCTGAATAAAACATGGAATTTTGAAACTTCCACATCACTGCATTCTGTTTTTATTTACAATTTGTACTTTGTCCCAACTTTTTTGGAATCAGGGTTGTAGAACACAGTTATTGAAGCGAGTTATTTATAATCACATTATCTGTTATCACCCAAATGAGGATAGGTTCCCTTTTGAGTCTGGTTTCTCTCAAGGTTTCTTCCTCATGACATCTGAAGGAGTTTTTCTTCACCACCATTGCCACAGGCTTGCTCACTGGGGATAAATTAGGGATAGAATTAGCTCATATTTAAAGTCTTTAATTTTCTGTAAATCTGCTTTGCAATGATGTCTATTGTTAAAAGTGCTATACAAATAAATTACTTGATATATGACTCAGTTGGCTGTTAATGTATACACTTTATTATTTCCTGATGCACTCATGATTAGCATGTCTATTAATTCATCATTATTATAGCATTAGTATTAATATATTTCTTATTTGTGGACTTGATAGTAAAGTAAAGTATCACTGGTATTACTTTGACATATATGTCATGTAGAGTATGTAGTGCATGAAGAATTTTTATCTCATCTCATTATCTCTAGCCGCTTTATCCTTCTACAGGGTCGCAGGCAAGCTGGAGCCTATCCCAGCTGACTACGGGCGAAAGGCGGGGTACACCCTGGACAAGTCGCCAGGTCATCACAGGGCTGACACATAGACACAGACAACCATTCACACTCACATTCACACCTACGGTCAATTTAGAGTCACCAGTTAACCTAACCTGCATGTCTTTGGACTGTGGGGGAAACCGGAGCACCCGGAGGAAACCCACGCGGACACGGGGAGAACATGCAAACTCCGCACAGAAAGGCCCTCGCCGGCCACAGGGCTCGAACCCGGACTTTCTTGCTGTGAGGCGACAGCGCTAACCACTACACCACCGTGCCGCAAGAATTTTTATATACAGGTAATTTGCTTCTAAGAATATGATCATGATTTAAAAAGGCAGGAGTAGAGAGAAGTTATGTGATAAAATTAAAGGCAACAGATCAGTCCAGTAGGCACTGTGGTAGGGCATATATAGTATGTACAGCAGGCATATTGCAATTCACACAATTCGATCCATGACACCGGGTTAATGAATCAATTTTCCCATGATATGTTTGGGAAAAAAAGAGGAAAGTTTTATCACCAAACAAGAAACATTTATTTTCCAGTTCTTTATCAACTTAGATATTCCTTTTGTTAAATTCATAAAAAGCAACTTTTGTTTCACTTTCTTCGTTACCAACAATAATTATTTACCCACATGTGTAAAAGTTGGATTAAAATATAATAGCCTATTAAACAGAATATTCATTTTATTAAAAATGAAAACATTAATAACAAAAAAAATTTCTGATTAAACTTTTATGAACATTTACACTACTTCAGTTACTTCCCTTTTCTTTAGCTTTGTCTGTAAAAAGATAGCTCAGATTTCTTGTTAAATCTATTTGTGCATTCACACAAGAGTTCTTTCCCATTTTAAATGTGTGTGTTTTCACAACATTAGATTTGTGTTACTTCCTCCGAAAGTGAAGTCACAAGCATTCCTGCTATTCTTGCTCTCTTACTTCTTCCAGCTTATCCCACTTGTGTGCAGGGTCACTGCCATGTGGATCCACATATTAATTGGAGCATAGTTTTATGCCAGGAAAAAACCCTTCACACCTATGGACAATTTAGAGTAGCCAATTAACCTAACTGCATGTCTTTTGACTGTGGGGAAAACCAGAGCAAACCCATACAGGCAGAAGGAGAACAGGCAAACTCCACACACAAAGGCCTCTGCCAGCCACTGGACTTGAATCCACAACCTTCTTGCTGTGAGACAACAGTACTAAACACTGCACCACCATACCATCCAGCAATTGCTGCTGTCTAAACTATGCAATTACATCGCGGAACAACTAAGAGATTATGCTACCTGATAAAAATCATGAATAATTTTTTTTATTTCATCAATTCAAGTCATCATAAATTTGTATTGTGATTTATTGTTGGGGCGGCACGGTGGTGTAGTGGTTAGCGCTGTCGCCTCACAGCAAGAAGGTCCTGGGTTCGAGCCCCGGGGCCGGCGAGGGCCTTTCTGTGCGGAGTTTGCATGTTCTCCCCGTGTCCGCGTGGGTTTCCTCCGGGTGCTCCGGTTTCCCCCACAGTCCAAAGACATGCAGGTTAGGTTAACTGGTGACTCTAAATTGACCGTAGGTGTGAGTGTGAATGGTTGTCTGTGTCTATGTGTCAGCCCTGTGATGACCTGGCGACTTGTCCAGGGTGTACCCCGCCTTTCGCCCATAGTCAGCTGGGATAGGCTCCAGCTTGCCTGCGACCCTGTAGAAGGATAAAGCGGCTAGAGATAATGAGATGAGATGAGATTTATTGTTGAGAAATATATGGTATCATTACATGCATTATGTACAGTGCTGTCTAACTCTTGTTTTTCATCCTGTTTTACTGGTATTGGCATTTTGAGCCCATATGTTGAATGAGAAAAGCAACAGAATGCAGATGGAAATGCCATGCCTTATATATACACACACACACACACACACACAGTCACAAGTATTCTGACCTTGCCTGGATATACTGGGGCTTACTGATGTGCAGTGTATCCAGCGATTTTGTCTCAACCATGAAGCCATCATCCATCTGTGTAGACTCCTGGACAAACAGTTTTCCAGCCACAGCAATCACACATTCTATCCGAGGTCACCATCATTACCTTTATTTTCTCTTCACAAATGTGAGTTATTTATACATCATCTTGAGCCCTACGTACATCAACCAATAGCAGAGTGTTACCTATCCATGAATCAATTTAGCTAATAGAGAGTACTTTAGAAGAGTCATGATGAGTGATTCTAATGCACTTTTAATAATAGGCTACTCAGCATGAATTGAAGCATGGACACTGGAACATGCATTTTATTGCACCTTTTCCTGAATAGTGTGTTTCTTTTTAATGAATCTCCACACATCAATTGTTTTATTAATGAATCTCCACATCTCAAACATTTGTACATAGTTCCATCACAAATGTTGTTTGGAATATTTACTTTTGGGTTTATGTCATACATAGAATCTAATGCCTTCCTTTGAGGTGATATGTAATATAGCTAAGCTCTCTCTTTGCATTTATTTTCAAACTCAGAGTCTGGTCGATGGATTTCAATGGCATTCGCATGTTAACTGCGGGACTCCATGTTCCATGTTTTCCTGAGCAACCGACAAGTTGTGACTATTTTCAATAAATCATGCCTCTTTCATGAGACCATTTTCATTCTGAAGCTAAGTGCTGAGGGATGATCATATGGGAGAATACGCATAACTGAGATATACATAACTGTAAGCACCCAAAACCAGACTAACGCATGAATGGGAAAATTATACCCTCAGAGAACAAACTTTTGATCCATGCCAGAGGCACTTTTCAGGAAACCATTCATGTAACTTACACATCACATTCACCAGCTCAGAAACTATATTTCAAGGCCAGATAGAGAAAGATATAAATGTGCAACAGAGTGAAACACAAAGATTAACAAGCATCCAAAAAGCCTTGTTTTCTCATTGCAAAAAACAGCATGAAAGGCTGTTATCACTGCAAATGCACATCCATTTTGCAAATCTCTCTCTCTCTCTCTATTATATATATATATATATATATATATATATATATATATATATATATATATATATATATATAAATTAGCTGTGCAACACACAACCAGCTAAAATGCATGTAATCAGTTCTATTCAGCCTGAAATGAAAGTTGAATTTCTGTAGTTTACTCTGCTGGTGTGCTGTGCTATATGTACCAATAAGATGGTCCATTACTATTCCAGTAAATAGCTAATACAGAACGAGGGAAGACAAAATTGAATTAGCATGCTGTTTGCAAAACTTGATAAGCCAGCTTAAAGTGATGTCATATTTACAGCAAATCATAAGTTCAAAATTTTTGACTATAATGTCTTCACTGATGGAAAATAGATTTGCATTTGCAGCCTTTCATGTTGTTTTTTGCAAAGAGAAAACAAGCCCCCTCCCCCCCATGGCGAAATTATAAACAAACAGAAGGCCTGCGGCATATAATCAGGCTATATTAGAACAGAACTTGCTCAAAGTTTTTTATTTATTTATTATTATTTTATTTTTTATAGGCCTACATAGCCTGTATTTTCCATTCATTTTTTATTATGTTCCAAATTGACACTAAACAACAACAACAACAAAAAATCCAGCAATCATGAATGATACACCCTCATTGCGTAAGCACGTCTTCAACTACAAAGCCAACACGGAAACCTGCGTTCGTCATTAAAGAGGCTTTCGACGTGCCTTGCGCTCCACAAAGTCGTCAACTATTTGAGGGATGTTAAGCACTCTTGCTCGCTCATTCTCAATTGATAAAATGGCTAATCCACAGAGTCTCTCTTGACCCATTGAACTCCTGAGATAATTTATCAATTTTAATTTGGAGAAAGAGCGCTCTGCTGTCGCAACTGAGATGGGGAGAGTGAGAAAAAGCAAGAAGGCCGTGCACACCTCACTAAATGTAGAAGTTACTGCTGGATGATCTACTACCAGAAACCTGGCCAGGCTAAGCACAGATGTGTGTCTTGCTATCTGCTCCTTGAAACAAGCCCTAAATGACACTAGTTGACCAGGAAAGCTGGAGTCATTATCCCGACTCTAGTGATCACACAGTCGACGAGCCACTTCGTATAGTTCCTCGTCCTTGGCATGCTGGAGCGTATTTGGATGAATAGCCTCAAACAAATGAGCAGTCTGATTTAAACTGACAAACCTTTGTGACAGCTGCTGAATGATTACATCAAGGCATGCATAGAACACATTCACCCGAAAATAATGCTCTGCATTGGAAAGCTGACTGTCTTTGCTAAGGTAATCAAAGTGGTGCTTCACTTTTTTCAACCTGGTGGCTACAAATTGTGTTTGACTGCCCCATTTCACAGTCAATGCCAGAGTGGAAGCCTTTGCCTCATCAAACTGCTCCCTGTACTCCTGTAGAGTTCATACAGCATTCTGCAATAATGCAGATGCTTTGAGGAGATCAGTGGTCTTCTCCTGCAGTAACTTTGAGATGGCATTAGTGCACTCCAAAATCTTTGTCTGAAGGCTGATTAAAAATATGAACTGAAATTTAGTAATGGCCTTTTTAAGTGCATCTGCCTCATCTCGTTCATTTGTTTTCTCGCTTGTAAGTGAGAGCTTGTTGAGAGCTTTAATGATGTCTCCATATCTGTACTTTAATGCAACAAGCGCATCGTAGCGGGAGGACCAGAGGGTTGGGCAGAGGCATTTCAAGGTTATGTCCCTGCTCTCTGGGCTTAATAAGTCGCCAAGTAATGTCCATCTCTTAACACTGTTGGCAAAAAAGTTGTACAGTTGTTCAACCACATGATAAAACTGTCTAATCTCTGGGATAGTTTTGACAGAATCATTCAGTACCAAATTCAGACAATGAGCCGCACAGTGCATGTACAAAGCAAGAGGCTCCCGCTTCACTATTCTCGCTTGAACACCAGAATAAATTCTGCTCATGTTCGCTGCGCTGTCATAACCCTGTCCATGGCATCTGGAGAGATCTAAACCATTCCCTTCAATGCAGCTAATAATTCGGCCCTCCAGTTCAGAAGCGGATGCGTTCACAGTTATCTCGAATCCAAGAAAAGCCTCAACTATCCTGATATCTGTAGCAACACCCATTTTGTCTCGATCAATTAAAAAATACCTGAAGACCTGGCTCAGATGATCGTGCTTTGCTACGTCTTGAGTGGTGTCCATAATGATGAAATAAAATGGAGATGCATTAATTTCATGGACTATGTTGCTCTTGACTCTCTGTGATAATATATAAATGATCTCATCCTGAATAGCATGGCTCAGATATTTAACTGATCCCTCGGGCCAGCTGATCAGTTCTTTCAGGACAGGGTTGTAGCAGGCCAACAGTTCAATGATGGACAAAAAGTTTCTTGCATTCCTCTGCCCAATGGACTCTTGGTGTCCCCTAAATGCCATGTTACATGATGCTAAGGTCAGTGTGACATTCACAATGCGCTCTAACACTTGCCTCCAAAAGTTAGCCACATTACGAACATCCCTCTCCATATCAGCATCTATTGTACCATGGAGTTTCCACTGCTCATAGACTACACAGATGGATCTGGGTAGATTCATGCACTGCAATTTTGGAGGAGATATGTTTCCAATCTCTAACTCCATTTACCCAGGCATTATTGTAGGAGGGGGCTTGAGAATTGGGAAAAAGCCAGCAAGGCTCGCAATATGCACAGTCAAGCTTGGGCGAGTAGCATAACCAGTTTCGTGGAAGTTTAATATCAGCTTTAGTGACAGATATGTAGTAATGGGTTGAAAAACTGTGATTGCCAGTGACGGGAAAGGGACCATTTGGCTTACATGGGCCAGTTTGAAGGATATACCTCTTCACATTAGCATGTGCAATGTTTTCAGGAAAATTACCACAGTCTGTTGGAAAATTAGCTGGGTTTGATGATTCCATGCTGGGAATGATGCTGCTCACTTCAGCTAACTCGGCTAACTCTCCACGTTCCCTACCCTCCTGATTCTGGTTGCTTATCTCAGCTAACCCCTCTCCACATTCCCCACCCTCCTCTATGGACCCATCCCACGTGACGTCATTACAAATGCGGCTGCCATTTTGGACATGAACTACCAGTAGTCTACCACAGCCAACAACAAGGAATGATGGCGAAGCATCGAAAGGAATATAGCCATTAAAGAAAGTTTTTACTTTCAGCAAGACTTCCATCATGCCATTATATTGTTGTGCACCTGGATGTAGTAACCATCAACACACAAGGCAAGATTTATCATTTTATTGGATCCCGACAGATGCTGACTGATGGAGAAGATGTATGGTCTCTAAAATATTGGCAAAATGATGTTTATTGACATAGCAATCGTGTGTAACGGGAAGCATTTGCATATCCGAAGTGTTGTGTTTACATCAAAGATAAAATAAACCAATATGACAACGACTGCTGCTGCCAGGTTGGGGACACAAACTAGTAGAAAGGAAGTGTGCCAACAGTGCCAACACACTTTCTTTCTACTAGTTTGTGTCCCCAGAATTTTCCCACGACTTCTATCCATGTTTCTGTAGTTGCCCCTCTTTCCCACGGTTGTTTTGCTACAATGTTTGTAGTGGGTGTGGCAGTAGGTTGAGAAAGTGTTTATCATTCGGTGCATCTTCAGATCACGCGAGTGCTAGTCTTCAGCATTAGCCATGTCGAAAAGAAAACAAGGTACTCTTTTGAGTTTTGGATTTGTTAAGAAAAGTAAAAATTCTGAGGAGCAGCAAGACGGTTCTTCAGCAGATGACAGTGGACAACCGTCCACAACCACCATCGCTGCACCTGCTGGGAATGCCAGGCCCACTGTCAGCATGCAGCAGGATGAGCAAAACCTGCAACAGACTGCGTGAGAAAAGCCTGTCATCACTACTTTTTGTGGATTTAAATGGGCCCCCACTGGAGCGATTTGACCCAGCACCCTTCATCACATCATGGATTAAATCAGGTCATCGCCTGTCCACGTCATGGGTTTCAGGACCAACAGCAGTGGTGGTTCTAGATCAAAATTACTAGGGGGGCCGAGGTGGGGCCAGTGTTTTTTCAGGGGGGCACATATGGGCAAAACATGGCAATATTTAAGCGTTCAAAATGTTTTGTTTAGTTTATTTAAAACCAAAACAAAATACATTGAGCATAAATACAATGAGATAAACATTCTGTCTCAATAGCCTAAACATAAAATAAATTGTGCTCAATAAATCTTAAAACCATGTTTCTCTTTTTTGTAAAATAAGATTTCTATTTTTGCATACAATGAACCTTTTCTTCAGATGTGGCTGCACTGGAGTGTTGTCCAAGCACTTGCTGATATCTGGAGAAAGATGAATACAGTAAATATGAGAGTGCGACTGAGAACAACATTTATTTATCATTATTAATTTATTATTATATCTATTATTTGTATTTTATATTTATTAATTGGCGGCACGGTGGTGTAGTGGTTAGCGCTGTCGCCTCACAGCAAGAAGGTCCTGGGTTCGAGCCCCGGGGCCGGCGAGGGCCTTTCTGTGTGGAGTTTGCATGTTCTCCCGGTGTCCGCGTGGGTTTCCTCCGGGTGCTCCGGTTTCCCCCACAGTCCAAAGACATGCAGGTTAGGTTAACTGGTGACTCTAAATTGACTGTAGGTGTGAATGGTTGTCTGTGTCTATGTGTCAGCCCTGTGATGACCTGGCGACTTGTCCAGGGTGTACCCCGCCTTTCGCCCGTAGTCAGCTGGGATAGGCTCCAGCTTGCCTGCGACCCTGTAGAAGGATAAAGCAGCTAGAGATAATGAGAATGAGATGAGATTTATTAATTATTATTCAGACTTCACACTTTCAGAGTAGGCTATATGAATTGTAGTTCGACACTGCTCACACACATACATTTGTTCAACATCACAAACCTGATGGTGCTGTACTTGATATGCATGGTGAATCTGGTTGTCCCAATGACTTGTTGGGTTGTCCCTCATTCTGTCCCTCAATCTGATCCTGAATGTCTTCATCCTCACTTTCAGATTGCCTTTCAGATGCCTCACTTTCCACCTCTCCAACCACCACCTCTGGCTCTCTCTCCACCTCTGGCTCTCTCTCCTCTTTCATAATCTTCATCTTCCTTACTATGTTGCTTTTTGCCAACGGGGCAAAAAAGGACATAATGTCCTTCTTGCTCCTTTCCATGATGATAGCCTACAGTAGGTCTATACTAAAAAGTAAACGGAGAGGAATGTAGCCTCTACATATCAAAAGGCCATTAAAGTTTTACAAGAAGGTTAAACACTGTCGGTTATTTTACCCATTTCCCAAAAATATTAAGTTAGGCTACTTATTGCTGTGCAACGCACTTTTAAGAAAGCGCAATAAAATGTATTTATTATTGTAGTGAACAACAACAGTAAAACACGGATATGTGCAAACACTGACGTTACGAAATGTAATAATTTTCCTTACCTTCGCCTCTTTGCAGTAGCCTAGTCCTTGCAGGGCTGCAGCTGTTATCTCTCACGTCCAAAGTTTACACACTGTAAAAAATGATTTGTTGTTTTAACTTAAAAAAAGTTAGTGCAAGGGTTGCCTTAAAGGCTGCCTTAAAATTTTGAGTTCACTGAAATTAATATAGTAAGTTCACAACAATTTAACTTAATTAATTTAATGTGAATTCCAGTGAACTCAAAATTTTAAGGCAGCCCTTGCACTAACTTTAAGTTAAAACAACAAATTTTTTTTGACAGTGCAATTCGCGCTGCTGCGGGTCTTTCTGCTGCAGGTAACAGTGTGCGTGTAGCGCTTTAAGGAGTCCGTGTAGAACACTCCGTCATGTCAGTTCCGATCTTCGAGCCAGCGCATGTCAAAATTAATAAATCTTGTTACCTGTTCAGCACAGGGGCCACAACAGGGGCCAGGAGCAATTTTACAGGGGCACTGGCCCCCCCCTGGCCCCCGTTTAAAACCGCCTATGACCAACAGCCAAGGAAGAAGAGCCCAGGCCTTTGTGGTCGATTCTGCTTTAAGGTAAGATGCATTTAATTATTCGTCTGCTGTGGGTTTGGAATCGGTAGCCTGACCGATTCGTTCATGTTTGTGGTGCCATTTGTTTGTTGACGCGTGTTGAAATGGAAGATTGGTTGTTGACATGATTTCCAGTGATGCTTTGGTGCTGCTGTGGATCAGATGTGTTGAGTAGCCTGACTGTTTTTTTTTTCTTGTGTGTGGTATCATTGTTGATGCGAGGTTGTTTTATGAACATGCCAATGTGGACACGATTTCCCCTGATGAGTTATGACTTCAGACGCGATGCGTGTGTGGAGGTGTGGAGTCCGCATGATATGTGCGTAAGATAGGCTTCTCATGTGTTTGGAGATCCACGCTCTGAGACAAGCGCAAGCGCAAGCACCCCCCCCAAGGGAAAAAGGGACCCCCCGAAAATATCGGCATAGTTCGAACACTGGGTTGGAGAAAGTAATGGCAAATAGTGAGTGCACAAACCATAGAAGGTAAACTGTACACAGCGCCAGGGCAGTGTGATGGTATGTCTACTTTTAGATTGTGTTAGCTTATCAATGAACACACTCGTCACTCGACGAGTTTCATGTTTTTACGATGGATACTTAAATGTGTGTTAGGTATTATTGTTGCAGTCTAAGCAGTCATTGTAGCAGCTAGATGAGCGAGAACCGAAAGGGTCTGTGCCATAAACCGTTATTTCTTCATGTCCAAAATGGCGGTTGCGTTTACGAAGGTCACATGAGTAGGAAGGGTCTATATGACTTCGGCCGGAGCTACTGCTAAGCACCACCACGCTACTGCTGCTAGGGCTAACACAGGGCAATGCATGTTCACTACTAGCAAATTCAGGGACAGGAGAAGGCAAAGTAAAAAATGAATCCAACTTTGGAAGTTTAGAGTTTGCCTCCTCTATTTTTTTCCTTCCTCTTTTGTACCCCACTTTTACTTTTAAACATGCTGAATTTGTTTCTAGTAGACAATCAATAACTGCAACCAGGCATGCACCTTCCTAGTCTTGTTGTATGTCGTCAGACGGATGAGGACGTTAGGCAGCCTTTAGATCCTACCCATCATGCACTGCAGTTTTTTTTGCAAATTCCTCAAACGAAAAACAATTAAATACAAAAGGAACAGCTTAGTTTAGCTTGAAAACATTACAATTTATTATATTTTAAGTTTGTTTAGGGATTTCACAGGGCTATTTTATTTTATTTTATTTTTTTAACCATGATAAGAATGTGTAGCAAAAATGAGAGATATATAGGTCAACTAGTCTGTAATCATGTGAAAACTTGTAGGTTTCAAGGAATTTCCAATGAAATCGTGTAAGGCACATTTATTGGGAGGGCCTGACTGTCAAAGGGTGGGGCCCTGTATGGCTAGGGGGAGGGCCCAAGGCCCAGGGGCAATGGCCCCACCTGCCCCCCTTTAGCTCCGCCCCTGTATAGCCCTCAGAAGCACATAGATGAAAAAGCATGCAACCCAAGGACAGAAATGCACATCAACAATGTTTACATAATAAAAGCCCAGATTTTGGGTTTGCTCCACTTGAAGTGCATTTCTGCCTTCATGATGAGTAAGTCACAGACTTACAGTTGCAGTCAGAAGTTTACATACAGTGACTTGAATGACATCTTGGATATGAATGTCATGGCAATATTTGGGCTTTCAGTAATGTCTTTGAACTGTTCTTTTTATATGGCAGAATGTACAGCATACACCTTTAATTAAAAAAAACCTCTAGAATTTGGTGCACAAGTTTTAATTTACTTTGGGTTTTCTGAAATCAACACTAGATCAAAAATATACATACAGCACACCTAATATTTGGGTAAAATGTCACTTTGCAAGATTCACCTTGACCAAACATTTTTGTTTACCATGAACAAGCTTCTGACAGAAATCTGGTTGGATATTTCATGACTCCACGGTAGAACTGGTAGAGCTTTATATATATATACAGTGGTGCTTGAAAGTTTGTGAACCCTTTAGAATTTTCTATATTTCTGCATAAATATGACCTAAAACATCATCAGATTTTCACACAAGTTCTAAAAGTAGATAAAGAGAACCCAATTAAACAAATGAGACAAAAATATTATACTTGGTCATTTATTTATTGAGGAAAATGATCCAATACTACATCTGTGTGAGTGGCAAAAGTATGTGAACCTTTGCTTTCAGTATCTGGTGTGACCCCCTTGTGCAGCAATAACTGCAATTAAATGTTTCCAGTAACTGTTGATCAGTCCTGCACACCGGCTTGGAGGAATTTTAGCCCATTCCTCCGTACAGAACCGCTTTAACTCTGGGATGTTGGTGAGTTTCCTCACATGAACTGCTCGCTTCAGGTCCTTCCACAACATTTTGATTGGATTAAGGTCAGGACTTTGACTTGGCCATTCCAAAACATTAACTTTATTCTTCTTTACCCACTCTTTGATAGAATGACTTGTGTGCTTAGGGTCGTTGTCTTGCTGCATGACCCACCTTCTCTTGAGATTCAGTTCATGGACAGATGTCCTGACATTTTCCTTTATAATTCGCTGGTATAATTCAGAATTCATTGTTCCATCAATGATGGCAAGCTGTCCTGGCCCAGATTCAGCAAAACAGGCCCAAACCGTGATACTATCACCACCATGTTTCACAGATGAGATAAGGTTCTTATGCTGGAATGCAGTGTTTTCCTTTCTCCAAACATAACGCTTCTCATTTAAACCAAAAAGTTCTATTTTGGTCTCATCCATCCACAAAACATTTTTTCCAATAGCCTTCTAGCTTGTCCACATGATCTTTAGCAAACTGCAGATGAGCAGCAATGTTCTTTTTGAAGAGCAGTGGCTTTCTTGCAACCCTGCCATGCACACCACTGTTGTTCAGTATTCTCCTGATGGTGGACTCATGAACATTAACATTAGCCAATGTGAGAGAGGCCTTCAGTTGCTTAGAAGTTACCCTGGGGTCCTTTGTGACCTCGCCAACTATTACACATCCTGCTTTTGGAGTGATCTTTGTTGGTTGACCACTCCTGGGGAGGGTAACAATGGTTTTGAATTTCCTCCATTTGTACACAATCTGTCAGACTGTGGATTGGTGGAGTCCAAACTCTTTAGAGATGGTTTTGTAACATTTTCCAGCCTGATGAGCATCAACAATGCTTTTTCTGAGGTCCTCAGAAATCTCCTTTGTTCATGCCATGATACACTTCCACAAACATGTGTTGTGAAGAACGGACTTTGATAGATCCCTGTTCTTTAAATAAAACAGGGTGCCCACTCACACCTGATTGTCATCCCATTGATTGAAAACACCTGACTCTAATTACACCTTCAAATTAACTGCTAATCCTAGAGGTTCACATACTTTTGCCACTCACAGATATGTAATATTGGATCATTTTCCTCAATAAATAAACGAGCAAATATAACATTTTTGTCTCATTTGTTTAACTGGGTTCTCTTTATCTACTTTTAGGACTTGTGTGAAAATCTGATGATGTTTTAGGTCATATTTATGCAGAAATATAGAAAATTCTAAAGGGTTCACAAAATTTCAAGCACCACTGTATATCCCCATGTGACCCTTGGCACATGCTCTGCTGCGACAACACAGTTTGCCGCGTCTCATACGCATCTCGTCACGGCTGTCTCGTCTCGTTTCAAGTACTGTCTAAGTTTTTTTTTTGTCTAAGTTTGTCTAAGTCCGTCTAGTGTCTCTCGTTTGTTTGTCAACTATGGCAAAAATGCCTGGATTAATCATTGCCCTAGCGATCATCACGCATCTGATGACCTGCGATGGCCTTACAGTGCAACTGGTGATAGATGGAAGGGTACTCACCTACAGCTGAGAAGACCTGCTATCATTACGGGACTGTACGCCAAGTAACATCAAGCCAGCGGCAGCGGCAACCTTACCCCCGGAGCTTCGACACAGGAAAAGGGGCAAATGGGGAGGAATCCGCAGCAGGATCAGAAGACGTCCCTTTAAACCACCCCTCCCTTCCATCATCTTGGCAAATGTCTGGTCCCTCCGCAACAAGATGGATGTGCTACATGCTCGATGCCGCCTGGAAAGGACTTTCAGAGACACTTGCATCATTGCCTTGACCGAAACCTGGCTGGATGGGACAATCTCCGAAAACGAGGTAACCCTAGACGGCTTTACCATCATCAGGTCGGACAGGATGGCTCAATCAGGGAAGATGCAGGGTGGGGGCATGTGTCTTTACATCAATGACAGATGGTGTACTAATATCAAGGTCCATCAAAAGATATGTACACCGAATATTGAGATATTGACTGTGTCCCTACGCCCCCACTATCTCCCCCGAGAATTCCCCATTGTTGTGATTAGCTGTGTTTACATTCCCCCAGATGCTAACACCAACAAGGCATCTGAGCTGGTTGCTAAAGAAGCTAACTTGATGCTTGCTAAGTACCCTGTGGCTCCGGTGCTTATAATGGGGGATTACAACAAATGCAGGCGGACACTATTCTACCAACATTTCAACAGTATGTTGACATCCCCACCAGAAAGGATAACATTCTGGACTTATGTTACGGCAACATCGCCAACGCTTTCTGGACACGCTCCTATCCTCCACTTGGACTCGCAGACCACAACATGATCTGTTTACTTCTGGTATACAAACAGGAACTCAAAAGACTCAAACCAAAGACCTACAGCACCCCACAATGGACGGAGGACACCACTGCTCAACTCCAAGGCTCTCTGGCATGCACCAACTGGGACACATTTGATGGAGAACCACTAGACGACAAGGTATCCATCATCACAGACTACATAAATTTTTGCATCCAGACCACCATACCAGTAAATAAAATTTAAAAAAACAAAAAACAAACTCTAAACCTTGGATTACACCACAGCTAAAGAAAAATCTGAAAGAAAAACACAGAGCCTTCAAGACAAAGGACTGGGCAGCACTCAGAGCAGCAAACAGGGACGTAAAAAATGAGATCTTCAAAGCCAAATTACAATATAAAAATAAACTAGAACAACAATTCAGTGCCATGAACATTAGGCAAGCCTTCCAGATGGCCAAAACAATGACTGGTAGCACCCCTAAACCCAGCACCCCAATCTCACCCGAACAAGGACATAAATTGAACATCTTCTTCAACCGGTTCGACACAGATGATTTCACAGAAGAATGCCGCAGACAGCTGGATGCACTCCCTCCGCTGAACCCAGATGAACCATCCCCCTTCTCAGAGGAGGACGTTAGGCGGCAGCTGAGGAAATGCAAGCCAGGCAAGGCCCCAGGGCCCGATGGGATCTCAGCCAGGGTACTTAAGACCTGTGCAAACGAACTTTCTGCCATAATCCATTCTTTCTTCTGTGAAGCCTACTATCAATGTACATTTCCCACCCCCTGGAAAACAGCCACAATAATCTCAGTACCCAAGAAACCCCGACCCAAAGAGCCCAAGGACTACCGTCCCATTGCCCTCACTTCCATCCTGATGAAGTGCCTGGAGTATCTGCTGCTCAACACGATCTTGTCACATGTCCATCAACATCTGGACCCCCTCCAATTTGCCTATAAGGCCAGGAGAGGCACCGAGGATGCTGTTGCTTGCCTGCTGCACCTCCTCCTACAACACCTGGACTCCCCAGGCACGACTGCCAGGATCCTGTTTGCAGACTTCAGTTCTGCATTCAACACTATCCAGAGACACCTGCTGATCCAAAAACTGTCCTACCTCAATGTCCCCACTCGTCTGATCCATTTTCTTTACAACTTCTTTACCAACAGACAACAGGCCGTACGGGTAAGCACAAAAATTACACCTGCACTTACCTCCAACACAGGAGCTCCGCAGAGTTGTGTCTTAAGCCCCTTTTTATACACTCTATACACTAATGACTGTGTCAGCCCTTCATCCAACACCATATATCTCAAATATGCAGACGATACAGCTATTCTTGGCCTTATCACAAACACCCATTCAACAAAACAATATAACCACACAAATTCACACTTCACCCAATGGTGTGAAAACAATTTCCTCAAACTCAATGTCAATAAAACAAAAGAAATGGTCTTTGGTTCCCCACAACCTCTCCACCCCATCACCATCAAAAATTAAACAGTAGAGACAGTAGACCATTTCAAATACCTAGGACTCACTATTGACAATAACCTCACCTTCGAACAACATACAATGGACATTCACAAAAAAGGAAACCAAAGACTGTCAGCAGTACGCAAGCTCAAAGGCCTCCATGTTGCCCCCCACCTACTTCTACTACTGTATTCCAGCATTGTTCAACCTGTTCTTTTGTACTGTTCCACATGTTTTTTTCAATATGCTCACTGTCAAAAACCGTAACAGACTCTTTCAGATAACCAATATTGCCACCAAATTAATCAGTCTGCCCACTCAAATCTGCAAGACCAAAACAACAAGGCCATCACACGCATTGCACATGCAATATCCCTGGACTTTACCCACCCACTAAACCAGTACTTCTCACTTCTCCCCTCAGGCAAAAGGTACTGCAGCATAAGATGTAATAAGGCCCATTTCAGCAGAAGCTTAATTCCTTCAGCCATCCAAACGATAAATAAAACATCTCAGAGATAACCATGTCAATGTGTATGCCCCCCCCCAGGATCCCCTCAGCCATCCAAATGATAAATAAAAACATCCCAGAGATAACCATGTCAATGTGTATGCCCCCCCCCTTGCCCCAAATGTATACATGTTTCTCTCCTTTTTGTGGATCAAAATGTGTTTGTGACAATGTCTGTGTGTCTGTGACTATGTATATACTGTATGTCTCTACTGGATGTGTGAAACAGTTTGTTATGTATATATGCCTGTGATCATGTCCATGTGTTTGTGATTATGTATGCCTTTACTGTATGTATGAAACAGCCCTTAAAACGTGCTATGAAATGTATGTAAACTGTGAAAAAGAATTTCCCTAAGGGGACTGTAACTAACTAACTAACTAACTAACTAACTAACTAACTAACTAACTAACTAACTAACTATATATAAAATCTCCTTCTCACCCCCGGTGGGGGTGGGGGGGTGGTATCCATGTCATCCTCAAGCTCGGGTCCTCTACCAGAGGCCTGGGAGTTTGAGGGTTCTGCGCAGTATCTTCGATGTTCCTAGTACTGCGCTGTTCTGGACTGAGGCTTCAGATGTTGTTCCTGGGATTTGCTGGAGCCACTCTCCCAGTTTGGGCATTACTGCCCCAAGTGCCCCCACTACCACGGGGACCACGCAACCCTTGACCTTCCACATCCATTCCAGCTGCTCTTTCAACCCTTGATACTTCTCAAGTTTCTCATGTTCCTTCTTCCTGATGTTGGCGTCAGCTGGGATCGCCACATCTATCACCACCACCCTCTTCTGCTCTTTGTCCACCACCACTATGTCCAGTTGGTTAGCCAGGATCTGTTTGTCAGTCTGGAAGCTGAAGTCCCACAGAACCTTGGCCCTGTTGTTCTCAGCCACCTTCTGTGGTATGGCCCATTGTGACTTGGGTACTTCTATTCCATACTGGTTGCAGATGTTCCTGTATACTATCCCAGCCACTTGGTTGTGCCTCTCCATGTACGCTGATCCAGCTAGCATCTTACACCCTGCTACTATGTGCTGGACTGTTTCAGGGGCTTCTTTGCACAGTCTGCATCTTGGGTCTGATCTACTCTGGTAGATCCTGGCCTCTATAGCTCTTGTGCTTATGGCCTGTTCTTGTGCTGCCATGATTAGTGCCTCTGTGCTGTCTGTCAGTCCTGCATTATCCAGGCAATGGTAGGATTTCTTGATATATCAGCCACTTCCTCTATCTGATGGTGGTACATGCCATGTAGGGGTTTGTCCCTCCAGATTATCTGTTCCTCCTCCTCCTCTGCGCTCTCATCAGGGTTCTGCTGCCTGAGACATTCACTTAGCAGTTCATCTTTTGGGGCCATCTTTCTGATGTATTCTCGGATTTCGATGTTTCATCCTGGACCGTGGTCTTGACACTCACTAGCCCTCGGCCTCCCTCTTTCCGCTTAGTGTATAGTCTCTGGGTGCTGGACTTGGGGTGGAACCCTCCATGCATGGTGAGGAGCTTTCTAGTCTTGATATCTGTGGCTTCTATCTCCTCCTTTGGCCAGTTTATGATACCAGTGGGGTATCTGATGACTGGTAGTGCGTACATGTTGATGGCTCGGACCTTGTTCTTACCATTCAGCTGACTTTTCAGGACCTGCCTTACTCTCTGGAGGTATTTGTCTGTGGTTGACTTCCTTGTGGCCTCGTCATGGTTTCCATTAGCCTGTGGGATGCCAAGGTACTTGTAGCTGTCTTGGATATCACCTATGTTGCCCTCTGGTAGGTCAATTCCCTCAGTCCGGATCATCTTGCCTCTCTTTGAGACCATCCGGCCACACTTGTCCAATCCGAATGACATCCCTATGTCATCGCTGTAGATCCGGGTGGTGTGGATCAGCGAGTCTATTTCTCGCTCGTTCCTGGCATACAGCTTGATGTCATCCATGTAGAGCAGGTGGCTGATTGTTGCCCCACTACGGAATCGGTACCCGTAGCCGCTCTTCGTGATGATCTGACTGAGGGGGTTCAGGCCTATGCAGAACAGCAGTGATGATAGCGCATCTCCTTGGTATATGCCGCACTTGATGTTGACTTGGGCAATGGGTTTTGAGTTGGCCTCTAGGGTTGTCTTCCACATTTCCATTGAGTTCTGGATGAAGGTCCTTAGGTTCCTGTTGATCTTATACAGTTCCAGAATCCATGTGTGTGGCATTGAGTCATAGGCTTTCTTGTAGTCAATCCAGGCAGTGCACAGGTTGGTCTGTCTCTTCTTACAGTCTCGGGCAACTGTTCTATCGACCAGTAGCTGGTGCTTGGCTCCTCTGGTGTTACTGCCAATCCCTTTCTGTGCCTCGCTCATGTATTGAGCCACATGCTTACTCATTTTTGCCGCAGTGATGCCTGACAGGGCCTTTCATTTTGTGCAGAGACAGGTAATTGGCCGGTAGTTGGATGGGATGGGTCCCTTCTGGGGGTCCTTCATGATTAGGACTGTCCTGCCTTGGGTTAGCCATTCTGGGTGGGTCTCATCCCTGTGCTGCTAGGCATTCATGGAGTGCAGTTAGTTTCTTCAGCCAGTACGTATGGATCATATCGGGGCCTGGTGCTGTCCAGCTCTTCATCTTTGACACTCTTTCTTGGACGTCTGCCATTGAGATGGTTACTGATTCTTGTTCTGGGAGGTTGCTGTGGTCAGCTCTTAGGTCCACTAACCATTGGGCATCAGTGTTGTGTGATGCCTTTCTTTCCCATATGTCTTTCCAGTATTTTTCCACCTCAGCTCTTGGTGGGTCTGACTGGTTGTTGTTCCCCTGCCACTGAGTGTACACCTTGGCTAGTTCAGTGGAGAACAGCTTGTTTATTCTTCTGGCCTCTCCCTCCTTGGTGTATCTCTTCAACCGGGTGGCCAGAGCTGTTAGTTGCTGTTTGGCAGTTTCGAGTGCCTCTGGTATGGAGAGTGAGTTGTACTTCCTGGGTGCCCCTTTATTCACCATGTTCCCTTTCTGTAGTTCAGCTAGCTGGCTAACTTCTCTCCGTGCTGCCTTTATCTTGGCCTCTAATCGTCTCTTCCATGGTGGATACTGTTTATGTATGAGCCCACCTTGTGTCCAAGCATCTCCATGATTACTGTTGCTGTACTGTGTATCAGCTTGTTGGTCCAGTGATGGTTCTTGTGGAGATTGTCTTCAGAGCAGCATTCACATCTACTAGTAGATCTTCTGAAGGTACTTGGCAACTCAGTATTCATCAGGGGCTCCAGGCTTCCAGTTGGGTCACGATCTTCCTTCTCAGGTCAGCAGCTCTTGTGTTGAGGCTGTTAGGGTCTGGTACCCAATCTCTGGTTGTGGGGATGATGATGACATCTCCCCGCTGACCTGTCTTCCTGGCTCCCCCTTGCCGTAGCATCGTTGTTCTATTGTTGTATCTCTAGTTGTGATAGTAGATTTTGATTACGGATGTTGGAACACTGGGCTAATAGCCTTGATTGTGGGTTTCGAAGTATGTGGTCCCACATTCGCTGCATGTATCCCCTCTCTCTGGGATTGCTTGTATAGTAGCATTCCAGCAAATCCGTATTTTCTGTTCCCATCCATCGATGTCTTGTTCCAGTAGCCCATTTCTCATCAGTTTGCTCTGGTTCCCTAGCAACTGACACAGACCTTGTTGACCCAGGCGATGTCTGAGCCGGTATGACTCTATCAGTTATGTCTTCACTCATTCCTAAGGACCCTTACTGGATGATGTTTTGCCCCGACCAGGATTCGAACCCCGATCTCCCGTGTCGTAGTCAGTGAGCATTACCACTGTACTATCCAGCTGATTGATATATATATATATATATATATATATATATATATATATATAAAACCCCGATTCCAAAAAAGTTGGGACAAAGTACAAATTGTAAATAAAAACGGAATGCAATGATGTGGAAGTTTCAAAATTGCATATTTTATTCAGTATAGAACATAGATGACATATCAAATGTTTAAACTGAGAAAATGTATCATTTAAAGAGAAAAATGAGGTGATTTTAAATTTAATGACAACAACACATCTCAAAAAAGTTGGGACAAGGCCATGTTTACCACTGTGAGACATCCCCTTTTCTCTTTACAACAGTCTGTAAACGTCTGGGGACTGAGGAGACAAGTTGCTCAAGTTTAGGGATAGGAATGTTAACCCATTCTTGTCTAATGTAGGATTCTAGTTGCTCAACTGTCTTAGGTATTTTTTGTCGTATCTTCCATTTTATGATGTGCCAAATGTTTTCCATGGGTGAAAGATCTGGACTGCAGGCTGGCCAGTTCAGTACCCAGACCCTTCTTCTACGCAGCCATGATGCTGTAATTGATGCAGTATGTGGTTTGGCATTGTCATGTTGGAAAATGCAAGGTCTTCCCTGAAAGAGACGTCGTCTGGATGGGAGCATATGTTGCTCTAGAACTTGGATATACCTTTCAGCATTGATGGTGTCTTTCCAGATGTGTAAGCTGCCCATGCCACACGCACTAATGCAACCCCATACCATCAGAGATGCAGGCTTCTGAACTGAGCGCTGATAACAACTCGAGTCATCCTTCTCCTCTTTAGTCCGAATGACATGGCGTCCCTGATTTCCATAAAGAACTTCAAATTTTGATTCGTCTGACCACAGAACAGTTTTCCACTTTGCCACAGTCCATTTTAAATGAGCCTTGGCCCAGAGAAGACGTCTGTGCTTCTGGATCGTGTTTAGATACGGCTTCTTCTTTGAACTATAGAGTTTTAGCTGGCAACGGCGGATGGCACGGTGAATTGTGTTCACAGATAATGTTCTCTGGAAATATTCCTGAGCCCATTTTGTGATTTCCAATACAGAAGCATGCCTGTATGTGATGCAGTGCCGTCTAAGGGCCCGAAGATCACGGGCACCCAGTATGGTTTTCCAGCCTTGACCCTTACACACAGAGATTCTTCCAGATTATCTGAATCTTTTGATGATATTATGCACTGTAGATGATGATATGTTCAAACTCTTTGCAATTTTACACTGTCGAACTCCTTTCTGATATTGCTCCACTATTTGTCGGCGCAGAATTAGGGGGATTGGTGATCCTCTTCCCATCTTTACTTCTGAGAGCCGCTGCCACTCCAAGATGCTCTTTTTATACCCAGTCATGTTAATGACCTATTGCCAATTGACCTAATGAGTTGCAATTTGGTCCTCCAGCTGTTCCTTTTTTGTACCTTTAACTTTTCCAGCCTCTTATTGCCCCTGTCCCAACTTTTTTGAGATGTGTTGCTGTCATGAAATTTCAAATGAGCCAATATTTGGCATGAAATTTCAAAATGTCTCACTTTCGACATTTGATATGTTGTCTATGTTCTATTGTGAATACAATATCAGTTTTTGAGATTTGTAAATTATTGCATTCCGTTTTTATTTACAATTTGTACTTTGTCCCAACTTTTTTGGAATCGGGGTTGTATATATATATATATATATATATATATATATATATATATATATATATATATATATATATATATATATATATCTTGGCATGGACTCCACTTATAAGCACAGTCCATATATTTTCAATAGGGTTGAAGTCAGGACTTGTTTTAAGCTTAATGTTAGCCTGCTTTAATCTCCACAACCAGCTCTGATGCATGTTTGGGTTCACTGGCCTGTTGTAACTCCCAAGTCCCAAGTCGTGTTCAAGTTTCTGATGGTTTGTGCTGAAGAATTCTGAGGTAGTCCTCCTTCATTATTCCATCCACTTTGTGCAATGAACCAGTTCCACTGGCAGCAAAACAGCCCCAGAGCATGATGATCCTACCACCACCACCAGTTGTTATAGTGTCCCTCTGTACATGGTGGTCATTGTGGCCAAACAACTCAATCTTTGTCTCATCTGTCCATACAGCTATCCTCCAGAAGGCTTTTTTTCTTTGTCCATGTGGTCAGCTTCAAACTTTAGTTAAACTTGAAGTTGTCAATTTTGGAGCAGGAGGTTATTTCTTGGATAGCAGCCCCTTAGTCCATGGTGATCTGACAGTGATCCATCAGCTTTCAGTTCATGGCAGGGTTGTGCCATGGTGGTTCCCAGGTTGTTCCTGACCATCCAAACCAATTTCCTTTCAGCTGAGGGTGACAGTTTGGGGTTTTTTTGAAGCAAAGTGGATTGGCAAAGTGACTACATCTCACAATAACTTGGATACAATTGCTTGAACTTATCTTGGAATTTGCAGTTGTTTAGAAATGGCTCCAAGAGACATTCTGGAGTTGTGTATATCTGTGATCCTCTTTCTCAGATCTGCAATGAGCTTGGACTTTCCCATTTTACTGTGTGTTGGTCAATGCAATGAGTGCTGTAAACAAACCCTTTTTACGAAGGCACAGAAAAGCTACCAGCTGTAGTCAATCATGATCATTAACAGGAAGTTAAGGGACCTTGGCCGTGGCAAGATAAGAAACATTTTGGAAGTTTCAGCACTTCTAAATTAATAATCTAAGTGAGTGTATGTAAATTTTTGACCCTGTATATATAATTTTGACCCTGTGTTGATTTCAGGAAACCAAAGAAAATTAAAACTTGTGCACCAAATTCTAGTGTTTTTTTTTCTAATTAGAGATGTATGCTGTACAATCATTCTCTCATCTCATCTCATTATCTCTAGCCGCTTTATCCTTCTACAGAGTCACAGGCAAGCTGGAGCCTATCCCAGCTGACTACGGGCGAAAGGTGGGGTACACCCTGGACAAGTCGCCAGGTCATCACAGGGCTGACACATAGACACAGACAACCATTCACACTCACATTCACACCTACGGTCAATTTAGAGTCACCAGTTAACCTAACCTGCATGTCTTTGGACTGTGGGGGAAACCGGAGCACCTGGAGGAAACCCACGCAGACACGGGGAGAACATGCAAACTCCACACAGAAAGGCCCTCGCCGGCCACAGGGCTCGAACCCGGACCTTCTTGCTGTGAGGCGACAACGCTACCCACTACACCACCGTGCCGCCCGTACAATCATTCTGCCACAGAAAAAGAACAGTTCAAAGAAATTACTGAAAGTCCAAATATTGCCATGACATTCATATCCAAGATGACATTCATGTCACTGTATGTAAACTTCTGACCACAGCTTTAAATCAATATGCATAGATTGAAAACCACATAGCACCACACTTTTTATTTCATTTTATATTTTATTTTTTATGCGCATGGGTGAATCACACCCTTAAGTTCTTGTATGTCTTTTTCCTGTTTGAAAAGCTGTTAACACTGGGCTGCCAACTCTCACGCAATGAGCGTGAGACACACGCATTTGATTGTCTTCACACGCTCACACGCCATACCTCCGATTTCTCACACTAGAAAAAATCTAGTTTATCTATCTGATCTAGGCTACCTATTGCGTCGCGCCAACCACCTGCGATCGATCAATTATGCCTTATGCACGGCTAAACAGACAGAGAGGTGTTCCCTTCTGTACACACTCCCCTATGGTAGGTGGTGCATCTAATGATGCTGCACTCGCCGGAAGTTGGATAATTGCCTACCGTCAATTTAGAGGAAGAGGAGGGAGAAGAAGGTATCCGAGTTGAAGACCGGTGTCTCAGACAGGTTTGTACATATGTACACCGATGTGTGGTGTTACTGGCGTAATTATGAACTTATATAAAGTTTCTTAATTGTTTTAGCCTACAAGTGTTGTGAGAATATTTAATGCCATTTCGAGAGCTGTGTACTAGGCATGCTAAATCATTATAGGCCTACTGCCGTACCACAGCCTTTATCTTCCCCAACAAGCAGCACGGGAGAGCACCTCCTTAGCACATGTTTATTAAGGCGCATTTTTAGTTTGTTTACTGTATGTTATCATACTTTATGACTTTATTTGAAGCCATACTGGAAATGTTGTAAAATAAAGCAAGTAAGAGATAATATTACAAATGCAAGAAGAGCCATTAGCCACCATACCTATTGTTTATTTACAGGGTATTTATTTTTAATTATTAATGATGTATGTAATTGCTCAGTTAAAGTAAATAAAGCATGGTCACCTGTAATATCAAAGAACGAACTTGTTGTGAATAATTAAAAAAAAAAAAAAGATGGAGAACAATATACTGAGGAGACAGGGTTTCAAAGAGGGCAAGACATGTAGAGAATATTTGTCAGATAACAGGCCCTGATGAATGCTCTATTACTAATAAGAAACATAGATAAGAAATAAATTAATAAGAAATATATTAATATAGCTTATTTAAGTATGACCAAAAATTTTAAGCCCAACTTTGTGTGCACATTCCCACCTATGGCCAAGGTTCAGCTTTTTGTGTTTCAATACTGATCAAACTTCATCATTTTAATGTTTCTTGTAGCACATGCACATTTTGCTTACTGTTTAAGCATTTTATTTGTTCTTTTGCTGTTGATATTTTTCCCTATGCCAATCTTCTGCTGAACCCAGTGGTGGGGAAAGCCCTTAAATGCATAATGAATAGTCAGTGAGGGACAATCTTATTTTTGCAACAGTTATTAAAAACTTAACATTTAGTTTCAATTCAGAAGGTGTTTAGGCTTAGCTGATGTAATATTTCAAACATGAACTTGCCTTTAAATCTGAAACACAGGTCTATAGGGCTACAGGAACATTGGCAGTCATCTGTATTTTTCTAGTGTGGGGGCTTTTAAGTCAAAACTTGGTGCTTTTGTTGGCCACAAGCTGAAGGTCTGGCAAGTCAGGGTGTGTAAGAATGTAGGTATGGCACAGCAGGCCACTCCAAAAATCCACCAGAATGCAGGAACATCTACTAAATCCAAAATCTCACCCCCCCCCCCCCCCCTTCATTGTCCATCTCCAGCTGGACGACCCACAAACAAAACACCAGAATGCAGGGGGACAAGTGAATATCAAACTGAATACAAAATTCCCACTTACTACGTGGTGTGCAGAAAAATTTTGCCGTCGACCCCCACCAAAAAAAAAAAAATCTCACTCCAAGGAATTTTGAAAAGTTGGCAGCCCTGGTTAACACCCTTTTAACTTGAATTCAATCTTAAAATCCTCCACTGCATAGGGATGTACATGGATGTGCAGACTTTACTGACTGTAACCTTAATCACAGAGGTATGGGAGGATGCAGTTTTAATTGAAGATTCAGCAAGCACCTCTGACATTGATCAGTGTTGCTTTATTGAAATGTAGAGCAGATTCTCTTTATAGCTAATAAGAAAGGCTTTATAAAGAGTAGTGCTACGTACATCAGTGTTTCATCCTGCTTTAATGCCTTTCAAGACAAGTTAATCTCAAAACCCATATCTGATTAGCAATCATCACACAATTCATAAATATGTGGAATATTAACATATGAAAGGAAGTCTTGAAGCATAGTTACTGTTTGTAAAAAATGTTGTTTGGATATTATGTTATGGTTAATTGCCTCATAGATTTACCTCTGTTCATGTCAAGATGAAATGGCATACAATAATAGCATACAGTGTCTTGCAAAAGTATTCATCCCCTTGGTGTTTGTCCTGTTTTGCTGCATTACAAGCTGGAATTAAAATGGATTTTTGGGAGGGTTAGCACCATTTGATTTACACAACATGCCTACAGTACCACTTTTAGAGATTTTTTTTTGTTTTATTGTGACACAAACAATTATTAAGATGAAAAAAAAACAGAAATTTGGAGTGTGCATAGGTATTCACCCCCTTTTTTATGAAATCCCTAAATCAGAGCTGGTCCAAACAATTCACTTCATAAGTCACATAATTAGTTGATTAACCCTTACATACTGTTCATATTCCATGCCTTCATGGTATGGTCTGGGTCAATTTTGACCCAGGCAAAGAATACCCTACTAATAAGAGTCCACACCCAATTTTGAGCTCCATATCTTTTTAAAACATATAAATGACCAATCTGACATTAATAAATGGTTGATTAATCCTTAATCAATGTTTCAGAAAGCAGAGAGAGTGTATTTTTTATATATTTACACTACCCGATTTTGGATAGAAACATCTTTCACACATTCTTTTTTACCTAAGACATGAAAACATAGTCATAATGATGTTAATATATTTTATTGAAAGTACAGTTTGCAAAAACATTTATAACTCTTGATAACATTTATAACATTTATTAACTCTTTATATAGGTCTATAGATTTTGTTACATTTCTGGTGCAGGTGCAGATCTCACGCCTGTTTCAAGGCACCCTCTGACCTCATATGACCTCTGTTCCTTATGTTTACTATGTATGATCACTGTGCAACTGTTTTTTTCACTGTTTCGAGATTCCCCATGACTCTTCAAAAACTAACAGGTACATGTTCCTATGGAAACCATATTTTCTGTGAGAAAATATGGTGGGAACATGTAAAGTTCCCGAGACAGGTTCAAGTCCCCCCTTGAACACTGTCATAACTGTCCCATAAGTGATATACAAGAACATGGCATGTACTGTCCCTCCCCTCCCCTCCCCTCCCACCCTTTACAATGATTTAACACACTCTGGGAAGTTTAAAAGACATTCAAATGAATATGGGTCAAATTTGCCCCAGAACAGCCTAAGTGTACAAAAAATTGTAACCCCCCTGTAAAATTATACCAGTTTAAAATATTTTCAGTTTTGTGTATTTTGGATCACTTTAGGAAAAGTCATACGATATCAGGCCAAAAAAATGACATTTAGGGTATTTTTATTGCTGTCAAATGTTAAAATGGGTCAAATTTGACCCAAACAGTATGTAAGGGTTAAGATCCACCTGTGTGCACTCAACGTGTCACATGATCTGTCACATGATGTCTGTATAAATCAACCTGTTGTGGAAGGACCCTGACTCTGCAACACTACTGAGCAAGCAAAATGAAAACCAAGGAGCACTCCAAACAGGTCAGAAACAAAGTTGTGGAGAAGTATAGATCAGGGTTGGTTGATCAAAAATATTCCAAGTTTTGAATATCCCAGGGAGCACCATTAAATCCATTATAGCAGAATAGAAAGAATATGCCACCATTACAAACTTGACAAGAGAAGGCCACCCACTAAAACTCACAGACCAGGCAAGGAGGGCGTTAATCAGAGATGCAACAAAGACACCAACAATAACACTGAAGGAACTGCAAAGATCCACAGCAGAGATGGTAGAATCTGTCCATATGACCACTTTAAGCCGTACACTCTGCAGAGTGGGGCTTTATGGAAGAGTGGCCAGAAAAAAAGTCATTGCTTAAGAAAACACATTTGGAGTTTGCCCAACAGCTTGTGGCATACTCCCCAAACACATGAAAGAAGAATAAAATTTGATCTTTTTGGCCATAATGGGAAATGCCATGTGTGGCGCAAACCCAACACCCTGAGAACACCATTCCTACAGTGAAGCATGGTGGTGGCAGCATCATGCTGTGGGGATATTTTTCATCTGCAGGGACAGGAAAGCTGGTCAGGACTGAAGGAAAGGTGGATGGCACTAAATACAGGGCAATTATGGAGGAAAACCTGTTTGAGTCAGCCAGAAGTTTGAGACTGGGACAAAGGTTCACGTTCCAGCAGGACAATGACCTTAAACAAACTGCCAAAGCTACATTGGAGTGGTTTAAAGGGAAACATTTAAATGTCTTGGAATGGCCTAATCAAAGCCCAGACCTCAATCCAATTGAGAATCTGTGGCATAATGTGAAGATTGCTGTACACCAACACAACCCATCTAACTTGAAAGAGTTGGAGCAGTTTTGTCTTGAGGAATGGGCAAAAATCCCAGTGGCTAGATGTGATAAGCTAATAGAGACATATCCCAAGAGACTTACAGCTGTAACTGCAGCAAAAGGTGATTCTACAAAGTACTGACTTTGGGGGGTTGAAGACCTATGCACACTCCAGATTTCTGTTTTTTTTCATCTTAATTATTGTTTGTGTCACAATAAACCAACAAATTTTCACCTTGAAAGTTGTAGGCATGTTGTCTACCCCCCCCCCAAAAATCCATTTTAATTCCAGCTTGTAATACTTTGTTATATTACAAGCTGGAATTAAAATGAATGACTGAAGGGGGATGAATACTTTTGCAAGATACTGTACATGTGCAGGAAAAAGGGAAACATTCTCCAATTACATTTATATTTCACTATCGCCAGTAATTGTGTTTGTAGCTGTCTTGTGAGTTTCATGTAATCCCATGACAGCATCTTATTGCTAGATTTTGCACGTTTTAGCAATGGTCACAAAAATAAACACAGATTCTGACACTGCAACAGCAAAATCACATCTCATGAGTGGCCCCGTCCTGACCCAGCATCATTCTCCCTGTTTCTCTGCAGCATACTACAAGTGGCTTTGGCAGCTATCACAATCAGCAGGATGCTGAGTAAGTGACTAGAGACAGATGGCTGAAAGTGAGGGTGATGATAAAGGGACAAAAATCTAATTGATTTCATTCCTTGACAGAATGTAGATGAGGCAGAGAAATGCAAGGATGCACATTGCTCCATTCTAAATAAAAAAGGAGCATGTCATAGGTGTTTAATTTTAAAAGAAAGAAAATTATTAGCATAATTTTTTATCTTTTTAGCTTTTATCTGAATCAGGCGTAGAACAAACTCTCTGACTCATCACTTTACAGAGGCAAATGGTCAGAAAATATAGTTCACTGATAACTCACCTCACATCACCCACCTATTATAGATTGTAACACGTCCCTGATGTGGGTGGAGTACAGAAGCATAGCAGGCAGGAGTTGATTTTCTCACACACACTTTATTTTACTTGTTTTTGTAGCTTTTCAGCTTTACGCACTCATGCTTTCACAGTCACACCAGCAGCACACACAAACACGTGTTCTGGTCAGAGAGCTCCCTTCTCTCTGCTCTCTCCCTCCTTTTCTATCCTCTGTCACTGCAACATAGACACACACCATTAATTAGTCACAGGAGCATTGACTTTGCCACTCACC
Organism: Neoarius graeffei; assembly: GCF_027579695.1. Lineage (NCBI taxonomy): Eukaryota > Metazoa > Chordata > Actinopteri > Siluriformes > Ariidae > Neoarius > Neoarius graeffei. Next base: position 77,772,613 of record NC_083570.1, read on the forward strand.
TTCCCTGGCCCCACCCTCCATTCACAAACTATGGTAGGCCATGCCCCCACTCCCACATACCCTTACCGCCCGACTCAGGCCGGGGAGCCATCTGGCCTGTAGTGCCCCCCAATGGGACAGGGAGTTCACCATTACCATCTGCGCCCCCGGCCTGTGGACCACCTCGAATTCAAATGGCTGGAGGGCTAGATACCAATGGGTGATCCGCGCATTGGCATATTTCATGCAGTGGAGCTAGTGAAGGGGTCTGTGAAGATTCTCAGTCATCCAGGTCATCGTAAACTGTGGGTGGTAAAAGAGAGCAACTGGACTTTCTTGAAGATTCTTGAAGACGTTTCATCTCTCATTCAAAAGGCTTCTTCAGTTCTGTCTGACTAATAGGGAGTATCAGGTATTTATCTTCTCATGGATGAAAAGCAATCCTAAGGTGTCGTTGAGCCATCCTGTTGGTGTGGGTCACTGGGGGCTGGGTGTGAACAGCCTCGAGAGTCATTAGGGTGAGCAATGAATTGCTGGTTCTTTCTGCCTTCCTGTGAGTCACTGAAAACAGCTGGGTTTTGATGTGCATTCAGTTGTCTGGGAAGTGTGCCAAGGACTGCATTGTAGGTGGCTGATAAATGATGTTTTAGACCCCCACCTCTGTTCAGTGATGGCCGTTCCAGGTTGACAAAAATTGCTTTTTTAACTCCTCACTCATACCAATGATCCTCTCTGGCTAAAATGCATACGTTGCAATCCTGAGATGAGTGTCCTTTGTTGTTAAGATGAAGATAGACAGCAGAGTCCTGGCCTGAGGAACTGGCTCTCCTGTGTTGAGCCATGCGCCTGTGAAGCGGTTGTTTTGTTTCCCCAATATACGAGTCCATGCATTCCTCACTGCACTGAATTGCATACACTACTTTGTCCTGTTTGTGTCTGGCTATTCTGTCCTTAGGGTGGACCAGTTTCTGCTTCAGGGTGTTACTGGGTCTGAAATGTACCGGAATGTTGTGTTTGTAGAAGATCCTCCTGAGTTTCTCAGATAGACCAGAAATGTAGGGAATGACAATGTTCTTGCATTTGTTCCTGTTATCCTCCTTGTCAGTTATGTTCCTTTTTCTTCTCTTGAAGAAAGACCAGTTGGGATACCCGCAGTTCTGAAGTGCTTTCTTGATGCGAGTCTGCTCCTTCTCTTTTCCCTCTACCATCGTAGGAATGTTCTGAGCCCTGTGTTGCAAGGTCCTAATGACCCCCAATTTGTGTTCCAGTGGGTGGTGAGAATCGAAGAGTAGGTACTGGTCTGTGTGTGTGGGTTTCCGGTAGACCTCAATGCTAAGGCTTCTGTCTTGTCTAATGTGTACATCACAATCCAAGAAGGCTAGATTATTCCCACTGACGTCCTCCCGAGTGAAATTGATGTTGATATTCACTGCATCAATGTGCTTAGAGAAGGCTTCCACCTCATGGGTTTTGATTTTAACCCAGGTGTCATCCATATATCTGAACCAGTGGCTGGGAGCATCTCCTGAAAAAGTGGTCAAAGCTTTATGTTCCACTTCCTCCATGTAAAGATTGGCCACAATAGGGGACACTGGTGAGCCCATGGTGCATCCATGCTTCTGTCTGTAGAAACTTTCATTAAACTGGAAATAAGTGGTAGTCAGGCAGAGGTCAAGCAGGGTGCAAATCTGGTCTGTGGTGAGGTTCGTTCTATCGAGTAAGGTGCTGTCTTGAAGGAGTCATTTTCTAACAGATTCGACTGCTTCTGTGGTGGGAATGCAGGTGAAAAGAGAAGTGACATCATAGGAAACCATGATTTCATCTGAGTCTAGTTTGAGGTCTGCAACTTTAGTAGCAAAATCTTGGGAGTTTTTGACATGATGTGGTGCATTCCCAACAAGAGAAGCCAGGATGGTGGCTAGGTGTTTGGCGATGTTATAGGTGACAGAGTTTATACTGCTGATGATAGGTCTGAGTGGAGTGCCTTCCTTGTGAATCTTCCTTGTGAATCTCATATACGGAGTCCGTATATGAGAGGAATGCCTTCCCCAGGGTACAATCTGTAGTACAGAGATCGGTTGTTGGCTTGGTCCTTTTCTAGTTGTTGCAGACACCCTGCTTATCACCAGCCAAGGCCACAGAAAGGCGATTACAGCATGTGGAAAAACAACTTTTCTCAGTACACTAGGTCACTTGAGCTCAACACACAGAAACACAGAGAATAGGAATGTTCATTCACTAAATTTCCTTCACATTTCCCCCCTTTTTATCCTACAGGATAATAATTTCTAAAAGAAAGGAACGTACACAATTTCAGTGGTAAGAGTTCCCGGAGAGGTTCGACTTAACACGTCATTGAGTGTACAGAGATAATGCTAAGGTGGTTTTGTAAGACATAGACATCTTAAGTTAATGTTAGCAAGCTATATACATAGATCAGGAAACAATAGAACAGAAAACAACCACAAATAAGAGTGTTTTAAGTGAGGGCTAATTTAATGTCAGCTGTGCTGACGTCGTCAAACGGTGGGTTGTAGTCTTCGTGTGGGTTTGGAGGCCAGTCAGGCAAGTCATCTGGGTCTATTTTCACCATCTGGTAGCCAATATTTGTCAGCTGCCTCTGAAACACAGACATACAACATTGACAGAAAACAGGGAGCAAACATAGCATCACAATCACTAAACCCAGGACTAGTATGGTGGATAGAATCAGAGTCTTCCATCCACTAAACCAATGCCACCAACTGTCTTCAACTCCTCCATGTTCATCTGCTCGTAATTGTTCAGCAACCTTGCGCACCTTGTTCAGTGCCTCAGTGATGTTACCAAGTTAATCCTTGCCCTTCTTGATGTGTATTATTGGTGCTCAGAGGGCAGGCACGCCCTATCAGCCCTCGTCCCACCTCACCGGGACTTGGAGGAAACTCGAAACCCTAAGACTTATCTATCAGCTAGATACTGAAATACTCTTCCCTATTGAGGGTGCATGCATGATTGATGTGATACTTGCACTGTTCCATGCAGTGATGCCTTTCTTCCTCATGCGCTTTACCAGTGTCCGGGTCACTTAGGCCTTCCTCTTCCTCCTGCTCATTATACTAAAATATACTTTAAGTGAAAGTTATGTGTAATTTAGCACATAAAAGTACACTAAATACACTTCAAGTTGCACTTTTCTACAATTTAATTACAATTAAAATATATTTAGTACAAAATTAGTTGTTCCAAAATAGCATGCCTCAAGTTAACTAATCATAAACACACTTGAAGTATATTGATGATTAGTGTGGCTTCAAGTACACAAAAGTATGCTAAATTTTAGTACACTTAGCACATTTATTTTTCACCAGGATGAACTGGAAGTTGAGGCTGAACACTTAACTGCCGCATCTGCCCTGGCATTTCCTTGAGACACAAGATCAGTATTGTTAGTATGGGCAGCACACTTACATGCAGCAATAGCTCTAGTGAGTAGAATAGCATCCAACAACTCAGAGACCAGTTTATGATGTGCAATGGGAGATCCTGTGCTAGTGAGAAAATTTCTGTTTCCAAATGGTGCCAAAATCATGCACAACGCCAAATGCGTAACTGCTGTCCATAAAAATATTGACAGATTGCCCTGCAGCCAATTTGCATACCTCAATAAGGGCACAGAGCTCTGTGGCCTGCGCCGACAGGTTTGAGGACAGACATGATGCCTTGAGGACCTCGTGATCTGACACTACGGCAAAACCTACTTTGTTCTTTCCCATCTCTGGGCCTCTGGAGGCTGAACCATCCACATAGAGGACCATGTCTGGATTTTCCAAAGGGTCGCTCTTTAAGTCTGCCCTGGGGGAACAAAAATCGTTAGTGAGAATGACACAGTCATGTGGCTCTCCATCATCCTCTGTAGGGAGAAGAGAGGCAGGATTCAGAACAGAACAACATTTCACAATGATGTTAGGCATATCCAGTATGATAGTGTTATACTTTAACCATCTCTGTGCTGGCAAATGTGATGTATTTCTCTCCAACAGAAGCAGGGAGACAGCATGTGGTACCAAAAGGGTGAGGTTAGAATACCCCCAGTGTTTCCCCTAGAAAATGTTTGAAGGTGCGGTGGCAAGACCTGCGCTCAGACGTCCCACCCCAGTACGAGGATAAAACAGCCAATAGCACAGAAGGCTATACATAGATTAATCCATCGGTCATGACTTTAGCCCACAACATGCCAGCACATAACTGCGCAGAATAAAATGCTAAAACAGCCAACAGTACATAACAAAAGCACCTCGGTAGTAGGCTAACTCAACTTAAACAACTTGCTTGTATCAGTACCAATGCAGTATAGAAACATTGAAAACAGAGGAAGCAGTGCACTCGGTGGTGCTAATAGAAGTAACCAATGACTTACCCTTAAAACTTCCCAAAGGCCTGCCTGCATCTGTCATTGGCCTGCACGAACTCCTTTGCGATGGCTGTCATGTCAGTTTGTTCCAGAATGTCACGGTGAATATGGCAGTTCATCAAGTCATTCAGTCTCTTTTGTGTCATTGTGGATCGGAGGTATGATTTCAATCGACGAAGTGTGGAAAATGAACTCTCTGCTGATGCCGAGGTCATGAAGGCCAAAAGCCAGGGCACCGAGGCCATAAAATAAAACAATGATTTTAAGTTCATGTCTATAATGAATTTAATTTAAGGACTAATGACTCTTCTGAAGAAGATTGGAGTCCCGGTCAAAACTATCAAGCAGGTAAAGAAACATCTACAATATTATGTCTGAAGATAAGAAAATATTGAACACATCTAAACTTATCAATCCATCACTCACTTCAAAAATTGTAAAACTTATGAAACATATATCCTCCCATAATTTTTGTTCAACTGACACCGAATGTGCAAGAGCATCTTCAGACTGTACTACTACGCAGATTTTTGATTAATCAAAATTGAGCCTGGAGTACATCAAAATGTTTGACTGTAAATGGAACATATACTAGCATGCAGGCTACTGATTAACTCATAAGAGCCCAGACCGATTTCTCAATCAAGGAAAATTATTGAGGAAATAAAATGAACTAAATAGACGACAAAGAAAACATTTCTGACCTTTTATTTTTTAAAATAGCACTTTCATGTCTCAAAATCTGAAATATTAAATTGCAAATTTGCAGAACACTGCAACACTATTACACTGTTAACCCCAAAGTTCATTCTATGCAAACAGTTTGAGTGAATACCACTTTTAAAGATTAGTTTTATTGCATTGCTTAAACAGTATGAGTATATGAAGAGTATATGAGACAGTCATTGGGTGTACTCATTTTTGTAATTTAAACAAACTTAAACTATCATGTTTTACCTCAGGCCACAGTGCTGCCCTGTTGTGATCGGCTCAAAACTCAAGACAAGTCTGTGGTTGTCCGTTGACAGCTACAGAGGAAGTTGCGCCATTTTCTAATTTACACAGAGCAATTTAAGGTCTTTGCACTTTTGACAGCAAGCTAATTAGCATTTGTTACCAGCTACAGTCGGTACTCGGCACGTTAAAAGTGGGTCAACGTTGTAACGACATAACGCTACTGTACAAGCAATGCTTATTTAACGATAACAAACTTAAGCCCTATATGTTGAAATTCCTATCTTATTCGTTCATTAATTTATCACACAGTCTTACCTCAGTCAACTTCTTCCCTCCTTCTGTAAAAATTCAACGTCTCAGACGCGGACACAAGTGGGCGGGAGATGCGTTTGATTAAGTCTTCTGATTGGCTGGTGATAGATTGGTGGGCGGGGGATGCGTTTGATTAAGTCTCCTGATTGGCTGGTGATAGATTGGTGGGCGGGGGATGCGTTTGATTAAGTCTCCTGATTGGCTGGTGATAGATTGGTATCATTATAGCGCGTCGGAGCGGTTCATGCCAGGCTCGAGTCCGCTCAACGTCAAAAAATATTGGCTTAGCCTATTTTTTAAAATAATATTCAAAAAGTTACCCGGGCCACGGCCCCACTTCAGGAATTCCTAATGGTGTGGCGGCAAAAATCAAGGTGCGGTGGCCCGCCGCAGCCAATTGTACATAGCGGAAACACTGACCCCACAATATTTCTGGAAGCAGTTACCGCCTTTTCAGCTGCAGTAACTGCACGCAGGCAAACAGGAAGTCCGGCTGCCACTGGGTCCAATTTGCTGGAGAAGTAGGCTACAGGTCTTAGTCTATCCCTGTGCTTCTGCAAAATAATAGAGGTCATGAAACCCTTCTTTTCATCTACAGTTTGAACAAATGGTTTATTGGGGTCAGGCAATCCCAGAGTGGGTGTGGTCTGCAGAGCGCTCTTTAGGGACGTCAGGTGCACGTGGAACAACCGAAGCATTGCCTGCTTGCAGATCTTGGACAAACCTCCACTCATTGGGCTGGGACGGTTTTCTTGCCTTCTTATCTGGGAAAATAGGAGTGCACACTGGAGAGTCCTGGCAAGGGACAATTACACCTGCCTTCAGCAATGAATCAAAGACCGGTCTTATACCTGCGATTGCTTCTAGTTTGAGTGGGTACTGGGTCTGTTTAGGCCTGAAATCTGATTTGGGGGTGATCACCACTGGTTCAGCATTCTTTATTAGGCCTACATCATGTTTACCCTTCGCCCAAACGGAATTTGGAACTCCTGCCAATTTGGGGTGCACTTCTGCTGGAGTTATGCCTGTGGAAACAGAGACAAACAGGCCACTATGGCCGGGGTCCCCAGGACCCTGGTCATCAGTGGCTAATATTACGTTGCGCTTAACATGCACACACAAAGCATGACTTTGTTTGTAGACCCCAAGCTTTTGGCAAAACAATACACTAGGGTCCTCTGTTTGGGACCATTCATTGCCATTGACTGCGCACTTCTTGACCCATTTCCCCACATCTTTCCAATGGGCGGCTCGTGGCTTTGCTAATGAGACATGGGGTATAGAATTAACGATGTCAAAGGAATCATGCTGGCAGCAGCCGACCTCTGACCTCTGAGTCCTCTGACACGAGGCTGCGTATTACATGTTTGAAAACACTGCAATGAACATTGATGCAGCTGTTCAGACAACGAGTAAAATGGACCTGCACAATGCAATAATGTTTAGACCAATATGTAGTTTTGAGGGTCAATCTTTCACATGTGTGGGGGTCTGCAAACCAAGTCTTTTCAAACTCTACATCTTGCCCTTGGTGAACATGTGCTGTGCAATGCAATTCTCCCTCTTTCATATAATCTGTGTCAACTGATGAGGTCTTCAAGTGTGCGAGCTGTACAAGGTGTTTGGGAGTTTGTGTGAGTTGATCTGAGCAGAGCCGCCAGACATACACATACAGGGGGCTTCGAAGACCATACTGCACACCGCACATTTCACTAACTTCAATAGTTAATCCATCTGGAGTGGACGTGAGATTTACTCCTAATTTGCACATTAAATTGCATGCTAACAAATTTACTGGACATGTATGTGAGATGAGGAATGAGTGGGACGTAACTATTCCTCCCTCGCTTTTACACGGGAGGTTGACTGAGAAAGTTTCGGTTACAGATCGTCCTGAGATGCCCATCATCTGAATTGAATTTGATCTGAGGGGTGGGTCTACTGGAAGTACCCCATGTTGTATGACTGAGTGTCCCACTCCAGAATTTACTAAAAAAAAAAAAAATCAACACATGCCCACATACAGTGAGGGGCATACAAGGGAGTTTAGAGAAGGGAGTAGTTGTGTATTTTAACAAACTTAATGCAACTTCAGGTGTATCGGTTTGGACTGGTGTATCAGGCGTTTCTGTGTAGTCTTGCTGTGGCATGCATGTGCTGCTACTAATGTGTTTAACATTATGTGAATGTTCCTGTCTATGTGTATATGTATCATCAGGTGTGTGTGTGTGTGTGTGTGTGTGTGTGTGTGTTACCTCCCCTATTCTCTGTGTGGGGCCCATTCCCGGAATCCGCCCGTCAGTCTGTTTTGCTGTACTCCTCACGGGGCCTCTGTTTGCTACTGTGGAGACAATCTTGAGCAATGTGTCCCTTCTGATTGCAGGTGTAGCAGATTGTGCCTTTTATCCAGGACGGGTCATCCCAGGTCACCCTGCCTCGGCCCCTACCTCGACCTCTTCCTCTTTGTCCAGGCTGAGCAGTCTGGAGAAGAGTGAGAGTGGTAGCATGTAGGTCTTGGTCTCTTTTTGTTGACGTTGTCTTCTCCTTTCCTTTCAGCAGCCTTTCTGCATGCACAGCATACTGCTCGATCTTGGTGAGGCTCAGGAGTGCCCTCCACTGCAGCCAGGGTCACGGGCCTGGTCAGGCCACTGTGTTTCTCGTGCGTGGCAGTGAGATGGGCGAGAAATGCTGACACCACTTCACCATCTTCTTGCTTACACATACGATCTTAGTCATGTCTATGTTCAAGGGAAAAGCTTTGATCAGATGAGCACAAAGAGCAGTGAGGGTATTTCTGTACTCACTATTGCTATCCACTGGTCAGCTTCTGGCCACTCTCTGGAAACCTTGTTCCAATCTATACCCATGTTGGTCATGATTAGGCAGCGAAGTTCATGGGTGGTCGGTCGGAATTCTCTGCAAAACATCAACAGTTTGTTACCAAATCTCTTTCCTCCTACCTCTTTCACATTGGGAAGAGAAGCCATGCTTTCCTTGAAATCAGCTGTTATCCAGGGTCTGTGGACTAGAAGTACTCTGTCAGTTCCAGCCACTTCCACCACTGGAAGATGAAGGACTTCAGACTTTAGGTTACGGCCTTGTGGACCCACTGGTGAGCATGTGGTCAGGTCCAGGAGGGTGTCTCTTCTGTCACCATATGCAAGACCGGATCTTGTGTGTGACGGAGAAGCGAGGAGAGGCGCTGATGCTGGAGGCAGCTGGTAAGCTGGGAGAGATTGCAGAGGCTCAGTTTTGTTTTTTTGTTTTTTTGCTTTGTCTCGACTTCTCCCCCTTTCTGTGGGTGAGGCGCTTGTGGGAGTGATGCTCCGCCTTGCTGAGGAGGCACTGTGTGTCAGGTGGTGGGGCAGACTCCAGGTCAGGGTCCATCTGAAATTTCAAACACTGAGAAGAGGGTGAGAGCCCTGCCTGTTGTTTCTCTCTTTTGTACTCTCTCTTAAGTGTTTCTTCTTTCCATGCAGAAAACGCCCTCCAGTCCCCTAAGAACTTAACATTATCTGCAGACTCTTTTTTCCCCCTTCCATTTCAACTTTTCTTCTAACTGTTCTATCTGCCTGGGACTAAAACTGCCCTTCTCAGGGAATCTTAAGTCCTTTACCCATATGTCAAACTGTGCCAAATAATCCTCGCCATAGGCTTTCATAAACTGGAAGTTTGGGCTGTCATAGGAACACCCAATTCTTATTATGGCACATGTAGCCTCAGGCTTACTTGCTTTTTTCTTTTCTTTCCCTAACTTGCCATTTCTGTTCCCCATTGTACTCTGTTATCTCAATAGGTTATGAAAACAATGGCTGAGTTTTTTACTAGGATCACAAGAAGAACAGGTTGGACTATGTCCAAAAATGCAACACAATAATCCTTCAGGTATGTTCTTATTAGTAAACAATTTATCTGACATTTACCTTAAGCTAAAAGTAGGCATCATTTAGCACAAAAACCTCAAAGACAACTCACGCATGTGTACAAAATCTATTTCTCTGTTTCAGAATTTGGAGGAGAACAGTACTCTGTTAATTCATCAATATTTTGCATGCACACCGGTGTGTCTTGGTGACTTCATGATCGAGCCTCTCTATCCCATTCCTACGACGGGCCAGTTGTTCACACAGAACAAAGGGAGCAAGATTCAATTATTTCCCAGTTAAGAATCACTGAACGTGAATCCGTCGAAACACTCACCCTTACTTCCTTCTCTCAGGTAGGTGAGCCGTTACCCAGTTGTCACTTAGGCGGATTTTCTCTTACACAACCCAATAAACTACTCGCAGTTTATTGTCTCAAAATTGTGTTTTATCAGTTTCTGCAATCATATTGATGGTACCACTGCTTAGCAGTCCTCCTGGGCTTGGCCAAACTTCTATCCATCTCTTATATCAGTCTTCCTTGAGTAGGACAACTTCTCTGTCCATCTCTTATATCAGTCTTCATTGACTAGGACAAATCTCTGTCCATCTCTTATCAGTCTTCATTGACTGTTTCCACTAATTTCTTTACACAAGAATGCAAAGTTATCACTTATAGGCCTTTTCCACTACCCTTTTTCAGCTCACTTCAGCCCAACACGGCTCGCGTTTCGACTACCTCAGAGCAGCACGACTGAGCTCACTTCAGCCTTACTCAGCACCCAAAACTTGCACGGTTTTGGAGTGGGGCTGAAGTGAGCCCAACCGAGTCGAGTGGGGCTAGGGGCGTGAGGAGACACTCCCCTGTGCACTGATTGGTGAGGAGGAATGTCCTCACATGCCCACACACGCCCCTGCGAGCAAGCTGGGATCTGTAAACACCGTAAACCCGGAAGAAGAATTATGAAGCCTTATGCGCCTCGCCTCATCTATACGCTCTTGCCAGTATCTGTTGGCGTTGTTGGTGACAACAAGCCACAGCACCAAGACCAGCAACACTAACGACTCCATGTCCTCCATGTTTATTGTTTACTATCCGGGTCGTGAGACTACCGCTTAAAAGGTCACTGATGTCACTGTTTGCGCCGCCTAACGACATCACGTGACGTCCACCCACTTTCACTAACTCCACCCAATGTGTCCACCCACTTCCAGCCAGCCCGGTTCAGCACGGTTGTAGTCGAAATGCAACCCCAACAGCCCCACTCAGCTCGACTCAGCCCAACCCAGCACCGCACGGCTCAGCCCAACTCAGCCGCGTTGGTAGTGGAAAAGCCCCATTACTGGTTTGGTGAGCCCTGACAGTCTGGTCTCTCCTCCGAGTTCTCAGCTCTGCACTGTGGCCTTGGGAGTGTCCCGTCGTCCAAGGATCAGATGCGTAGGGCCCACCCAGGGATGCCAAATTGTAATGGAAACTTCTAATAAACACTTCAGAATGCTTAGCAGTTGTCTTTTCAGTTATTTATTATAGTAGATCAAATAAAACAGATATATAAAATAGGAAAGGAAAAAGAAGAAGAAGAAAAGAAGAGAAGAAGACACCACTTCAGTGATGCCGAGAGTACGCACACTCTGAGTTGTGTTTTAGTGGCTGTTATCTGTTATACTCTAAAGGCATTCACTTACTGCTCGCATCTTCACGTGATTGGCTCAAGATTTTCTATGAAGCTTTGGTAAAGCGTGCACCTGGCACGCTCTGGGATGTGCAGGTGGATGCATAGTTAGGGAGAACCCAGACACCCTGCTTATCACTAGCCAAGGCCACAGAAAGGTGATTACAACATGTGGAAAAACAACTTTTCTCAGTACACTAGGCCACTTGAGCTCAACACACAAACACAGAGAATAGGAATGTTCATTCACTAAATTTCCTTCACATTAGTTAGTTGTTTTCTATGATGGACTATCTTAAAATGTAAGATTAAACATAAATGAATGAATGTTATTTAAGTGTTTATATAATTTATTTGATTTATTATAAATTGTATGATGAAAGTTCCTGATATTATATATCTGCAGCATGTTCTCTTGGTTAAAAAAAAACAAACAGAAAGACAGAAATGAATGGATTTATAGCATTTTGAAAAAAGAATGAGTGGATTTATAGCATTTTGAAAAAAAATATATAATAAACTTTGGATTGATAATCAATAACATTGTTGTTAGATTTGTAAATTATTGTTGAAAATGTTCAGACTGAACCAGCTATCTATTATAACAAGATAAATTAAATATTTGCAAAATTTAGGGGGCTGGGTAAATAAATGTCATTTTTCTGAAAACAATCAAAATTGATTTATAGCATTTTGGAAGAGAGCTCTACATATGTTTAAACAGTTCTTATATACAGTGGTGCTTGAAAGTTTGTGAACCCTTTAGAATTTTCTATATTTCTGCATAAATATGACCTAAAACATCATCAGATTTTCACACAAGTCCTAAAAGTAGATAAAGAGAACCCAGTTAAACAAACGAGGCAAAAATATTATACTTGGTCATTTATTTATTGAGGAAAATGATCCAATATTATATATCTGTGAGTGGCAAAAGTATGTGAACCTCGAAGATTAGCAGTTCATTTGAAGGTGAAATTCGAGTCAGGTGTTTTCAATCAATGGGATGACAATCAGGTGTGAGTGGGCACCCTGTTTTATTTAAAGAACAGGGATCTATCAAAGTCTGATCTTCACAACACATGTTTGTGGAAGTGTATCATAGCACGAACAAAGGAGATTTCTGAGGACCTCAGAAAAAGCGCTGTTGATGCTCATCAGGCTGGAAAAGGTTACAAAACCATCTCTAAAGAGTTTGGACTCCACCAATCCACAGTCAGACAGACTGTGTACAAATGGAGGAAATTCAAGACCATTGTTACCCTCCCCAGGAGTGGTCGACGAACAAAGATCACTCTAAGAGCAAGGCGTGCAATAGTCAGCGAGGTCACAAAGGACCCCAGGGTAACTTCTAAGCAACTGAAGGCCTCTCTCACATTGGCGAATGTTAATGTTCATGAGTCCACCATCAGGAGAACACTGAACAACAATGGTGTGCATGGCAGGGTTGCAAGGAGAAAGCCACTGCTCTCCAAAAAGAACATTGCTGCTCATCTGCAGTTTGCTAAAGATCACGTGGACAAGCCAGAAGGCTATTGGAAAAATGTTTTGTGGATGGATGAGACCAAAATAGAACTTTTGCTTTAAATGAGAAGCGTTATGTTTGGAGAAAGGAAAACCCTGCATTCCAGCATAAGAACCTTATCCCATCTGTGAAACATGGTGGTGGTAATATCATGGTTTGGGCCTGTTTTGCTGCATCTGGGCCAGGACGGCTTGCCATCATTGATGGAGCAATGAATTCTAAATTATACCAGCAAACTCTAAAGGAAAATGTCAGGACATCTGTCCATGAACTGAATCGCAAGAGAAGGTGGGTCATGCAGCAAGACAACGACCCTCAGCACACAAGTCGTTCTACCAAAGAATGGTTAAAGAAGAATAAAGTTAATGTTTTGGAATGGCCAAGTCAAAGTCCTGACCTTAATCCAATCAAAATGTTGTGGAAGGACCTGAAGCGAGCAGTTCATGTGAAGAAACCCACCAACATCCCAGAGTTGAAGCTGTTCTGTATGGAGGAATGGGCTAAAATTCCTCCAAGCCGGTGTGCAGGACTGATCAACAGTTACCGGAAACATTTAGTTGCAGTTATTGCTGCACAAGGGGGTCACACCAGATACTGAAAGCAAAGGTTCACATACTTTTGCCACTCACAGATATGTAATATTGTATCATTTTCCTCAATAAATAAATGACCAAGTATAATAATTTTGTCTCATTTGTTTGACTGGGTTCACTTTATCTACTTTTAGGACTTGTGTGAAAATCTGATCATGTTTTAGGTCATATTTATGCAGAAATATAGAAAATTCTAAAGGGTTCACAAACTTTCAAGCACCACTGTAGGTGCACATATTTCTCCTCAATCATGTGCAGGTGCGCGTCATTAATGGCGCACATGCGAGAGGTCGCTCGATGTGTATGCAGCCCGGAATGTGCCAGAGAGTTCTTCAGCTGCACATGCCAAAGTGCCCCAGACTGACAGAACCCCTCTCCAAAGAGCTACCTCTGGGAGCAAAAATCCATCTTTCTTGGCTCTGGTGGGGGCTTGGGCTCAGGCTCAGGACAAGACTTGGAGTCCTGACTTGAACTTGGCTTGGGTTCTGGAGATGACTCTGGCTCTGGACTGGACTCAGGCTTGAGCTCTGGACTAGATTTGGGCTGTGGACTGGACTTGAGCTCTGGAGATGACTCTGTCTCTGGATTGGACACAAGCTCTGGAACTGATTTGGGCTCTGGACAGGAAGCATGATCAGACTCTGGACTTGACTTGGATCCAGGACTGGACTCTGGCTCAAGCTCAGGAGATGACTTTGGCTTGCGCTCTGGACTTGGCTTGGACTCAGTGCTGGAAGTGTCCTTGAGCTCTGGACTTGACTTGGGCTCTGGAGTTGGCTTGAACTCTGGAGATGACTTGGGTTCTGGGCAGAAAGCAAGCTCAGACTCTGGACTTGACTTAGACTCAGGACTGGAAGTGGACTCGAGCTCTGTTAGCACATTGCTTCAGTCCTGGTTTGGACCTGGAGGCAGGACGACGACATCTTCATGGCTGGGTGGTGGCAGGACATTTTCATGGCTGGGCAGTGGCGGGATGACGACATCTTCATGGCTGGGCAATGGCAGGATGATGACGATGCCTTCATTGCCGGGCGGCAGCGAGACAATGACGTCATCATTACCAGCTGACGCAGCTCCATTGTCCTCTGACACTGGTTCTGAAACAGGCTCAGGTTCTGGCATTGGCTCAGACTCTGGTGCTGGCACTCATTCTGGAACAGGCACTGGTGCTGGCTCTGACTCTGGCACTGGTTCTGGAGCAGACACTGGCTCTGGCACTGGCTCTGGAGCTGACTCTGGCACTAGCACTGGCTCAGGAGCTGGCACTGGCTCTGATGCTGGCATTGGCTCTGTCACTGGAGCTGACTCCAACTCTGGTGCTGATTCTGGAATAGACACTGGCACTGGCTCAGACATTGGTGCTGGCACTGTAGCTGATTCCGATTCTGGCACTGGTTCTGGAGTAGACACTGGTGCTGGCTCTGACATTGGCATTGGCACTGGAGCTGACTCTGACTCAGGCACTTGCACTTGTTCTGGAGTTGACACTGGCACTGGTTCTGACGCTGGCACTGACACTGGCTGGTGCTCTGGTTCAGATGCTGGTTCTGATGCAAGCTGAGGAATGGATTCTGGTTCAGGTGCTGGTTCAGGCACTGGTTCTGATGCAGGCTCGGGTTCAGGTGCTGGCTCTGGCTTTGAAACTGGCTCTAGAATGACAGCCTCTAGGAAGGGCTCTGGAGAAACAACCTCCTCTGCCGTCTCTGCATCAGCCACTGGAGGGAGCTCTGGAACAACAGCCTCCTCCACTGCTACTGCATCAGCCTCAGGCGTGATAGCCCCCTCCCAAAAAATTTCATGGCAGTCCTCCTTTTCCAAAGATTCATAGATGACCTGGAGCATGGCTAAAAAGGTCTTTGAGCTCTAGAGGCATGGGTGCTCTACTCTGATGAGGGAATCCACCCATCGGTGTGCTTGTCCAGAAATCAAAGTGAGTATAAAGCTTACCCAGATAGGTTCTGGTGGCTTGGGCTCTTGGAGGTCCTCATAGAAAAAGTCACACTGTAAGCTGAATCCCCTAGGATGATATATTCCATCGTAGGGTGCTGGGGGACTCATTCCAAAACAGTGCTGGAAATACAAGGCGAAGGGCTGAGATATAGAAACCCGGAAGCAAAGTGGAATGGCATACTGGTATAATTCCCTTACATCCATTGTTGGGCGAGGTATTGTCAAGTACGAGGTATGAGGCAGATGTAAGTGCAGGATTATATTTATTATAATAGTGCAAACACACACAGGCAAACAGTCCCAAATTGGCAGGCAAACTCATAAACATGAAAACATGCAAAAGGTCGGGCGAGGCACAACTTGATGCATGCACAGTCCAGAATGTACCAGAGTGTTCTTCAGGTGCTCACGCCAAAGCACGCTGGACTGACAGTCACCAGAGGAAAATTCCTTTTTCACAGCACTGTACATCACAGGGAAATTTGACATTACACTTTCCAAATATCACACAAAAATACATAAGGTACAAGAGCATACAACAGTGACAGATAGAACAATATGTAGTTACCTCAATTATTTATCCTATTTAGGCCTAATATGGCTGCAGGTATCAGGCATTTGCCAAAGCGAGTCCTTCAGGGACCTGAATCTGAGCCCAGAGGAAAGTGAAGTGGTGGTTGAACGGGTATGTGACATTCTGTGCTCTTGTCATACCTGTCAAAACAGAAGGGATAGCCATAAATCTTATTGATTTCTGTTTTTGAGGGGTTTGTTTGTTTGTTTGTTTGTTTGGTCAGGCTTACAGCTGTGTTCTAATAGTCTTACAAATTCCTAGTTTTTGCAAGTACTTCTTCTGTGTAGTCACTGTGCACATTACACATGAAACAAGCAATAGACAATCAAACCAGAAACCATCATGTTACGCAGGCAGAGTGTCTTGTTTGCAACATCTTGGATAACATCATCCCGTGACCAGGTTTGCTCAGCACTTGAAAGCTCAGACTTCGATATCATAGTTGAAAGTCAAGCATCCGCATGAAACTGAATAGTATTTTGCACCATTGTGAGCTTATAGAGCCCAGAGCCATTCTGTTTTTCCAGTCGAGTAGTTTTGAAAGAGTATTCAACACAGAGAGAGAAGCAACGGGAATCCTGGTGAAAAGAATGAGGTACAGTGGGAGGTTTTTATTCCTGAATGGATTGACCTATTTAAAGGGCAGATTGTTGAACTTGAACTTCATGAAGTGAATTATGGCATGAGCATGATCATGAACTTCATATAGCAAATTGTGATGTGGAAAAAGTGCTATTGAAGTTTTTCCTTGTTTGTTTTTCAATATATTATACCTCAAAAACAATATATAGTTGTTGCATTTTTATTTGGAAGGATTTTTGTTTTCAATAAGTTGTTTTTGTGAGGGTTTATAAGGCTGGACTCTGAAATGGGTTGACAGGTATGTATTGTATTTGCAATGTGTCTGATGGCCTTACGACTAAGGCCCTGTCCACACGGCAACGGATTCAGGTGACTCCGATACAATTGCTTATCGTTTAGGCCTGGCGTCCACACGGCGCCGGCGTTTTGGGTGCCCAAAACGCAATCTTTTTGAGAACGGGTTCCAGAGTGGAAAGATCTGGCAACGTTGCCGTTGTGAAGTCGTCTGGATGAGTAAAACGGATTTGTTTACGATGACGTCACAACCACATGACTGAATGCTTCACGCCGGGTAGAAGTGTAACGAATATCACCAGGAAAAAGCCTTACAGAGCACTAGTGAGAGTGAAACACGAGCTTGGATATTATTATTATTATTATTATTATTATGTTCAGTGTTAGTTCACAGTAGTAATGCAAGAAGCAGAATAGTGACAGTAATAGTGAAGCAAAAACATGCAATTGTACAAACACTGCAGCTCTACAGCAAAATATTCATTTATAAAATGGTCTGATTCTTAACACCAGTAGTGCCAATGATCTCATTGCGATGCGATGCGAGTTGTCAAGAAATCCTATAACTTGGTTCATGAAACGCGCTTACAAAATATTTTCACTGTGAATATTTATTGTGTAATGCCTGGTGCAAAGTGAGAGAGAGAGAGAATAGCCCTTAGGGCAGAGTCAATCCCGCCAGCAAAAATAAGGGGAAAAAAGGAGCGATCTCACCTCTTCAGATGATGGTTTAAGTCCTACAGTACATTCCTCAAAAAAGGGCGTAGAAAAGCAAATTAATCCATCAACGTGTATCATTCAATTTATTCCGGACAATTAAAGACGCCGCCTTCCGCGTACGTCATCCTCGTCGCCATTTTGGAAAGGTCAAAGCGGAGAATAAAGATTAGCTGCGTTTAACTGTACCAACAGGTTTACCGTCCAAAGGAGATCACATGGGATTACCTTTCACAGGTGAGAAACAGCAAATTAATCCATCAACGTGTAGTATTCAATTTATTCCGGACCATTAAAGACGCCGCCTTCCGCGTACGTCATCCTCGCCGCCATATTGGAAAGGTCAAAGCGGAGAATAAAGATTAGCTGCGTTTAACTGTACCAACAGGTTTACTGTCCAAACGAGATCACATGGGATTACCTTTCACAGGTGAGACTGGAAAAATACTTTTCATTGTATTTGGTCATTATAATGTAATTTTACGAACAGATTTTCCTGACTTTGTGGCTAATATGAAGTCTCGCGCATAATAGTTTATGCGCATGCGTCCTTACTTCTATTCCCATACGAAAAAGAACAGTAAAGAACTTATAAGAGTTTACCACTGTCTTAGTAGTAAATCCTTATAAATATAAGGATAAATCCTTATAAGGATTTATAAATAAATATATATGCCATGTATGATTTACTCCTGAAAGTGGCCCATTTTGCATTTTCCTCATACAAATTTTTTATGAAAATCTAGTATGTATGAAGTGAACATTGTGCATGGTTTTTACAGATAATGTGTATGATGAATTACACCGTCTTTGTATGCTTCATGTAATGTTTGTAGTTTTAAATTATATTTTACAGTTTAAAATGTATATGCCTTTTATATGTAAATCCACATATGTTTGTGTTGGATTTACATATAAAAGGCATGTACATTTTAAACTGTAAAATATAATTTAAAACTACAAACATTACATGAAGCATACAAAGACAGTGTAATTCATCATACACATTATCTGTAAAAACCATGCACAATGTTCACTTCATACATACTAGATTTTCATAAAAAATTTGTATGAGGAAAATGCAAAATGGGCCACTTTCAGGAGTAAATCATACATGGCATATATATTTATTTATATTTATAAGGATTTACTACTAAGACAGTGGTAAACTCTTATAAGTTCTTCACTGTTCTTTTTCGTATGGGTTGTTCTGGTGTGTCCGAAGGGACCGTCTTACAGCGCCCCTAGAGGTGTGGCATGTGTATTGCATCGTTTTCAGCAAGCGTTGCGTTGCCATATGGACCTGATTTCTACTGATCGTTGCCCATTTGGAGGCGATATTTTTTTTAAATAACATCACGTTGCCGTTGTCGTGTGGATGTGGCCTAAGCTTTAAGAGAGTGGATGTGTGGAGACCTATTATCTTGCTAGCAGTGTCATATTATTTGCATGACAATTTACTTCAAAGCATTTCGTAGACAGGGATCCCAGCAGTAATTGAAAAAATAGAGGAATATAAGAAACTATCAGCAGGGGTCAAGGGGGCTGCATGCCCCCTGAAGCTGTTGAGATTTTAACATTTAAAGATGCTATAGAACACATTTTTTACATAGATTTAACATAGAAAAGCAACAGAATTTAACAATAATGTGTATCTATTTGATGGCATATTTTGTAATCAATGACATAAGTGGCAAAAAAAATTATTTAGCGATAAAAAATTAGATGAAAATGCAGCTTTGAAGAATATACTTCTTCTAACCCGGACACTGTTCCGCTATCTCTTTTATGGACGATATCTTTTTTCCATGACATATTCAAGGCTGTGAAATTGTAAATAAGAAATCCGAGGAAAAGGGGGGGGGGGGGGTCTGGGGGGCACAGCCCCCCCAGCATAAGCCTGGGGCCCGACACCAAGCCATTTTAGGTGTTATATGGTGTATTCTGAGCATTTCCTGCAAGTAAAAAATTGATCTCAACAAGTAAATATTTGACTAGTCTTGGTCTTCATTTTGCTATATAAAATACCTATCAACAGTTTTCTCTTTTAAAATGAAAGATCCATGTAAAATACCTTGAAATATCTAATAAGTGCCTATGTATTTTATCACTTAATCAAAATAAAAGTAAAAAAAAAAATGTGTAAATAACAATTTAAAGAAATGTTAATAAAAGAAAACTTTGATAGGCCTTTCAAAATGACTTTGTGAAAAATCATGCTCAATATTTAAGTGAGAGATACCTGTTGTCTTCCAAATTACACTTAATTCTTGTATTATGTCCTGGCTTTTTCCAAGAATCTGTCACGTCTCTTGTCTACACAGCAAAAGTTTAAAAAAACTAATGTTTCTTGTCTAATATATTTTTTACATCTTTTCTTTTACTTCTGGCTCCTTCTATTCCTCTTTGCATCACTCCCAGCTATTTCTTTCAATTCATCTTTCAGTAAGGCTATTAGTTATTAGTTCTATAGTATTTGCATTCCTCTATTAAAGCTATTTACAAACTGTTCATAGTCTGTCAAACAGCATCTAATGAAAGTCTTTTAATTTTCTTTTCTTTAACACCATCTCTTTCAGTTTTGCAAACTTGTACTTTTTCATCTTTTCCTTCAGTCTGTCTGTGTGTTCTTTTCTAGCCCTCTTTGCATCTCTCTCAAACACCTCCTTAGCTTTCCTTTTTGATGGCATCTTAACTATGTCTGATCTTGCACCCTGTAAGTACAGAATTCACGTACGCAGTGCCAGGTCACGCAATAGCTATTTTTAGCTCTGTCATGCACGAGTCGCAGTCAAGACGTGTTCCACACTCAGCTGACATAAAACTCCGCGAGTCCGGCTGTATTGAGCTGCCGGTCTCGTGCAAGGCGATTAAAACCGACTAGACCCCCCCCCCCCCCCCCCCCCCCCCGCAATGATTTAATGCAAAAATGGACGTTTTGTGAAGATGATATTTTTCGCGACAGAATCCGTGGAAATTTCACAGCCCTGCATATTGAATTAAGTTCAACGCATGAGAAACAAAAGCACGAATGGAGTTAAAACACATTTTCTAGCAAATGGGTGCAGCCATACTGTTTTCTCATTCTATCGCGTACAGTCTCGCGGTATTTACATCAATTTAACTTCCGAGTGTTCCCGAATGTCAATGAGAACAAACGAAGCTGACAAAAACATCGCTAAACAAGCAAACCAAATCAGAACGTATTCTGCTGGTCATTTTACTTAAACATATTTTTAACGGATATACAAGATATTTAAAAAAACAAAAAAAACAAAACACCACCACTTTGGCTAAAAAAATAGCGGAATTCCACTAAATAGCGGACGTCTGGGATCCCTGCGTAGAGTCTCAATTCTCTAACAATAAAATTAATAATGATATGATAAATAATTAATTATAACAAAAAGCATATGTATATTAGTGTTTACATGTATTAAAACTTATGAAAACAAATTAACAAAATAAAGATTAGTATTCAAATCATAAGAAAGATGTTGGGGCGGCACGGTGGTGTAGTGGTTAGCGCTGTCGCCTCACAGCAAGAAGGTCTGGGTTCGAGCCCCGTGGCTGGTGAGGGCCTTTCTGTGTGGAGTTTGCATGTTCTCCCCGTGTCTGCGTGGGTTTCCTCCGGGTGCTCCAGTTTCCCCCGCAAGGCAAGTTTATTTATATAGCACATTTCATACACAATGGCAGTTCAATGTGCTTTACAGAAGTAAAAACAAAAACAGTAAACAATAGAGAAATAAAATCACATAAAATAATTTTATTTTTATTCTAAAACAATTAATTAAAAGAATTAAAAGAAAATAATAAGAATTAAACAATAGTAGAAATAAAATAATAAAATGAAGTAGTAGTTCAAATAGGAGGAGAAAAAAAAGAAACCAGCAGAATAAAATAGAATAAAGTTAAAGTAAATTTAAAACATGCAGAGAAAGTAAAGATTATAAAAAATGTAAAGAAGACAATATTAATTATTTAACAGAAAGCATCTGAAAACAGCTTGGTCTTTAACCTAGATTTGAAGCTGCCAACAGCAGGAGCATTTTTAATGTCCTCTGGCAGTTGGTTCCATAGATGTACTGCATAGTAGCTAAAAGCTGCTTCACCATACTTTGTTTTAACAACTGGTTTTAATAGTAAATTTTTCTGTTTCGATCTGGTAGATCTGATTGGGTTAGGCCGCTGCAACATATCAGAGAGGTAATTGGGCCCTGTACCATTTAGAGATTTGTACACCAGCAGCAATGCTTTAAAGTCAATTCTGTAGCTTACTGGAAGCCAGTGAAGGGACCTTAGAATTGGAGTAATGTGCTCTGTTCTTTTTGTTCATGTGAGAACCCTAGCCGCTGCATTTTGAACCAGCTGAAGTCGTTTGATGGTCTTTTTTGGCAGGCCTGTGAAAAGGCCATTGCAGTAATCAACCCTACTAGAGATGAAGGTATGTATTAGTTTTTCCAGATCATTTTTTGACATAAGTCCTCTTAGTTTGGAAATGTTTTTTAGGTGATAAAATGCCATTTTAGTGATTGCTTTCATGTGACTGTCAAAGTT
Source organism: Neoarius graeffei (assembly GCF_027579695.1). Classification (NCBI taxonomy): domain Eukaryota; kingdom Metazoa; phylum Chordata; class Actinopteri; order Siluriformes; family Ariidae; genus Neoarius; species Neoarius graeffei. The sequence continues at coordinate 77,794,582 of NC_083570.1, forward strand.
TAGCTCGCTGTCAATGAAAACACCAAGATTTTTAACCATTTCTTTAGTTTTAATCCCTTTTGTGTCAAGAATAGTGGTAGTCCTGAGTCTTTCATCTTTTTTTCCAAATAGAATTACTTCTGTTTTATCTGTGTTCAGCTGAAGAAAATTTTGTGACATCCAGCTGTTGATTTGATCGATACACTGGTAGAGACATTCAAGGGGGGCATAATCATTAGGTGATAGAGCAAAATAAATTTGGGTGTCCTCTGCATAGCAGTGATACAAAATTGAATTTTTATTGATAATTTGCCCAAGTGGGAGCATATAAAGGTTGAAAAGTAATGGTCCAAGAATCGACCCCTGGGGGACACCACAGGTCAAGGACATTGACATTGAGGAACAATTTCCCAGGGTAACAAAGAAGCTTCTATCTTTTAAGTATGAATTTAACCAATTGATAACTTTACCAGTCAATCCAACCCAGTATTCAAGTCGATATAGCAGTATGTTGTGATCAACAGTATCAAAAGCTGCACTGAGGTCCAGTAATACCAGGACCGATGTTTTGCCTGCATCAGTATTAAGACGCATGTCATTTATAACTTTAATCAGCGCTGTTTCAGTGCTATGATTGGCACGAAATCCTGACTGAAAATTATCAAAACGGCTGTTTGATATCATGAAGGCAGTTAATTGATTGAAGACAATTTTTTCAAGGATTTTCCTGATGAATGGTAAATTTGATATTGGCCTGTAGTTATTTAATACTGAAGGATCCAGATTATTTTTTTTAAGTAGGGGCTTTACAACGGCTTTTTTTTAGGGACACAGGAACAATGCCAGTCTCTAGGGATGTATTTATAATTTGAAGCACATCTGTAATTATAAGATGAAGAACAGACTTAAAAAAGTTGGTGGGCAGAATGTCCAATTCAGATGTTGAGGAACTGAGATTTTGTACAGTTTTTTCAAGAGTCTCATAATCAATTAAACAAAATTCTGACATTGTGTTGAAGTTATCTATCTGTGTCATTGGTGATTGCAGTTTTTCAATTTTTTGCAACTGAGATATATTATGAGGAATATTCTGATGTATTTTATCAGTTTTACCTTTGAAAAAGGATGCAAACTCATTGCATTTATTAACTGAGAGAAGTTCAGGTGCTAATTGTGGTGGGGGATTAGTTAGCTTCTCTACTGTTGAAAATAGCACACAAGCATTGTTCATATTCCTGCTGATGATGTTGGAGAAGAAAGACTGTCTTGCTTTACGGATTTCATAATTATAATTACAAAGCATCTCTTTATGGATTTGATAATGGATGTGAAGTTTAGATTTGCGCCATTTTCTTTCAGTCTTTCTACATTCTCTCTTTAGCAGTTTAACAGCCAGGTACTGCTTCCATGGTGCTTTCTGCTTATCATTGACTCTTTTGATTTTGAATGGAGCAATATCATCCATAATTTGGGTCATATTTAAATTAAAAATTTCCAGTAAATCATCTACAGAGTCTGACATTTTGGTTGAGTTCTGAGAGAGAGCTTGCTCAAAGAGAGCACATGTGTTGTCTTTTATGACTCTCCTACCTATAGTCGTTGAGCTGTCCTGAATGTGAGGAGACATAGAAACATCAAAGAAAACACAGAAATGATCAGATAAGGCCAGGTCAACAACAGTATTAGAAACAGTAAGACCCTTTGTGATGACGAGGTCAAGAGTATGACCACAAGAGTGGGTCAGCCCCTGTACATGTTGTACTAGGTTGAATTTGTCAATAATTGCAAGTAGTTCTTTGGCATAAATGTTATCAGTATTATCTACATGCAAGTTAAAATCCCCAGATATAATAAGACAATCAAACTCTAAGCAAATGACTGATAACAGTTCACCAAACTCTTCAAGAAAGACTTTGGCTGAATGTCTCGGAGGCCTATAAATAGTTAATAATAATATGTTAGGAGAGCATGTAACAAGTGCACATAAGTGTTCAAAGGACGTAAAATCACCAAGTGAGGATTGTTTACATTGAAAAGAGACTTTGAATATATTTGCGATCCCTCCACCTTTCCCTTGTCGGGTAACATTCAAAAAATTAAAATTTGGGGGAGCTGCTTCAATAAGGGTGGTAGCACTATTTGCTTGATCCAGCCAAGTTTCAGTTAGAAGCAAAAAATCAAGATTGTGTTTGCAAATAAGATCATTAATTAAAAATGACTTGTTTAAAAGTGATCTAACGTTCAGAAGAGCTAGCTTTACAGAAAGTCTAGAAGTAATATCTGCTTGTGCACTCTAATGTTGTTTTAAAACAGGAAGGAGATTAGATTGGTTCACCCCCAGGGTTAAATGTGCTCTAAGTTTTCTGTTTCTTATCAACACAGGAATAGAGAATGGCATAGGCACATTGGGTCCCAGCTGGTTTTCAAAACTACACCCATTTGCAGGGACCCAGAGTACATCAAACAAGACTTTCTAAATGTTCCATTTGGTTTGAGGGTGAAAGGATTGGAGATGACATGTATCTTTTGGATGGTGAAAAAGATTTGTAGCCAGCTGAAAGTCCTGGGCGAACACAATTTTGATGAACTGGGTACACTGCTTGTCGCGACAGATTTGGGCTGGAAAAAGAGAGTGTAGCCATTGGGAGCAATTTTTTCATGCTATTTGGGAAATCCATCCGAGGGGAAGTGGAGTCCTCTGTCTTTGAATCTTGGCAGTCTTGCAGGTCAGATGTCTGTGTGTCCTTGATGACGACTTGCAAAGATGATTGTTTTGGCTTTGTAACTATGTCAGTCTGCGACATCTTATCAACTGTTTTCCTCAATGCTGGCTGAGAAAAGATTGCAAGTCTGTAATGGTCTACTAAGACTTTGGCTCCAATCAGCTGAGTTCAGTGCTATTTGGCTTGTAAAATTCTCTGCGATTCCACAAAAGGTTAAAATTGTCTATGAAGTTCATACCAAATGAAAAACAAGTTTTTCCAAGCCAGGTGTTAAGACTGAAGAGTCGAGAAAAAGCAAAACTTCCTCTCGCTGGAAGTGGGCCACTGATAAAAGATTGAATTCCAGTCTTATAGAGCTCAGAAAAAAGTTTTCTGAAATCATCTTGGACAAACAGCTATTCTCTGAAAACATCATTTGCTCCCACATGCACAAAAATACGTTTAACAGTTTTATGCTTGGACATGAGTTTCAAAATGCTGTCTTTGGTGTCAGAGATGGATGCATTTGGAAGGCAACAGATAATCATCCCATAACTTTTTAATTGTCTTACAGTGGAATCACCAAGAACAAGGGTTGTGGGATCAGGTGGTGTTACGAGCTGCTTTTTGCCTCTTCCCACAGCTCTTCGATCTTGGTGCGATCTCTTTTTACTATGTGTTTGTCCACTTGAAAAATCCTCTTCCACATCCCTGAGGCATTCAAATTTGTTCTGAAGCCTTATGGGCTGTGGATTTTCCATAGGATTGTAGATCCTATTGTAATTTGTAGAACGAGCTGGTGTTGAAGTAATTACTCTTCTGTTTTTATTTTTGGGCTTGCCACCCATCATTTGCCAGTTTTCTGTACTCACATTTTGCCCAGCTTGATTGATGAATTCATCCACTCAATCTGCAATGCCATCGGTCTGTCGGAGTGCAATCTCTGCATTCTCAGCCACTGTTTCTGTACTCCTTTCCTGAGATATCGCTTTTAATTCGTCCGACTTTGGCAGAGCATCAATCTTTGATTCCAGAATAGAAATCCTCTGTTCTAGTTCCATGCATTTTCTGCAGGATTTTTTGCTCCCTGGCATTTTGTTTTAAAAACTAACTTATCTTATAAAGATGAAAAAAAAAGTGGAAATTAAATTAAAATTAAATTAACTTTATTCTATTTTATTCTGCTGGTTTCTTTTTTTTCTTTTTCTCCTCCTATTTGAACTACTACTTCATTTTATTATTTTATTTCTACTCTTGTTTAATTCTTATTATTTTCTTTTAATTCTTTTAATTAATTGTTTTAGAATAAAAATAAAATTATTTTATGTAATTTTATTTCTCTATTGTTTACTGTTTTTGTTTTTACTTCTGTAAAGCACATTGAACTGCCATTGTGTATGAAATGTGCTATATAAATAAACTTGCCTTGCCTTGCCTTGCCTTGGGAATGCTTTTGGCAAATAATTACAGATAAACATTCTTTTCCAGGTTCAGCTGCAGCATCTTTGCTCCCGGTAACTTAATTTTCTTTTCTTTTATAAACAGAAAAGTGTAAATTGCATTATAAACAGAAAAGTGTAAATTGCATTTGCCCTTTATTCTTTTCACAACCCTCATTTCACATGGAGGACAGGAATTGAACAAACATAGCAATTACTGAAGTCAATACATTTAATCATCGCATCTCATCTCATTATCTCTAGCCGCTTTATCCTTCTACAGGGTCGCAGGCAAGCTGGAGCCTATCCCAGCTGACTATGGGCGAAAGGCGGGGCACACCCTGGACAAGTCGCCAGGTCATCACAGGGCTGACACATAGACACAGACAACCATTCACACTCACATGCACACCTACGGTCAATTTAGAGTCACCAGTTAACCTAACCTGCATGTCTTTGGACTGTGGGAGAAACTGGAGCACCCGGAGGAAACCCACGCGGACACGGGGAGAACATGCAAACTCCACACAGAAAGGCCCTCGCCGGCCCCGGGGCTCGAACCCAGGACCTTCTTGCTGTGAGGCGACAGCGCTAACCACTACACCACCATGCCGCCCCCATTTAATCATTCTGCTTATATTAAATCATTCTGCTCTTGGTAGTTCAAAGAAGATATTGTGCAGAAAAAACTTGGCATGTTCATGTTTGATGAAAAAAGAGGGGCTGTTCTTACTATTAATCTGAAACTGTCCATATATGACACAACTGATAGAGATGTGTGTAGTACCAGTCAAAAGTTTGGAAACACCTTCAAATTCGATGTTTTTTTCTTTATTTTAATTAACTAAAAGACACTTCGTGTCTTAAAGTAATGACTGACTGTTATTTCTCTTTACTTAGTTGAGTGGTTCTTGACATAATATGGATTACTACAGTTGTCGAACAGGGCTATTTACTGTATTTTTATTATTTACTCTTTACTGGTTGATGGTGTCAAATGCATTAAGAAGGCAAGAAATTCCATTTTTGACAAGACACACCTGTTAATTGAGAAGCATTCCAGGTAACTACCTCATGAAGCTGGTTCAGATAATGCCAATAGTGTGCAAAGCTGTTATCAAGGTAAATAGTGATGACTTTGAAGAATCTAAAAGATGAAACGTTGTTTTTTAAAACTTTTTTGTTTACCATACAATTCCATATGTTATTTCATAGTTTTGATGAGTTCAGTATTGTTCTACAATGTAGGAAAAAAAATAAAAACATCGAATTTTGAAGGTGTTTCCAAACTTTTGACTAGTACTGTATATATGGTGTTTAAGCATATGGGACCACTCAAGATAAAATACAGCATTTTTTTTTCATGGACTGGGATGAATTTCATCACTGATACTTCTTACACATTGTACACCCATCAGATTCATACAGAACATACTCTATACTACAGTTCATACAGTGCATATTCGAAGTACCATGTTTACATCAAATTAAGAGAAAATTTCTAACAAAAGAACATAACATCTACCACACATTAATTGTTCTTTTTGTGAAATATTTAATTTCCTTCATAACAAAAATATACAAATACATCTCAAAATATTGGAATAGCGTGAAAAAGTTAAAAGTTACTGACTGCAAAGTTGAATTCTGGGCAAAATGTTCGATGGCTGTAGCTGTTGGAGTTTCGAGATATTGCAATGCTGCACACATTGTGTACCCCATGTGTCACTGTTTTGCTGAGATAAAATGTGTCCTGCATTTTAGAATTTCAAAAATTGCCAAAGCAATCGAGCAGCAATATAACATGACCATCGTGGGACATGTTTGGCATAATGTTCACCAAAACAAGTCGGTGTGGGCAAACATGGTGGACTTTGCTCTCACACAAGCTCAAAGCCAGAAGAAAAGAAAAGGAAAGCCTGCCTTGTGAGTGCAACTGCAAGATCAAGCAAGGTTAGAGGACATAAATTTTCTGGCCAGATAACCAAATCATTATCGCTGGTGCTTAGCTATCTTCACCCAAGAATACATCGGATTCACTCCACGATAGCAAGTATGGAGTTACAGGGGCAGTTCACGTGACCTCATCATAACTGCAGATTTCTTTATATGGCCAGGCTTGATGTTTGACAATGACTGGTACAAGTGTATGCAAGCGATTGTAAGCCCAATTCAGTACACCTACAGGTAAACTTGTAAAAGTTATATCAAAAAGAACAATGCCAGAGACCTGTAGTGATTTGGATATAATAACAGATGTGGAGATAAGCTTGGTTTAACTTTTCACTGCTTCCCGGTGAGCCCAGAAAGATGAGAAAAATGGCAAACTGCAGTTAAACAGGAAAACTGGATGTCAACAAAATATTCCCGTATGTATGGAGAACATTTTATATTATGTTAGTCTGGAAGCTCTGTGCAAGGCTAAAACATACATCTGAATGTGGGCTTTGGACACAATATATTTTATTTGCCTTCATGCTTGGCTAGAGTAGCAGCATGTTATGTACTGATAATGTACACGTGGCTAAACACCATAAAATACGTCACCTTTATGCCCTGGCTTGCTTAGTATTATTACAAGTCCACATTTGAGCTTACCTTTGTCATAATAAGGTGTTTTTTTCTTTCTTGGAAATTTCCTAAAACACTGTGGCATGCACGAAACCTGCCTTGAAATACTGGTAGGCATCTGTATTTCTGTAAGCCTTTAGCATCTCTGGTGTATTTCCAACCATTGTCCAAAGCCACTTATCCTGTGCAGGGTCACAGGCGAGCTGGAGCCTATCCCAGCTGACTATGGGCAAGAGGCAGGGTACACCCTGGACAAGTTGCCAGGTCATTGCAGGGATGACACAGAGAAAAGCAATCATTCACACTCATTCACAGTCACATTTAGAGTCACCAATTAGCCTAACCTGCATGTCTTTGGACTGTGGAAACTGGAGCACCCAGAGGAAACCCACACAGACATGGGGAGAACATGCAAACTCCACACAGAAAGGCCCCCATCAGCCACTGGGCTCGAACCCAGAACCTTCTTGCTGTGAGGTGACGGTGCTAACCACTACACCACTGTGCCACACTTTTGGACATGGAGGACACTAATTGTTTCAGTTTTGAATGTGAAATTCATTACCATTCTTGCTTGACATATGACTTCAGCTGTGGAACAGTCTGGGATCTCTGTTGTCATATTTTGTTCTTCATAATGCACCACATGTTTTCAGTAGGGGACAGGCAGGCCAGTTTAGCATCTGCACTCTTTTACTATGAAGCCATGCTGCTGTAATATGTGCAGAATGTGACTCGAACTTAAATGGCTGAAGTCAAGTCAAGTCAAGTTTATTTGTATAGTGATTTTAACAATAAACATTGTTGCAAAGCAGCTTTATAGAATTTGAATTACTTTAAACACGAGCTAATTTTATCCCTAATCTATCCCCAGTGAGCAAGCTTGTGGTGACGGTGGCAAGGAAAAACTCCCTCAGACGATATGAGGAAGAAACCTCAAGAGGAACCAGACTCAAAAGGGAACCCATCCTCATTTGGGCAACAACAGACAACATGACTATCACATTAACAGTTTTAACATGAAGTCAGTTTTGTTGATGTTATAACTCTTCATTGATGGAAACTTGAGTGCAAATCTGTTCATGACAACTGCAGTCCTAAAGTTAGCAAGTCAACCATAGTCCTCAGCCATAAAAGCATTACTGTAAGAGTCCAGAGCATCTTCCAAGTGTGACTTTCAACTGTCCATATGGGGCCGTCCTCCACAGGAGCGATGTGATTGAAACTCTGACCAGATATAGGGCATCAGGATGGATCAGTCAGGCCAGAGGAGCAGAAGAGGTCAGCATCTCGATCTCAGGATTGACATGTAACTCAGAGGGACAGATGGGGGGGGGGGGAACACAGGTTGTTAGGTATGCCCAATGTCACCTGAATAAGTAGAAACAGTATACATTTTGCTCTGAGTGCAAGCAGGGACTCCGGCAAAACTAACTCATCTCATCTCATTATCTCTAGCCGCTTTATCCTGTTCTACAGGGTCGCAGGCAAGCTGGAGCCTATCCCAGCTGACTACGGGCGAAAGGCAGGGTACACCCTGGACAAGTTGCCAGGTTATCACAGGGCTGACACATAGACACAGACAACCATTCACATCTATGGTCAATTTAGAGTCACCAGTTAGCCCAACCTGCATGTCTTTGGACTGTGGGGGAAACCGGAGCACCCGGAGGAAACCCACGCGGACACAGGGAGAACATGCAAACTCCGCACAGAAAGGCCCTTGCCAGCCACGGGGCTCGAACCCGGACCTTCTTGCTGTGAGGCGACAACGCTAACCACTGCACCATCATGCCACCAGCAAAACTAACTATGACAGCATAACTAAAAGGGGAGAGCCAGAAGGTAACACAGGCATGAGGGAGCCCTGGGACATGAAGCAGCCAGTCACTACACTGTCAACAAACTCGAGTGAGCAAGCAAGTGGGGGACTGACAACATCCATGCATCCCAGTTTACCAAAACACTCCATGTCTGAGGACCCCCCAGATTTACTCCTTTACCTCAGAAACACCATTAACAAAAGGCTTGACTAAACAGATATGTTTTCAGCCTAGACTTAAATGCTGAGACTGTGTCTGAGTCCCAAACACTACTTGGAAGGCTGTTCCATAACTGTGGGGCTTTGTAAGAAAAGACTCTGCCCCCTGATGTACCAGCACCAGCTGAAGCACCAGCTACCAATGAGTGATCCATGTGTTGGCATCTTTCATGTGCTGGAGCTGTTGGAGTGAGGCATGATTGGAACACAGTGTGTTCCAGTGTGTATCAGAGAATGAGGACCACCCATTTGATGCTCAGACACTCCTCTATTGTTTTGTACTCACTGTCCCACACCAAGAGCTTGTAGCTGATGTACACAGTGTGCTCCTCTTCCTCCACCACCTGGGACAAAACAGCCTCCAGCCCTGTGTGAAAACATCAGTCTGCAGAAGAACAGGGAGAGAAAAATCAGGTGAATGAAAAAGTGGGCCCACATACAAAACCACTTTAACCTGGGTGAAAGCCCATTTGCACAGCTTCATCCACTGGACCTGATCTGGTGCACCGATTTTAGTGAAGTTGTTTATTTGGCGGATGATGTCTGAAAAATGAGGTAGAAACCTCATATCATAGCCAACCAGCCCCAGGAACTGCCTCATCTCCATTTTTTGGTCTTGGATCTTGGGCAGACTGCAATTGCTGCAGTCGTATCAATTTGGGGATGCACCTGCCCACGAGCCAAGTGCTGCATCCACCTACCCAGTTGCCATGAGCCAAGTACTGTACTTCCACCTACCCAGTTGCACTCTTCCTTGGGTTTGCTGTTAGTCTTGCTTGTCTCAAGGATCTCAGAAAAGCCCTCAGATGTTGTAAATGCTGTTGCCCATCATTCCTGTAAATAATGATGTCATCTAACTAGGCAGTGGCATATGCACCACATGAAACATTGAGGTTGCAAACAACCCAAACAGAAGGATGAAAAATTAGTGTAACCCAAACAAAGTGGAATAGGCAGATTTTTCTTGGGATATTACATTCAAGGGGCTCTGCAATTGTGTGTGTGTGTGTATATATATATATATATATATATATATATATATATATATATATATATACAAAAAATTTGTGTATATATTTGTTTCAAGTTTGCTTGAAAGTTTGTGAACACTTTAGAATTTTCTATATTTCTGCATAAATATGACCTAAGCATCATCAGATTTTCACACAAGTCCTAAAATTAGATAATGAGAACCCAGTTAAACAAATGAGATAAAAATATTATACTTGGTCATTTATTAATTGAGGAAAATGATCCAATATTACATATCTGTGAGTGGCAAAAGTATGTGAACCTCTAGGGTTAGCAGGTAATTTGAATGTGAAATTAGAGTCAGGTGTTTTCAATCAATGGGATGACAATCAGGTGTGAGTGGGCACCCTGTTTTATTTAAAGAACAAGGGTTTATCAAAGTCTGACCTTCACAACACATTTGTGGAAGTGTATCATGGCACAAAGGAGATTTCTGAAGACCTCAGAAAAAATGTTGTTGATGCTCATCAGGCTGGAAAAGGTTACATAACCATCTCTAAACAGTTTGGACTCCACCAATCCACAGTCAGACAGATTGTGTACAGATGGAGGAAATTCAAGACCATCATTATCCTCCCCAGGAGTGGTCGACCAACAAAGATCACTCCAAGAGCAAGGCATGTAATAGTCGGAGAGGTCACAAAGGACCCCAAGGTAATTTTTAAGCAACTGAAAGCCTCTCTCACATTGGCTAATGTTAATGAGTCCACCATCAGGAGAACACTGAACAGCAATGGTGTGCATGGCAGGGTTGCAAGGAGAAAGTCACTGGTTTCCAAAAAGCCAGTGTGCAGGACTGATCAACAGTTACTGGAAACGTTTAGTTGCAGTTATTGCTGCACAAGGGGATCACACCAGATAATGAAAGCAAAGGTTCACATACTTTTGCCACTCACAGATATGTAATATTGGATCATTTTCCTCAATAAATAAATGAGCAAGTATCATATTTTTGCCTCACTTATTTAACTGGGTTCTCTTTATCTACTTTTAGGACTTTTGTGAAAATCTGATGTTGTTTTAGGTCATATTTATGCAGAAATATAGAAAATTCTAAAGGGTTCACAAACTTTCAAGCACCACTGTGTGTGTGTATGTATGTATATATATATATATATATATATATATATATATATATATATACACACACATACGTACAATTGCAGAGCCCCTTGACTCTAATATCAACAGAGGTGGAAAAACTGGATTGACAAAGTAAAAGTCCTGCTTAGGTTTTCCTTCTGCCTGTGCTCTCAACACAGGTGATTTCACCAATTAGCTCATCAACCTGGCTTAGGGGATGTGGTAATTAGGATCAGCTGGTTCACTGAATTGGTTGGAGCAAAAATGTGGCAGGGTTTTTACTTTCTGCACCCGGGTTTTTCCACCTCTGAATATCAAGCAGAAAACTGCTTGAAGACATTAGGAGGCAGAATGTTGAATGGTTCTATGAAACATGCTTGATAGTGCAGTTTCTGGTTCATATTACCTGTGGCGAGGCAAATCAAGGTAGTATCACAACTTGATCTTGACAAGGCACAACCACTCTAAAGTTAGAGTACTGCTCACACTTGTATGGAGACATGACCGCAAGTGTAACTGTAGCGACTGAAAACAAATTATACACAGTGGTCGAGTTGTAAAATCAAACCGGGGGGATGGTGAAATTTTTAGTCGTGTGTCAACCCATCGGTCGGTCCGTCGGTGGGAAACTGGTTTGCTTTTAGGAGGGTTTGCACACAACGTAGGTCTGTGGACCTTGTTCATTTACCAGACATACAGTATTTTGTGCTGATAAAGTGTGGAGTAGACACTGTGTACCCTTTTTATTGTTGTAAAAAACATAATACACTGGTATTTTACTGTAAAACATGCACAGTGTGGATGTCATGTGTCATATTTAGTCAGTCTCCTGGCTGACGTACCTACCACATTCTCCATATTAGGGTGAAATGCAGATGACAAATTTGAAGTGTAACTTCATAGTCATGGTAGGCTCCTTTTAAATCATTTGGTAAATAATTTATTAAAACCTCAGCAGGCAATGTAAATGAACAACTGAATCTTTTCATATCAAGTCAATAGAATTTTTATTCAAAGCTGAACATTGGGAACATTGAGTTAAATACAGAGGTAGGTAGGTAACCAATAAGCTAAAACAAGCAACAGTAAATTGTAAATCAGACTAAACTTCCTAAAAGATGTTTGAGTCGTTATGCATTTTTTTTGTTTTTTTCCTTTTTGTTATTATTGTGTTTATTCTTATGAATAATGCAAATTATACATGTCCATACCGGTTATTATTTTAATGGAAAGAAAAGAAAAGTACTTATAATGTTACTTCTGATTTATTTATTATCTGAACGAGGATTTGAGCTTTGAAAAATGACCGGATTCTTTCTATAACGTTGATTCCCGCTGTTATCTAGGTCACGTGACACCTTAACGTTGACGGTTACCAAGGAGCTGCCTTGGATACTTTGATACTTTGCTTCGATACATACCAGCACTTTGATACATACTGGATACAAGCTAGCAAAATGAGTTAAAAGCAGGCATCTTTGGAAAGTTTCTTTGGAAAGGGGAAAAGGCCCATTGAGGAGACAGAAGAAGAGCCTATGATGAAGAAAAAGAAAGCTGCATTTTAACAGACACTTTGTCGAGTCCTACACCAATCCTGCTCTGCCTTACATGTTGTGACCGGCTCTCTAATGAGGCAATGAAGCCTTCAAAACTGCTAGTGTCATTTATTTTAGCCTTCCTGTCTTGAATAACACTTTTTGTTGCCTGAAGAATAACAAACAAACGTCCAGGCTGATTAAATTAATGGCCTTATACAAGAAATCAAAGCTAACATGAACCTGAGTAAGCTATCGATAGCTGGCTAGACTCCAAACTAACATTCATTATGATAGCTGTGTTGTTATCCGCCGCTCACAAATTAGGCTACATATCGGTAACTTTACAGCATGATAGTGGGCTCACAGAAAGTGTGACTGATATTCGTAACTCTTGACTTACCTCCTGAAATGTTTTTTCTTGCAATCTTAAATCCGAACTTGCTTAGGTCTTGCTGTCCACTCCGCTTGGCCATGATGCTGCAATCCGCTGCTGTCAATGACGCCGAATGAAATAAAAAATAACGGAACCCCAATTGAATGTCACCTCCTCAAACGCTTCGCTTGCGCGTGCCCTCTCTCACAGTAGCTTATTGTATGCTCAGTTTCAGCAAAGCTACATGGAATGGCATTTCTAATTCCAATGTTAGATAGAAGTAATGTCCACATTTATTGATAAAATTGCTCAAGGGAAGGGAGGGGGGATGCCCGTTTTAGAGGGGAGATGATTTTGACCATTTTTTATTCCAGGGGGGATGGCATCCCCCCCATCCCCCCTCAACTCAAGTACAGATTATACATACATACTGTACATAGTTATACATAGTTGACTTCTGGACAAAGGCTCAGGCCTATGTATCCAGCTCTTCATCTTGTGTTTCATCTTCTTTCAAAGTCTCGGCATAGGAAATCAGGTTGAGAGGGACCTCAAAATTTTATTTGAGCTCCAAGTTTTCCCAATCAAATCTCCATTCAAATGCAGCCACAGATGGTGCTTCAACCACATGGTCAGGTAAGCTGTTCTATGTGGTGATGATCCTCTGAGTGAAAAAAACAGCATACTTCTTTGAGCTGCACTTGGCTTTATACAGCTTATACGTGTGACCTCTGGTGTGATTACCAGCTCGAATAGCCATTTTCAACACTGGTCCTACAGCCCTATCATAGATGCTATCGAAGCAGCTATGCTGCCTTGGAAGTCTCCATCATGTCCCTGCATAACCTGTGATACACAAGAGTGGGCAGGTTTAGTTTCTTGAGCCATTCAGGATAACACAGGCCTCTCATTGTAGGTAGCATCTTGGTAGCCCTCCTTTGTACAATCTCAAGGGTAATAATGTCCTTCTTCTTGTAAGGGCTTTATCCTGCATTGGCATATTCCAGATGGGGCCTGACCACTGCTTCATAGAGATATCTGAAGTTATCCTCATCTAGGTAGGAAAAGGAATGCCCTAATAAAACCCATCATCTGGTTTGCTTTTGTAACCTTCTCATGTATGTGTTGAGCGAAAGTTAACCCACTGTCAATTGTCACACCAAGGTCTTTTTCATAGAACAAGCTCCAGAAGATGCTTTATTCCATCACTTATTTCAAAGGGCACAACAGCTTCATCACCTAAAACAAATCAGTGCGCAGGAATACTGGTGGACGGAAAGTCCAATGGCGATGGGGGACTGGCGAAGCAACAGGTACAGGATAGTACTGGCAGTCATAGGCAAGAACCTGCATGTTGGCGGTCTGGAACTGATAGTCGCTCTGTTATACCAACTGGAGCAATATAACGGTTTGGCAGCATTCCAGATGTCAGAGCAGCTCTATTTAGAGAGGCCACTGCTCTCCCCACATGGGGAAGGGGTTAGAAAAGGTACCCTAAACATTGGTTGCTCCTCCTTACCCGGTCAGCTCACCACGGCTGACGGGTTATCCCTTCAATGCGGTCGAGTCAATAAGAAATGTATAAGACCTCTCAAGGTCGCTACCTGGAATGTTCGTACACTCAACAGTGAACGTAAAACAGCACAAATTGGACTAGAGCTGGAAAGGTACTTGATTGATGTAGCAGTACTTTGTGAAACTCGCCTTGCGGATTCTGGGCAACTTCATGAAGATACTGTACATCGGGCTACACCTTCTTCTGGAGCAGTCTTCCAACCTCTGATAAATATGTCTCCATGGTGTTGCTATAGTGATGAAAACATCCATTGCAAAGAATCTCCAATCGCTCCCTCAAGCAATAAACGAACATTTCATCACTGCCAGGCTACCTTTTGGGAAAAATCACCATGTTACTATCATTGGTGCCTATGCTTCAACAATGACTAATGAGGAGCCAGTGAAAGAACAATTCTACTCTGCTCTTAATAGACTAATCATCAAGACACCCATCGAGGACAAGCTGATAATCCTAGGAGATTTCAATGCTCATGTTGGCAGGGACAACCTGGCATGGCCAAAAACCATTGGCCCCCATGGTACTGGGAAGTGCAATTCCAATGGACTCCTTCTCCTGTCCCTTTGTCATGAGCACCAGCTCTCAATCACTAATACCCTCTTCCAGCTCCCATCGATCTACAAAAATACTTGGAGACACCCAAGATCCAAACATTGGCACCTCATTGACTATGTCATTGTAAGAACCTGGGATGTACAGGATGTTTACATCACAAGGGTCATGAGAGGTGCTGAATGCAATACAGACCATAGAATGGTGAGATATTCACTCAAGCTCATCATCAAACCTCCGATGATGAAATGCAACAAACAGCCGGTAAAGAAATTCAACGTCACCTGACTTAAAGATCCTGTAACTAGGGCTTGTTTTCAAGAATGCCTTGAAGTGATGCTAAATTCAGCCGACACCACGGAATGCAACTCTTCAACTGTCAAGTGGGACCATCTATAGTCCTCTATCTACAAAACAGTGGTAGACATGCTTGGGATAGCCAAAAGGAAGCAACCTGATTGGTTTGCTGATGATTTCGAGGAAATGCACCTCCTAATTGAGAGGAAGAATGCTGCTTACCTAAGATATGTCAATCGTAACACCAGATCGGTGAAAAAGGAATTTGCAGTGGCTAGAAACTCCCTCCAGCAGAGGACTAGACAGCTGAAAAATGATTGGTTACTGGAAAAGGCCATGCAAATTCAATGCTATGCTGACACCAACGAAATGAGAAACTTCTATCACCCTCTGAAAGAGTTCTACAGCCCCGCCATGCGTGGTCCAACCCCCATTTATTCACCAGAGGGGGAACTCCTTACAGAGATGTCTGACATTCTGAAAAGCTGGGTAGGACACTTCAGTGTCCTCCTAAATAAGCCAACCTATGTCCAACAAGACAGCATCAATGCCATGAAACAAAGAGAAATCATGGAAGATCTTGCTGACCCTCCTAGCAGGAAAAAAGTGTGCAATGCCATCCACTCTCTGCAGACTGGCAAGGCTGCTGGTGAAGATGGACTACCAGCTGAAGTCTTCAAGTATGGCGGTGTCACCCTGACGGACAAGATCCACAACCTTTTACTGTGCATATGGCAGAGCAAAGATATCCCTGACCAATTCAGGGACGCTATTATCGTTACCATCTTCAAACACAAAGGAGACTCCCATGACTATGACAACCATCGCGGTATATCTCTCCTAGCCATCACCTCCAAAATCCTCACTAAGATCATGCAATGCCGACTTGCCCACTCCATCCTCGATGATGTCATCTCCAAGTCACAGTGTGGCTTTAGAAGTGAGTGGGGAACAACTGACATGATCTTCGCTGCCAGACAGCTTCAAGAGAAGTGTGTTGAGCAAAATGTCGCCTTAACGCTACCTTTATCGATCAAACTAAGGCTTTTGACTCCATCCCACGCACCGGCCTCTGGAAGATCTTGGGGAAGCAGGGTGTTCCGGATAAGTTCATCAGAATACTTGTGGGGCTCCATGACGGTATACAAGCGCGTGTGTGCACAGATGGTCGGCTCTCCAACCCCTTTCCAATAACAACCGGGGTCAAACAAGATTGTGTGATTGGCCCTATATTGTTCATCATCATCTTTGGCGCTATGCTTGATGAGGCACTGGCTAACTGCAGAGACCAAGGTGTCTATATCAGTGTAGCACGAATAAAGCGTGGGTGGAGCACAGAAGACGGCAGGACAACGTTTAGATGCAGAGAAGGCTATTTATTAATCAACTTTTCAGTCTGATTCAGCGTAAGCCCACATACACACGCACACACACACTCTGCTTCCGGTCCTGGGTCGCGCTCCCTCTACTCTCTCTCTGCCTCCTTAAATAGGGAGCAGTTACTGGGAAAACACACACAAAACACAGGTTAACTACCATCAGGTGTAGCGATTCTGCCACTCACCTTCCCTGGCTCTGCCCTCCTGTCACAGACCAGCGCTTGACCACGCCCCTGCTGCCACATACCCCCACCACCCGACTCAGGCCGGGCGCCCATCCGGCCTGCAGCCAACTCCCCCCCCCCTTGACAGGAGAGGAAGTCCGCCACGACCATCTGCGACCCCGGCCTGTGGACCACCTTGAAGTTGAAGGGTTGGAGAGCCAGATACCAACGGGTGATCCGCGCGTTGGCATCCTTCATGCGGTGGAGCCACTGGAGGGGCGCGTGGTCCGAACAGAGGGTGAAAGGGCGCCCCAGCAGGTAGTAATGGAGGGCGAGGACTGCCCACTTGATCGCCAGGCACTCCTTCTCAATTGTGCTGTAGCGCCCCTCACGCACTGACAGCTTGCGGCTGATGTATAGGACCGGGCGATCCTCCCCCTCCACCTGCTGGGACAAAACGGCCCCCAGCCCTCTGTCTGACGCATCCGTCTGTAACATAAAAGGGAGAGAGAAGTCAGGGGAGTGTAAAAGTGGCCCCCCACACAGTGCAGCCTTTACCTCAGAGAAAGCCCGCTGGCACTGCTCCGTCCACTGGACCGGATCTGGCGCCCCCATTTTAGTGAGGTCAGTCAGCGGGCTGGTGATGTCCGAATAGTTAGGTATAAACCTATGATAGTAGCCAGCCAGCCCCAGGAACTGTCTCACCCCCTTTTTGGTCTTGGGCCTCGGGCAGGCCGCAATCACTGCTGTCTTATTAATTTGGGGACGCACCTGCCCGTTGCCCAAGTGGAAGCCCAGATACCGTACTTCCACCTGCCCAATTGCACAATTCTTCAGGTTGGCAGTGATTCCCGCCCGCCTCAGCGACCTAAGGATGGCCCTCAGGTGTTGCAGGTGCCGCTGCCAGTCATTACTATAAATGATAATGTCGTCTAAATAAGCGGCCGCATAGGTGGCGTGGGGCCGGAGAACCCTGTCCATCAGCCGCTGAAACGTAGCGGGTGCCCCAAACAGCCCAAACAGAAGTGTGACGAACTGGTGTAAGCCGAACGGTGTGGAAAAGGCCGTTTTCTCCCGGGATATTGGAGTCAAGGGGATCTGCCAATATCCCTTCGTCAAATCCAGTGTCGAGTAAAAGCGAGCCGTGCCTAGTCGATCAAGCAGCTCATCAATACGAGGCACTGGGTACGTGTCGAATTTAGACACCGCGTTGACTTTTCTATAGTCCACACAGAACTGGACCGAGCCGTCAGCCTTGGGAACCAAGACCACCGGGCTGCTCCAGTCACTGTGGGACTCCTCGACGATGCCCATTTCGAGCATGGCCTGAAGTTCTTCCCGAACCACCTTTTTTTTGTGTTCAGGTAGCCTGTAAGGGCGGCTACGCACTACCACCCCCGGGGGCGTCTCTATGTGGTGTTCTATGAGGTTAGTGCGACCGGGCAGGGGCGAGAACACATCTGAAAACTCGGCCTGCAACTGGGCGACCTCTGTGAGTTGGGTCGGGGAGAGGTGGTCTCCACAGGGGACCGGAGAGGTACGTGCTGCCAATGTCCCTTTTTGAACCTCCGGCCCCAGCTCTGCCTTCTCCGGAACTACCGACACCAACGCCATGGGGACCTCCTCATTCCAGAGTTTCAGCAGATTGAGGTGGTAGATCTGTAGTGCCCCCTCCCTGTCCGTTCGCCTAACCTCATAGTCGATGTCCCCGACTCGCCGTGTGACCTCAAAGGGTCCTTGCCACTTGGCGATTAATTTGGAGCTAGACGTGGGCAACAGGACGAGTACCTTATCTCCTGGAGTGAACTCTCTAAGGCACGTGCCCTTGTTGTACAGGCAGACCTGCCGTTCCTGGGCCTGCCGCAAATTCTCCTGAGTTAGGTGGGTGAGCGTGTGGAGTTTTGCGCGCAGGTCCATAACGTACTGAATTTCATTTTTGCTCTGTGAAGGTCCCTCCTCCCAATTTTCCCGCAGTACATCTAAGATGCCGCGCGGCTTACGCCCATATAATAATTCAAATGGGGAGAACCCCATGGAGGCTTGGGGGACCTCTCGCACTGCAAATAACAAGGGTTCGAGCCACTTATCCCAGTTACGTGCGTCCTCACTTATGAATTTTTTGATAATATTTTTGAGGGTGCGATTAAACCGTTCAACTAAACCGTCCGTCTGTGGGTGATAAACGCTGGTGCGGATCGGCTTAATACCCAGTAGCCCATACAGTTTGCTCAGTGTTCGTGACATAAACGAGGTGCCTTGGTCAGTTAGAATCTCTTTCGGGATTCCACCCCGGGAGATGATGTGGAAGAGGGCCTCTGCAATACTGCGTGCTGAGATATTACGAAGAGGCACCGCTTCCGGGTATCGCGTTGCATAGTCCACCAGAACCAATATAAAGTGGTACCCTCGTGTTGACCGATCTAATGGCCCGACGAGATCCATCCCAATTCTTTCGAACAGGGTCTCGATTAATGGTAGGGGGCGCAAGGGCGCTTTTGGAATGGCCGCTGGGTTTACTAACTGGCATTCGCGGCACGCTGTACACCACTTACGGACATCGCCGCGAATCCCCGGCCAATAGAATCGGGCCATTATCCGAACGAGTGTCTTATCCTGCCCGAGGTGTCCAGCCATGGGATTAAAGTGAGCCGCCTGGAATACCAATTCCCGGCGGCTCTTTGGAATTAATAACTGGGTGACTCGCTCTTTCATCTGAGTGTCCTGCATCACTCGGTATAATCTATCCTTCAAAATGGAAAAATAGGGGAAGGACGGGGTGGAGTTCGGCTGGAGCGTTTGACCATCGATTACTCTCACTTGGTCAAACGCGTGTTGCAGAGTCTCGTCTCGCGATTGTTCCAGTGGGAAATCCGCAAGGGATTCCCCAATAGAAAGAGGAGGAGCCGGCGGCTCCTCACTCTGTCGCGGAGATGACGTAGACAGCTCTGCGACCACAGCTCCAGCCAAAGCGACACCGGGACCCTCCCCTGTCAACCGGCAGGACCCACTCTTTACTAGGCATGCAATTAAACCCTGAAATCCCGGCCAATCAGTCCCCAAAATTAAAGAGTGGGTAAGGCGAGGATTAAACGCCGCCTTCACTATGGATTTTGCCCCTCTGAAATATATGTGGACCAACACCAACGGGTATCTGTGAACATCTCCGTGCACACACAACACCTTCACCCCCTGTGCTCCCCCCAATGCCTCGTCTTGCACCAGGCTTTGGCGGATCGAGGTCTGATTGCAACCCGAATCCACCAACGCCTGATATGTAGCCCCTTGAACACTTAGCGGTATGCGATACGCTCCGGCCCGATTGAGGGCAGCTTCTGGCGTGTCGGGGATCCGCACCACCGCCCCCACCTCCATAGCTGCGCACTGTTGCTGCAGGTGGCCCGGTTCCCCGCAGCGCCAGCAAACCGGCCCGGGCCTTCCCTCTGCAACTGTGTTCTGGGGCTCACTCACCTGAGGGGGGGAGAGACAGACACAGGAGGGAGAAACGGGAGGGCACCACGGGTGCGGCAGGCCGGCTGGGGTGGAGCCGGCCCCCGCCTCTGTGGTGGGGGAATGGGGCGAGGACGGGACACAGAAGGGAGGGGAGAAAGAGAGAGAGAAGAGGGGAGAAGAGGCAGCATCGTTGGCCATCCTGCCGCCGGAACAGCCGCCAAATGATCCTCCGCCAGTCCTACGGCCTGATCCAGCAACGCCGGGCAGTGGCACTGGACCCACTCCACGGTTCCGGCTGGTAAACAGGTGATGAATTGCTCCAGTACCACCTGATCGATGATTCCCTCGGCGTCGCGATCGTCTGCCCTCAGCCACCGCCGACTGAGCGTTGATGACCGAACGCGAATGGCCGGCCGACTTCCTCCATCCGCAGCGCGTGGAAGCGCTGGCGCTGTTGTTCGGGCATGTGCCCCACGCGCTGGAGGACAGCCCGGCGAAGGTCGGCGTAGGCCAGCCGGCGGTCGGTGGGAAGCTGTAGTGCAGCCAGCTGCGCCTCTCCCGTGAGGAGGGGGAGGAGGCGCGCCGCGCACTGCTCCATCGGCCACCCCGAGGCTTCGACGACAAGCTGTAGTCCAGCCAGCTGCGCCTCTCCCGTGAGGAGGGGGAGGAGGCGTGCCGCGCACTGCTCCATCGGCCACCCCGAGGCTTCGGCGACTTGCTCGAACAAGGTGATAAATGCCTCGGGGTCGTCCTGCCGGCCCATCTTGGTCATGGTGAGGGGAGACGGGCCCGCAGCCGGGGCGCTGGTGGATCCCACCGATGCAATGAGATGCCGGAACGCCTCTCGATCTTCCTGCTGGGCCAGCACCAGGGCTTCAAAGCGCCGCTCCTGCTCCTTTCGGAGCGTGACGAGTGCCTGGTGCTGGCTCTGCTGGGCCGTGGTGAGGGCGTGGACCAAGTCCGTGAACGGGGAGGATTCCATGGGGCTGCAAAGCTGGTGCTCCACCTTTTCCCGGGTTTCGGCACCACTGTAGCGCGAATAAAGCGTGGGTGGAGCACAGAGGACGGCAGGACAACGTTTAGATGCAGAGAAGGCTATTTATTAATCAACTTTTCAGTCTGATTCAGAGTAAGCCCACATACACACGCACACACACACTCTGCTTCCGGTCCCAGGTCGCGCTCCCTCTGCTCTCTCTCTGCCTCCTTAAATAGGGAGCAGTTACTGGGGAAACACACACAAAACACATGTTAACTACCGTCAGGTGTAGCGATTCTGCCACTCACCTTCCCTGGCTCCGCCCTCCTGTCACAGACCGGTGCTTGACCATGCCCCCGCTGCCACAATCAGGTTCAGATCCGATGGCAACATATTCAATATCTCAAGATTGTGCGCCAAAACCAAGGTCAGCCACCAGCTTGTCCAAGATCTACTCTTCGCTGATGACTGTGCTCTTTTCTCCCACAGAAAGGACGGACTGCAGCTACTGGTCAGCAGCTTCTCTACTGCCTCAAAGCGGTTTGGCCTTTGCGTGAGCACTAAGAAAACAGAAGTTCTCTACCAGCCCCCCCCCCAAAAAACACAGTACATCGATCCAGCAGTATGTATTGATGGCAAGCTTCTGAAGAACACAGATGCCTTCGTGTACTTAGGGAGCATTCTGTTGAGTGATGCCCAACTGGATAGAGAGATCTCCAGCCGCATAGCAAAGGCTAACGCATCCTTCAGACACCTGCAAAAGAGGATGTGGAATAGCCACACCATAACTCCATCCACAAAGGTTGCTCTGTATCGAGCCATCGTCTTAAGTACCCTTCTCTATGGAGGAGAGTGCTGGACAACATACTGCTGCCACATCCAGCAACTTAGAGGCCTTTCAGCAATGCTGCCTTAGAAAGATCCTGAAGATATCCTGGGAGGAGAAAGTGTCCAATCTTGAGGTGTTATGCAGATCCAAGTGTCAATCTGTTGAAAGTGTCATCGTGAAGAAACAACTCCAATGGACAGGTCACCTCGTCTGCATGAACGATCATAGAACTCCCAAGCAATTATTCTATGGTGAGCTCGCCAGTGGTGAGCGCTGAGTTGGAAGGCCCAGGAAGCGCTACAAAGACTCTTTAAAGGACTCTCTGAAGAAGTGTGGCATTGCTGCTTGTGAGCTCGAACTGCTAGCACAAAACTGCCCACTCTGGGAAGCCACCATTCAAAAGGGAATCTCCACCTTTGAGGAAAAG
The DNA here is from genome assembly GCF_027579695.1 of Neoarius graeffei. Lineage (NCBI taxonomy): Eukaryota > Metazoa > Chordata > Actinopteri > Siluriformes > Ariidae > Neoarius > Neoarius graeffei. The sequence goes on from NC_083570.1 coordinate 77,816,993, forward strand.
AGGGCATACAACATCCATCAGGCCTGCCTTAGGCAGAAAGCTCCTGACTCTGCTGATGCCCCTTATAGATGTGCCACCTGTTCAAGGCCATGTGCATCAGCTGCTGGCCTCGCAGCCCATACCCAGGCCATCCACCACCAGTAGTCTTCGTTGACTTTGACGTGACATCCATGATGATTTCAAAGTGATACAGAGGGCCAGCGGGACTCCATCCATCAATCATCTGTAGCTCCTAATCCTGTACAGGGTCGCAGACAAGTTGGAGCCTATCCCAGCTGACTATGGGTGAGAGGCAGGGTACACCCTGGACAAGTTGCCAGATCACTGCAGGGTTAACACATAGAGACAAACAACCATTCACACTCACATTAACACCTATGGTCAATTTAGAGCCACCAATTAGCCTAACCTGCATGTCTTTGGATTGTGGGGGAAACCGGAGGCCAGCGGGACTCCTCTTACCTATATGCATGTGCTTGCATTTTCTTGGGTGGAAGTGAACTAACCAGGTTTCTGAGCAGTGTTTCATATTATCCAAGCCATCCTGGAGCTGTGCCACATTTTCATTTGTTCTTGCTACTCTGTATATCTCAGTATCATCCACATACATATATAACTGGGAAGATAATTTTATTTAATTTAATTTCATTTTATTTGAAAGGGACCATGTGCAATTAAAAACATAAATGTTGCCATTTGATGCATTGCACCAGAGTTAGCCTTAGGCTAATTTACATCTGCAGTCCCTACTTAATGGCACAGAAAAAATCACTCAGCAAGTGTTGACATGAAGAATACAAATAAAAACAATACAGATAAAACATCAAATATCACTCAGCAAGTATTGACATAGAGTACAAAAAAAACGTCACTCAGCAAGCGAAGACAATACAATAAGGAAGTACCCCTCACAGGTATGCATACACGCGCACACACACACGCATGCACACACAGTTAGTGGGTACATTGTTGCGAGACTTTTAGGTGATACACCTAGTGGAAGGTTGTTTATAAAAAGTATGAAGAGTATTGGCCTCAGAATACTTCCTTGTGGTATACCACTTATAACTTCTATCCAGGAAGACAAAGCACCTCTCACTACCACTTGTTGACGGCATCCTATAAGGAAGGGTCTCGTCTTGTCTCATCTCATCTTCTTCCGCTTTATCCAGGACTGGGTCGCAGAGGCAGCAGTCTAAGCATGGAAGCCCAAACTTCCCTTTCCCCAGACACCTCAGCCAGCTCCTCGGGAAGAACACCGAGGTGTTCCCAGGCCAGCCGAGCGACATAGTCCCTCCAGCGTGTCCTGGGTCTTCCCCGGGGCCTCCTCCCGGGGGGACATGCCTGGAACACCTCCCCAGGGAGGCATCCAGGAGGCATCCGAAAAAGATGCCCGAGCCACCTCAGCTGATTCCTCTCGATGTGGAGGAGCAGTGGCTCTACTCCGAGCTCCTCCCGAGTGACTGTGCTTCTCACCCTATCTCTAAGGGAGCGCCCAGCCACCCTGTGAAGGAAACTCATTTCGGCCGCTGGTATCCGCGATCTTGTTCTTTTGGTCATTACCCAAAGCTCATGACCATAGGTGAGAGTCGGAACATAGATCGACCGGTAAATTGAGAGCTTTGCCTTTTGGCTCAGCTCCTTCTTCACCATGACGGACCGGTAAAGCGACCGCATCACTGCGGAGGCTGCACCGATCCGCCTGTCGATCTCACGCTCCATCCTTCCCTCACTCGTGAACAAGATCCCGAGATACTTAAACTCCTCCACTTGAGGCAGGACTTCTCCACCAACCTGGAGAGGGCAAGCCACCCTTTTCCGGTCGAGAACCATGGCCTCAGACTTGGAGGTGCTGATTCTCATCCCAGCCACTTCACACTCGACTGCAAACCGCCCCAGTGCATGCTGAAGGTACTGGTTTGAAGAAGCCAACAGGACAACATCATCCGCAAAAAGCAGAGATGAAATCCTGTGGTTCCCAAACAGGATTCCTTCTGGCCCCTGGCTGCACCTAGAAATTCTGTCCATAAAAATTATGAACAGAACCGGTGACAAAGGGCAGCCCTGCCGGAGTCCAACATGCACTGGGAACAGGTCTGACTTACTGCCGGCAATGCAAACCAGACTCCTGCTCCGTTCGTACAGGGACCGGACAGCCCTTAGCAAAGAGCCCTGAACCCCATACTCCCGAAGCACCCCCCACAGAATATCATGGGGGACACGGTCGAATGCCTTCTCCAGATCCACAAAGCACATGTGGACTGGTTGGGCAAACTCCCATGAACCCTCGAGCACCCTGTGAAAGGTATAGAGCTGGTCCAGTGTTCCGTGACCAGGACGAAAACCGCATTGTTCCTCCTGGATCTGAGGTTCGACTATTGGTTGAATTCTCCTCTCCAGTACCCTGGAGTAAACTTTCCCTGGGAGGCTGAGAAGTGTGATTGGAGCACACTCTCCGGTCCCCTTTCTTAAAAAGAGGGACCACCACCCCAGTCTGCCATTCCAGAGGCACTGTCCCCGACCGCCATGCAATGTTGCAGAGGCGTGTCAACCAAGACAGCCCCACAACATCCAGAGACTTGAGATACTCAGGGCGGATCTCATCCACCCCCGGTGCCTTGCCACTGAGGAGCTTGCAAACCACCTCAGTGACTTCGGCTTGGGTAATGGATGAGTCCACCTCTGAGTCATCAGCCTCAGTCTCCTCAGTGGAAGACATGATGGTGGGATTGAGGAGATCCTCAAAGTATTCCTTCCACCGCCCAACAATGTCCCCAGTCGAGGTCAACAGCTCCCCACCCGCACTGTAAACAGTGTTGGCAGAGTACTGCTTCCCCCTCCTGAGGTGCCGGATGGTTTGCCAGAATTTCTTCGAGGCCGACCGATAGTCCTTCTCCATGGCCTCCCCGAACTCCTCCCAGTTCCGAGTTTTTGCCTCCTCAACTGCCCGAGCTGCAGCACGCCTGGCCTGCCAATACCCGTCAGCTGCCTTAGGAGTCCTGGAGGTCAACATGGCCCAATAGGACTCCTTCTTCAGCTTGACGGCATCCCTTACTTCTGGTGTCCACCACTGGGTTCAAGGATTGCCGCCACGACAGGCACCGGAGACCTTGCAGCCACAGCTCCGAACAGCTGCATCCACAATGGAGGTAGAGAACATGGTCCACTCAGACTCAATGTCCCCCGCCTCCCTCGGAAGCTGGGAAAAGCTCTCCCGGAGGTGGGAGTTAAAGACCTCTCCAACAGAGTGCTCAGCCAGATGTTCCCAGCAGACCCTCACCATACGTTTGGGCCTCCCAGGTCTGTCCAGCTTCCTCCTCCGCCAGCGGATCCAACTCACCACCAGGTGGTGATCAGTTGACAGCTCAGACCCTCTCTTCACCTGAGTGTCCAAGACATAGGGCCAGAGATCAGATGAAACGACAACAAAGTCTATCATCAATCTCCGACCTAAGGTGTCCTGGTGCCATGTGCACTTATGGACACCCCTATGCTCGAACATGGTGTTCGTTATGGACAAACCGTGACTAGCACAGAAGTCCAATAACAAAATACCACTCGGGTTCAGATCGGGGAGGCCGTTCCTCCCAACCACGCCCCTCCAGGTGTCACTGTCGTCGCCCATGTGAGCATTGAAGTCCCCCAGTAGCACAATGGAGTCCCCAGTCTGAGCACCCCTCAGCACCTCTCCCAGTGACTCCAAGAAGGCCAGCTACTCTATACTGCTATTTGGCCCGTAGGCGCAAACAACAGCAAGAGCCCTCTCCCCAATCCAAAGGTGCAGAGAGGTGACCCTCTCGTTCACTGGGGTAAACTCCAACACATGGCGGCTGAGCTGGGGAGCTATAAGCAAGCCCACACCAGCCCACCGCCGCTCACCACGGGCGACTCCAGAGAAGTGGAGAGTCCAGCCCCTCTCGAGGAGCTGGGTTCCAGAGCCCAAGCTGTGCATGGAGGTGAGCCCAACTATCTCTAGCCGGTAACTCTCAACCTCCCGCATAAGCTCAGGCTCTTTCCCCGCCAGCGAAGTGACATTCCATGTCCCAACAGCTAGCCGCTGTGTCCGGGGATCAGGTCGTCGAGGCCCCTGCCTTCGACTGCCACCCAATCCACACTGCACCAGTCCCCTACTGCTACGTCTGTGGGTGGTGAACCCACAGGAGGTCGGGCCCACGTCACCTCTTCGGGCTGAGCCCGACCGGGCCCCATGGGCAAAGGCCCGGCCACCAAAAGCTCACATACGAGCCCCGACCCTGGGCCTGGCTCCAGGGTGGGGCCCTGGCTGCGCCATACCGGGTGACGTCACGGTCCTTGATTTTTTCTCCATAAGGGTTTTGGTGAACTGCTCTTGGTCTGGCCTGTCACCTAGGACCTGTCTGCCTTGGGAAACCCTGACAGGGGCATAATGCCCCCGACAACATAGCTCCTAGGATCATTCAAGCACACAAACCCCTCCACCACAATAAGGTGGCAGTTCTAGGAGGGGAGGAAGGATCTCAACCATTGAATTACCTTTCCTCCTATGCCATAGCCTTGTACCTCACAGCTGTTTGTGAGGGACAGTATCAAATGTTTTCAGGAAGTCTATGTATGTGGCATCAATTTCACCACCCTCATCTAGAATTTCAGTCCACTCATCTAATACTTAAACAGTTGTAGCATTGTGGATCTCCCACCAAGGAACCCAAAATTGCTTTGTGTTCAACAGGCTGTTGGCAATCATGTGTTGCAATAATTTGTCCTGAATAATGGACTCTACCACTTTGCATACAATGCTTGTCAGGCTGACTGGTCGGTAATTCAAAGGCTGTTTTTTGTCTCCTTTTCTGAATAGTGTGGTGATTCTGGCTGTTTTCCAGTCCTCTGGCAATCTTCCATATTCTAGGGTGCTGTTTGCTATTACTTCAATGGCTGGACTCCACTCATTCCAGGCTTCTTTAAGTAGCCATGGATAGATATTACACTGCAAAAAATATCTTAGCAAGTGAAAATATCTTGAAAATAGTTGAAACGATCTAGCATTTCTTATTACAGTAGAAGAATACAAGACACCAATTCTGAGATTATTAAACCTAGTTCTAGATTGTAACTAACTTATTCTAAGATGTCTTATGTAAAAATATGTCCATGCAGTAAGATAATTTCACTAGTATTAAGTAATTCTCTCCTCAAATTCAGTTTTCAATTTTTTGCAATGCACCTGGGCCAGGAGATTTCTCAGGTCTTCAACTTTTCCAGCTTTTCTCATACTTCTTCTTCTATAGTGTAGATAGTATAAAGTTGAGACTCATCATTACTTGGCTGCTGTTCAAGAAGCTCTTATTCCCCCTCTTTAGTGAGGATGCTGGCAAAATTTGAGCCAGAATCTCTGCGTTATCTGAATCGGTTGCTGCCATCTGCCCAGGATGGTCTGTCCCCAGGTCAGATATACCTGTAATGGTCTTCATTTTATTTCTCACATATGACCAAAATTGCTTTGGGTTGCTTTTGAGGTTTTTGGATATTCTCCTTTCTGCTTCTTGTTGAAGGTGACTTGTCACTGATCAGACCTTCTTTCTGATCTTGCAATATTCCCTGTACTTTTGGGGGACTCTAAGCAGGTATACAAAGCATTGTAAATTTTATAACACAGTATTAGTTCTCTGTGTAACTGGTTTAATGTAAAAGAAAAGATGCATTTTAGTAAGTTTTGTAGGAGCTGTTATTGAAAGTGTTAAGGGTGGCAAGATGTGGGGAGTTAGGATCCAATAGCAGAACACAAACCAGAAAATCCAATGAATAAAAAATGATTTAAAGTCCAAAAAGAGTCAACAAACAAAAATAGCAAAAATAACCCAGACAACAACGAGATGGACAAAGTGCTAATATGAAAAAAACCCATGAAAAATAGTTCTGACAAAAACTGGAGACAAAAAAAAAGACTAGTGCAAAAAACATGAAAAAAATGACAAAACGTGAGTGCAAAAAACTGTGGCTAAGACTAGGCAAAACAGAGAACAAAAATCTAGAAAGCAAAGAATGGCAGAGAAACATGATAAACAGACAAGACATTCTGGCAAAGTCCCCTTCTGAGAACGGACTACTTATACACAGCAGAGCAGACCAGGAAGTGAATGCCGGCAAGATGGAAGTTCCATCCCAGATCCAGATTGCACTGAACTTGGGAGATAGTAAATCTCCAGAGTGAAAGTCTGGGGTGGATCATGACAGAAAGAGCTTCTGGCTAACTCAGACAATGTGCAAGCTAGCAGCTGGAGACCTTGTAGCTCTGCCATAGAGTTGTTAAACTGATTAGCATATCATTTTTGCCATTCAAGGAAATTACTGTTATGTTTATATTTGTGTTGGAATGTCCATGTGCTTACTTAACACTATGGGACCCTAGTTTATGTGACAATGATAAATTAAGGGGTTAAAAATGTACTTCATTAGTTAAATGTCATGCAATAATTTAGTTAAAAAGATGAGTTAAGAGGTTAAAAATGGATCTCATAATTCAAACATAATGTGGCAGTTTTGTTAAATTTTTTTAAAATATTTTAGAGAATGCTAAAAAAGGTACATGAGTCATTGTTACTGTGGTCCTGAGACTGAGTGAGTTCATGCTAAAAGAACATTTATGTTGTATTTGCTTTGTTAAAAACAATACAGACAAGTGAAGGCAAGAGCTGTGTGCTGTTCCATCATCCTTCTCCCACTGCAATTCCCCTTGTTTAAAGGCACAATACAAATATCCCTTAGTAAAATCCCTTAGGGTAGCACGGTGGTGTAAGTGGTTAGCACTGTCATCTCACAGCAAGAAGGTTCTGGGTTTGAGCCCAGCAGCTGATGGGGGCCTTTCTGTGTGGAGTTTGCATGTTCTCTCCATGTCTGCATGGGTTTCCTCCAGGTGCTCCAGTTTCCCCCACAATCCAAAGATATGCAGTAAAGGTTAACATGTGATGGTCTTTGGCTGAAGTGCCCAAGAGTGGCAGCGCGCATGTATACAGCAGCTTTGCTCTCCTATGATGAACTAAATTTCATTGTATATTTGTGCAGTGGGGCGGCATGGTGGTGTAGTGGTTAGCACTGTCGCCTCACAGCAAGAAGGTCTGGGTTTGAGCCCCGTGGCCAGCGAGGGCCTTTCTGTGCAGAGTTTGCATGTTCTCCCCATGTCTGCGTGGGTTTCCCCCACAGTCCAAAGACATGCAGGTTAGGTTAACTGGTGACTATAAATTGACCATAGGTGTGAATGGTTGTCTGTGTCTATGTGTCAGCCCTGTGATGACCTGGTGACTTGTCCAGGGTGTACCCTGCCTCTCGCCCGTAGTCAGCTGGGATAGGCTCCAGCTTGCCTGAGACCCTGTAGAACAGGATAAAGCGGCTAGAGATAATGAGATGAGATTTGTGCAGTGACAATAAAGGCATTCTATTCTACAACCCCAATTCCAAACAAGTTGGGACAAAGTACAAATTGTAAATAAAAATGGAATGCAGTAATTTACAAATCTCAAAAACTGATATTCACAATAGAACATAGACAACATATCAAATGTCGAAAGTGAGACATTTTGAAATTTCATGCCAAATATTGGCTCATTTGAAATTTCATGACAGCAACACATCTCAAAAAAGTTGGGACAGGGGCAATAAGAGACTGGAAAAGTTAAAGGTACAAAAAAGGAACAGCTGGAGGACCAAATTGCAACTCATTAGGTCAATTGGCAATAGGTCATTAGCATGACTGGGTATAAAAAGAGCATCTTGGAGTGGCAGCGGCTCTCAGAAGTAAAGATGGGAAGAGGATGACCAATCCCCCTAATTCTGCGCCGACAAATAGTGGAGCAATATCAGAAAGGAATTCAACAGTGCAAAATTGCAAAGAGTTTGAACATATCATCATCTACAGTGCATAATATCATCAAAAGATTCAGAGAATCTGGAAGAATCTCTGTGCGTAAGGGTCAAGGCCGGAAAACCAAACTGGGTGCCCGTGATCTTCGGGCCCTTAGACGGCACTGCATCACATACAGGCATGCTTCTGTATTGGAAATCACAAAATGGGCTCAGGAATATTTCCAGAGAACATTATCTGTGAACACAATTCACCATGCCATCCGCCGTTGCCAGCTAAAACTCTATAGTTCAAAGAAGAAGCCATATCTAAACATGATCCAGAAGCGCAGATGTCTTCTCTGGGCCAAGGCTCATTTAAAATGGACTGTGGCAAAGTGGAAAACTGTTCTGTGGTCAGACGAATCAAAATTTGAAGTTCTTTATGGAAATCAGGGACGCCGTGTCATTCGGACTAAAGAGGAGAAGGACGACCCGAGTTGTTATCAGCGCTCAGTTCAGAAGCCTGCATCTCTGATGGTATGGGGTTGCATTAGTGCATGTGGCATGGGCAGCTTACACATCTGGAAAGACACCATCAATGCTGAAAGGTATATCCAGGTTCTAGAGCAGAGGTGGGCAAACTACGGCCCGCGGGCCACATCCGGCCCGTTGGCGTTTTTAATCTGGCCCGCGGAAGACAATCATATAAACGCAATTGAGCAGATCTATAAACTATAAGCTTCAGTGTTATCACGTAGACAGATGTTCTAGAGATCCGTCTTTCCAGTCAGTTGTATTCACGCGAGATTACATTTGCAGAGTGGTGCAGCGCGTGCCATGGAAGTCATTCTGGCGCCCGTGCCACTGATGATCTCGAGAACACAGCATAAAACTTTACAATGAGTGGTCCTCAAAAAAGAAAAGTGGACAGTGAGTGCAGGGTGTTCAATAAAGAATGGACAACTAAATATTTTTTTTGCTGAAGTCTGATCAAAGGCTGTATGCCTTATTTGCAAAGAAACCGTTGCAGTTTTAAAGGAATATAACATCAAATGGCACTTTTCCTCCAAGCATGCTAATTATGCTAACAACCAGTCAGCGCAAGCACGGACGAATACAGCTCAGCGGTTGCTGAGTGAATGTGAGTATTAACACTTTCTCTTTTTAAAACTATGTTGGAGCTGTAATAAGATGGTAGTCACATGTTTACAGACAATAATAATATAAAAAGTATAAATTATATAAAAAGTATAAATTTTGGTTGTCGTGGGTGGCTGCTGTCATGCTGGGGTTTGTTTTTAAAGCCTAGGTCACAACCGGCCATACGTGCTCCTACGGCCGGTCTATGTGCAAAAAATGCAAGAAACGCACGGAGGGCGCGAGTGATGTGCTGATTTTCGAGCCATAGACTGGCTGCAGACCGGCTGCAGAGGTTCTTTGTCATGTCAAACAAACTCTAAGGGCACTTACATTTTTTTCAGGTTGCAAGACAAACTTACAGCCAACGCGTGTCTTTCCCCACGAACAAAAAAAATCGCACGCCCGAAAAATCGTACGGCCGGTTGTGACCTAGACTTAAGTACCATGTGCTTTTGGGTGTCTGCTCCACCCCTCATTTATGTCCCTGTCTATTATGAGCAGCTGACCTTGCTTCTGCTTATTGAGGTATTTCACTCACGTTACCAAGTCATGTGACACTGCCATTTTGGACGGCACGGCTCGAATCAGTTTGAATGCGAGGAAGGTGACAAACGAAAAACATAAAAGAAAAAGGAGCGAGATGCAGAAAACACCTCCACTATCCAGTGACGTAGGGCATTTACAGGGTGAGCAGAGGGAGAGGTATTTGCAAAAATTGAGGTTAGCAGGCTTAGAGAACGACGTTTACCTGCTTCCACCAGGATTGTTCACTGACAGCTAAGATTTGTTCACATTTTCATTTACTTTCGGTCCTCAGGATAAACAAAATGTTATTAAATGTCATTGAAATAACTTCTTAGTCTGTTGAGACATGGCCCGTTATAAGTTTTTCCTTTACTGTATTTACTAGTTTACTGAGCGCGCTCCGGGGCAGGCTGGCTGGCTGGCTAGCTAGTGCTCCGGGGCTAGCTAGCGCTCCGGGGCCGGCTGGCTAGCACTCCGGAGCCGGCTGGCTGGCTGGCTAGCGCTCCGGGGCCGGCTGGCTGGCTAGCGCTCCGGGGCCGGCTGGCTGGCTAGCGCTCCGGGGCCGGCTGGCAGGCTAGCGCTCCGGGGCCGGCTGGCTAGCGCTCCGGGGCCGGCTGGCTGGCTAGCTAGCTAGCGCTCTGGGGCCGGCTGGCTGGCTAGCTAGCTAGCGCTCCGGGGCCAGCTGGCTGGCTAGCTAGCTAGTGCTCCGGGGCCAGCTGGCTCAGTAAACTAGTAAATCCAGTAAAGGAAAAACTTGAGACTGAAAGGTTTTAACAGTCATCCAAATGACTGACCATAAACATTGCTACAGTAACATACCAGCTACTGTTGTTGACATTAGCTAGCTTGCCATCCAAAATGGTGGACACCGGGGCGTCACGTGACCCTGTGACGTCAGGTGAAATACCTCAATATCTGTTCCTGGACTTTTGCCTGTGAAGGTTATTCTGATCTATGAGTGGCCTTTTGGAATATGAAAACCTGTTTGGAACCTGTGTTTTGATTTTTTGAGGACTGGAAATATTTCAGTGAGTGACTTTGAACCTGAAAACCAGTTTGGAGTTTTTTGCTTTCTTGAGCTGTTTTGTTTGATTTTGTGGGCTGGATGGATCCAGTGCCAAACCACTGAACTGCAAACATGTTGGCATGGTGTGGTACCCAAACTGTTGAACTGCAAACATGTTGGCATGGTGTGGTACCCAAACTGTTGAACTGCAAACATTTTGGAATGGTGTGGTACCTCTCCTACTAATGGTGGTTGGTTGTACTGGCAGGCTGGAAGTGGACAGTTAAAAAAAAAACTCAGGTGTAAATCTACGAGTTCAGTGAAATGTACAAAAATGATATGTACTGATATGTAATTTAGTTCAATTTAATGATATGCAATTTAGTTGTATGTATAAAATGATACAAATACACAAATACACTGGCATCCTACTCATCCTGGCAGCTCAAAGATGTAATTTAAGAATTAAGTGTGCTACTTTTCTTACTGTCACATGTGTGTTACTTTTCTGGATGGATCCAGTGCCAATCTATTGAACTGCAAACATTTTTCTGCTCTGCCTTTGTTGACTGAGAACTAAAATAAATGTCAATCTGATCTGCATTTGGGTCTCTGTCAGTGAAGGCCTTACAATAACACTAAAGCTTTTCTGGTTTATGTTCGGTATGTATTAATTTGGTGCTGGCCTGGCCCACCTGGCAAATTTCAAAAGTCAATGTGGCCCCTGAGCCAAAAAGTTTGCCCACCCCTGTTCTAGAGCAACATATACTCCCATCCAGACAACGTCTCTTTCAGGGAAGACCTTGCATTTTCCAACATGACAATGCCAAACCACAAACCAGTTACCCTGGGTTCCTTTGTGACCTCACCAACTATTACACACCTCGCTCTTGGAGTGATCTCCTGGCCTGTCTTTTGACTACCGATTTTTGCCTGAGCCCTACTGTACCTTTGCCTTTCTGCCATCTACTTCATTAGAGAAGTTTTCTCTTTACATTGCTTGTTTTCTGAGTCTGCTCTTGGGTCCTCACTTCACCTCAGCTTGCCATTCGTGACTGTTGTCTCTGAAATCTTTTCTTATTTTGTGAATTTTGCTTCCCTCTACATTAAGTATCTTCCAGCCTACAAAATATCACTTGATCACACAGTAGTGTACAGCTGTTCCTAATAATGGAGGCACAGGCCAATTAATAATACAGCTTGCTGTGAGAATACAGTGGTGCTTGAAATTTGTGAACCCTTTAGAATTTTCTATATTTCTGCATAAATATGACATAAAACATCATCAGATTTTCACACAAGTCCTAAAAGTAGATAAAGAGAACCCAGTTAAACAAATGAGACAAAAATATTATACTTGGTCATTTATTTATTGAGGAAAATGATCCAATATTACATATCTGTGAGTGGCAAAAGTATGTGAACCTTTGCTTTCAGTATCTGGTGTGACCCCCTTGTGCAGCAATAACTGCAACTAGACATTTCTGGTCACTGTTGATCAGTCCTTAGAGGAATTTTAGCCCATTCTTCCGTATAGACCAGCTTCAACTTTGGGATGTTGGTGGGTTTCCTCACATGAACTGCTCACTTCAGGTCCTTCCACAACATTTTGATTGGACCAAGGTGAGGACTTTGACTTGGCCATTCCAAAACATTAACTTTATTCTTCTTTAACCATTCCTTGGTAGAACGACTTATGTGCTTAGGGTCATTGTCTTGCTGCATGACCCACCTTCTCTTGAGATTCAGTTCATGGACAGATGTCCTGACATTTTCCTTTAGAATTCGCTGGTATAATTCAGAATTCATTGTTCCATCAATGATGACAAGCCATCCTGGCCCAGATGCAGCAAAACAGAACCAAACCATGATACTACCACCACCATGTTTCACAGATGGGATAGGTTCTTTTGCTGGAATGTAGTGTTTTCCTTTCTCCAAACATAATGCTTCTCATTTAAACCAAAAAGTTCTATTTTGGTCTCATCCGTCCACAAAACATTTTTCCAATAGCCTTCTGGCTTGTCCCCATGATCTTTAGCAAACTGCAGATGAGCAGCAATGTTCTTTTTGGAGAGCAGTGGCTTTCTTGCAACCCTGCCATGCACACCACTGTTGTTACACACCTTGCTCTTGGAGTGATCTTTGTTGGTCGACCACTCCTAGGGAGGGTAACAATTGTCTTGAATTTCCTCCATCTGTACACAATCTGTCTGACTGTGGATTGGTGGAGTCCAAACTCTTTAGAGATGGTTTTGTAACCTTTTTCAGCCTGATGAGCATCAACAATGCTTTTTCTGAGGTCCTCAGGAATCTCCTTTGTTCATGCCATGATACACTTCCACAAACATGTGTTGTGAAGATCAGACTTTGATAGATCCTTATTCTTTAAATAAAACAGGGTGCCCACTCACACCTGATTGTCATCCTATTGATTGAAAACACCTGACTCTAATTTCACCTTCAAATTAACTGCTAATCCTAGAGGTTCACATACTTTTGCCACTCACAGATATGTAATATCGGATCATTTTCCTCAATAAATAAATGACCAAGTATAATATTTTTGTCTCATTTGTTTTACTGGGTTCTCTTTATCTACTTTTAGGACTTGTGTGAAAATCTGAAGATGTTTTAGGTCATATTTATGCAGAAATATAGAAAATTCTAAAGGGTTCACAAACTTTCAAACACTACTGTATATATCAAGTAGCAAAAAAAGTACTTAAGTTCAGAAAATGAATCACAAATTACAGACATGTCTCTGTTCAGAGCAAATTCTACTTGGCACATAAGTGATTATTGTTTAATTACATACCTAATTTAGAGGGTTCAATATAAGTGCAATTTCAGTAACTCTTCACTGCATATGCTTATCACAAATCTGAATAGGATCATTGTTGTCTATTAATGTTTTATAATCATGATATTTTACTTCTCTCATTCTTTCAGTTGTCAAACAAATGCAGTTATCAGGTTACTAGGCAGGACAGAAAGTCACTGAAAATTCATCAAATGGGGAAAGGCTGTTTCTACCTGATGCAGCACCACTGAAATATATGCCTGAGGATTCATGGTTGATTGGCTTATAAACATTTAGTGATGCATTATTGTAGCTGAAAGCGACCAACTTTTTTTTTTTTAATGCTTCATCCCTGGACTAGATGTTTCCTATGTTTAATTAGATACAGCAAACAGCTGCATAAGCAAACCATAATTCCACTGCAGAAAGACAGGAAGTGACCTGACTGGCTTTGACTAAATTCCCTATAGTGGGCGCCTATCTGGAACAGACTCCAATTTAAACTGCTCCTGCAATTGCATCTCTACATGGAAATAAGAGCTTTAACGGCAAACATATAAACCTAGTTATTTTCTTCATAAAGGTATGATTAAAACATTTTTCTGTTGTAATTTTTTTTAAATTACACTTGAAAAAAATATTGGGGAGACAGCAATTGACGTTGGCAGCTTTATGAACTTACACCACAGCCCAGTAAGAATTCACCTACTCCTTTCAATCACACACACACACACACACACACACACACACACACACACACACACACAATACAAACCTCAAAGCCTCATCATAAGAGTCTTATGTCCAGATGTTCATGCAAGCAGCTACAAACATTAGCTAAACATCAGCAGACCATTTTGTCTTCCTATATCAAAAATAGTAATGTGACAGTTTGACAGGGCTAAACATTACTGGGAGGATAAGAAATTACACAAGAGCCTACCAATCAAGATAACCTGTTAAGTTTGGTGCATTTTCAAGCTTTCAAATAAAAACTAAGATAGATAGATAGCCAAGGTGTGTCTATCTCCATCAAGCTAGTATTAGCTAATTTTCCAGTTTTTGTGGGGATTGGCATGGGAACTTGTATACATTTCTTCCAGGGGCAAAGTACAAACAAAACTCCCTTGTCCACTCAGCACCTGAACTGATGCCCTTATGTTTGGTGACCTCCAAAATTTTCTATAGCTCCCAGACACAAAGGATATATTAGTAGTTGAAAGAGTTCCTGTAAATGTCAGGAAATCATGGATGCTTTTGTCAACAGATGGATGGATCAGGCCTATGTCCAAAGATGCACTGAAATACTAGCTTGGGGAGAGGAAGTATGATTATTAACTAAAGACAGCAATCTTATCTACTATCCAAGCAAATCAAAACCATGATTATTTTTTTTACAGGTACCTCTTCAGTTCAAAAACTTACTCTCTTTCCACCTCTGGCATTCATGGTACTGTAGACCATGCTCATACTCACACTGTGAGAACTTTCCTGGACTTGCGCAAGAGGGTGTACCAGTTCTAGGACCTGCTGGATTAGGAAGGACATCCACCAGGTATATCCTGAATACACTGATAAAGTTCCATGATTTTCATCCAGATTTTCTGGCTTCCCCTAATGACATGGACAGCATGCCAGTCAGCCTCTGCAATTAGCTCTTCCTGCCACATTACCCATTGGATGGCCTGTATGTCAAGAGCTGTGAGGCCATCAATCACATCAGCCAAGTTCAGCAGACATGGAGCTGACCAACAAGTCTGTCGGAGCCTGGTCCCAGAAGCCTTCTGTCCCATCAGGCATAACAACTAGAGGCAATCTCTGCCATGTCTACAATGATATCCTCCTTACTAACCTCCTCATGCCTTTGAAGCAGAGTGAAGAAGGGATTGGGGATGGAAGCTGGGGAATTGAGGACTTTTCACACAGTCCTTGGACTGCCCTGTCTTTATCATAATTATTGTTGCTACTTTTATAGCAATTGAATATTAATCAATATTTTAAAAAGCTCAAATAAATACATTGTAGCACAATATATATATAACATAGGTGTTAGGACTGGGACTGTTTTGGCCTCTAGAGGCCGCTGTTATTTCCTTTTCTTGTCATGTTTGTTTTGGCCTCTAGAGGCTGCCACTGTTTCTGTGTTTTATGTTTGTTGTTTTCCATGTGTCTTGTGCCCCGCCTAGTCCTCATTAGTGTCACCTGTGTCCTATTTTAGTGCGTGTATAAATACCCCTCTGTTTGTTCCCTTGTCATGGAGTCTTTTTCCTATGCTATGCTGTTAGTGCTAGTTCCCTCTGTCCCATGTACCTTGCCTGTGTCTTAGTATTCTTGGTTTTGTTGCTTTCTTTTGGACTTTGTGGATTTTGTTTAGACCTTTGTATCTTCTGAGCGTTTGAGTTTTTGCCTCTTCTTTTCTTCGTTGGATTTTGGACATTGAACCTTGGGATATTTTTATTTTTGTATATCTTCTGAGCTTTGGATTATTCTTTTTGTTTTTTCCCTTGGATTGTATATATTTTGTAAATAAACTTTTTGATACTTTTCTACTTCCGCCTCACGCCTCTGCACTTGAGTCATCCCCCTGGTGGCCTAGTGGGGGTTTGCTGGATTATCACACCAGCGAACCAGGTTTGAATCCCAGCAAAACCCTAACAGAAAGACTCCGTCATGACCGACTCAGCAGAGGCTGCTTCAACTGTCTACCCGGCCAACCTTCAGGGAATTATGGCAGCTTTGACACGCTTCGGAGCGACCATGGACACTCATGGACGAATGCTCACAAGCCAACGTGAGGCCCTTGCTCGCCACGAGGTACTGCTTCAGCAAATTGGGAAAACCCTGGCACAGCTGACACCTCTGACATCTCCTCATCCTGATCCAGCTCCTGTTCCTGCTCCAGTGCCTCCCACCACACTGTCTCCTTCACCTCACGAACCCAGCCTTCCTGCACCACAGAGGTATGACGGCAAGCACGGTGAGTGCCGGGAGTTCCTTACCCAGTGCCAACTCACCTTTGAGCTCCAGCCTACCACCTACACTACGGATCGCCGCAAGATCGCCTTTGTGATAACCTTGTTAGCTGGTAAGGCACGAGCTTGGGCAACAGCTATCTGGCAGAGACGGGAACCTGAGTGCTCTGATTTTGAACTGTTTACTGAAGAGATGCTTCGGGTCTTCGACCAGGCGGACATCAGTACCGACGCAACCAGAAAGCTCATGTCCATCCGGCAAGGAGGAAGCATCGCAGACTACGCCATATCGTTCCGGACGCTCGCAGCAGTCAGCGGATGGAATGAGGCTGCCCTGGTTTCAGCCTTTCACCATGGTTTGTCTGACCCCATCAAAGACGGCCTGGCCTCTATTGGATGCCCAAGTGACCTCGAAACTCTGATCTCACATGCTATTCGTCTGGACAACAGGATTAGAGGACACCGCCAAGTCCTGAGTTTCCCCGGCCTCACTGCCTCTACCGTCTACCCATCTACCTCCTCCAGTGACTGTCCAGAGCCCATGCAAGTTGGCCGTACTCGTCTCTCCGTAGCCGAGAGGGAGCGCAGAAGGAGGGACAAGTGCTGCATCTACTGTGGCAAGCCTGGTCACTTCCGAGCATCATGTCCTGAGCTCTTGGGAAAAGGACCGCCCTGTCCAGCCGAGGGAGGGTTGTGATGGGGCCTACCCTCTCTCCTGGACTCCCTGGCCAAGGAATCTACATCCCGGTCTCCATCTCCTGGGGTGAGTCCATCCACTCTTGTCAAGCCTTGTTAGACTCAGGGGCGGCTGGAAACTTTATGGATATCCACTTCGCCCAAAGCATCAATGTCCCGACTGCACCCCTTGAAGTTCCACTGTCTGTGTCTGCCCTCGATGGCCAAGCGTTAGGTGATGGAAGAGTCACCCAAGTTACTTCTCCAGTCTTCCTCCAGTCTCAAGGTCACAAGGAAGAAATATCCCTGCACCTGATTCCTTCACCTGAGTTCCCAGTTATTCTAGGTCTTCCTTGGCTTACCCGCCACAACCCTCGTATAGACTGGGTCACTAGCCAGGTTGTGGAATGGGGCCCTGCGTGCCATGCCTCTTGTCTGCTCTCTAGCTCTCCTGTGTCTCCTGCCGAGTCCCCTGATCTCACCGAGATATCTCAAGTTCCCACAGAGTACTGGGATTTGAAGGAGGTATTCAGCAAGAGCAGGGCCGCCGTTCTTCCTCCGCACCGCGCCTATGACTGTGCCATTGACTTGCTCCCTGGGACTACCCCTCCTCATGGCAGACTGTTTTCCCTCTCTCAGCCAGAACGCAAGGCCATGGAGGAATACCTCAAAGACGCCCTGGTCTCTGGGTTCATTCGACCCTCCACCTCACCTGCTGGTGCCAGCTTCTTCTTTGTCGGCAAGAAGGATGGGGGGCTCCGACCATGTATTGACTACAGGGGCCTGAACAAGATCACTGTGCTCAAAAGATATCCCCTTCCGCTGATGTCCACAGCATTCCACCTGCTCCAAGGCGCCACCGGCTTCACCAAGTTGGACCTACGGAACGCATACCACCTCATCTGTATCCGACAGGGAGACGAGTGGAAGACTGCCTTTAACACCCCATCTGGGCACTATGAATACCAGGTGATGCCCTTTGGACTCACCAATGCACCAGCTGTTTTTCAGGCCCTAATCAACAACGTCTTGAGGGACATGATTAACCTGTATGTTTTTGTCTACCTCGACGACATCCTTATCTTTTCCAAGACTGTGCAGGAGCACCGCCACCATGTCTGCCAGGTTCTCCAGAGGCTGCTGCAGAACAATCTGTTCGCCAAGGCCCAGAAATGCGAATTTCATGTTCCCGAGGTCTCCTTTCTGGGTTTTATTGTACGGACAGGCCAACTCCAAATGGACCCAGCCAAGACCCTGGCCGTCCAGGACTGGCACACTCCCAAGTCCGTCAAAGAGGTTCAGCAGTTCTTAGGATTTGCTAACTTCTACCGCAAGTTTATCAGGAACTTTAGTTCTGTAGCAGCACCCATGTCGGACCTCACCAAAGGGACAGGTGGATCTTATGTCTGGTCTCCTCAGGCGGAAAAGGTGTTCAAAGACCTCAAGCACTGCTTCTGCATGGCACCCATTCTGGTCCTCCCGGACATCTCCCAACCATTCATCGTGGAGGTGGATGCCTCGGACAGTGGTGTCGGCGCGGTGCTCTCTCAACGTTCGGAAGGAAAGCTGCACCCCTGCACTTACTTCTCCCACCGCCTGAGTCCTGCAGAGTCCCGGTATGATGTGGGGGATCGAGAACTGCTAGCAGTCAAACTGGCCCTTGAGGAGTGGAGGCACTGGCTGGAGGGAGCGCAACATCCATTCCTGGTTTGGACGGACCACAAGAACCTGGAGTACCTCCAGCAAGCCAAGAGACTGAACCCACAACAGGCTAGGTGGGCCCTGTTTTTCAGTCGGTTTGACTTCACCCTCTCGTACCGCCCTGGCTCCAAGAACACCAAGCCTGACGCACTGTCCAGGCTGTTCTCTGCCACTAACAGGGAGAGTGAAGTCGGGCCTATTATCCCTGTGTCCCGGATTGTGGCCCCTGTCCGCTGGGGTATTGAGGAGGCCGTCCGACGAGCCCAATGCCAGGACCCCGGTCCTGGGATGCGGCCACCGGGCCTCTTGTACATCCCACATCAAGCCCGGGCCAAGGTTCTCCAGTGGGGTCATTCTTCCCCTCTCACCGCCCACCCGGGAGCTCGGAGGACCCTGGACTTCCTGAAAAGACGCTTCTGGTGGCCTAACTTGGAGAAGGAAGTAAGGTCATTTGTCCTGTCCTGTGAGGTCTGCGCCAGAACCAAGAACCCGCGACAGCATCCCCAGAGTCTCCTGCATCCTCTGACCATTCCCCGGCGTCCCTGGTCCCACATGGCAGTCGACTTCATCACGGGTCTCTCTGAGTCTCAAGGTAACACTGTCATTTTGGTTATAGTCGACAGATTCTCGAAGGCCTGCCGCTTCATACCACTGTGCAAACTCCCTTCTGCTCTTGAAACAGCCAAACTTATTTTTAATCATGTCTTCTGAGTCTTTGGTCTCCCACAGGACATCGTCTCAGACCCAGGGCCCCAGTTCTCCTCCCAAGTGTGGCACGGGTTCTGCAAGGTCATCGGAGCCACTGCCAGCCTCTCCTCTGGGTTTCACCCACAGTCCAATGGCCAGACGGGGAGGCTCAACCAGGACCTGGAAACCACCCTGCAAGGCCTGGCTATGGATAACCCGACATCGTGGAGCACCTGGCTGCCATGGGCAGAGTACGCCCACAACACCCTGCAGTCATTGGCCACCAAGCTGTCGCCATTCCAGTGCCAATTCGGGTTCCAGCCACCTCTGTTCCTGGACCAAGAGGAGGACGTGGGGGTGCCCTCGGTCAACCAATATGTGAGATGGTGTCGCAAGACCTGGAGCAAGGTCAGGAAGACCCTCATCCAGACCTCCAGAACCAACCAGACTCAGGCCAACCGCCATAGAAGACCTGCCCATGCTTTCCGCCCTGGGCAGCAGGTTTGGCTGTCCACTAAGGACCTTCCACTGTGGGTGGAGAACCGCAAGCTTGCTCCTCGCTACATTGGCCCCTTCAAGGTGGTGCGCAGGGTGAACCCTGTCGCCTACCGGCTTCAGTTGCCCCGGACTCTGAGGATCAACCCCACATTCCATGTTTCCCTGTTGCGGCCCATACTGATGTCCACGTATGTCCCTGCCCCTAGGAACCGCCCACCCCCCGCATCTTCCAGGGTCAGACTGTGTTCACCATGCATCCCCTGCTTGACTCCCGCCAGGTCCGCGGCGGGCTTCAATATGGTGGCAAGATGGCGCCAGTGTGTCTGTCAGCTTGCCGTCTGCTCCCTGAGCTCCTACCTGTCCGCGTCGTTTGTCTCTTTCTGCTAATTTTTCTGCTGCTCTGGAAACACTGCACCGCTCTTTATGTTTATGATCGCCAGTCTCTACTGCACATCAAGGACTGCTTTGATCACTACATCAGTCGCGGACCTGCTACCGACTCCCGGCATCATCCTACGTTTCTCCACCTGCCTGCAGAATGCATTTGCCGGCTCCCCTGCTGCAATGCTCGCCGCAAGCCACGTCGGAGGCGGCGGGGTAAGCGCGGAGGTTTCTGAGTGAAGGTCAGGGGATGGGCTCGCGCTATCTCAAAGCAATGGCCAGGCCCTCACTGCCGTCGCCTACTCCATGAAGGACGAGAGGATGTCTTCCTGGCGTGGCGATCCTGGGATCTGAATTACTCCTGCCACATCCCTATAATCCCACAACTATCCTCGGAACCTGCCATTTCCAACCGGCCAAGACTTCACATCTGCAGCGGTGGGGTAAACACCGGGAACATTCGGCTGCTGGAATCCTCACACTGCTCGCAGGCAGTGACATACACCAAGGCTAAAGCGGCACTGGTCAACAGCAGATCAGTGTTAAACAAGACCTTCATACTCAATGACTTCTTCTCCCATCATGAATTGGATTTGTTATTTCTGACTGAGACTTGGATTTCTGCCAGAGTTGGTGAGTCTTCTGCCTTCGGCGAACTGTGCCCTGTGAACTGTTCATTCATCAGCACTCCAAGGTGCGTTGGACGAGGTGGTGGAGTGGCTCTTGTTTTCAATAACGCTTTAAAAGTTCAGAGGCTTTCCTTGAGCACATATTCCACTTTTGAACTACAATGTGTGACTGTGGAGTCTAAACAAAGCCCGCTGTTGTGTGCACTAATTTATAGACCCCCCAAACCAGATAAAGACTTTATTTCAGAATTTTCATTTTTTCTATCTCAGACGGTCTCTACATATGACCGTTTACTGCTGGTGGGCGATTTCAATATTCATGTCTGCTGTCCAGATAAACCAATGGTTAAAGAGTTCTGCGATGCACTGGATGCATTTGGTTTCATTCAACATATAGACCAAGCCACTCACATACTGGGCCATACTCTTGATTTAGTTTTATCCTATGGCTTCTCTGTTGAGAATATATCAATGGACAATGCCACTTTCTCTGATCATAAGCCTATATTTTTTAACATCAGCATTCCAAACCCTGTGCAGACAGCCAAAGCCCCTGGACAGTTCTCCCGTCGCCTAAATCCTGAGACTACTGCTCAGTTTGTAGAGCATTTTTTAAGTAAGGATGTTTTTTCAACCATGTCCACAGCAGTAGCTGCCTCATGCAGTCCTGATGATTTGGTTACCTTATTTAACTCTTCCTGCTTGGGGATTCTTGATGTAGTGGCTCCGCTCCGTTATAAACATTCTAATTTTAAATCTAAGGTACGGCTGGATGAAGACACTCACTCACTCAGGCAGGCCTGCTGCAGAGCTGAACGGAGATGGAAGAAAGATCGCCTCACTGTCTCCTTTGAAATTTTTAAGTCTACCCTGTCATCTTTCCAGTCAGCCGCCAAAGCAGCCAGAGCCAAACATTTTTCAGATATAATCAACCAGCATTCCAATAGACCCAAAATTCTTTTTAACACTATAAACTCCATCATAAACCCACCTCTCTCACCAGACCCCATCACAACTTCGCATACTTGTGAGGAATTCTTGAATTTCTTCACCAACAAAATTGAGAATATTAGAGCTACTTTTCCACCCCCAGCTCTAACCTCCTCACATACACCCCCATCTTCCCATTCAATAGCTACTCTCTCTCACTTTGACCCTTTATCCCTGACTGCCCTAAATGACATTGTCAGGCATATGAAAACCACCTCCTCTCCTGGTGATGTCCCCACTCTCATTTTAAAGGAAGCTCTTGATGTTCTAGGCCCTTCCCTACAGCTGATTATCAATGCTTGTCTGACATCAGGTGCTGTCCCAGCCTGCTTTTAGCATGCAGTCGTCCAGCCACTGCTTAAAAAACACAACCTGGACCCCAAATGTCTAAACAACTATAGGCCTATTTCTAAGCTGCCCTTTATTTCCAAGGTTCTGGAAAAAGCCCAACTGTCCCCCTATCTGTCCCAAAACACAGTTTTAGAGCCTTTTCAATCCGGTTTTAGACCTTTCCATAGCGCTGAGACTGCACTGCTGAAGGTTACAAATGACCTACTCCTCACTCTGGACTCGGGTGAGAATGCAGTCCTGGTTCTGTTGGATCTCAGCACGGCCTTCGACACAGTGGACCACAACATCCTCCTTAACCACCTTGAGGGGCAGGTGGGCATCAGTGGCACAGCACTACTCTGGTTTAAATCATATCTACTACACAGAACTTTCTCAGCCTCTATCGATCACTCTTCCTCTCCCTCAGCCCCGGTCTCATATGGTGTCCCACAAGGTTCCATTTTGGGCCCGGTGCTCTTCTGTTTATACATGCTCCCCCTAGGTGACATAATTCGCCAACACAATGTTTCATTTCATTTTTATGCAGATGACACTCAGTTATACATACCATTAACATCAAAGGATTCCACCCAGTGTTTGTTGGACTGCCTGGATGCCATTAAGTGTTGGATGACCAAGAACTTTCTCCAACTCAATGATTCTAAGACTGAGGTTATCATTTTTGGTCCCCCCAAATCAATCCCCTTTGTGACTTCTAGTTTATCTACCCTCTCACCTTTTGTGAAACCATACGTCAAAAGCCTCGGGGTCATCTTCGACTCCGAACTTTGTTTTAAGAGACAGATAAACTCAGTCATTAAAAACAGCTACCACCAACTCAGAGTCATTACCCGCCTTAAGCCCTCTCTATCATTCCAGGATTTAGAAACCATTATACATGCCTTTGTAACATCTCGCCTCGACTACTGTAACGCCCTATATTTTGGCCTCCCCCAGTCCCAGATAGCACACTTACAGCTGGTGCAGAATGCTGCTGCTAGACTTTTAACTGGTACTAGGAAGCATGATCACATCACTCCTGTCCTCTCCTCTCTGCACTGGCTCCCCATATGTTTTAGAATCCAATTCAAAATACTTCTTTTAGTTTTTAAGTTTTTACATGGTCAGGCCCCTTCCTACATTTCAGGCATGCTGCGACACCACTCTGCACCCAGGTCTCTCAGATCCACTAACCAAGGCCTCCTCCATGTTCCCCGGTCCCGTGTCATACATAAAGGTGACCGAGCCTTTGCAGTGGCAGCCCCACGTCTTTGGAATGGTTTGCCTCCAGACATCAGACTCGCTCCCACTATCACTACTTTTAAATCTAGACTGAAAACACACTTTTACACCTTAGCCTTTTCTTCTTAGTTCTTAGCTTTCTTCTCTCCCTTAAGTCACTGCCTTTTAACACTTTTTATGTATCTAAATTGCTTTTTAACACTTATGTATCTTAATTATTTTATGCTTCATCTTCTTTTACTATGTGTCGGTCAATGCTGTCAGTGTTTTGCCACTGTACACTGCGCCCAGTTGTCTTTGTCTATTGGAATGCTGCTAAAATGTTTTCTTACTATATGCTACTAATATGCTTTATTGCTTTTATTTTCTTTATTTTAAGGAAAGTAAAGTATTTTTTTTATTCTTTTCTTTGATTGCTTTTACTTGCTTTATTTTATTTTCAGACACTGTACAGCACTTTGGTCAGTTTGAACTGTTTTTAAATGTGCTTTATAAATAAAATTTACTTACTTACTTACTTCAATATCTAGTGGACTGGGAGGGCTATGGTCCTGAGGAGTGCTGCTGGGTTCCCGCTCGGGACGTCTTAGATAAAGAACTGTGTCGGGACTTCCATTCGGCCCATCCGGATCGCCCTGGGAACGTCAGGAGACGCTCCTAGAGGGGGGGTCCTGTTAGGACTGGGACTGTTTTGGCCTCTAGAGGCCGCTGTTATTTCCTTTTCTTGTCATGTTTGTTTTGGCCTCTAGAGGCCGCCATTGTTTCTGTGTTTTATGTTTGTTGTTTTCCATGTGTCTTGTGCCCCGCCTAGTCCTCATTAGTGTCACCTGTGTCCTATTTTAGTGTGTGTATAAATACCCCTCTGTTTGTTCCTTTGTCACGGAGTCTTTTTCCTATGCTATGCTGTTAGTGCTAGTTTCCTCTGTCCCATGTACCTTGCCTGTGTCTTAGTATTCTTGGTTTTGTTGCTTTCTTTTGGACTTTGTGGATTTTGTTTTGACCTTTGTATCTTCTGAGCGTTTGATTTTTTGCCTCTTCTTAGTTGGATTTTGGACATTGAACCTTGGGATATTTTTTTGTATATCTTCTGAGCTTTGGATTATTTTTGTTTTTTTTTTTCCCTTGGATTGTATATATTTTGTAAATAAACTTTTTTGATACTTTTCTACTTCCGCCTCATGCCTCTGCACTTGAGTCATCCCCCTGGTGGCCTAGTGGGGGTTTGCTGGATTATCACACCAGCGAACCAGGTTTGAATCCCAGCAAAACCCTTACAATAGGTTTATTGAAAAATAAAGTGTAAACTGGAGAATGAAAAGAGTTTGGCAGTCTGTGATATTTATACATAGATAAAAGAATATAAATGTGCACAGAGATTGATAAATAGATAACAAGCCAGAGAGAGAGAGTAAAATAATGTTGATGTGGTACGGTTTGGGGGTTTGAGAAAGTGAGTCAGGCAGGAAACAGGAGTAAAATCAATGCCCCCCCCAAAAAAAGCCACAATCAATAGTTGCTCCACAAGAGAAAATAAAAGGGAAAAAAATATGGGTGTCTCAATATTACTCACATAGTTCCTCCATTACTTGCATTACCTACACACACAGAGACACATATGAAAAGAGAGAGAGAGAGAGAGAGACAGCACTCTGCAATCCCTATTGTTCAGTATTGCACACACTGCCTTCCCCCAGCAGACCCCTTATGCAGAAAGCAGAGGAAGAAGGGGACCTAGGGCTTTGAAGATCAAAAACTTTTAGAAGGATGATTGGAGGCTTCTCAATTGTATATAATTAAAAACTGGGGGAAGCATGAGATTCACTAAAGGGATAATGAGAAGGGTCTACCTCAGCTCTATTAATTCCTAATTATGTATGGTTGCAAATTTGGGTTATCACAAACAATAACCACTAAATGTCAATAACTCCAGAATTTTGCTTGATACACTACACAGTCCCAGGGCTTTTCAGCTGTTTTAGAACAAACTTTATGACATGATAATTTATATGTTTTAGCAGTCCAACAACACAACGGCATTTTATTATAAAGCATCATTGTGTAATTTTCTACAGCATGTATAATTTAAATAATATAATTAATTATCTAATCTCTCTTTGAGTCAGGTTTGTGAACTGTACCTGTTGTATCTTAAAGGATCATAGAAATCATTGCAAAAACTTACAGTGGATCAAACTGATAATTAGGCAAGGGTGTATGGTGTAATGAGTCAGATGATCCATAAAGTGGGTGCAGGGTTGGGGGATGTGGGTTAGGAGAGAGTAGAGAGATGGTAATAAAACTTGAAGTCCTAGCACCTGCAGGGGGGCTGTTCTGAGCACATAGTCCTGGTGAGAGTGAAGGGCTGGGAGACTCTATGCTCTTGCTTCATTTCATTCAGCATTGCCTCCAATCACAATCCAATCCCATCACTGGGTCACAGCTGTTTCCAAGGACTCACAGAAAAGCTCTCAAAGTTATTCTGAAGGCGTCAAAAGGGCACCTGTCTGGGACAAAAGTGAATGTTATCTATCATTATCTTTTCTGCTGTAAACCTTGATCTTTGTCCAGGATCTTGGTTTGTGCTTTTCATCATTTCATCACTGGCTAAGTGTGCTCAGATAAACTTGACCCATCCAATGCCATCCATCACGATCCACCATCATTGCTGGGAGATCGATTGGTTGACATCCAGTGTCTGAACAGAGCTGATCAATATGTTGCCACGGGATGACCCACACGAAGATGGCCATGTTGGGGGGTCCAAAGAAACAATTCACTAGCAAGATCTTGTTTACTTCTGAAGCAATGCCCAGCGAATTGCAATCTGTGCTCTCTGAGTCTCTCATATAAAGGGTAAATCTCCATATAGCTTCGCTTTGGTGGGGTGGTCACGCCATGAGATGGTTAATATGGCTCGCAGCATGTGTGTGTATGTCCCATTGAGCTTTGACTCAAGTGATTTTGTTAGAGTCCAGGTTGTGGCACCGTACATCAATACAGATTCAACAGTTGTTCTGAAGCTACATTTTAGGTGGTTGGGAAGGTTGGATTTCAACATAGTATTCATTTTGTTGAGGGCAGTCCAGCCTTTAGCAATACGAATGCTGAGGTCTTTTTTTACTGGATGCTATTTCACTGCCAAGGTAACAGAAATATTTGACATGTTCAATATATTCACCTTTTAGGGTTTGTATTGAACCTTGTTGGTTGAAACATGTATTTCATTTTTAAGGAACTGACATATAGACCAACAGCTTGGGCGGTGATTTCTAGTTAGTGTAAGAGCATGGTAGCATTAGCGATGGTATCTGCTGAGATGGCTAAATCATCAGCATAATCTCTATCAGTAAGTGCTTTTTGCTGGGAATTTGCATGATTGTCTTCTGGTGAGTGTGAAACCTAAGCTATTGCATTTGTCTACGGATGTTCTCAATACATAGTCTAAAGTGATGATGAAGAGGAAAGGAGCTAGGGTGTCTCCTTGTAGCATGACAACTTGTATGTTGAAGTTGTCCCCATCAGGTAATCTTATGAGTGATTTTGTATTCTTATAGAGCATCATGCTGGCTGCAATGGTTTCAGATGGAATACCATATGCTCTTAATAGTTTCTCCATTTTGCCTTTATGGATGGAGTTGAAGGCTTTGGTGAAGTCTACAAAAACTAATACAGCTGGAAGATTTTTTACTCTAACACTTTGAATGATCCTTCTGACAGTGAGAATCTGGCCAATGGTTTATCTGCTTTTTTTAAAAGCCATTTTGGTTTTTGTGTATTTTTTTTTCTATTTCAGGTTGCATATGCTTTAGCAATAAGGAGTTATACATTTTTGTAGCTATGGCAGTAAGAGTGATTCCTCTGTAGTTTTTAGTCAAACCTAGATCTCCTTTTTTTAGGAAACAGAAGGATGCAGCCCTCAGTCCATTTTTCTATAGTTTGTCCATTATAGACTGCATTACAGAGATTGAGGAGAATGTTGTTTTTTTTCATTTGTTTGTTTTCCATACTTCAAGTCAAGTCAATTAATAAACATTGTCGCAAAGCAGCTTTACAGAATTTGAACAACTTAAAACATGAGCTAATTTTATCCCTAATCTATCCCCAATGACCAAGCCTGTGGCAACAATGGCAAGGAAAAACTCCCTCAGATGACATAAGGAAGAAACCTCAAGAAGAACCAGACTCAAAAGGGAACCCATCCTCATTGGGCAGCAACAGACAGCATGACTATAATATTAACAGTTTTAACATGAAGTCAGTTTCGTTGATGTTATAAACTCTTCATTGATGGAAACTTGAGTGCAAAACTGTTCATGACAACTGCAGTCCTAAAGTTAGCAAGTCAACTGTAGTCCTCAGCCATAAAAGCATGGCTGTAAGAGTCCAGAGCGTCCTCCAAGTGTGACTTTCAACTGTCCTCATGGGGCCGTCCTGCACAGGAGCGATGCAATGAGACTCCAACCAGACACAGGGCACCAGGATGGATCAAGCAGGTCTGAGGAGCAGAAGAGGTCAGCATCTCGATCCCAGGACCAACATGTAACTCAGGGGGACAGATGGGGGAAGGGGGGGGAGAGAGAGGGAGAGAAAGAAAACGCAGGTTGTTAGGTATGCCCAATGTATACTGTTCCTACTTATTCAGGTGACATATTGCACCGAGTACAAGCAAGGACTCTGGCAACTAACTATGACAGCATAACTAAAAGGGGAGAGCCAGAAGGTAACACAGGCATGAGGGAGCCCTGGGACATGAAGCAACCAGTCACTACACTGTCAACAAACTTGAGTGAGCAAGCAAGTGGGGGACTGACAGCATCCATGCATCCCAGTTTACCAAAACACTCCATGTCTGAGTACCCCCCAGATCTACTCCTTTACCTCAGAAACACCATTAACAAAAGGCTTGACTGAACAGATATGTTTTCAGCCTAGACTTAAACACTGAGACTGTGTCTGATTCCCGAACACTACTTGGAAGTCTTTCGATTACGTTCATTATGTCTTATATTAAATATAGTTAGTTGTTTTTTTTTTTTTTTTCTTTTTTATCAGACATCTAATTTATTGGGTTTGTTTACCTGACATGTTTCGACGTACAACTTCCGTCTTCCTCAGAGTGTCACCGGATGTTAATTGGTGACGCATCTTTTATCAGCTGCTGTTTCTGAAGGCGTGGCCTTCCTGTCTGGTTATACACGAACAGGAATTCACAGAGACAAAAACCCGACAAATACGAAAACTGGACAAACTCATCGCACAGAAAAAGAAGGCAGAACCGGAGCACGCACACATCAACGACAAATGGATTTACAACATATCAAGGTACAAACTCTCACAAGCAGAACGCAGTATATTAGCAAAAGGACTCAACTACGCTGTCACACCGAACAACATACCACACGACGAATTCATTCTGGCAACTGAATTAGCATGTGAGAAAATACAGGATCAGGGACAAAAAGCAGCACTAAGAAACGCAATAGCTGGTATATTGAAAACGGCCAAACCACCACCCAGTAACATCACAAAACAGGAAGCCAAAGCCATGAGAACGTTAGCAAAAAATAAAGACATCACAATCCTCCCAGCAGATAAAGGCAGAACAACAGTTATTATGGACACTGATGAATATGAACGAAAAATGAATGAATTACTCAGCGACAACGCATTTGAAATATTAAAAAAAGACCCAACAGAAGACAAGAAAAAGAAACTTAAAGCACTACTAAAACCACTACTCAATGAAAATAAAATAGATAAGCAGGATTACAATCACTTAGTACCCACAGCCAATGTCATCCCCAGGATTTACGGCACACCAAAAATACATAAACCAGGAACACCATTACGCCCCATAGTAGATAGCATTGGTTCAGTCACATACAACTTATCAAAAGCACTCACCGAAATAATTAAACCATTACTAGGACTCACAGACCAACACTGCAAAAACTCAAAACATCTGGCAGAAGAACTAAAAAACATCAAAATGCAGCAAGATGAAGTTTTCATTTCACATGATGTCATATCTCTTTTCACCAGAACACCCACGGAAGCCACCATACAGATAGTACAAGACAAATTAAAAACAGACAGGACGCTCAAGAAACGTACAAACCTCACCGTACAAGACATCACTCAGCTTCTTCAATTCATCGCCACATCCACATACTTTCAGTTCAGGAATACAATCTACAGACAGAAGGAAGGTTTTGCCATGGGAGACCCACTATCAGCCATCATGTGCGGTTTTTTCATGGAGGATCTGGAGCAAAAAGCACTCACCACAATACCAGCGGAATACAGACCAACACTCTGGAAACGGTATGTGGACGACATATTGGAAAAAGTAAAGAGGGGACACACTCAACAACTCACCGACCATCTTAACACCATAGACAATACCGGCAATATAAAATTCACACATGAAGAAGAAACGGAGCAGTCAATAGCATTTTTGGATTTAAAAATACAACACACAGAAGATGGGGATATCAAAATAAAAGTACACAGAAAACCCACACACACCGACCAATATTTAAACTGGACTTCCGAACACCCCATAATGCACAAAATATCCGTAGTTAGAACATTACATGAACGCACAGCAATAATTACAGATCCACAGGACAAAGAACAGGAGGAACAACATATACAACACGCACTGAAAGCATGTCAATATCCACAATGGGCAATATCCAAAGGGGCGGAACAGGTTAAAAACAACAAAACACAAAAGAAAGAGAAAAAACAAACTAACAAACAAGAACACAGGGGAGTAGTTACATTACCATACATCAGGGGAATAACTGAACGCATTCAAAGAGTAATGAGGAAACACAATGTTAACACACCTGTCAAACCACACACAACACTCCGTCAGATCCTGGTGCATCCCAAAGACAGAATACATCCGGACAACAGATGCAACACCATATATGAGATTCCATGTAAATTATGCAATAAAACTTATATTGGGGAGACAGGAAGGAGTTTCAACACAAGAAAACATGAACATAAGAAAGAGTGCGAAAAGGAGACAGCTACAAGACAAACCCGAACAATAAAAGAAAAGGCACAACAGGAAAATTATAAGTCAGCTATAACAGATCACTGTAAAAGGGAAAATCACATTATGGACTGGGGGAATGCCAGAGTCATCCGCACAGAAGATAACAAACATCAGCGCTGGATCAGGGAGGCCATGGAGATCCGTAAGCGAAGCCCGAGGACCATCAACCGGGATGAGGGAGCATACATGCTCTCCCACACCTGGAGTGCCATCTTGCAGGGGACAAACAGACAGTAGAAGGCGTGACCGACCTGTCAAACCAGACAGGAAGGCCACGCCTTCAGAAACAGCAGCTGATAAAAGATGCGTCACCAATTAACATCCGGTGACACTCTGAGGAAGACGGAAGTTGTACGTCGAAACATGTCAGGTAAACAAACCCAATAAATTAGATGTCTGATAAAAAAGAAAAAAAAAAAACACTACTTGGAAGGCTGTTCCATAACTGTGGGGCTTTGTAAGAAAAGGCTCTGCCCCCTGATGTAGCCTTCACTATATGAGGTACCAGCAGATAGCCTGCACCTTTTGATCTAAGTACTGTAGGTGTGGCGGGTCATAGAGGAGCAGAAGTTCACTCAGGTACTGCAGTGCGAGACCATTCAGTGCTTGAAAGGTCAGTAGTAGTACTTTATAATCAATATGAAATTTGATTGGGAGCTAATGCAGTGTGGATAAGACAGGGGTGATGTGGTCATATTTTCTAGTAAGGACTCTTGCTGCTGCATTTTGAACTAACTGGAGCTTGTTTTTGCACTTATTGGAACATCCAGACAGTAAGGCATTACAATAATCTAACCTGGAGGTAATGAAAGCATGAACTAGTTTTTCCGCGTCACGTAGTGACATTAAATTTCTTATCTTAGCAATATTTCTGAGATGAAAGAAAGCTATCCGGGTAATGTTATCAATGAGTTTCAAATGAAAGACTGGGGTCAATAATCACTCCGAGGTCTTTTACTGCTGCACGTTGTGATGGCTCCAGCCACACATGGTAACATCAGCCCTCACTCTTCCAATGCACATTATTAATTTCTTTTGGTACATTATAGATTTGCTGCACATTTTCTTGTTTGCAGTCACATGTGCTATCATGCTCAAATAACTCAGTTCACATTTTGTTTTATTTATTTATTTTATTAGTTTACTTTCTTTAGCCTTACATTGTTTTATATGGGTGCACACATTTTAACACTGTAAGGTTATATTATTTGTTTGGCACTAATCATGTGTTTTTTTTGTCTTGAGTTACCTGGTTGAGTGTTGGGGGTGGTCCCTTCCTGTTTGGGCAAAGGCGTGGCTGAGGGCTGAGAAAACCTAAGTCTCGGCGCCGACGAATTGGGCCGTACTATATCTCCCGTGTGCCTGAGGGGGGAATTTGGCCTTAGTTGCTTTGTTCTGTGTTATGATTTAAGCTTATGTATTTAGTTTATCCCCTTTTTGTGTCTTTTGGTTTGGCCAAGCCGATATATCTTCCCTTTTGTCTCATTGTGTTAAGTCAGTCTTTGTTTAGTTAAAATCACGTTAGTTTGGTGTCTTATGTCTTCATACTTTTGTTGATTTATTTTATAGGCCTAATTTTCAGTTTGTGGCTTTTATTTATCTTTGATCATTTTCTGGGTAATAAAAACCCTTTACTTTGAACTAAACCTCCTTGTGTCCTTATGCCTTACTGATCGGTTCCCTCACAACTGGTGTCAGAAGTGGGATCTTCCAGTGACGGACACAGGAGTTTTTTTTCTTTGTTTTTTTTGGAAAAAAAAAAATTCCCCAATAAAAAGAGAATGGTTCGTTCTGGAAGAACAAGAACAAAAGAACAAGAAGCAGCTGCAAGCCAAGCGGCCCAGGAAAAGTCAGCAGATGGCGATGTGGGAAGACCTGGAGAATCAGAACGGGAAGAGGCCGAAGATGGAGGTAGAGAACCAACCCTTGCGGACCTGGCGGGCATTCTCCGTGCACACATGGGGCAACAGGAGGCTCGAGATGAGAAGCAGAGGGAGATGGTTGCAAGACAAGAACAAAGGTTTAAAGCACTTCAGCACCAGTTTCAGATGCTGCAGCTAGAGGTACAAGCTCGAACATCCCCATTACCAACTGACTCTGAT
Source organism: Neoarius graeffei (assembly GCF_027579695.1). NCBI lineage: Eukaryota > Metazoa > Chordata > Actinopteri > Siluriformes > Ariidae > Neoarius > Neoarius graeffei. The sequence continues at coordinate 77,849,561 of NC_083570.1, forward strand.
CCAGATCTTGAGGCTCCGTCCAGCAGACCTCACTTGCAAGCTCAGGTTGAGTCCACATTTATTGCTGATGCAACTACGACTGCAACAGGTCAGGTTCGTCCACGTCATGGGCCTAAATTAGAAAAATTAACTGAAAATGACGATATTGAACATTTTCTCATTACATTTGAACGTATTGCTGTAGTTTGCCGATGGCCAAAAGTAGATTGGGTTTTTCACTTGATGCCTTTGTTAACTGGTAAGGCTAGAAGTGCTTATGTGCATATGGACATTGATGACTCTCTTGCATATGACAAAGTTAAAACAGCTATTCTCTCTAAATATGACATTAACCCTGAGACCTAAAGACAAAGATTCCGTTCCCTAGAGGTGAATCCTGATGAAAGTCCTAAGGAGCTGTATGTGAGGCTTAAGGAGCTCTATGGAAAGTGGATCCAGCCAAAAGGTAAAACAATTCATGATGTGAGTGAAATGATCATATTGGAGCAGTATTTGAGAATGGTGTCCCCTGAGCTTCAGGTCTGGATTAAAGAGCACGACCCTGCTTCGGCAATGGAGGCTGCTAGGTTGGCTGATGTCTTTGTGGCGGCACGAAAGAAGGGGCAGCCGTGGAGCCACAATTCATGGAAAACAACAAGAGACAGCCGTAAAACCATCCAGCAGTACTACCCGAAGCTAGAGGCCAGTGGGGGTAAGCCACTCATAGGAGAGAGTCAATCCATGCCCAAGCCACAAAAGCCAGCCGGTAAGAAACCCATCTGTTACCTATGTGGAGTTGAGGGCCACACTAAGCCTATGTGTCCTAAAAACACAGCAAGGTCTCACAATATGTGTGTGGTGCCACGGCCTAGTGTCAATTCAGTTCATATTAATGAGCAAGATGCTAAGATGATTGATGTCGAAGTTAACGGGACTGTTCTTAAAGCCTTAATTGATACTGGGAGTGGTCAGACCCTGGTGCACAGGAAATTTGTGCCTCCTTATATTGTCAGTACCAATGACACTGTGCCGATTTGCTGTGTGCATGGAGATGAGAAGTGCTATTCCACAGCCAAGATGTACATTAGAGTTGAAGATCAAACCTATCTATTGAATGTTGTGGTTGCTGATAATTTGCCTTACCCTGTTGTACTAGGCCGAGATCTCCCAGTGTTGCTTGATTTGTTGGAATCGGACAAGAACCTGAAGTGTTGTGCTGCTGTCACTAGAGGGCAAGTTAAGAAGTCTAATGAGCATCAGGAGATCCTCAGCACCCTGCCATTTTACAATCATGAGTTGGAGACAAAACCCGGGAAGTCTCGTAAGACTCGTAGGCAGAGAAGACGGGAGAAATTTCTTCACACAGTGCTGGAACTTCCAACTAATGTTGAACCTGAATCACCTCTAGGATTTCAGATACCAGTCGAGATCATTGACATGCAGAAAGGTGATAATTCTTTAGCTCCTCTTTTTCAGAAAATCAGTGAGGAGGAACAAGGAGCTGATCCGGATGGGAACAAGGAGGCGTACATTCTCCAGAAGGGTATCCTCTACCGCCAGCAGGGGTCAGTGTTGCAGCTTGTGGTCCCCCAAGCAGCTAGAGACATCATATTGCAGCTTGGGCATGCCGTTCCCTGGGCTGGCCACCTGGGTAAGCATAAAACCACAGCTCGCATTAAACGTCATTTTCACTGGCCCAGTTTATACAGAGATGTTGCCCAGTACTGCAAAAGTTGTCCAGAATGTCAAATAACATCTTCTAATCTCCCGCCCAGAGCTCCACTCCAACCGCTCCCCATTATCAGTACGCCATATGAACGCCTTGGAATGGATATTGTTGGTCCTGTTGAGAAAAGTAAAGCTGGAAACCGATACATGCTGGTCATAACAGACTATGCGACTAAGTACCCAGAAGTTTTCCCATTGAAGTCTATAAAAGCCAGATCAGTTGCTTTTTGTCTGGTGCAGTTCTTCTCTAGAATGGGTTTTCCACGAGAAATTCTTACTGATCGTGGAACTAATTTTATGTCGACTCTCTTAAAACAGGTCTATCATTTGCTGGGAATCAGGAGCCTGAGAACTACGCCATACCACCCGCAAAGTGATGGGCTGACAGAACGCTTCAATAAGACCTTGAAGCAGATGCTGAGGAAGTTTGTCAGCAGCAGTGGTACTGATTGGGACCTCTGGCTGCCATACCTCTTGTTCGCGTACCGTGAAGTTCCCCAAGCTTCAACGGGTTTCTCTCCTTTTGAACTTCTCTATGGGCATGAGGTCCGAGGGCCTCTGTCTTTGTTGAGGGAGATCTGGGAGGGTGACCAGGGGAGAGAGAAGGCTGTTAATGTTGTGTCCTATGTTGTCCAGATGCGGGAGCGTTTGCAGAAGATGAGTGAGCTCGCCCAGGTACATATGGCGGAAGCCCAGCAGCAACAGAAGGGCTGGTATGACCAGAAGGCCTGCCAAAGATCCTTCAGCCCTGGCCAGAAGGTGTTGGTGCTCCTCCCAAGCAGTGATAGCAAGCTGCTAGCAAAATGGCAAGGCCCATTTGAGGTGCAGAAGAAACTTGGGCCAACGACATATCAGATCTCCACTCCAGGTCAGTCACGCCATTGTAGGGTGTTACACGTGAACCTCCTGAAGGAGTGGGTACAGAGACCTGAAAAGAGAACAGATGTAATGCTGGTTAGAAGTATACTGGAGGAAGAGGAGGTAGACGATCAGTACTTACCCCCTGCTGGTGATCTGGTGAATTTCGATCTTAGCCACCTCCCAGAGGGTCAGCAGCTCCAGGTGAGGGCGATCTGCAGTCCTGAGGTGTTCCAGGAGAGACCAGGGAGAACTGATCTTGTTGTCCATAATATTGTTCTTAAAGAAGGTGCTTCTGCAAAACGTCTCAGTTATAGGATCCCAGAGCGCCTGTTGACCGCACTGAAGGGGGAGGTGGATGTCATGCTCTCCCAGGGTGTCATAGAGCCTTCCAGAAGTGAATGGTGCAACCCAGTAGTCCTTGTGCCGAAAAAGGATGGCAGCATAAGATTCTGCATCGACTTCAGGTATCTCAACTCTGTTTCCCAATTCGATTCTTATCCGACGCCAAGGATTGATGACCTGTTAGAACGTCTGGGCAAAGCAAAATTCTTGACTACCATCGATCTTTGTAAGGGCTACTGGCAGGTCCCTCTGTCTCAGCAGTCACGGGAGCTAACAGCTTTCTGGACTCCGTGGGGGCTGTTTCAGTTCACTGTACTTCCATTTGGGCTCCATGGTGCCGCAGCCAGTTTCCAGAGGCTGATGGACCAGGTGCTCTGTGATTTTTCTGATTTTGCAGCTGCATATTTGGATGACATAGTCCTTTACAGTAACAGCTGGGACCAGCACCTGGAACATCTGAGCCTTGTCTTGGGACGTCTCCGCTCCACTGGGCTGACGGTCAATCCGGCCAAGTGCGTCTTTGCAGCGTCTGAGACAGAATACCTGGGCCATACGGTGGGGAATGGATCAATAAGACCACAGGTCAGTAAGGTCCAAGCCATTGAGTCATGTCCTCTACCACAGACAAGGAAGCAGCTCCGTTCCTTTCTTGGGATGGCTGGCTTCTACCATCGCTTTATCCCTCAGTTCTCCATCAGGGCAGCGCTTCTCACCGACATGACCGGGACCCGGAACCCAAATCAAGTTCAATGGACGGAGGAAGCGGTGGCAGCGTTTCATGATATCCGTCAGTCATTGAGTAAGCAGCCAGTGTTGTTTAGTCCTGATTTCAATGATGTCTTCATCTTGCAGACTGATGCTTCTGACAGAGGCTTGGGAGCCGTGCTTCTCCAGGGGCCCCCAGAGGATCGCCATCCAATCGCCTACATTAGTAGGAAGCTGTTTCCCCGGGAGGTCCGGTATTCAACGATAGAAAAGGAGGCGCTGGCTATAAAGTGGGCCCTTGATTCCTTTCGCTATTATCTCCTTGGTAGAGAGTTTACGCTGGAGACGGATCATAAGGCGCTCCAGTGGATGGAGAAGATGAAAGATGCCAATGGAAGAATTACCCGATGGTACCTGGCTCTCCAACCATTCCGCTTCTGTATCCGGCACATCCCCGGCAAAGAAAATCTGACAGCTGACTATCTCTCTCGCAGTACCAGCGAGAGTCCTGAAGGAGGGGAGTGTGTGATGGCTCCAGCCACACATGGTAACATCAGCCCTCACTCTTCCAATGCACATTATTAATTTCTTTTGGTACATTATAGATTTGCTGCACATTTTCTTGTTTGCAGTCACATGTGCTATCATGCTCAAATAACTCAGTTCACATTTTGTTTTATTTATTTATTTTATTAGTTTACTTTCTTTAGCCTTACATTGTTTTATATGGGTGCACACATTTTAACACTGTAAGGTTATATTATTTGTTTGGCACTAATCATGTGTTTTTTTGTCTTGAGTTACCTGGTTGAGTGTTGGGGGCGGTCCCTTCCTGTTTGGGCAAAGGCGTGGCTGAGGGCTGAGAAAACCTAAGTCTCGGCGCCGACGAATTGGGCCGTACTATATCTCCCGTGTGCCTGAGGGGGGAATTTGGCCTTAGTTGCTTTGTTCTGTGTTATGATTTAAGCTTATGTATTTATCCCCTTTTTGTGTCTTTTGGTTTGGCCAAGCCGATATATCTTCCCTTTTGTCTCATTGTGTTAAGTCAGTCTTTGTTTAGTTAAAATCACGTTAGTTTGGTGTCTTATGTCTTCATACTTTTGTTGATTTATTTTATAGGCCTAATTTTCAGTTTGTGGCTTTTATTTATCTTTGATCATTTTCTGGGTAATAAAAACCCTTTACTTTGAACTAAACCTCCTTGTGTCCTTATGCCTTACTGATCGGTTCCCTCACAACGTGAAGAAACAGAAAGGCCATCCAGAGTTACTGTGTAATCAGAAAACTTACTTCTAGCTGCAAGTGGTCCTAGTACAAGTACGTCAGTCTTGTCAGAGTTAAGCAGAAGGAAGTTAATAAGCATCTAGTATCTAATATCCTTTACACATTCCTCAATTCTATTAAGCTGGTGTCTCTCATCAGGTTTTACAGAAACATACAACTGTGTGTCATCAGCATAACAGTGGAAACTAATACAGTGTTTACGAATAATATCACCCAGAGGTAACATATTAAAAAAAAAAGCAGTGGACCCAAGACAGAACCTTGTGGAACACCAAACTTTACCTCAGTACGTCTAGAAATATCACCATTTATATCAATATACTGATAGCGATCAGTTAAATAAGAGTTGAGCCAGGAGAGGGCCATTCCCTTAACTCCCACAACATTTTCTAGTCTATCCAGAAGAATGGAATGATCAATGGTATCAAATGCTGCACTAAGGTCAAGCAACACAAGCAGCGAGATACAGCCCTGATCAGATGCCAACAGTAGGTCGTTTACTACTTTAACCAAAGCTGTCCCTGTGCTATGATTAGGTCTAAATCCTGACTGATACATTTCATGGATGTTATTCCTATGTAAATATGAGCATAACTGCTGTGCCACAGCTTTTTCAAGGATCTTGGAGATAAAGGGGAGGTTTGATATTGGCCGATAATTGGACAGCTGACAGGGATCAAGGTCATGTTTTTTAATCAGGGGTTTGATAACTGCTAGTTTAAAGGATTTGGGTACATAGCCAATTGTAAGAGAAGAATTTATTATTTTTAGAAGCGGTTCAATTACTTCAGGTATTATCTGTTTGAATAGACGTGTAGGTAAGGGATTTAGTACGTAAGTTGAGGCTTTTGATGCCGAGATTAATGAAAGTAATTCAGTTTCTTTTAGGGGAGTAAAACATTCTAATTGCTGATCTGATACAGTTATATTGTTAACTACAGGGTCACTTACATTGTCTGACCTTAAATTAGTAGTTTGAATTTTTTGTCGGATATTCTCAATTTTGTCATTAAAAAAATTCATGAAATCGTTGCTACTACATACTACAGGTATGCATGTGTCTATAGTGGACTTATTCCTGGTTAATTTTGCTACAGTATTAAATAGGAATCTAGGATTATTTTTATCTTCTATTAGGGAGGAGAGATATGTTGATCTCGCAGCAGTAAGAGCTTTTCTATACTTCAGGAAGTTCTCCTTCCATGCTACTTTGAACACTACCAATTTTGTTTGATGCCATTTACATTCCAATTTTTGACTGGTCTGTTTTAATGTGCGAGTGTCATCATTATACCAGGGTGCTAATTTTTTGTCTCTGACCATTTTCCTTTTAAGAGGAGCTACATTATCTAAGGTATGGCAGAATGTTGGCTCTAAGCATTCAGTTGCCTGATCAAGTTCTGCAGAGGCTGACAGTGACCCAATCAAAGTTGATAACTCTGGGAGATCATTTATAAAGCTCTGTGCAGTAGTTTACGTGAATGTACATTTAATACAGTAGCGTGGTGAGGTGCATATTACTCAGACATAGTTTGAATGAGATGAGATAATGATCTGAGATAACTTCAGACTGTGGAAGTATGACTATTTTCTACATTTAACCTGAATGTTAGTATTAGATGGAGGGTGTGACCACAATTATGGGTCGGTCCTATGACATTCTGATTAATCCCTACTGAATCTAAAATGGACACAAATGCTGTTTTTAAAGGACCCATGGCATGGTGGTTTGTTGATGCTTTAAATGGGCTCGTGGAGGTTTCCGGATGTTATATCCTCAGCCTTTCTCGAAATTAACCCTCGGCACGTAGATATAGCCTCCTGGGAGAAAGCCCCATTTCAGCGCTTTTCCCAGTGCGTCGTTTTGCTAATGAGAAGCAGGAGGTGGGGAAGGGTAGAGGGTGGGGGCAGGTCTTATCATTAATATTCATGACATGTAAATGTGTTACCTCTGATTGGCTAACAGCACTGTGACGCTACCTCCAGCGGGTCAGAACAAGCGGATGTGGGTGTCTTACTATGGCGAGAGAGAAGGAACAAACCGCGAAGGGAAAAATACCGCGCGCTGATGTCATTAAGGTGCGACGCGAGGAAATAAAATAAATTCAACAAATGTTTGAGTTTTTACTGAACAAACAAATAAAATAAATGAGTGACTTAAAAAAAAGAATGTGGGTGTCTTTGTAAAAACTGTTTTGATTGGCTATTATAACAGAGGTAGCGCAGAGTACCTGGCTAACTGCAGGAAGCGGTTAGCTGCACAGCTAATGTAGCCATTGCAAGGCTAACGTGGCACTGATTTTAAAACATGGCAAAACATAAGCTCATAAGTTACAGTCAATTTCCAGACTAAACTCAGTTTAACAGAGCATGCTGCATGCTTTTTGGTTTTGTAGCACAGAGTACCTGGCTAACTGCAGGAAGCGGTTAGCTGCACAGCTAATGTAGCCATTGCAAGGCTAACGTGGCACTGATTTTAAAACACGGCAAAACATAAGCTCATAAGTTACAGTCAATTTCCAGACTAAACTCAGTTTAACAGAGTATGCTGCATGCTCTTTAGTTTTGTAGCGCAGATTACCTGGCTAACTGCAGGAAGCGGTTAGCTGCACAGCTAATGTAGCCATTGCAAGGCTAACGTGGCACCAATTTTAAAACACAGCAAAATGACTTAACAGTTATACACTTACTTGTTCGCTGTTTATGACTGATGCGGCAGGGATGCTTGGTACGGACCCAGGCTTCAGTGACAGTTGATGTGCAAAACCTGCCCTGTACTGTCCCAAGTTGTGGAAACATTCCTCAGGAAAATGCTTCCGACAAACATACACCGTCTTAGGTAGACTCAACGGCGTATTATTGAAGTAAATAAAATTAAGCCACTGCATCTTCAGGGGCTCTCCCGTTGGCAGTAAAAACAGACTCTTTTCTGTGTTGTCACATCCATGTACAGTGCAATTTCCATGTTTCGCTCACTTAGGTGATGCCATGTTGTGTCCTCTATGGTCTCCTCACTACAACTGGGTGGGCAATTCATACAGTGGGTGGGAATCCGGGGGGGGGTCATCTCCCTTGCTGACGTAGTAAAGGGAAGAGTTTATCAACGCGCCATTTTGACACGCCATTCTCAAATGTTGGGCATAGTTTGGTTTACACATTATGAAATTTCTAGCCACTGGGGTGACTTAAGAAGGTCAGAGGAACTCATTTTAACGTTAAAAAACCTCAGAAAGTGAAAATTTCATGCCATGGGACCTTTAAAGGGTCTTCTGGGTTATCGAAGTGAATATTAAAATCTCCAACAACTAAAGCCTTGTCTAAGGAAATAACCAGATCTGAGAAAATCTGTAAATTCAGAAAGAAACTCAGAATACAGTATGGCCCCGGGGGCCTGTAAATAAGTAATGGAATTAACTGGGTAGACTTATTTTTCAAGGCTACATACGTTATATGAGTATGAAGAACTTCAAATGTATTACATTTATAACTAGGTTTGTGTGTTACACCTAGATAATCATTATAAATAATCGCAACACCTCCTCCTCTGCAAGTTAGACGAGGCTGGTGTATATAACTGTATCCAGGAGGACTCCCTTCATTTAATGCTATATATTAATTTGGCTTAATCCATATTTCATTTAAACAAAGTACATTAAACTCCTGATCAGTAATGAGTTCATTAACCATTAGTGCTTTAGATGTAAGAGATCTAATATTTAATAGCCCCACCTTTAGATCAAAGGTGCTGGCAGCAGCTGTACGGTCAGTATGATCTAATTTTATATTGATTAGGTTACTGGAACAAACTCTGAATATTTCTACCTTTTTGTTGAGCTCGGGGAACAGACACAGTCTCAATATAGTGGACCCTGAGTGACGACTCTGTGTAGCTAGCAGACAGTCGGTTTAGCCTGTTCATCTGCTCCCTGGCCTTGGCTCTGGATTGTCAGAAATTAACTAGGCCTGTTCTGAGACTATGACCTATGCTGCCGGAAATGAGAGCAGCACCTTCCCAAGTGGGATGGATACTGTCCCGCCCTAACAGGCCAGCAGTGCCCTCAAAATTAGCCCAATTATCTATAAAGCCCACACTTTTCAGAGCACCACCTGGACAGCCAGCAGTTCAGCGACCATAACCTGCTGTAAGCTACATCTCCATGCTGCATTGGGATGGGACCAGAGCATACTACAGCAATGGACATCACCTTTGCTAATTTAAAACACCTCTACAAAGTTACTCTTAGTAACCTCAGACTGACGTAGGTGTATATCATTAGCTCCTGCATGGATAACTATCTTTGAGAACCTGTGCTTGCCTAGGACCCTAAGATTACCTGCTATGTCCGGCACCCTGGCTCCCAGTATACACCTGACTAAAGCTGCTGGTGCCCCTAAAGGCTGAGCTAATTTCACGTGCCGTATGATAGAGTCCCCTATATCCAGAGCTCTTTCAGGTTTCTCAGTGGGTGCATCACTAAGGAGAGCAAACCTGTTCGACACGTGAAGTGGAGAGGAGTGGTGCTCCCATGGGCAAGCCTCAGCGGTAGCTTTGGCTCTAAGCTTATGCTGCCGAGCCGTCACCCATTCGCCCCACTGTAAGGGCTCTAATGCCTGAGTTGGGGGATTACTAACTCCACCTAGGGCATCCAGACTTTCCTCTACAGAAACTACACTCTTCTCACGCTCACTGGCCTTCTCTAAAACCTGGACATGTGCTTCTAGCACTGTAATCTTCTCCGTCAGAGAGCTAACTAATCTGCACTTATCACAAATAAAGCTATCGCTAATGACAGAGGAAGAATGACTAAACATCCTGCACTCAGCACACTGAACAGGCTGAAGGTGTACCATGATGAAAAGATTCACATACCCTTAATCAAAGATGTGTTGATATTAAAGCAGAGCCGCTGTGGATGGCCTCTGCTTGTGGTCTTTATGCAGGAGGAGAGAAAAAAAAAAGCTTCCAGTCTTGGCGTTCTTCTGAAAAAAGAAAAAAACAAAATGAAAAAAGGAAAGTGAAAAGTACAAAAAGGAAAGCAACAGTACAATAAAAATGATCCAGAAATTTGTAGAAATTTTTTTTTTTAAAGATTAATTAACGCCAACACTCACGGGAAAAAAGGCCTTGTCGCAAACAACTCAGAAACCAGGAAGTGCGTAGCACAGAATGCACATTAGAGTAGGGTGACCAGATTTCCCTAGTCTGAAACCGGGACACTTTTGCGCGCGACCATGCTCGCGCACGCACACCTTTTTTTTACGTAAACATGACACTCAGAGAGGTGCTCTTATCATTTTGTTGATGCTCACATTTATCAACATCTCACATGAAATAAAACAAACAGGCATTTTGTTATCTAGTAGCATAGTGGTATACAGATCAGTTAAATTACTGTCAGACAACAGATTTTGTAATGGCTGAGAACAGGCCAGGCTATGTCCATAGGCCAAATTTAAACTGATTTATTTCACCTGTTGGTGAGAACACCAAGAAGAATGCATATGCACATGTAGGCTATATCTCTAAAATTGTATGCACTATAGCATGAACTTAAAAAGTAGATATGTGACCTCAACATAGCCTAGGTCAGAATCAACCTTACTAACCATTCCCCACAACTGAATGAATAAAGCAAGAAGATGTGTACAAAAGTGAACACTTTAATGGAAGGTGCAACAAGCTGTTCAACACAGCAATGTGGCCAAACTGTCAGAATGGTATGTTAAACAGAAACAAAAAAGAGACAAGTAATTTGAGAATATACACTCAAACAAAACAGCAGTAAAGGAGGAGAGGGGCGACAGCCTGAGGAAAGCCCCCACAGGAGCGCACAGCATTTGCAACATAGGCTACCCAACTCAGTACAAGAACAAAGCACAGGAACAAAGCTAAGGCGACTGTCAATCCACCCACCCTAAACAAAATGCATTAGCCTACGTATATTTACTTACAGTGTGTGCAGTAGTCTTCGTGCGCATTGTTCTGCACCTCTCGGAGGAAGGGGTAGGTGCCCTGTAAATCTTTGGAAAAGGTACATTTTCTTTTCGGCATAATTGCTGCGGCATTACTGCTGCTAGCTGCTAGACAAAGAACATTCGCGCCAGTTAATGTTTATTTTATTGTTGCATGGCAACACGTTCTGTTGTCTGGAATAATGTGGCTAAATAAACACCTATGCCACAGGGCCAGGGGGCAGTAACCAGGAAAGTTTGCGGTTCCTGTCAGTTCATCAAAATAGTAAATGCAGACATTTCTCCGCTAATGATTCCCATGCTGCTCAGTCGCAAACCGGGACATATCCTTGTCCCTTCAGACTTTTGTCGGGACTCGGGACACACAACCCCAAATCGGGACTGTCCCGGTAAAACCGGGATGTCTGGTCACCCTACATTAGAGGTGAAATACTTCAGGAGGGATATGATCTAATACTGCAGCTTTTTTGTTCTGGAGATGTTTCAGAACTACTTCAAGCTCATCTTCCTCAAATGGACCTGTTTTTATGTTGAGATCTTGATCAACAATTGTTTCTATTTTCATATCTGAAACATTGGGAGCTTTTCCTAACAGGTTTTCAAAATGATCTTTCCACTTTAGTCTGTCTGACTGTTTTTTGGCTTTAATTTTAGATATCTAAGATTTGTGCTTTTGATGTCAATGTATTTTCAATAGGTGAAATTATTTAATTTGACTGCATTGTAACCTTGACCTTCACTAGGCTGCAATAGCCATGCTGCACTAAATGCACAGTACTTAATTTCCAGAATGACAATCTCAGTAGCTGCTAGCACATTTGGACTACATCAATGCCATTCTCAGAATTCGGTTCTGCTCTGCTTTCCTCCATGTGTTCCATTATGAATGCTGCTTTGTTTCTATAATACATCGGTTAGCATACACTATGCCAGTCTTTCTTCCTATTTCTTGACACTTCATCACTTGACAAAATGACAGCCCAATAGAGTGCCACCAAACCATTAGCTGTCAAATAGTAAATTAAATAAAGCAGTTTATATTAGTGAAGATATATTACGGAAGTCAGTGGAGTTTATGTGGAAAGCAACAGAGAATAATTCTTTCACAAAAGAGAGCAAATCAAAAGACAAGCCAATCTTTCATGCACATTTTTATTGAAAATGTTTTACATTTTAAAAGAGCATTTATCTTACAAAGGTGCAGTGTTCATGCATGAAAGCAGTAATTAATTGAAGTCAAGTCAGTTTATTTGTATATGTCAGGGAGCAGGCATTTACAGATGCAGGGGAGAAGCAAACTGCAGACTGAGCCAAAACAAAGAGCAGGAATCGTAGTCAGAGTAAAGTGCAGGGGTCAGTCGATTGGCAAACAGGATAATGCAGAGAAGACAATACAGCGAGGTTGGTGACTGAACGTAAATAATGGTCTAAACACAGGAAATCAGGCAGAAAATAACCGGCTCAGTAAAGTTAGGCACAGAAACATTAAACGATACTTTGTGAAGTGAGTGTGAGACAGCTGGGTTTAAGTAGACGAGGTGATTGCTGAGGAACAAGGTACAGGTGCAATTAGTAATCAGGTGACAGAGGGAACTGTGACTCTTGGGTGTCGTAGTCTGGAGCAGCCATGTTTGGAGGCTGTTGCAAACTTGTGTTTTCAATGCTGTTACTGACAGTATATCACTTAACAACAGACGTTGTTGCAAAGCAGTTTTACAGAAAAATAAAGACTTTAAATATATGAACGAATTGTATCCCTAATAAATTAATTCAGTCCTGATGAGCAAACCTGAGGTAACAGTGGCAAGGAAAAATCCCCTCCGATGTCATGAGGAAGAAACCTTGAGAGAAACCAGACTCAAAAGGGAACCCATCCTCATTTGGATAGCATGATTATAAATAAATTGCTTCTACTACTGTCCTATACAGTCACAAAATATAAAAGTATAAGCAGGAAATTCATTAGTTTTTGCAGGGAGTCAATTTTTTTTGGAAGTTATCATCTGTTCATTGATGGAGACTTGAGTAAAAAGCTGTTCATGACAACTGCAGTCCTAAAGTTATCATGTCAATTTTAGCCCTAAGCCATCATAACAAAACTAAGTGTCCAGAGCCATCTTCCAAGTGTATATTTTGACTGTTCATATGAGGCCATCCTCCACAGGAGCAATATGATGAGACTCCAGCCAGATGTAGGGCATCAGGATGGATCAGGCAGGTCTGAAGAGCAGGAGAGGCCAGCATCACTAGTATCTCAGGATTGACAGGTAACTTGACAGAGAAAGAGTGACAGAAAATCACAGGTTTTTAGGTATGTCCATTGTTAATTAATGGCTAAAAACAGTATACAATGTGCACTGAATGCAAGTGGGGACTCCGTCAAGACTAAATATAACAGCATAACTGAAAGGGAGAGGCAGAAGGTAACACAGACATGAGGCAGCCCTGGGACATAAAAGATCCAGCCACTCCACTGTAAACAAAACTGAGTGAATGTGCAAGAGTGGGGGTGACAGCATCCATTCATCCCAATTTACCAAAACAGTCTATACCAGAGAACCCTCCAGATCTACTCCTTTACCAAATAAAAAAAGCTATTAACCAAAGGCATGACTAAACAGATATGTTTTCAGCCTAGACATAAACACTGAGACTGTGTCCAAGTCCCAAACACTATTTGGAAGGCTGCTTCATAACAGGAGGCTTTGTCAGAAAAGGCTCTGCTCCCTAATGCAGCCTTCACTATACAAGGTACCAAGAGATAGCCTGCACTAGGGCTGTGTGATATATCGAATATACTCGATATATCGCCGAAAATTCTGTGTGCAATACATAAAATTATTATATCGTAACTATCAAGTATTTTATGGTCATCTTCCGACTTGCGTTTGTTTAAAACATTTTCCGGTGGTTTTCTCCCTGTCCCTCAGGCAGTAACGTGAGAGGCTGCCTAAGGGTAAAGAAAACAATAATGTCACGCACTCACCAGCCAATCCCAGGCAACATCTCTGTGCTGAAAGGAACTTCCGGGAAGATTTTCTAGTTTTGGTTGTGTTGCCAGATTGGGCAGTTTCAAGTGCATTTTGGAGGGTTTTGAACATATTTTGGGCTGGAAAATGTCAGCAGTATCTGGCAACACTGCCGGCAGGAAGATTTCCTAGTTCCGGTTTACAGCGCTGACTCAGTTCGTGCAATCGCTGGTGCTGCACAGGCTACCGTGTAAGCTCTGTCAGTTTCAGCGACAAATTAAAAATGGAAGCGAACGAATTGGTTCCTAAAAGAACTAGTAAGGGGTCAGTAAATCTGGCATTTTTTGGATATCGTGAGGAGGACGTGGAACAGCAAATGCCAATTTATAAAGTGTGCAAAAAACCCTGTCATCACGAAAGGCAGCAGCACGACAAATATGTTCCATCACCTGAAAACTCACCCGGTACAGTATGAAGAGTCTCTTAAACTCCGAACTACTTGCCCGCGAGCGAACCCCCCCACAAGCTAAACAAATGACCATAGCGGCCTCGTTCTCCAAAGCCATCCCATATGAGAAAACGAGTCAGAGATGGAGAGCTATAACGGATGCAGTCACTAACGTCATTGCCGAAGACATAATCCCAATTAGTATAGTGGAAAAACCAGGCTTCCAAAAATTACTAAAACACACTCGATCCCAAATATGAGTTGCCTGGTCGCAGACATTTTACAGAGAAGGCAATACCGGAATTATACACATCTGAGAGGCAGAGCCAGAAAACATTCAGTTCAAAAGTGTGCAAAGAGAAAAATTATGTTTTGCAGATCTCTCTCTTCTCTCCCTCAATCTCTCTCTCTCTATTGTGAATGTTCCAGTGGTTCTCAGTAGTCAGGTTAATAGCTTGGAGATCTATTTTTTAAAATAATTTAATGAATGAGCACATTTCTTATTTAGGCTAAATGTCTCTCTCAGTGTTGAGCTTGCACTGATTTGAGCTCTGAGCAGCTCTGTATTGTATTGCCCCTTTGTTGCAATTTTCAAGATTGCTTTTGCAGTTTGTGCCACAACTTTGTTGAATAAAAAGTCTTATTTCAATTCAGTTGTGATTAATCACTAACATGAAAATTTAAAATGTGTTGTTGAAAACCACCTGTAAAGTTAACCAAGAATGTTATTTAATCTGCAAGTATTGTAGTGAAAACAGAGTAAAAGTTAGATTTCATGGGGTCCTTTTAGAGGAGATTTAAATATATCGAGATATATATCGTATATCGTGAAATGGAGAAAATGTATCGGGATATTCATTTTTTCCCATATTGCACAGCCCTAGCCTGCACCTTTTGATCCAAGTAGGCACAGCAGGTCATAAAGGACCAGAAGTTAATTCAGGTACTGTGGCAAGAGCCCATTCAGTGCTTTATAAGTCAATAGTAGCATTTTATAATCAATACGAAATTTGATTCAGAGCCAATGCAATGTGGATAAGATAGGGGTGATGTGGTCATGTCTTTGTAACCCCCATAAATTTAACACATATTTAACTATATTATTTAAATTCATTTGGTTATAGTTTCATTTCACATAAGGAAGTTACATTTACTTACATTTCACAAGTATTCAGTGCAATCAAATTATAAATATTGTTGCTGTTGCACTAAAAGTCCAAAGGTGGCGGTATATGCCTATAGAATAACCTTTTTTCCCAGTAGCTAAGTGGAGGACAGAGAAGAAGACGAAGTCCAGCATGTGCAGTTGAGCTAAAGAGAGTTGGAAAAAAAGTTATTTTACAGTAAGTCGATGAAGTTCCATGTTATTGTTCAGGAGATACTTACTCTCTTTGTCAGGACGTTTTGGTTGCCGAGGGACGAGAGGAGGATCAATATTTGAAGTTGTTTAATTCTCCGGGGAGTGTAATTTTCTTTTTAGTAAATGCTAACTCAACATGTGTGTATGGAAAAAAAAAAAAAAAAAAAAAAACAAATCGGAGAAACGTGTGTGACTGAGACAGAGGCACTGTAAAGCATTGAGTGATGTGAATAACAAGAAATTTAAGTTACTATTGCTGGCAGACATTATTGCCTCATTGGTTATTTTGTTTGTATATTCATTTTGTGAATATGTAAGTCAGCAACAAGTGTGTAAAACAAATAGATACAGGATAAGATTTACAAATTAGCCTGCATACTTTAAGAAATGATTTGATATTAACTGAGGTTAATTTATATGGTGTGCAGGTCAGGCCCAGCGCCAGGAACAGTTTACAAAGGGGGCAATTAGAAATCGCAAGGGGGCAAATATTTTTCATATAGCGTGTAGTAGTGATGGCGGTCTGACAATGTGTTTCAAACAATTAACTGCGCCAACCACAAAACCACGGCCCCGAAGGTTGCTTTAGTCCGGGAAAGTCATGTGATAGTACATTACCAGGGCAGTTGCGCTTTATCAGCACCCGTGCCCACCTGTTAACCCTCCCCTCCAATTTTCTCACAGACACGCGTTACAACCGGAAAGATGCCAAACATAAAACAACACACACAAACCTACAGGCAAGTCCTTTAAATTTAAAATACATGCAAATAGCTCCGCGGCATGAAAACAAAACGTCAATGCAAGTAAGGTACTTGCCTCGGCGGCCAAAATCTCATCTCTAGCCGCTTTATCCTGTTCTACAGGGTCGCAGGCAAGCTGGAGCCTATCCCAGCTGACTACGGGCGAAAGGCGGGGTACACCCTGGACATGTCGCCAGGTCATCACAGGGCTGACACATAGACACAGACAACCATTCACACTCACATTCACACCTACGGTCAATTTAGAGTCACCAGTTAACCTAACCTGCATGTCTTTGGACTGTGGGGGAAACCGGAGCGCGGCCAAAATCATAATTAAAAAAAATCAACAGACCCCGCGGCTGCACCAGTAATAGCCTTCCTGACTCGCACCGAGTCAACGCTAACCACTTAATCTGCGATCCCCATTTAGGCGTGTAGGGGACAAAACACTCTGAAGTGATGAATTTTCACCCCCGCTGCATGGGGGGTGACGTCAACGACACATATTCTTACGCTATTTGCGCACAAAGCGGACCATATATGAACACATACACCAACATAAACGGAGATAAACTTAGCCTACAAAGAAAGAAAATGGATTCACAATATTGTGATTGAATTCGTTTAATTCGGAGGGGGAAAGACTGCTCCCGTAAACTGACTGCATATTACAGGATATTGCAGAGACAGTACACTTGTAAGTGTGCATGTAAAACCCCCGCCTGCACGACCCCTCCCCTTGTCCTTATCACAGGTCTGTGTGTGCGCGGCTGTGTCAGCATTTCACACATACACCCACAATAACTAGTCCCCAGTAGTTAGGATTGATACATATGTCTAAACAGGGTTAATATTAAATTCAGGCTTTTTGAAATAATCCTACCTTAATACAGTTGAATTCTACGATTGCAACGTAAGAATCATAACCAACCAATCAGATTTGTTCTACTGTGCCAGTTTTAGTAGTGATGTATGTGAAATGTATTTTTGTGCAATGCGCAACCACTTAGTATTTCGTATTTGAAAATGCAAATTATTAATACGTCTATAATATATTATATTTTCATAAGAAAACAATTAAGTGATCTGAGTCTCTGTTGAGGGGGCGGGGCTGTAGCCACGAGGGGGCGACGCCCCCTTTCACCCCCCCATGGCGCCGGGCCTGGTGCAGGTTGGGATTTTTTTGTTGGTCACTTTCTGAAGAGAACGACAAAGATTTCCGGCAAGCGGGAGGTGAGTCGAGGATCCTGCTGTTGCATGTGTGGAGAGGGAGAGAGTCTCAAGTGGATGTTCTGGGATGCGTTGGATTTCCACAAAGAATCAGATAAGCTTGTGCAAAGAGAATAAAAGACTAAAAAAAAGAGGCCCCTAACTAAAGTAAATCTGACTAGTTGACTAACTGACTTGACTCAAAAGAACTGCACTTGCAAAGAAAAGAAAAGGACAATTATCTTAATTATCTAATGCAGAAGGATTATAAAAGAAACTGATTGTGATACTACCTAAGGAACCAACTGTAGAGGTGGACACTTTAATTTTGTTTTTTTTATTACTTTGATGTGAATACTGAATTGAAAGTTACCATTGGAATTGAAAAGCTGTGCCAAAGTGGTATATTTCTGTTGATCCATTTTTTTTATTTATTTTTTTTAAATTGTATTTCAAGTGAATCCAAGTTAGCATTAAAAAAGATAAAGGGGAAACATCTTGGTTTATTCAGTTATTTAATTATTTAATTTATTTTGTGAAATAAATTTACTGTTTTTTTTTTCCATTCCTACATTGTTGCCTTTGTGTTTTGCTTACCATCCTCCTTACCAGGCCTATGTGTGATGATTATGTAACTGTTTACTTAACATTTGGCTAATTGGCTCATTTCAAGTAGTGGTTACATCTTCTAGTTCTATTATCGACTCTTGCTGCTGGATTTTGAACTAACTGGAGTTTATTTATGCACTTATTGGAACATCCAGACAGTAAAGCATTACAAAAATCAAACGGAGGTAACAAAGGCATGAACTAGGTTTTTTTTTTTCTGCATCATATAGTAGCATTATATTTCTTATCTTAGCAATATTTCTGAAATGAAAGAAGACTATCCTCATAATATTATAAATGAGTTTCAAATGAAAGACTAGAATCAATGATCTCCCTGAAGTCTTTTACTGCAGCAAGTGAAGAAACAGAAAGGCCATCCAAAGTTACTATGTGATCACAAAACTTACTTCTAGCTACATGTGCTTCTAGTCCAAGTAGTTCTGTCTTGCCAGAGTTAGATAGAAAGAAGTTAATAAGCATTCTGTGTCTAATGTCCTTTACACATTCCTCAGAATTATTAAGCAAATGTCTGTCATCTGGTTTTGCTGAAACATACAACTGTGTGTCATCAGCATAACAGTGGAAGCTAATACTAAGCTTCTGAATAATATTACCCAGAGGTAACATATATAAAGAAAAATAGCAGTGGGCCTAAGACAGAACCTTGTGGAACACCAACATTTACCTTGGTATGCATATAAAAATTACCACTGACAAACCCTATTTCCATAAAAGCTGAGATTTTCTAAAATGGAATGAAAGCAAAAATGTTCTTTTAATTCATGCGGACCTTTATTTAACTAACAAAAGTACAAAGACAAGATTTTCAATAGTTTTACTGACCACCTTAATTGTATTTTGTAAATATAAACAAAGTTAGAAATTGATGCCTGCAATACACTCAAAACAAGTTCGGACAGAGCATTATTACCATTGTATTACATCACCTTTCCTTTTAATAACACTTTAATTGTAGGGGATCTGAAGAAACTCATTGTTGCAATTTTGCAATTGGAATTTTTGTCCATTTTTATTTGATACAAGACTTCAGCTGCTCAACAGTCTGTGGCCACTATTATCTTATTCCCCTCTACATGATGCACCATACATTCTCAATAGGAGACAGATCTGGACTGACAGCAGGCCAATCAGGCACACGTACTCTGTGTCTACAAATCCACACCATTGTAGCCCATGCAGAATGAGGCCTGGCATTGTTCTACTCAAATAAGCATGGGCTTCCTGGGAAGAGACATTGCCTTGATGCATATCTCTCTCTAAAATCCCAACACATACCACTATGTCAATGGTACCTTCACACACATGCAACTCTCCCATGTTGTGGGCACTGATGCACCCCCATAACAAAGATGCTGGCTTTTGCACTTTTCTCTGATAACAAGCTGGATGGTCATGTTCACCTTTGGCACCAAGAACTTGATGTCTGGTTTTCCCCAAAACAAGCTGAAATGTGGACTCATCTGATCACAGTATGTATTTCCACTGTCTTTCAATCCATCTGAGAAGTTTAGGCCCAGAGAAATCAGCGGCGTTTCTGCATGGAATTGATGAATGGCTTCCTCCTTGCATAATACAGATTCAGGTTGCATTTCTGGATGCAATGGTGGACTCTGTTAAGTGACAATGGTTTTCCAAAGTACTCGTGAGCCCCTGTGGCTATATTTGCCACATTAGCATGACATTTTATCAGGCAGTGCCACCTGAGGGCTCAAAGGTCATGCACATTCAACAGTGGTTTCTGATCTTGGCCTGTTTCTGAATTCCCTGAAACTTAACAATATTGTGTAATGTACATTTTGAAAGACCTAAAATCTTGCATTGAGAAATGTTTTTTTGAATTGACTAACAATTCTCTCACAAATCTTGGCACAAAATAGTGAGCCACAACTCATCCATGCTTGCATAGATTGAGCCTTTGGTGCATGATCCTTTTATACCCAATTATGTTCCCAATTAACCTGCTTTTTGTGGAATCTTCCAAAATGGTGTTACTTGAATATCCTATAGATGTTTTACTCTTATTTTGCCTCTTTCCCAATTGTTTTGGTTGCAGGCAGTGAATTCTAACTTTCTTCCTACAACCCCGATTCCAAAAAAGTTGGGACAAAGTACAAATTGTAAATAAAAACGGAATGCAATAATTTACAAATCTCAAAAACTGATATTGTATTCACAATAGAACATAGACAACATATCAAATGTCAAAAGTGAGACATTTTGAAATTTCATGCCAAATATTGGCTCATTTGAAATTTCATGACAGCAACACATCTCAAAAAAGTTGGGACAGGGGCAATAAGAGGCTGGAAAAGTTAAAGGTACAAAAAAGGAACAGCTGGAGGACCAAATTGCAACTCATTAGGTCAATTGGCAATAGGTCATTAACATGACTGGGTATAAAAAGAGCATCTTGGAGTGGCAGCGGCTCTCAGAAGTAAAGATGGGAAGAGGATCACCAATCCCCCTAATTCTGCGCCGACAAATAGTGGAGCAATATCAGAAAGGAGTTCGACAGTGTAAAATTGCAAAGAGTTTGAACAGATCATCTACAGTGCATAATATCATCAAAAGATTCAGAGAATCTGGAAGAATCTCTGTGAGTAAGGGTCAAGGCCGGAAAACCATACTGGGTGCCCGTGATCTTCGGGCCCTTAGACGGCACTGCATCATATACAGGCATGCTTCTGTATTGGAAATCATAAAATGGGCTCAGGAATATTTCCAGAGAACATTATCTGTGAACACAATTCACCGTGCCATCCGCCATTGCCACCTAAAACTCTATAGTTCAAAGAAGAAGCCGTATCTAAACATGATCCAGAAGCGCAGACGTCTTCTCTGGGCCAAGGCTCATTTAAAATGGACTGCGGCAAAGTGGAAAACTGTTCTGCGGTCAGACGAATCAAAATTTGAAGTTCTTTATGGAAATCAGGGACGCCGTGTCATTCGGACTAAAGAGGAGAAGGACGACCCAAGTTGTTATCAGCGCTCAGTTCAGAAGCCTGCATCTCTGATGGTATGGGGTTGCATTAGTGCATGTGGCATGGGCAGCTTACACATCTGGAAAGACACCATCAATGCTGAAAGGTATATCCAGGTTCTAGAGCAACATATGCTCCCATCCAGACAATGTCTCTTTCAGGGAAGACCTTGCATTTTCCAACATGACAATGCCAAAACACATACTGCATCAATTACAGCATCATGGCTGCATAGAAGAAGGGTCCGGGTACTGAACTGGCCAGCCTGCAGTCCAGATCTTTCACCCATAGAAAACATTTGGTGCATCATAAAACGGAAGATACGACAAAAAAGACCTAAGACAGTTGAGCAACTAGAATCCTACATTAGACAAGAATGGGTTAACATTCCTATCCCTAAACTTGAGCAATTTGTCTTCTCAGTCCCCAGACGTTTACAGACTGTTGGAAAGAGAAAAGGGGATGTCTCACAGTACATGGCCTTGTCCCAACTTTGAGATGTGTTGTCATGAAATTTAAAATCACCTAATTTTTCCTCTTTAAATGATACATTTTCTCAGTTTAAACATTTGATATGTCATCTATGTTCTATTCTAAATAAAATATGGAATTTTGAAACTTCCACATCATTGCATTCCGTTTTTATTTACAATTTGTACTTTGTCCCAACTTTTTTGGAATCGGGGTTGTATTTAGAAAATACAATTAACTTGGTCAGTAAAACTATTGAAAATCTTTCATTCATACTTTTTTCAGCTAAATAAAAGTTCACATGAATTAAGAAAATCAAAGATTTATTATTATTATTATTATTATTATTCCAACTGAGTGAGTCAGACAGGGTGGCCAGGTTCTGGGTGATCTGTCTGAGTTCCTGTTGGTGGGTCCTGAGGAGGGCTCCTTGCTGCTGCATAGCCATTCTCAGATGGTTAAGTTCAGTTGGATCCATGTTGGCCAGAATGTACTGTTATGAATGACAAGGACATGACAACGTGAAAAACAGACAAGACGTTTTAGCAAAGTCCCCTTCTGAGAACGGCCTATTGATACATAGCAGAGCAGACCAGGAAGTGAATGCCGGCAAGATGGAAGTCCCATCCCGGATCTGGATTGTGCTGAGCTGGGAGATAATAAATCTCCAGAGTGGAAGTCCGGGGCGGATCATGACACAGTGACTGTGGGACTTTTGTTGTCCAGGAAGCAATAATGGCACAGAGACGATGTGAAAAACAGGAAAAACAGTCTTTGCCACAGTTTTTTGCACTCACATTTTGTCTTTTTTTTCTTGTTTTTTTGTGCCACGTTTTTGGTCTCCAGTTTTTGTCAGGGCTATTTTTCATGTTTTTTCATACCAGCATTTTGTCTTTGCCTACTTCATTTTTGTCTGGACTATTTTTGCTAGTTAACTTTTTTGGACTTCAATTAAATCTTTTTTTATTCATTGGATTTTCTGGTTTGTGTTTCTGCTTTTGGATCCTAACTCCCCACATCTCGTCATTCATAACAGTATGTTCTGGCCAATGTGAATCCAGCGGAACTTAACTATCTGAGAACAGCTATGCAGCAGCAAGGAGCCCTCCTCGGGACCCACCAACAGGAACTCAGACAGATCACCCAGAACCTGGCCACCCTGTCCGACTCACTACAACGCCAGCATTCCCAAGCTGTCTCTTTCTTTGCCTCCCACCACTGCTGCTCTCCACAAACCAAGACTCCCTTTGCCTCAACCCTACAGTGGAGAACCAGGTACCTGCAGATCTTTTTTGTCACGGTGTTCGCTGATCTCGGAGCTTAAACCTCTGGCTTTCCCCACAGAACACTCCTGGGTAGCCTATACCATCATGCTCCTCACCAGCAAGGCCAGAGAATGGGGGACGATGATGCGCCCTGTTGTTCCAGCTTCAAGGAATTCTCTGAGGAAATGAGGCGAACATTCGACTGCTCTTTGTCTGGCCAGGAGGTGGCAAGAGAGCTCATGGAGCTGTGGCAGGGGTCCCGATCTACCTTGGATTATGCCATCGAGTTCTGGACATTGGCAGCATCACGTGGTTGGAATGAGAGTGTCCTGGTCGACGCGTTCCTACATGGCTTATCCGACGCCATCAAGGATGAACTCATCTCACAGGAACTGCCGTCGGACCTCTCCTGCCTGATGGACCTTGCCAATTGTATTGACGCACAGGTTCAACAACGGAGAGAGGGGAGCCGCCTCAACTTCAATCCCTCTCCACCACCCGCCTCGTCCATCAAACCCATGCAGGTGGATCGGGTACGGGTGTCAGCGGAGGAACAACTGCCTCGACAGAGCCTGGGGGCTTGCTTCTACTGCAGTCAGCAAGGACACATCTGCTCCCCGTTATCATCACTCTCAACAACCAGCATCACCATCTTCAGGCGCTTGTAGAATTGGGGGTGGATAGGAACCTGATCTGCTCCACCACCACCAAGGATCTCAGAATCCCGTTACTTGCCCTTGAGGTCCCTCTCACCATCCTGACACTCAATGGCACTGGCTTGACCACTATCACTCACCTCACCACCCTGCTCACCCTAAGGATTTCAGGCAATCACTCTGAAACAATACAACTTCACGTCATGAACAACCCTCATGTTCCTGTTATTCTTGGATTGCCCTGGTTGATGCAACACAACCCCCACTTAAACTGGACTGACCACACCATTTTAGGCTGGAGTCCTTCCTTCCTGGCCACCTGCCTGAACTCCACTCTGCCTCCCGCCAAACCACCTCAGCCCTCAGCCAGCAAGTTTCCCAACCTTTCTCATGTGCCTCCAGAATATCTGGACCTCAAGCCTGTCTTCAGTAAGACCCGAGCAGTGCCCCTTCCCCCTCATAGGCTCTGACTGTGGTATCGACCTCCTGCCAGGGATGGTGCCACCCAAGGGATATCTCTACTCTCTTTCCCCCACCAAGAGACAAGCCATGGAGAAATACATCACTGAGTCTCTGGCAGCTGGGATCATCTGCCCTTCCTCCTCCCCAGCAGGGGTGGGATTCTTCTTCATGGGGAAGAAGGACAAGTTGCTCCACCCCTGCATTGACTATCGAGGTCTCAATGCCATCATGGTCAAGAACTGCTACCCACTACTGCTCATAACTACAGCCTTCAAACTACTCCAGGGAGCTAAGGTGTTCACCAAACTGGACTTACACAATGCCTATCACCTAGTTAGGATCAGGGAAGGGGACGAGTGGAAGATGGCCTTCAACACCACCACAGGCCACTATGAGTACCTCATAGTCCCTTTTGGCCTGACTAACATGCCCACGGTATTCCAGGCATTGGTTAATGATGTCTTGAGGGACTTTCTTAACACCTTTGTCTTCATTTACATGGATGATATCTTGATTTTCTCTCGCTCCATGGAGGAACATCGGGGTCATGTCCGGCAGGTTCTTCAATGCCTGCTGGAGAATAAGCTTGTTCGTTAAGGCAGAGAAGTGCAAGTTCCACCAAAGCTCTGTCTCATTCCTGGGGTTCATTATTTCACCAGCCAAGATCCAGATGGACCCCCTCAAGCTGGAGGCAGTCACTGACTGGCCCACCCCATCTTCGAGACAAGAGCTCCAGTGCTTCCTGGGGTTCGCCAATTTTTACAGGCATTTCATCTGCAACTTCAGCACAGTGGCCAGACCTCTCTCAGCCCTGACCTTGACCAAGATCAAGTTCAAGTGGGGGGAGGAAGCAGAGAAAGCCTTTTCCAGTCTCAAGCACAGTTTAACACAGCACCCATTCTCACCATACCCGATTCTACCAAGCAGTTTATCGTCGAGGTCGATGCCTCCAAGTCAGGGGTCAGAGCCATCCTATCCCAGAGGGCCAACGACAACAAGATCCACCCATGATCCTTCTTCTCCTGCCGGCTATCCCCAGCCGAACGAAACTATGACATCGGCGACTGAGAACTACTGGCCGTGAAACTAGCCTTGGAAGAGTGGAGGCACTGGCTCGAGGGGTCTGACCTCCCATTCCTAGTCTGGACTGACCATAAAAACCTGGAGTACCTCAAGTCTGCCAAACGTCTCAACTCCCATCAAGCCCGTTGGTCTCTCTTCTTCTCCCGGTTCAACTTCACACTCTCCTACCACCCAGGCTCCAAGAACGGCAAACCCGACGCCCTGTCCAGGATGTTCTCTTCCCACCAAGAGGAGTCCAAGCCACCTGAGACTATCCTTCCTCCACACTACCTGGTGGGAGTCACAATTCTAGAGGTTGAGACGCTTGTGCAGAAGGCCCTGGAGCAGGACCCCAGTGAAGGCAACTCCAACAACATTCCTCATAACCATCTGTTTGTTCCCTGTCATGTGCAAACTCAGGTGCTGCAGTGGGGTCATGGTTCCAAGCTGGCCTGTCATCCGGGAGCTGCCCGAACCCTGGCTCTCATCCAGCAGCGCTTTTGGTGGCCATCCATCAAGGAGGACATACAGGAGTTTGTGGCAGCCTGCGACACATGCTCCCAGAACACGACAGCCAATCGACCCCCTGCCAGCTTACTAAGACCCCTTCCTACTCCCCATCAACCTTGGTCACACATCGCCCTGGACTTCATCACAGGACTCCCCAACTCAGATGGCAATACATGCATCCTTACTGTCATTGACCATTTTTCTAAGACCATCCATTTCATTCCTCTGTTCAAGCTCCCCTCAGCCAAAGAGACTGCAGAACTACTCATCCACCATGTTTTCCACCTACATGGTCTGCCGACTGACAGTTTCTAACCGGGGTCCTCAGTTCACTGCACAGTTCTGGAGAGCCTTCTGCAAACTCATCTGGGCCACCTGTAGTCTCTCCTCAGGCTTCCACCCACAGACCAATGGCCAGGCAGAATGGGCTTACCAGGCTTTGGAGGTTGCACTCAGGTGCATGGCATCCAGGGATGCCAGTTCTTGGAGCAAGTACCTACCTTGGATCAAATACACACAACACTCTCCCTTCCTCTGCCACAGGTCTCTCTCCATTCCAGTGCTCACTAGGGTACCAACCACCACTGTTCCCCAGCCAGGAGGAGGTCAACTTACTATAAGCTCAGGCCTTTATACACCGCTGCAGGAGGACGTGTACATTGGCCTGGAGAAGACTCATTTTCTCCGCACTCGCATCCAAGAAGCAGGCCGACAAACATCGCTCCAAGGCACCCACCTACCGAGTGGGTCAATAAGTTATGCTCTCCATGAGCCACCTGCTACTTAGGACCATCTCTCACAAGCTGGCACCCAGGTTCCTTGGACCCTTCCTCATCAAGAAGGTAATCAATCCATGTTCTGTTAGACTAGCATTACCACTCACCATACGACATGTTCACCCTACCTTTCATGTATCACAGCTCTGGTTTCCAGTCCCAGCTAGCCTGACAAGGATTGAGTCTGTTAGCTGTCTTCAGGTACTCTAGGTTTTTATGATCAGTTAAGATTCAAGCCAGTGTCTCCATTCTTCAAGTGCCAGCTTAATGGCGAGGAGTTCCCAGTTGCCAAGGTCATAATTTTGCTCAGCCAAGATCAATTTCTTTGAGAAGGCAGCAATGGGGTGTAGTTTGGGCTTTTCCCCCAGAGCGTTGAGAGCACTCCTACTCCTGTTTGAGATGAATTAACCTGTACAATCAAGGAGATACAGTGATGCTTGAGAGTTTGTGAAACCTTTAGAATTTTCTATATTTCTGCATAAATGAGCTATAACATCATCAGATTTTCTCACAAGTCCTAAAAGTACATAAAGAGAACCCAGTTAAACAAATGAGAAAAATATTATACTTGGTCATTTATTTATTGAGGAAAATGATCCAATATTACATATCTGTAGTGGCAAAAGTATGTGAACCTTTGCTTTCAGTATCTGGTGTCAGGGTTTGGCTGGGCCCGGGACAAAATGCTCTGAATGGGCCCCCCCTAACAACCCCCCCCCCCCCCCCCCCGGGCCAACCCACACCCACCTCTCTTATCCCCAGTGTTGGGCACGTTACTTTCAAAAAGTCATTAGTTATAGTTACTTTTTGGGAAAAGTAAGTGAGTTAGTAACGGAGTTACTTTGTCATAAAAGTAACTAATTACCAGGGAAAGTAATTATTCTGTTACATTTTGTTCCCCCTCAAAAAAATTCAAATTCAATTAGTGTAGTCATAATAAAAGTGAATGTTAAATGTGTTTAATGACTGAAATGGACACTTAACAGAACCAATTAGTAAAGTTATCTACACTATATTAATATTTTTGGGGAACAATGTGAGATAAGACATCTATCAAAGTTAATATATTTTTGTAGTTATTAAAATTATGTTACTAATTACTGGCCACTGACGAGGACAAACGCTTTGTTCCTCGACATAATGTGCATTGCACGTAGACATTTTTGCCTTTTATTTCAAGTAATGAAAAGTAATGGCTGTATTTCCAATGTGAAAGCGCAGTGTTGGGCTGACCGCTCGCCATCGCTGTGTCTTCCGATTGAAAGAGTGTGTAGTGCAGTAGGCGTGGCCTACCTACGTATGTTGTCCAAATCTACTCTGATTGGCTTACTGTGCCGTTGTCTCGTGTCTCCCCGCCCCACACGAAAGCAGAGTAAAGAAATCCTGAACAAGCAGCGTGCCAGATGAGAACAGCTTTAATAAAGTAACGCATAGTATTTTATTGTAAGTAACGGGAACAGCGTTATAACGATGTAAAAAGTAATTAGTTAGATTACTCGTTACTAAAAAAAAGTAACGCCATTTATTTCTAACGCCGTACTGCTTATCCCAGTCTCTACTCACTCCAACCCTTAAATGACAGGTATTCAAAAAACATTCAATCGGTCAACAACCATTTCATTTTAGCATTAACATTTTTACAGTTTTAACATTTCCTTAATCTGCAACTATTCAGGTGCGAAATGCAATGCGCCAGACTTTTGTTGTGCGTGAGTGCATACTGTCCAGTGTGAAAAGCAGAGAAGAACACACCACTCGAGAAACAGCGGGATATGATTGCAGGCTAATGTGAATATTCTTAGCTTCAATCAGATATATGAAACACAATGTTATTAAGCCGTTGTGATTCTGAAATGATTCAATGCCCTCTGCGTTTGATATGGTGTTCAGTGTGACTTGCTCTCCCCTCGTTTGTAACATAAATTGTGTGCCGCGGTTACTTTACGTGGCTGGAAAAAGTTGGCTGTGTCTTACCTGGCTCAGCTGCCCCACCGCCTTTGCTAGTACCTGCTGCATCATCCGAATCTTTTTTTAAATATTTATGCAGTGAGCCCCTGAGTCTCTTGGTTTCTTCCTCTCTTTTTCTCTTTTCTTTTCTGTGCTCCTGACTTGTGCATGTTGGCAAATGGCACGCACGCTGATTGTCGAAGCGCTATGATCGAACGATGTGGTTTTTTTCCCCTTAATCAAAGAGTCAGACCAAACCATTTTTGCATGAGGGGTGGTAGGGGGTTCTTGACACCTTTTTCAAAGACAATAAAGGCAAAAGATCTAGAAATAATTTATTGAATGCAAATATAGCACATTTCTCCCCCAAATCAACACATTTTGAAATGAAATAAAATAATCGCAACTTCATGAGAGCCCAGTTCTGGGCCCTCCCCATTCCTGGGCCCGGGACAACATACCCGTTTGTCCCCCCCTGTCGGCGGGCCTGTCTGGTGTGACCACCTTGTGCAGCAATAACTGCAACATTACTGGCAACTGTTGATCAGTCCTGCACACAGACTTGGAGGAATTTTAGCCCAATCCTCCGTACAGAACAGCTTCAATTCTGGGATGTTGGTGGATTTCCTCACATGAACTGCTTGCTTCAGGTCCTTCCACAACATTTCGATTGGATTAAGGTCAGAACTTCAACTCGGCCATTTCAAAACATTAACTTTATTCTTTTTACCATTCTTTGGTAGAATGACTTGTGTGCTTAGGGTCATTGTCGTGCTGCATGACCCACCTTCTCTTGTGATTCAGTTCATGCCCTGGTGAAAAATAAATGTGCTAAGTGTACTAAAATTTAGCATACTTTTGTGTACTTGAAACCACACTAATCATCAATAGACTTCAAGTGTGTTTATGATTAGTTAACTTGAGGCATGCCATTTTGGAACAACTAATTTTGTACTAAATATATTTCAATTGTAATTAAATTGTAGAAAAGTGCAACTTGAAGTGTATTTAGTGTACTTTTATGTGCTAAAGTGGAACAACTTAAAGTAGATTTTGTATACTTTAAGTATATGACTGTATATGTACTAATATATGCTTAAGTAGTTTGTATTATAAGTACCTTAAAAATTAGTACACTTTTGAAATTACACATAACTTTCACTTAAAGTATATTTCAGTATAATATTACTATAAAGTGTAATATAGTACAACCCCGATTCCAAAAAAGTTGGGACAACGTACAAATTGTAAATAAAAATGGAATGCAATGATGTGGAAGTTTCAAAATTCCATATTATTCAGAATACAACATAGATGACATATCAAATGTTTAAACTGAGAAAATGTATCATTTAAAGAGAAAATTAGGTGATTTTAAATTTCATGACAACAACACATCTCAAAAAAGTTGGGACAAGGCCATATTTACCACTGTGAGACATCCCCTTTTCTCTTTCCAACAGTCTGTAAACATCTGGGGACTGAGGAGACAAGTTGCTCAAGTTTAGGGATAGGAATGTTAACCCATTCTTGTCTAATGTAGGATTCTAGTTGCTCAATTGTCTTAGGTCTTTTTTGTCGTATCTTCCGTTTTATGACGCGCCAAATGTTTTCTATGGGTGAAAGATCTGGACTGCAGGCTGGCCAGTTCAGTACCCGGACCCTTCTTCTACGCAGCCATGATGTGGTAATTGATGCAGTATGTGGTTTGGCATTGTCATGTTGGAAAATGCAAGGTCTTCCCTGAAAGAGATGTCATCTGGATGGGAGCATATGTTGCTCTAGAACCTGGATATACCTTTCAGCATTGATGGTGTCTTTCCAGATGTGTAAGCTGCCCATGCCACATGCACTAATGCAACCCCATACCATCAGAGATGCAGGCTTCTGAACTGAGCACTGATAAATTGGGTCATCCTTCTCCTCTTTAGTCTAAATGACAGGGCGCCCAGATTTCCATAAAGAACTTCACATTTTGATTCGTCTGACCACAGAACAGTTTTCCACTTTGCCACAGTCCATTTTAAATGAGCCTTGGCCCAGAGAAGACGTCTGCGCTTCTGGATCATGTTTAGATACGGCTTCTTCTTTGAACTATAGAGTTTTAGCTGGCAACGGCGGATGACACAAATTGTGTTCACAGATAATGTTCTCTGGAAATATTCCTGAGCCCATTTTGTGATTTCCAATACAGAAGCATGCCTGTATGTGATGCAGTGCCATCTAAGGGCCCGAAGATCACGGGCACCCAGTTTGGTTTTCCGGCCTTGACCCTTACGCACAGAGATTCTTCCAGATTCTCTGAATCTTTTGATGATATTATGCATTGTAGATGATGATATGTTCAAACTCTTTGCAATTTTACACTGTCGAACTCCTTTCTGATATTGCTCCACTATTTGTCGGCGCAGAATTAGGGGGATTGGTGATCCTCTTCCCATCTTTACTTCTGAGAGCCGCTGCCACTCCAAGATGCTCTTTTTATACCCAGTCATGTTAATGTCCTATTGCCAATTGACCTAATGAGTTGCAATTTAGTCCTCCAGCTGTTCCTTTTTTGTACCTTTAACTTTTCCAGCCTCTTATTGCCCCCGTCCCAATTTTTTTGAGATGTGTTGCTGTCATGAAATTTCAAATGAGCCAATATTTGGCATGAAATTTCAAAATGTCTCACTTTCGACATTTGATATGTTGTCTATGTTTTATTGTGAATACAATATCAGTTTTTGAGATTTGTAAATTATTGCATTCCATTTTTATTTACAATTTGTACT
The DNA here is from genome assembly GCF_027579695.1 of Neoarius graeffei. Lineage (NCBI taxonomy): Eukaryota > Metazoa > Chordata > Actinopteri > Siluriformes > Ariidae > Neoarius > Neoarius graeffei. The sequence goes on from NC_083570.1 coordinate 77,880,699, forward strand.
TTGTCCCAACTTTGTGTCAGGGTTTTGGTCGAGATGGGGATTGAACATCTTAAACCTCAGGCCACCCTCAGAATGAGACAGAGATTCAGGACAGAGATGCAGAGACTTGGCGTCTTCAAAAAGGAAGTCTTTGCTGAGAGCACCAAATCAAAAATCTTTAGCATGTATATTCCAGGTCCAAAACGGTCAGTCATTAAAATGCACAAAAAAGAGAAAACCCAAAATGGCAAAACAGTACTTGGCACAAAAGTTCAAAAATAATATCTACTCGAGACAGTCAAAAGCAAAACAAACCTCTTCTTAGAAAACAGAGGGAGTGGTCAAAAGGCAGTTCAGAACAGTGGAGCAAACAGCTATAGTGAAAAACCCAGGACAAGTACTCACACAGTGGCTCACAGGAGAACTCAGCAAAGTGGAAAAAAAAAAAAAAACTCATATATATAGGCCAGCCAATCAACTACTTGCCATCAATGATTCGCTTAGCCAATAGCATGAAGACAAGTGTAACCCAAGAAAAACAAAAGAAAATATAATGCAGAATAGTGGCATCTAGTGGCCAAGTAGATGAACCGCAGGCTGAAAAGGTCCACAGAACCTGACATTTTGGAATCAGGGTTGTATAATTATTTTAAAGTGTGTTAAAAGTGTTAGCGTGAAAGTGTGATGTTAGTATACTTTTTATATATTTACAAAAAGTACAATTTGTGTAAGTACATTTTCAATATACTATTGAAAATATGAATATACTTTAAATACAATAAAGTACTTTTTTTTTCACCAGGGTGGACAGATGTCCTGACATTTTCCTTTAGAATTCACTGGTATAATTCAGAATTCATTGTTCCATCAATGATGGCAAGCCGTTCTGGCCCAGATGCAGCAAAACAGGCCTAAACCATGCTACTACCACCATGTGTCACAGATGGTTCTTATGCTGGAATCCAGTGTTTTCCTTTCTCCAAACATAGCGCTTCTCATTTAAACCAAAGGGTTCTATTTTGGTCTCATCTGTCCACAAAACATTTTCCCAGTGGCCTTCTGGATTGTCCATGGGATCTTTAGCAAACTGCACATAAGCAGCAATGTTCTTTTTGGAGAGCAGTGGCTTTCTCCTTGCAACCCTGCCATGCACACCATTGTTGTTCAGTGTTCTCCTGATGGTGGACTCATGAACATTAACATTAGCCAATGTGAGAGGCCTTCAGTTCCTTAGAAGTTACACTAGGGTCCTTTGTGACCTTGCTGACTATTACACACCTTGCTCTTGGAGTGATCTTTGTTGGTCGACCACTCGTGGAGAGGGTAACAATGGTCTTGAATTCCCTCCATTTGTACACAATCTGTCTGACTGGATTGGTGGAGTCCAAACTCTTTAGAGATGGTTTTGTAACCTTTTCCAGCCTGATGAGCACCAATAATGCTTTTTCCGAGGTCCTCAGAAATCTCCTTTGTTCGTGCCATGATACACTTCCACAAACCTGTGTTGTGAAGATCAGACTTTGATAGATCCCTGTTCTTTAAATAAAACAGGGTGCCCACTCACACCTGATTGTCATCCCATTGATTGAAAACACCTGACCAATTTCACCTTCAAATTAACTGCTAATCCTCGAGGCTCACATACTTTTGCCACTCACAGATATGTAATATTGGATCATTTTCCTCAATAAATAAATGACCAAGTATATTTTTGTCTCATTTGTTTAACTCATCTTATCTCATTATCTCTAGCCGCTTTATCCTTCTACAGGGTCGCAGGCAAGCTGGAGCCTATCCCAGCTGACTACGGGCGAAAGGCGGGGTACACCCTGGACAAGTCGCCAGGTCATCACAGGGCTGACACATAGACACAGACAACCATTCACACTCACAATCACACCTACGGTCAATTTAGAGTCACCAGTTAACCTAACCTGCATGTCTTTGGACTGTGGGGGAAACCGGAGCACCCGGAGGAAACCCACACGGACATGGGGAGAACATGCAAACTCCACACAGAAGGGCCCTCGCTGGCCCCGGGGCTCAAACCCAGGACCTTCTTGCTGTGAGGCGACAGCGCTAACCACTACACCACCGTGCCGCCCCATTTGTTTAACTGAGTTATCTTTATCTACTTTTAAGACTTGTATGAAAATCTGATGTTTTAGATCATATTTATGCAGAAATATAGAAAATTCTAACAGGTTCACAAACTTTCAAGCACCACTGTATCTCCTTGATTGTAGAGGTTAATGCATCTCAAACAGGAGTAGGAGTGCTTTCAATGCTCTGGGGAAAAGCCCAAAATAGCCGCCTTCTCAAAGAAACTGATCTTGGCTGAACAAAATTATGACCTTGGCAACTGGGAACTCCTTGTCATTAAGCTGGCACTTGAAGAATGGAGACACTGGCTTGAATCTTAACTGATCATAAAAACCTAGAGTACCTGAAGACAGGTAACAGACTCAATCCTCATCAGGCTAGATGGGCTCTTTTTTTTTTTTTTTACCCATTTTCGATTTGCTCTCTCATACTGTCCAAGCTCCAAAAACACTAAGGCCAATGCCCTTTCCCGTGTCCATACTGCCTCCAACCCCAGTCCAGAATCCACTCCTATCCTGTCACTAGAGTGCTTTATCCAAGCCATCACATGGGAAATGGACAAAGAAATGACCCAAGCCCAGACACATAACCCTCTTGCAGCCTGTCCTCCTGGTCTCACGCATGTTCCTGCCCAATTGTGAGGCAAACTCATCACCTGGTGCATGCATCCCTGGCCACAGGACATCCCAGCAGTCAGCGCACCTACCAGCTTCTCAAAAACAAATACTCATGGGAAAACTTGATTTCAGAGATCAATGACTTTGGGTCCACCTGCTCAACCTGCACTCAAGCGAAGGTACCTCAGAGCCCCCCCAGCTGGAAAACTCTGTCCACTGCCCATACCACAAAGATCCTGGTTACATTTGGCCATCGACTTCATCATGGATCTACCCAAGTCACAAGGAAACACTGTTATCCTTGTGATCATAGACAGATTCTTTAAAGCACTTAGACTCATTCCCCTGCCAGGCCTGCCCACAGCTTTTGAGACTGCAGAGCTCTTATTCATACACATTTTCCTTTATTATGGCCTTCCAGAGGACATCATTAGTGACCAGGGTCTGCAATTCATCTCCAGAGTTTAGGCCAAGTTCATGGACAAACTGGGGGTATCGGTCAGCCTTATATAAGGATACCACCCTCAATCCAACAGCTAAGTGGAATGCACCAACCAAGAGATGAGGTGTTTCCTCAGACTGTACTGCATGGAAAACCAAAGGGATTCGGCACAATACATCCCCTGGGCTGAATATGCCCAGAACTCCCTCAAGCACTCAGCCACACAATTAACCCCCTTGCAATGTATCCTTGGATACCAGCTACCCCTGTTTCACCCTCTCAGTTCCACTCACCCTCTCAAATCCCAGCAGTAGATTCATGATTCAAGAGATGTGAACAAGTATGAGAGGGAGTACATCAGCGACTAGAACAAGTAACCCTCAAGTACAAACAATAAACAGACAGCCACAGAGGGAAACACCTGTCTACTCTGCCAGTGACCAAACATGGGTATCCACCAGGGATTTACGAGATCCCAGCATGTCTTAAGCTCCATGCTAGATACATTGGCTCATTCAAGGTCCTCCACAGAGTCAATGAAGTCACTTACAAGTTAGAACCCCCACCTTATTCCTGTATGTCTCCCACATTTCATGTATCCTGCCTAAAGCTCACAATTTAAGGACCCCTAGCAGATAGTGCTTCCTGCAGTGAACTCCCCTCTCCTCAAGAAGTAGAAGGGGGCCCTATATACCAAGTTCATAAGACCCTTAAGTCCCATTGCAGGCAGGGTCACTTGGAATATCTGATGGACTGGGAGGGATATGGCCCAGAGGAGCACAGCTGGGTTAATGCCATGGACAAACTAGACCCACTACTCATTCAGGAGCTCCATGCCACACATCCAGACAAGCCAGCACCCAGGGGAAGAGGGCATCCCAAAACGGAGTCCACTCCCAGAGTAAGTGCCGGGGGGGGGTGTCTGTCAGTAGTAGTGCCAAAAGTCAAAGTTCAGAGTAGCATCCAAATATGGCTGCTCTGGACTACATCTCCCAAATGCCACAGCACCCCGCCTTTCCAGAGTATTTGGGTAGTATCTCACTGGGCTGCGACAGCTTGTGACAAATTGCAAATGTCATTCACGAGAGAGTTTCAAAAGTGTCTTGAAACATTCGCAGGGCTTCTCAATTTCCTCGCATGAGTCACAAAGTGTCGCTCCTTTGTCGTTGAAATTTTGAACATGTTCAAAAAATTTGTGTGACAAAATTTCTCTCAAAATAGCCGCAAATGCATCGCTGGTGTCGCAAAGCCATCACGAACCCTTCTCAAGTCAGTTTCTGTGAGGCTTCCTCTACTTCCCTGCCTGCCGAGGGAAAGCCGGGCTGCGACAGCCTGCGACTAGTTGGAGACACAACAATTGCAGTAAAATATGCGAATATCAATTCAGTGCAATTCCAAGTGAAAATTGTTGCTAATTCGCATATTTTATCGCAATTGTTGTGTCTCCAACTAGTTGCAGGCTGTCGCAGCCCAGTGAGATACTAACTTTAGAAATCCACCTGTTCCCCATCATCTGCCTAATCACTGCTCAACTTAAGCCCTGCAAACACTCATCTCAGTGTGAAGTATCGTTCTGTGTCCCCATGCCCGATCATACCGAGCCTTTTCATTATAGTGCCTGACTTCTAGTGTTTTTGACTTTTGTTTACTTTCACTCCGATATTGACTTCTTGCCTGTTCTTTGACATTCTGTCTGCACATCAACCAACCTTTGCCAAACCCTGACTACACCTTCAGCCTTTTGAGTTGGATTTGGTTTACAGTTTGCAATGCACCTGCATCTGTAAGTGCCTGTACTCTGACAGGATACTTTGCCTCAATGGATGTAGCGGAGCAGATGAAGCAAACTGCTGTCAATGTGCAAGGATGATTGCTGGGAGAACACCAACACTGAGCCAGAACAGGGCCATTCCCTTGGTCCCATAACATTTTGTAGACTATCAAGACAAATGGTATGTTCAGTGGTGTCAAAGGCTGAAATAATATCAAACAAGGAGACATAGCCCTTATCAGAGGCCAGTAGTAGGTTTATTTACTGATCACACTCTTGATCTAATACTCACATTCAGTTTAAATATCCAAAATATAGTCACACATACAGTCTGAAGATACCGCAGCTCATTATCTCATCTCATTCAAAATATGTCTTACCAATAATATGCAATTGTACATTATCAACTACTGCACAAAATTTTATCAGTATTCTTCCAGAGTTATCAAGTTGCTTGGCTCACCATCAGACCCCACATAACATGATCAGGCAACTGAATGCTTTGTGTCAATATTCTGCTATCCTATAAAGAATGTACAACTAGCTCCACTTAAAAGAAAAATTATTACAGAGAAAAAAAATAGCACCTTGGTATAACGATTATACATGCACCCTAAAGCAGACCACTCAAGAATTAGAATGTAAATGACATCAAACTAAATTGGTAGTATTCCAATTAGCATGGTGTCAGAAAAATGGGGTTGCAGATAGATGTAATCACAGAAAGTCATTTATTTACAGATGTGCATGTATACAGAAACATGAAGCCAGGCAGTAGAGTGGCGGTCTCGTCCTCACTGCCACCCTATCGGCCTCTGGAGCGAGTAAGGTATCACCCCCCATCTCTCTTCTTTTTTCTTTTCCTTTGGGGGGGTCCTCCAAAAATGTTCCAGGACATGAGCTTCTCACTGAAAAGCTTGGAGCTCTGGAGGCATGGGTGATGCACTCGGACTAACCTTTTGGCCCCTTGGCATGCTGCTCCAGTGAGCAAATAAATCATGCAGCCAACTCACATGTTCTCCAGAGGTTTGGGCTCCACCAAGTCCTCATAAAAAGAAGTGGCACTGCAGCAAAAATAAATAAATTAATTAAAAAAATAATAATAATAATAATAAAAGATCCATTGGGTGGCTCCTCCAACCCATCATATGGAGCTGATATGTCCAGCCCTAGCCACTGGAGAAACCACACCAAGCTTGGCTTAGGCACCATGACAGTGTGGGACTGCACAGTGGTGCCTGCTCCTTCCCACTACATCCAAAGTTTGGTGAAGTATTCTGTCAGAGAAATGGGGTTGCAGCCAAATGTAACTGCAGGAATGTGTTTATTTCCAGGTGTGTATCTATATACAGTACTGAAATGTGAGACAAATACAGTCACAAAAAACAGAAAACAGTCATTAACCAGAATAACAGAAAACCATGCATGGTGACACAGAAAACAAATGTGGGAAACAAAACAGTATACTTCATGTCATCCTTGTTTTGCCAGTGTCCTTATATGCACCTGCTGATTGTGTTCAAAACAGCAACAGGTGAATACAATCCTAATTGGTCCTTACAGCATGTGCAACATGTCCCGTGCACATGGCAAGACCACTCATGCTGGGCCAAACTCAAGCGCAGACGTGACATTCATCACGTTGCCACTTCGATGCCTTGCAAGATATCAAAAATCTCTTTGCAATTTAACATCAGCAGCATCTTGACATCTTGTATACCAAATCTGACATGAATCCAATGAACTGTCTGAAGGAGTATTTCAAAATGTAACACATCAAAATGCACAAAAATAACTCACTTCCTGTTGAGCATGGCTAATGCAGTGTATATTACAAATGTGTTCTAACTATGTGTCTTTTACAAATGTGTACCTATAGCGTTCAGGCCCTAATAATCCTTCAGAAAGCAATATAGGCCAAGTTTACATTAGACCGTATCTGTCTCGTTTTCTTCGCGGATGCACTGTCCGTTTACATTAAAACCCCTGGAAACGCCGGGAAACGGGAATCCGCCAGGGTCCACGTATTCAATCCAGATCGTGTCTGGTCCGGTGCTGTGTAAACATTGAGATACGCGGATACGCTGTGCTGAGCTCTAGCTGGCGTCGTCATTGGACAACGTCACTGTGACATCCACCTTCCTGATTCGCTGGCGTTGGTCATGTGACGCAACTGCTGAAAAACGGCGCGGACTTCCGCCTTGTATCACCTTTCATTAAAGAGTATAAAAGTATGAAAATACTGCAAATACTGATGCAAATACTGCCCATTGTGTAGTTATGATTGTCTTTAGGCTTGCCATCCTTCCACTTGCAAGTGGTAAGTGACTTGCGCACAGCGGCTCAGTCCCGAATCACTGTTCGTGCACTTCACTCACGCGCTCTGTGAGCTGCGCAGGGCCAGAGTGCGCACCCTCCAGAGGGCACTCGCTGTTCAGGGCGGAGTGATTTGGAGCGCAGCCGCTGAGGAGGAAGCGATGAGCCGCACTGACACATTTCTCAACTTACATGCCGAATTAGTCATGTGATTAGCATATCCGTGTATTGGCGTTGCTGTGTGCACGTGAATCGTGTATTGGCATTGCTGTGTGCACGCTAATCGTTTTTAAAAAAGTTAATCTGATGATCCGCTGATACGGTCTAATGTAAACCCCACCATAGTCTTGCTCCTCTCTTCCTGTAGGGTATGGCTAATACAGTGTACATTACAAATTTGTTCATCTTGGGGAGATCCACATATGTACCAAATCTGGTGCAAATGAAGTGCCATGGCAACCCTGGAAGGCATAACCTGACCTATGGAGTTGAATGTTCCACTTTAATTTGTATGCTTTGGTGACTACATTTTTAGGTAAATCACATTAGATAAATCAATTTTTTGAGCAAACCCAAAAAACACTATTACTTTCATGGTTTGGGTATTGAGGAACTAAAAGACAGGTACCCAGATAGCAAAAGGGCGTTGATTCGACGGGGAATCATCGGCATCTTCTTCGACCATACGCCGTCGAATCATCGTGGATCACCGGCGTTGATTCAACACCGCTTTGCTCATACGAGTTTGCGTTGAAACGACGTTGAAAAGTGGATGGTGGCCGACTGAGAATAGACCCCCTTTCACCCTTTATTCAACTACGGATTTCGGTTGATTTATAGTTTAATTTTCGGCGATGATTCATCCAACTTTACTTCCAGTTTTATGTACAACAGGAAGGCTACAAATTAAGCAAAACAGGCTAAATTAAACTAGCTAACAATAAAGCATCGGGGCTCTTGCCTAGGATGAACACACACATGCATACTTCAACCATGAAAGTGAAACTTAATTTATATCAATGTGCGTAGGCTACGTCCTGTTTTATGTACAACAGGATATAAAAATGCATGCAACAATGCACCTCTCCTAATGTTTGTCAGGCTATCTAATGAGGCATAACTTTTAACATTTATAAGGAACAGAACACACTTGAACAAGTTCTTAGAAACATTTTATGATTTATTTATAATTTATAATTGTGGCCTATTCCTCCTGCGGAGCAGACACCTGTACATGGAAACAGAAAAACATAACCAAAATTAATTTGATGCAGCATTGATAAAGAAAGTCAGCAGTAGGCTATGGGTTGGTAGCGTTGGTAGCCTGGATAATCTTTAAAGTTCATGGCCGCGAGGCGCGACCCATGGCTACACAAAAGAACAGGTCAGCTCAAAACGACATGCGACCTAGGCCTACATGCTCGATTTAAACGCTAAGTTTTCACACCAACGCCAAGTTTTCACTCCAACAAGACAACTACTTCGACTCGTTTTTCGATTGAATAATGCATCTGCATTGTTGTTGTTTCAAATGGATACTAGTTGAGGGAAATTTCTCCAACGCGTGATATGACTGAAGTTCATCATAACTTCTTAAACTGCTTGAAATTGTATTCGAAATTCCCTTTATTAATAGTGACTGAATAATGGTACGTACCAGATGTCCAGGGATGAATGAAAATGTAGCGTGGTCCAGTGTTTTTCTCAATGTTGTTTCAATGGTCCAAGCGTAACAGCAGGCCGATCCACAAGAGAGTCGCGATCCAACCGAGTGGTGTGGGAGTTTCACGTGCACCCAGGTATATAACGGAAATGACATCATCCAGTAAACAGCAGTGGTAATCGCACTGCATTATGGGACAGCGTGGGACATCCAACGACATATCGCTACGTATACGTACTGGCCCTTTTTTATATCATGCCTTGAAATGAAAGTCAATACAACAGAGATGAGAGACACCGGGTATGAAAGTAACACCAGGATAAGTTGTAACACCACCATTCCCACCAGTTAGGTATAAGATGCAGGTTTTGTAACACTTTCAATCTTCTTAGAATTAATTTATGATCATCTTGGAAATGGTAAGTTATTTGCAAAAAAACTTTCAAAGATAGAAGGTCAAATCCATTGCTGAGTTAAGAAAGTAAACTGGTTTTTGTTCTTTTTTTTATCATTTACTTATCATTATCACTTATATCATTTACTCGTATCTATGTGTAAGCAGGATAAGACAAACAGTGGCAATTTATATTCTGAACAATTAGTTGCTCATCCTACCAATGTTGAAAACTGGCCGGCAAAAGTGACGATGGTTCAACATCGTATATTCGACCTTCTCTGACGGTCGACAGATCAACCTTTACCCACGGTGATTCAACAGTGATAAATCGACCTTCTCTGATGGCGGAGAAATCGACGTTTCACGGCGCCGTTTCAGCGTTGATTTTCTGACTTACGACGGAAACCGACCATTCTGACCAAGAATCGGCGCCGTTTCAACGTCCCTCTGCTATCTGGGTATGGCCATCCTAGGTGCATTTTTATTTTCCTTTGCTTCACCTTTTGGTGAATTACTTCACACATGTACAAACAGCGCTTGGTAGCGCTCTCTCTCTGTCACTGATTACTGTCCATTAAAAGACACAAAAGACATGTTAGTAGACAGCCAATAATCAATTATAGGTGTCACTCATCACATGTTACCAGCCGGTTCACCTGATTCCTCGCTGTTCACAGCTGATGCTTGACCATGTCCCCACTTCAGAGTAGCCTTTCCTGTAGTGTTACTGGAGTAAGGAATCCAAGAGGGTCATTAATGCTATTCACCATGGACAAAACTCCTCGTTGGGTGAATGGTTTCTGCTCAGTAGCAACTTGAAAAATGAATACATCTTCTGCTATGTTCAATGACACTCCCAAACTCTGTTGCAGGAGCAGCTCATCAGTGAAGAAGTTCTGATCTTGGATATCTTTGGCCTGGTCTTCAGGGCTGAAGGAATGTATGACTGCTTGTGTTAGAGACCATTTTATGCAACCTAAGGTTAAGGACAGCGAGCATTTCTTGAGCTTCCTTGAGGGCACTGATGGCCTCTTCTTCAGTGGGGAAATACTTCAACCTATCAGCATAGAGCTCACATTCACTGAACCTTCTTACATTGCTGTCATCTTCTTCCCTTACTGCTCTCCTGAGACCATAGATGGCAATAGCTGGGGAAGGGCTATTCCCAAAGATGTAGACACACATTCTGTAGTCCACAATGTCATTGTTGGGGTTGTTGCAATACCACAAACAACTGAAGAAACTCTCTGTGGTCTTCTTTCACCATGAAGCAGTGAAACATGTGTCAGATATCAGCAGTGATGGCCACAGGTTCCATTCTGAACCTCACGAGCACCCTATGAGGGTGTTGTTCATGTTAGAGCCTCTGACCAGCACATCATTGAATTAGACCCCCTGATATGCCATGTTGGAGTTGAAAACAATGCAGATCTGGTCTAGCCAAGAAAGGGAATTGAATTGCATATATCTTTTATAACTTATTCACCTGCAATGAATGCATTGTTGGAGACTTCACAACTTTTGAATATTTAGTCATTGTTATCAGATCTCAACAACATGTTCATGTACTAACCATTTATAGACACCCAAAGCACATTGTTGGGGTTGTAGTGGCAATACCACAAAAACTGAAGAAAATTTCTGTCCTTCACCCAACATGTGAAGGATACCAGTCACAATTGTGGAAATACACTGGTCCTAATTTTGACTGTGTTGACATTGATGTGTTATCAATTTTACAGATTCCAGTTTCTGATCACTGCTGTGTCTTTCAATGTATCTATCTGTACTCCAAGTAAGTCCTTTAAACCTGGTACATATACTTATCACCATATTGATAACAATGCTAAGTCTACTGAGTATGTACCTGATATACTTGACTCATCTAGTGCAAACTGGGATTCCCTTAATAATCTCAGACAATCTGAATAGTGCATTGCATTGTTTGATTATGTTTGATACATTTGAATCTGTTGCTTCTCTTCTAACAAGGAAATGCACACAGATGAAAACAGCACTATGGTTTTCATATGACACCCACTCTAACAGATTTGCAGAAAACTATTTTTTTTTATTTGATTAATAATAATAATAATAATAATAATAATAATAATAATAATAATAATAATAATAATCATCCATGTTTTTTGTTTGATGTGGTTATTAAACTCACATAGAACACCCCTGCCAGTAGCTCCTCATTCACTGCTGAGGACTTTCTGAAATTTTTTATAAGAAAGTTTGACTGGTTTTAAGACAAAAATCAATGGTCTACAATCATCCCAGAATAATGGTTATGAATTCTCTAGTATATTGATGGATGCAGACACTGTGGCATGGACCACCTATACCTTCTCTCAGTTTAAAATAGTTTTGCCCTAGGCCATCACCAGCCTCGTAACTGTGTCCAAACCTACAATCCCAGAACAGAAAAAGTTGGGACGCTATGTTGAAATTTAAATTAAAACTGAAAACAATTATTTGCAAATAATCCTTGACCTGTATTACACTCAAAACAATACAACAGCACAAAATCTGATATTTTACCTCATGAATTGTATTGTTTTTTTTTTCTCAAAATAGACATTTTTTTCAATTTTGAATCTTGCAACATATTTCAAAAAAAAAAAGTTGAGATAGTAAAGCATTTACCACTTTGTCTACAGTCCTTCCCTCACCATGCTCTAGGCTTCCCAGGCAGTCTCTTTCCCCAGTACTAACCAGATGATTAAGGTGCATTGGGCAGCACCAAGCTCCATGTCCATAGCTCTTGGCCTCTGGCCTCTCCCTATTGAGAGGCGGACATGCTAACCACTAGGCCAGCTTGTGGTTTACCACTCTATAATGCTGCCATCCCTTCTCATAACATCTTAAAGAGGTTTAGGGACTGAAGACATTAAGTGATGAAGTCTTTCAGGTGTTATTTTGTTCCTTTCTTCCTGCAAACAGGTCTTAAGTTGTACCATCATATGGGGTTGTCATAGTCATATTTTTCATTTCAAAATTTGCCACACATTCTCCACTGGGGACACACACCCTCTTCTTCTACAGCTCTGCCTTTGAAATTTGTGCAGAAAGTGGTTTTGTATTGTCTTGTTGAAATATAACTAGAAAAGTTGTTGTCTTGAAGGCAACATATGTTGCTCCAAAATCTCAATGTACTTTTTTGCATTAATGCTGCCATCACAGAAGTGCAAGTTACCTTTGTTAAGGGCACCGACACAATCCAATACCATGACAGATCCTGACTTTTGGACTTGTTGTTGGCAACAGTCTGTATGGTCCTTTTCATCTTTGCTCCAGAGCACATGGCATATATTTGCTACAGAAAAGACCTGGAATACCGATTCCTCTGACCACAATATATGTTTCCACTGTGTGATGGTCCATCCCAGATGCCTCTGAGCCCAGAGAAGTTGACAGCGCTTCTGAACACAGTAATATAAGGCTTCCTTTTTGCACAGTAAAATTTTTAACTGGCATTTGATGATGTAACTCTATATTGTAGTGCTTGACAAAGGTTTGCCAAGGTAATCCTGAGCCCATGTGTTTATATCAGCTATAGATGAATGATGGTTCTTCATGCAGTGGTGTCTTGAGGGATCAGAGATCATGGGTGTTCAGCTTAAGCTTGTGCCCTTGCCCTTTACACACCAAAATTAATCTAGATTCCTGGAAGCATTTAATATTATGTGCCACAGAGGGTGAAATACCCAAGTCCCTTTATAGCTTTGTGAGCCATCTGAGGGATCAGAGATCACAGGTGTTCAGCATAGGTACAATACCTTCAACAATTATTGGCCCCCTTGTAAAGATGAGTAAAAATGGTTAGAAAAAAACCCCCACCTTTTGGTGAAGTAGCTTCATCTCACACTGAAAAGTGAGAAAAAAAGCAAACCTTTAATTGAAATAAATTTATTCAGAGAAAAACAAGTTCCTCATAAGGAATTGATTATTTTTCAACAAAAACACATGTCCCAAAATTATTCAGACCCCTGCATTTAATACTTTGTACAACCTTCTTTTCCCAGTAAAACAGCACAGAGTCTTCTCATCTAACATTTTATATTGTTGGACAAAACAAAGCAGGGCATCTCCTCACAAACTCTCTCCAGATCATCCAGGGCCCTAGGCCCTCTCTTGTGCACTCATTTTCAGATCACCTCACAGATTTTCAATAGGGTTCAGGCCAGGGGACTGAGATGGCCATGGTAGAAGCTTGATTCTGTGGTTAGCTAATGATTTTTGTGTTGATTTGGACATCTCATCTCATTACCTCTAGCTGCTTTATCCTGTTCTACAGGGTCGCAGGCAAGCTGGAGCCTATCCCAGCTGATTATGGGTGAAAGGCGGGGTATACCCTGGACAAGTCACAGGTCATCACAGGGCTGACACATAGACACACAGATAACCATTCACACTCACATTTCACACCTATGGTCAATTTAAAGTCACCAGTTAACCTAACCTGAATGTCTTTGGACTGTGGGGGAAACTGGAGCACCCGGAGGAAACCCGGAGGACATGGGGAGAACATGCAAACTCCACACAGAAAGCCTCTCGCCGGCCACGGGGCTCAAACCCGGACCTTCTTGCTGTGAGGCGACAGTGCTAACCACTACACCACCATGCCGCCCTGCTTTGGACATATTCTTCAGATTGTTCTCAGGCTGAAAAATCCAATGATGAACAAGTTTTAGTTTCCTGGCAGAAGTAGCCAGATTTTGATTTAAAATGTCCTGGTATTTCATGGAGTCCATGATGACATGTACTCTAACAAGGTTTCCATGGCCATTGGAAAATACAGGAAAAGTGGCTCCTCAACATCACAGACCCTCCACCATATTTTACAGTTGGGATAAGGTTGTTTTTATTCTTGCCATGCTTTTTTAATTCCAAACCCACCTTGAGTGTTTATTGCCAAAAAGCTCCGTTTTTGTTCCATCAGACCATAAAACATGGTTTGCATCAAAGTTATAGTTGTGTTTTGGAAAGTCCAGGTGCTTATAATTTGTGGTTAACAGAGAGAAAAGGCTTTTTTTTTCCCCTAGCATGCCTTCCAAATAACCTCCTGGCATGGAGGTGGCATCTGATGGTGACTTTGGAGACTCGGTAATCCCAAGAGTATATATTTTTTTCTTGTAATTCACCAACAGTGACCTGTGCGTATGTATTTATTTATTTATTTAGCCTCTCCTAATATATTTCTCATGTATGTCGGGGGGCGGCACGGTGGTGTAGTGGTTAATGCTGTCGCCTCACAGCAAGAAGGTCTGGGTTTGAGCCCTGTGGCCTGCTAGGGCCTTTCTGTGTGGAGTTTGCATGTTCTCCCCATGTTCGTGTGGGATTCCTCAGGGTGCTCCGATTTCCCTCACAGTCCAAAGACATGCAGGTTAGGTTAACTGGTGACTCTAAATTGACTGTAGGTGTGAATGGTTGTCTGTGTCTATGTGTCAGCCCTGTGATGACCTGGCGACTTGTCCAGGGTGTACCCCGCCTTTCACCCGTAGTCAGCTGGGATAGGCTCCAGCTTGCCTGTGACTCTGGAGAACAGGATAAAGCGGCTAGAGATAAGGAGATGAGGTGTACGTATGTCGGGGGGAAAATAAATAAATAAATCTTTACTCCTCTTCCAAGCAAGTTTGTAATTATGCTACTTGATGTCCACTTTTTTATGATTGCCCTCTGAGTAGAAATAGGCATTTTCAGGCAAGTAACTCTTTTTATATAAACCATTCCCTGACTTGTGAAGGTCAACACATTTCTCCTCCATTTGTTTTGTGTGTTTTCTTATCATTCCCATGTTGACGGATGACGAAGGGAATTTAGCCTCTGCCACCTCAAATTTGTACCACAGTTAATCAGGAAGTTATGGATTACAGCTGGAAATTTCCTACACACTCCTATCAACTTAAAAAGATACAATGCTTTAGTTACAGTGTGTTCACCAGTGTGAAACATGCTTTAGTTACAGTGTGTTCACCATTTCCAGGGGTGCCAATAATTGTGCCATGTGTTTTTGTTGAAAATAATTATTTCTTGAGGGATTTGGTTTTCTGTGAATAATTGTATTTCAATTAGAGGTTGGAGTTCTCATTTTTTTCAGTGCAAGATGAAGCTACTCCAATAAAAATTGATTTTTTTTTCTAACCCTAATAAGTAACAGTGCTGAAAACACAAGCTCAGAACAGCCTCCAAACATGGCTGTTCTGAACTACAACACCCAAGAGTCACCATGCCCTCTGTCACCTGATTACTGTCTTCACCTGTCTCTTGTTCCTCTGCAATTACCTCGCCGACTTAAACCCAACTCTCACACACTCACTTCTCAAAGTATCATTTAGTGTTTCTGTGCTTAACTTTACCAAGCCGTTTACTTTCTGCCTGACTTCTCGTGTTTAGACCATTATCCACCTTCAATCCCTGACCTTGCTCTATTGCTTTCTTTGCATTATCCTGTTTGCCAATCGACTAACTCCTGCCTGTTACTCTGACAACAATTTCTGCTCTTTGTTTTGGCCCAGTCTGCAGTTTACTTCTCCCCACTCTCCCCTGCACCTGCATCTGTAAGTGCCTGCACCCTGACAGGATGCTTCGCCACTGATGGATGCAGCAGAGGAGGTGAAGCAAACTGCACTCAATGCTCAGGGGCATTTATTAGGTGAACATCAGCAAATGCTCAGCGATCGCAAAACTAGGATGGCACAGCTTGCTGCTGTTACATCACAGGCCCTCCTAACCCACCCCACATCCTCCGCCAGTGCCGCTTAGCTCATTCCGCTACTGGAGAAGTTCTCGGGTGAAGCATCAAACTGTAAGAGATTTCTTCTCCTATATTTCTTCTCACTCACTGGAATCTCTGACGAACAGAAGATCGCTAAATTTCTCATGTTACTCACAGGAAAGGCTCTACAGTGGGTTAGTGTGGCATGAGAGTGCAGGGGTGAACACATCACATCCTACGACCATTTCTTGGATCTGTTTAAGTGAGTGATCATGAACCCAAAGGAATAGAGGTTGAGAGAGTCGCTCGTCAATCAAGCAGGAAAATAGAAGCATCACAGAGTATGCCCTGGACTTCCATACATTGGCTGCTGGTAGTGGTTGGAATGAGCCTGAACTAAAAGCCACTTTTCGCCAAGGGTTACGTCCAGAGGTGCTGAGTGAATCAGCCTGTTGTGACAAACATCTATCCCTCGACTCACTCATTGATTTGGCCATTCATCTGAACCACCTCATCACAAATAGACCCTCTCTACAACCTATCACTACTCTGTCTCTTGCCACTAGCATGCCCACTCCTATGGAGATTTTTCATGCTCGGCTAAAGTGATCGGCGAGCAAGAGAAGACAGCAAGAGGGTTTGTGCTTTTACTCTGGTGAGTCCAACCAGGGCCGTTGACAGCTTTGGCTGGGCCCGGGACAAAATAATCTGAGTGGGCCCCCCCAAATAATCTGAGTGCCCCCCCACACACACACACACACGTGCGCACGCACATCGCCACACAGCAACCACCCACACCCAACCCCTCTTTTCACAGTCTCCATTCACTCCAACCCTTAAATAACAGGTATTCCAAGCCCATTATAACAGTCAACCATTTTATTTCAACATTTCAACATATTTACAGTTTGAACATTTCCTTAGTCTGCAACTATTCGGGTGCGAAATGCAATGCGCTGGACTTTTGCTGTGGCAAAGTCGTCAATATGAATGGCGTGTCGCGCGTGCTGGGGTTACATTACGGGGCTGGAAAAAAGTTATCTGTGTCTTACCTGGCTAAGCTGCCCCACTGCCTTCACCACCTGCTGCATCATCTGAATCTTTTCTAAAATATCTATGCAGTGAGCTAGGCCCGGCGCCATGGGTGGGCCTTAGGGGGCCGTGCCCGCCCTGAGACTCATGTGGGCCTGCCCTGCTGGAACCCAGAGCAGAGACTTTTTTTTCATAGGAGACAGGTCACTGAAGAAATCGTCCATAGAAATGAATGGGGACAGTTCGTAACGGCAGCAAACATTCTAATCAACCATCTCTGACGGCAGTACGGGTCTGCAAATATCCCGCCTGTTCCGCTGCCAACAACCAATCATATGTCGATCTGAACCAACAGCTTTCCAATCATCTTGCAGCTTCGTGCTCCGCTGTCCCTCTCCTGCCGTTATAGAAGTACTGCGCCAGCGCAGTGTCAAAATAATCCACGAGAAAAGTGGATTTTAAAGCTTTTTCTGAGTCATGAGAACCAACCTAACACTCAAGTATAATCAACTTTTCATGGCGATTTCAATCATATGCTCTTCGCGACCGTTAGTTTTCACAGAGTCCAGTATTGATATCTCCCCATTCATGTTCAGAGGGTCTGGTCTCACTAATCCGAAAAAGATGCCTGAAAGTGGCCGGCGAGTGACCGCACTTGGCCTGATAGGAGCCCGTCACAGCTTCTTCTTCTTTGTTTTTTTTTCCCCCTCAAAAAAAAACAAAAACGTAAACTACAAGTCAAAGTTTTTCAGTATAACAATAATAAAGAAAAATGTGCTCAATTTAAAATGTATTGAAACTATTCGAAATCGGCTGATCGGTTCATTCATTATTATCCGTCAGTACAGAAACACTAGTAATAATTTCTGGATCATTGCTATAAACGTGGACTAATATTTCTTGGGAACCAATGGGTTAATGTCATGGAATGAACCAACCGACCAATCGCATTTTTTCTTCAGATGGTATCTGGGTAAATCAGCAGCTGTCTCAGCCAATCACATTTTATTGCTGGACGGGATCATATCACGACATCTTCCGGTAGATACCCGAAATCAGCTTTGTGCGTTGTGAGGCCAGCGGAGCAAAAAAAAACTTTTAATATGCTGAGCAATGTTTGATACATTTTGGAAAGTTGTTTTGGTTGCTTTATAGGTTTCTTAGAATATTTAACTCGTCACGTCTGTGCTGCTCTCCTGGGTTGCCAGAAACAGTTGTGTTGCCCTGGCTTGGCGTATAAAATGTGTGCCCCCCCCAAAGCAATTCAAGGCCCGTCCGTCAGTCCGTGTCTGGCGTGGGTCTGCAGTGAGCCCCTGAGGCTCTTGGCTTCTTCATCTCTTTTTCTCTTTTCTTTTCTTTGCTCCTGACTTGTGCATGTTGGCAAACGGGCTCGCACACTTATTGTCGAAGCGTTATGATGGAATAGTGCCGTGTTATTTGGTGCCTTAATCAAAGACCAAACCATTTCTGCATTAGGGGTGGTAGGTGGGTTCTTGAATGTATTTTCGAAGACAATAAAGGCAAAAGAACCATAAATCATTAATTGAATGCAAATATAGCACATTTTTCTCCCCCAAATCAACACATTTTGAAATGAAACAGAATGATTAATGGCATCTTCATGAGGGACCAGTTCTGGGCCCCCCCTCATGCCTGGGCCCGGGACAAAATACCCGGTTGTCCCCCCCTGTCGACGGCCCTGAGTCCAACCATCTCATCGCTAAATGGCCTGTCTGTCCACCTTGGGGTGCTCCAGCTCATCCGGTTAACAGTCCACCCAGCCCAGTGAGTTCCATATTTAGTTGTAAAGCACAATCCTTCAAATTACCCATACTCTTGAAGCTGCCAGACTAGGCCCATATCCTTTCTGGACTTATAGACTCAGAGGCAAAGGGGAACTTCATTGACTGTTCAATTGTCTAGAGACTTATCCTCCCCAAATACACCTTGCAAAGCCCGCTTAACATAAGGACCATTGATGGGGGTCCCATTGAGGACGGACTAATTTCTAGTCAGCCATACAACCCCTCTACAGATTCAGGTGGAAGCTCTCTATTCTGAACTAATTTCTCTATTTGTCACCCAAACTGCTCACCATGACATCATCCTAGGTTACCCTTGGCTTCAACTCCATGATCCAGTAATCTCTTGGCAAAATAAAGACATTCTTCAATGGTCACCAGCAAGTTTTCAAAACTGCAATCATCCTAAACTAACCATCTCGTCCACCTCCATGGACAGCCTACAGCCTGATTCTCTAGACAATGTTCCTGCATGCTATCTGGACTTGAAAGTAGTATTCAGCAGAGGTAAGGCATGTGGCCTGCCCCCTCACAGTCCCTAGGATTGTGCCATTGGCCTTCTGGGCAATACTCCTCCACACAATCATATCTATCCATTGTCCCTGACTAAACAATCAAGCTATGTAAGAATATGTGCAAGAAGTGCTGAACCAAGGGTACAGCAGACCATCCACCTCACCAGCTTCAGCAGGCTTCTTCTTTGTTGAAAAGAAGGGAGGTCTTTGACAATGTATAGACTATCAGGGTCTGAAACAAATCAGTGAAGTACCCCTACCCACTTCCACTAGTGCCCTTTGCCTTGGAACAACTATGTTCCACCAGAATCTTTTCTAAATTGGACCTGTGCAGCACCTATAACTTGGTCAGAATTTGAGAAGGGGATGAGCAGAAGATGGCCTTTAGCACCACCACTGGCCATTTTGAGTACCTGGTAATTCCTTTTGGCCTTTCTTTGGCACCAAGCATCTTCCAGCGCTTCATCAATGACATCTTAAGGGATATGCAAGGGAAATTTATGATTGCTTACATTAATGGCATATTAATCTACTCCTCAGACAAAGACAGTCACCACAAGCATGTCAGGTCTGTACTCTCCCACTTACTTGAAAATCATCTCTAGGTCAAGGCAGAGAAATGCAAATTTCATGTTCTGCCAGATCTCATTCTTTGGGTACATTATCAGTTCTGAAGGGGTAAACATGGACCAGTCTAAAGTCTCTGCAGTCACATCTTGGCCCACTCCCACATCTGTGAAAGAGTTACAATGTTTCCTGGGCTTCGTGAACTTTTACCGGCACTTCATTTGTGGCTTCAGCACCATCACCACTCCTCTAACCTCAATGTTAAAGAACAGGCCACGTTGCCTCCAGTGGAACCCAGCAGCTGAAGAAGCCTTCAACCAGCTCAAGGCAGCCTTCACCCTCTGCTCCCATACTACAACATCCAGATCCTACTAAACAATTTGTGGTAGAGGTAGATGCATCTGAAATGGGAATAGGAGGGGTGCTCTCACAACGATTCGGGGAGAGACCCAAACTGCATCCAATAGCTTTCTTTTCAAAGAAGCTGAGACCCACTGAGAAGAAAAATGACCTTGACAATCAAGAACTCTTGGCTATCAAGCTGGCCCTGGAGGAGTGGAGACATTACCTGGAAGGCACTGCACACCCATTTATGATTCTAACAAATCACAAGAACCTAGAATACCTAAAGACTGCCAAACAACTCATCCCATGACAAGCCAGGTGGACCCTGATGTTCACTCACTTTTAGTTCACGAGGTCATATCGCCCCAGCACCAGAAATACCAAAGCAGATGTGCTCTCTTGAATCCACAACTCTTCACCCCACACCTCTGAACCGACTCCCATCTTATCATCAGAAGGTTTTGCACAAGCCATCACCTGGGACTTAGACAAGCAGTTCAAACAGTCTCAACCCCCCTGACTCCTCCCAAGAACTGTCCATCCGGATTTCTGCATGCCCCACCCGACCTCAAAGGAAGACTCATCACCTGGGCACATGCATCCCCCACCAATGGTCATCCCAGCAATCACTGCACATACCAACTGATAAAGAACAAGTACTGGTGGGATAACATGATTTCAATCACTTTGTCTCCTCATGCTCAGCCTCTGCCCAAGCCAAAGTACCACTTGCTCTACTTGCTGGGAAATTATGTCCTCTCCTGGTACCTCAGAGACCCTGGTCACACATTGCCATTGACTTCATCACAGACCTACCACCATCCCAAGGTAAAGTAGTGCGTGAAAGTATGTGAACCCTTTAGAATTTTCTATATTTCTGCATAAATATGACCCAAGATATCATCAGATTTTCATACAAGTGCTAAAAGTAGATAAAGAGAACCCAGTGAAACAAATGAGACAAAAATATTAGACTTGGCCATTTATTTATTGAGGAAAATGATCCAATATTACATATCTGTGAGTGGCAAAAGTATGTGAACCTCTAGGATTAGCAGTTAATTTGAAGGTGAAATTAGAGTCAGGTGTTTTCAATCAATGGGATGACAATCAAGTGTGAGTGGGCACCCTGTTTTATTTAAAGAACAGGGATCTATCAAAGTCTGATCTTCACAACACATGTTTGTGGAAGTGTATCATGGCATGAACAAAGGAGATTTCTGAGGACCTCAGAAAAAGTATTGTTGATGCTCATCAGGCAGGAAAAGGTGACAAACCCATCTCTAAAGAGTTTGGACTCCACCAATCCACAGTCAGACAGACTGTGTACAAATGGAGGAATTCAAGACCATTGTTACCCTCCCCAGGAGTGGTTGACCAACAAAGATCACTCCAAGAGCAAGGCATGTAATAGTCTGCGAGGTCACAAAGGACCCCAGGGTAACTTCTAAGCAACTGTAGGCCTCTCTCATATTGGCTAATGTTCATGAGTCTACCATCAGAAGAATACTGAACAGCAATGGTGTGTATAGCAGGGTTGCAAGGAGAAAGCCACTGCTCTCCAAAAAGAACATTGCTGCTCATCTGCAGTTTGCTAAAGATTATGTGGACAAGCCAGAAGGCTATTGGAAGAATGTTTTGTGGACAGATGAGACCAAAATAGAACTTTTAGGTTTAAATGAGAAGCGTTATGTTTGGAGAAAGGAAAACACTGCATTCCAGCATAAGAACCTTATCTCATCTGTGCAACACGGTGATGGTAGTATCATGATTTGTGCCTGTTTTGCTGCATCTAGGCCAGGACGGCTTGCCATCATTGATGGAACAATGAATTCTGAATTAGACCAGTGAATTCTAAAGGAAAATGTCAGGACATCTGTCCATGAACTGAATCTCAAGAGAAGGTGGGTCATGCAACAAGACAACAACCCTAAGCACACAAGTCACTCTACCAAAGAATGGTTAAAGAAGAATAAAGTTAATGTTTTGAAAGGCCAAGTCAAAGTCCTGACCTTAATCCAATTGAAATGTGGTGGAAGGACCTGAAGCAAGCAGTTCATGTGAGGAAACTCAGCAACATCCTAGAGTTGAAGCTGTTCTGTATGGAGGAATGGGCTAAAATTCCTCCAAGCCGGTGTGCAGGACTGATCAACAGTTGCCGGAAACATTTAGTTGCAGTTATTGCTGCACAAGGGGGTCACACCAGATACTGAAAGCAAAGGTTTACATACTTTTGCCACTCACAGATATAAAATATTGGATCATTTTCGTCAATAAATAAATGACCAAGTATAATATTTGTCTCATTTGTTTAACTGGGGTCTCTTTATCTACTTTTAGGACTTGTGTGAAAATCTGATGTTTTAGGTCATATTTATGCAGAAATATAAGAAATTCTAAAGGGTTCACAAACTTTCAAGTGCCACTGCAACACAGTCATTATGGTAATCATAGACAGATTCTCTAAAGCAATCAGGCTTACCCCATTATCAGGACTACCCACTGAGTTCCAAACTGCTGAACTTATCTTTAACCATGTCTTCTACAACCCGGATTCCAAAAAAGTTGGGACAAAGTACAAATTATAAATAAAAACGGAATGCAATGATGTGGAAGTTTCAAAATTCCATATTTTATTCAGAATAGAACATAGATGACATATCAAACGTTTAAACTGAGAAAATGTATCATTTAAAGAGAAAAATGAGGTGATTTTAAATTTCATGACAACAACACATCTCAAAAAAGTTGGGACAAGGCCATGTTTACCACTGTGAGACATCCCCTTTTCTCTTTACAACAGTCTGTAAATGTCTGGGGACTGAGGAGACAAGTTGCTCAAGTTTAGGGATAGGAATGTTAACCCATTCTTGTCTAAATGTAGGATTCTAGTTGCTCAACTGTCTTGGGTCTTTTTTGTCATATCTTCCGTTTTATGATGCGCCAAATGTTTTCTATGGGTGAAAAATCTGGACTGCAGGCTGGCCAGTTCAGTACCTGGACCCTTCTTCTATGCAGCCATGATGCTGTAATTGATGCAGTATGTGGTTTGGCATTGTCATGTTAGAAAATGCAAGGTCTTCCCTGAAAGAGACGTTGTCTGGATGGGAGCATATGTTGCTCTAGAACCTGGATATACCTTTCAGCATTGATGGTGTCTTTCCAGATGTGTAAGCTGCCCATGCCACACGCACTAATGCAACCCCATACCATCAGAGGTGCGGGCTTCTGAACTGAGCGCTGAGAACAACTTGGGCCGTCCTTCTCCTCTTTAGTCCGAATGACACGGCGTCTCTGATTTCCGTAAAGAACTTCAAATTTTGATTCGTCTGACCACAGAACAGTTTTCCACTTTGCCACAGTCCATTTTAAATGGGCCTTGGCCCAGAGAAGACGTCTGCACTTCTGGATCATGTTTAGATATGGCTTCTTCTTTGAACTATAGAGTTTTAGCTGGCAACGGCGGATGGCACGGTGAATTGTGTTCACAGATAATGTTCTCTGGAAATATTCCTGAGCCAATTTTGTGATTTCCAATACAGAAGTATGCCTGTATGTGATGCAGTGCCATCTAAGGGCCCGAAGATCACAGGCACCCAGTATGGTTTTCTGGCCTTGACCCTTACGCACAGAGATTCTTCCAGATTCTCTGAATCTTTTGATGATATTATGCACTGTAGATGATGATATGTTCAAACTCTTTGCAATTTTACACTGTCAAACTCCTTTCTGATATTGCTCCACTATTTGTCGGCGCAGAATTAGGGGGATTGGTGATCCTCTTCCCATTTTTACTTCTGAGAGCCGCTGCCACTCCAAGATGCTCTTTTTATACCCAGTCATGTTAATGACCTATTGCCAATTGACCTAATGAGTTGCAATTTGGTCCTCCAGCTGTTCCTTTTTTGTACCTTTAACTTTTCCAGCCTCTTATTGCCCCTGTCCCAACTTTTTTGAGATGTGTTGCTGTCATGAAATTTCAAATGAGCCAATATTTGGCATGAAATTTCAAAATGTCTCACTTTCGACATTTGATATGTTGTCTATGTTCTATTGTGAATACAATATCAGTTTTTGAGATTTGTAAATTATTGCATTCCGTTTTTATTTACAATTTGTACTTTGTCCCAACTTTTTTGGAATCAGGATTGTATTATTTTGCTATCCCTGAGGACATAGTAGACACGTTTACATGCACGTCCAAATCAAGCTGCTGTTGGTAATCGAGCAAAGGGTCCCAGCAGGGGTGCCAGAGAAATCCAATCCTACATGCACAAGTGAAATCGGGCTATTGTGCAAGGTGCATTGTGCACCCGAGCCACACGTGGCGCTACACGCCCCATCGTGTTGGTACACTTCCGGTTGTCGTCATGAAGAAGAGCTATAGTGTTGCCAGATACTGCTGACGTTTTCCAGCCCAAAACATGTTCAAATCCGCTAAAATGCACTTAAAACCCCCAATCTGGCAACACTAGCAGTTCCGTGTTCAAGCTGTTAGGCTTGCTCTAACAGACAATGGCTACAATCTGTCCGGCGCAGACCACTGTTTTGTAAGACAACTTATTTTGCACAATAATATTTTTCTAAAGTCCATTTTTTGCTTACAAAAAATTTTTTTTTTTTGCTTACAATTTAACTTATGTCTTAATAAACACACAAAAAGTTCAATTGTTTTGTTTTTATTAACATTCTTCAGATGTTGGACATACATACATATATCTCATCTCATCTCATTATCTCTAGCCGCTTTATCCTTCTACAGGGTCGCAGGCAAGCTGGAGCCTATCCCAGCTGACTACGGGCGAAAGGTGGAGTACACCCCGGACAAGTCGCCAGGTCATCACAGGGCTGACACATAGACACAGACAACCATTCACACTCACACCTATGGTCAATTTAGAGTCACCAGTTAACCTAACCTGCATGTCTTTGGACTGTGGGGGAAACCGGAGCACCCGGAGGAAACCCACGCGGACACGGGGAGAACATGCAAACTCCGCACAGAAAGGCCCTTGCCGGCCCCGGGGCTCGAACCCGGGACCTTCTTGCTGTGAGGCGACAGCGCTAACCACTACACCACCGTGCCGCCACATACATATATATATATATATATATATATATATTACACAAATACAATGACTTTTTTATGTACACAATTCACAGCTATGCAACAGCTGTACAGATGTATTTGGTGATACAGTAAGTGAGCTAAATTTTAACAGTGCAAACAATGCCACAAAAAGAAAAGATTCATGCCGTTGTCATGATTCGTTGTCATGCCGACCGAGGCTGTTGTGTTTCCCGCTTGTGGTCTCGTCACTCGTCACTTCCGGAAGTAGCTCGACAACTAGCTCGATAGGGTATACATGCACAAAGTAGCTCGGCAGAAATCGCATAAACTAGGTCGTGTAGCTCGATTCCGAGAAATCAAGTTCGGTTCAATTTCAGCCGAATTAAGGTGTATACATGGCATTTTGAACTTCGATTTCAGTCGACCAACGGCAGAAATTCGATTCTCTCTATGTGCATGTAAACGTAGTGAGTGAGTGATGGGGTCCCCAATTCATTTCCAGACTACTGTCCAGTTTCATGGAAAGACTAGGAGTTTCAGTAAGCCTCATGTCCGGTTACCACCCTCAATCCAACAGCCAGGTAGAGTGTGCCAATCAGGAGGTGGGATGTTTTCTGTGCATGTTCTGCATGTGAAACCAGGGGGATTGGGCACAATTCCTCTCATGGGCTGAATATGCACAAAATTCACTCAAAGTTTCAGCTACACAGTTGACCCCATTCCAGTGCATTCTTGACTATCAACTTCCCCTGTTCCCATGGGACAACACCCCCACCCAGGTACTGGCAATTGACTCCTGGTTCAAGCATAGCCAGCAGGTCTGGAAAGAAGTACACCAAAAGGCTAGAATTAGTAAACAAAAGTATAAACAATATGCAGACAAACACAGAAGTAAAAATCTGGAGTACTCTCCAGGAGATCAGGTATGGGTCTCCACGAGGGATCTAAGGGAGCCCAACTCATGCAAAAAACTGCAAGCCTGGTACATTATCCCATACAAAGTTCTATGCAAAATCAATGAAGTATCCTACAAACTAGAGCTCCCACCTCTCAGCAGAATGGGACCAACTTTCCATGTTTCCTGCCTGAAACCAGCCATCCAAGGTCCTTTAGCCACGAACACACCCACCCAAGAGCCCCTCTCCCCAGACATCAAAGGTGAACCCATCTATCAGGTAAGCAAGAGCCTGAACTCCCAGCGCAGACAAGGTCAGCTGGAATACCTGGTAGACTGGGAGGGCTACAGTCCAGAGGAGCAAAGTTGGGTGAGCTCCAGGGACATCTTGGACCCATTCCTGATACAGGAGTTCCACAGCCAGCATCCTAACAAGCCTGCACCTAGAGGGAGAGGGCAACCAAGAAAGTTAACTGCTCCCAGATGGAGCTCCTTGGGAGTGGGGTTCTATCAGTAATGGCATTGAAAACAAGCTCACAACAGCCTCCAAACAAGGCTGCTCCAGACTACAACACCCAAGAGTCACAATGCCCTCTGCTACCCGATTACTAATTGCACCTGTCTTTCATTCCTCAGCAATCACCTCACCTACTTAAACCCAGCTCTCACACACTCATGTCGAGAAGTATTGTTTAGTGTTTGCGTGCCTAACTTTACCAAGCCATTTACTTTCTGCCTGACTTCCCATGTTTAGACCATAATGTTCAGTCCCCAACCTTTTCTCTGCGTTATCCTGTTTGCCAGATCCCTGCCCAGTACTCTGACTACGATTCCTGCTCTTTGTTTTGGCTCAGTCTGTAGTTTGCTTCTCCCCGCATCTGTAAGTGCCTGCACTCAGACAACCCTTATTACTAATCTTTACAAACAGGCACTGTAGGTAATATGCACCATAGAGGGTGACATATCCAAGTCAAGTCATGTCAATTTTATTGTCCCACCAGGGGAAATTAGGTTTCAGCTAAACATTTAAAAACACACAAACCAGAATAAATACAACATTGAAGACAAACACAAAACATGTAAGCGGGACTGAAGACACAGTACAGCACAATGCAAAATCCCTACATGGAAAGGCCAAGATAAGCAAAAAATCCAGTGTTCAAAACTGTAAGGGGCAACAGTGACCTCATTTGTGCAAATTCAGCGCAGTGCACACAAAAAGTTTGATCTTTTTTCCCCCCCCTATGGGTAGGAACTCTATCTCCTATCTGAAGGTAGAAGCTCAAACTCCCTATAGAGGGGGTTGTCAGTGAAGTCCAGTATGGCCAGAGCCTTCCTGAGGACATGGTCATAAAGGTCAGAGAGCTGAGCTGGATTCACCACAATGACCTTGCGAGCTACTCTATCAAGTCAACCAAGCTTATTCCTGTCTGCATGTTAAGGTTAGCAAACCATACTACAATAGAGAAGGACAGGACTGACTCAAAAGTTCTATAAAAGAGTCATCATTTTGGTGCCCACATGAGTTCATTTTTCTCAAAAAGATGTTGAACTTTCTTAGAGATAGCCTCTGCATTTGCATGGAAGCATAGCTTATTGTTTACCACAGTACCCAGATATTTATAGTTTGCCACCAGTTCCACCTCAGTTCCCTCTATCACTGTTGGTTTGGGAGTAGGAGCGGACTTCCTGAAATCAATCATCATGTCCTTAGTTTTGGACACATTCAATTCAAGGAATGACCCCTTAACACCATACTACAAAAACATTCACAACTACTCTTGCAATTGTTTGTGTTAAGAATATAGAAAAGGGGAGAAAAGTACACATCCTTAAGCTGAACCAGTGCATGAGTGGAGCTGGTACACCATTAACTCTCACGCACTGATCTGTTTGTCATGAAATCTAAAATCCAGACAATGATATTAAAATCAAGATTAAATTGAGAGAGGAGTTTCTCACCAAGCAAGTGTGGCTGGATGGTATTAAAAGCAGAGGGGGAAAAATCAATGAAGAGAAGTCTGGCATGAGACATAGGGCTCTCAAGGTGGCAATACAGGCTATTCAGCAGTGTCACGGTGGCATCCTCCACACCACTACCAACTCTATACACAAACTGCAGGGGGTCCAAAGAACCCTGCAACCCGCCTCTGCATCACCTGCTTCACCACCTTCTCAAAGGCCTTCATGACTAAAGATGTCAGTGTGACAGGTCTAAAATCATTTAGGGTCTTGGGATTTGAGCACTTTGCAAGAGGAAAAATAGAGTGTTTCCAAATTTCAGGAGTACTCTGAAGCTCCAGGCATTCCATAAAGATGCTATTGAAAATAAATAATAATAATAAAATAATACAACCCCGATTCCAAAAAAGTTGGGACAAAGTACAAATTGTAAATAAAAACGGAATGCAATGATGTGGACGTTTCAAAATTCCATATTTTATTCAGAATAGAACATAGATGACATTTCAAATGTTTAAACTGAGAAAATGTATCATTTAAAGAGAAAAATTAGGTGATTTTAAATTTCATGACAACAACACATCTCAAAAAAGTTGGGACAAGGCCATGTTTATCACTGTGAGACATCTCTTTTTCTCTTTACAACAGTCTATAAATGTCTGGGGACTGAGGAGACAAGTTGCTCAAGTTTAGGGATAGGAATGTTAACCCATTCTTGTCTAATGTAGGATTCTAGTTGCTCAACTGTCTTGGGTCTTTTTTGTCGTATCTTCCATTTTATGATGCACCAAATGTTTTCTATGGGTGAAAGATCTGGACTGCAGCCTGGCCAGTTCAGTACCCGGACCTTTCATCTACGCAGCCATGATGCTGTAATTGATGCAGTATGTGGTTTGGCATTGTCATGTTAGAAAATGCAAGGTCTTCCCTGAAAGAGGCGTCGTATAATATCGATTCCCTTTGAGTGTAGGAATGCCGACACTTGTTGCTCCACGGAGTTGCTGCCCAGTTCATCAGATTACCCCTCCCTTGTCACTGTTTTTGCATATGACCGGGATTTAATCTGAATCCCAGTGACGATGACATCTTTCAGCCTGGTGTACTGTTCTAAATCAGCAACTCTGCTTTCTAGGTGGGCGAGACGCTGCTCCTTCTCGGCCTTCTGCAGCCTGAGCGATTTCAATTCTGTCACCAGCTCCATGATGGTTTTCTGTTGCTGTTTAATAACAGAAACCTCTTCTGCCAGAAAGTCGAGTGACTTTTTAATGTCCTCGGCTGTAAAGTTCTTTTTTTGGTGGCATAATTCACCAATAAAGCCATCCAATTCAGTAAAATGTTTGGAGAGTCCTTTCCGAAATTTCCCGCCAGAGGAAGTGATGTGTGCGGAAGTTCTCAGTGTATGTATCTCACTGGGTTCTCTTTATCTACTTTTAGGACTTGTGTGAAAATCTGATGATGTTTTAGGTCATATTTATGCAGAAATATAGAAAATTCTAAACGGTTCACAAACTTTCATGCATCACTGTATGATAGGCTTTGGAAAGAGGGTTTATTAATTAAATTAGATCATTTGGGAATAGGTGGCAGGGCATATAATTGGATTCTGGATTTTTTTTTTATTTGATAGAAGGATACAGGTAAGGGTAGGTGTGGAATATTCTAAAGTATGCACAATAGAAAATGTAACTCCACAAGGTAGTGTGTGTAGCCCGTTATTATTTAACATTATGATTAATGATATCTTCTCAACCGTTGAACAAGGTATAGGAAAATCTTTCTATGCAGATGATGGGGCCTTATGGATAAGAGGCTGCAAAATATGTCAAAACAAAAATGCAAACTGCAATAAATGAAGTAGAAAAATGGGCAAATAAATGGGGATTTAGATTATCAGTTTCCAAAACACAAGTAATATGTTTTACAAGAAAGCATAAAATCTCACCTATTTCTATAAAATTATATGGTCATCCTCTTGAGCAAGTCAAGGTAGTAAGATTCTTAGGAGTTTGGTTTGATGAAAAGCTAACATGGAAGATTAATTTGGATGAGGTCAAAAATAAATGCAAAAAGATACTCAATATTCTCCAGTGTTTGACAGGACAAATGTGGGGAGCAAGTACAGCATCCTTAAAAAAACATATATTGGGCTCTTATGAGGTCTGTGTTTGATTATAGATGTCTAGCTTATATGTCTGCAGCAGAACCAAATATTAAAACATTAAATATACTACAGGCTCAGGCTTTGAGGATCTGCAGTGGGTCTTTTAAAACTTCCCCAGTGTCTTCAATGCAGGTGGAAATGGGGGAAATGCCATTAAGGATTAGAAGGCTACAATTGATGATGGCATACTGGGTCAATCTTCAGGGGCATTATGACAACCATTCTGCTAAAAGTATAATAAACGATTGTTGGGAACATCATGAATCTAATTTCCTAAGTTTTGGATGGATAAGTGATACTAAAGCAGAGAGTATTGGTCTATATCAGCTACAGTACTGCCCAACAGTCCCATTATCACCAGTCCCACAATGGTTATTCCCATTACCAGTTGTAGATTTACATATTCATCAGAAAATAAGAAAGAAATCAAAGGATATCTCAGTGAGGGAAATTGTACAAAATTATTTGGATTTTTATTTTTCTAAATATACATGTATATTGACAGATGTTTCTAAAGCGCCCCCCCCCCCCCAAAAAAAAAGGGGTGTGCTGGATCAGCAGTGTATATCCCAAAGAAAGGAGTACATATTAAGAAAAGACTGACCGACAATGTGACAGTGTATACAATAGAATTGGTGGCAATATTATTGGCCCTGGAATGGGTTGAAGAAAATGCAATAAACAAAACTGTCATAATCTCAGGTAGATAGTTACTCAGCATTGGAAAGAATTCAATCAGGTAAATCGTTAAGAACAGATATAATCAATAAAATCTTTATAACCTTGTGTAAAATAGATTCCAAGGGCTTTACAACTAGTTTTCTTTGGGTACCTGCATATGTTGGCATGGAGGGAAATGAACAGGTTGACAAGCTTGCTAAGCAATCGCTAAATAATACAGAAATAGAATTTCAAATCCCCGTTAGTAAAGCAGGGGCTAAGATTTACATCAAGTCCTATGCAAAGTCAGTCTGGCAGGAGTATTGGGATGGCAGTGAAACAGGGAGACATCTATACTACATTGAAAAACAGGTGAATAGTGAAAGGATGGGAGCAAGAGTCAGAGAGAAGACATCATGATCACCCATTTAAAAATTGGACATACAGGACTCTACTATTCTCTAAACAAAATAGGTAAACACCCAACCAGAAATTGTGAATACTGTAACCATCCGGAATCAGTAGAGCATGTAATACTTCACTGTAAGAAATATGAACATGAGAGAAATGAGCTTTATAAATCTCTCAGAATGGTTAATCGTCACAATTTCACTTTACCTGGAGAGCATCAAGTCAGATGTATTGTTCCATTATCAAATTTCTGAAAGAGTCAGAATTAGCTAAAAGAATATAAGGGTGGTTTTTTTTTTTGTTTGGTTGTTTTTTTTTTCCTTCCTTTATATCTTCTGTTCCACACTCCAGCCCAGTCGGTGGCGGTAATGTACCTTTAAGTTGGTTTGCCAACTGCCATAAAACCTTAAAGAAGAAGTAGTTCGAGAGTAGCTGCTGGAGAGTTACACAGGAGTCAACATCTCTGGAGAGACTTTGCCAGTAAAAGAAGTACTGTGTATAAGTTAGGGGGTTTTTTTGTTTGTTTTTTCTTCTTCTTTTATGGACTTTTGCATTTTTCTTGTGTATATTGTAAAAAAAAAATTTCACTTATTCTCTGTTGCACTTGGGAAGCAAGCACAATAAACACCACCGTAACTAGAATTACAACTACGCCATTGTTTTTGGAAAGGAGAAATCAAACCTCATGACACTAGGCCATTCCAAGACATTTAAATGTTTCCTTTTAAACCACTCCAGTGTAGCTTAGCAGTATGTTGAGGGTCATTGTCCTGCTGGAATGTGTACCTTCATCCTAGTCTCAAACCTCTGGCCGACTCAAACAGGTTTTCCTCCAGAACTGCCATGTATTTAGTGCCATCCATCTTTCCTTCAATCCTGACCAGCTTTCCTGTCCCTGCAGATGAAAAACATCTCCACAGCATGATGCTGTCACCACCATGCTTCACTGTAGGAATGGTGTTCTCAGGGTGATGGGAAGTGTTGGGTTTGCACCACACATAGCGTTTCCCATGGTGGCCAAAATGTTCAATTTTAGTCTCCTCTGACCAGAAAATGTTCTTCCATGTCTTTGGGGAGACTGCCACATGCTGTTGGGCAAACTCCAAATGTTTTTTTTTCTGACCACTCTTCCAGAAAGACCCACTCTGTGGAGTATATGGCTTAAAGTGGTCCTATGCACAGATACTTCCATCTCTACTGTGGATCTTTGCAGCTCTTTCAGTGTTATTTTTGGTGTCTTTGTTGCATCTCTGATTAATGCCCTCCTTGCACAGTCGGTGAGTTTTGGTGGGCAGCCTTCTCTTGTCAGGTATGTAGTGGTGCCATATTCTTTCCATTTTGCTATAATGGATGTAATGGTACTCTGTGGGATGTTCAAAGTTTGGGATTGATTGATTGATTGATTTGTTTGTTTATTATTTTTAATAACCCCATCCTGATCTATACTTCTCCACAACTTTGTCTTTGACCTGTTTGGAGTGCTCTGTGGTTTTCATGTTGCTTGCTGAGTAGTGTTGCAGAGTCAGGGTCCTTCCAGAATAGGTTGATTTATACAGACATCATGTGACAAATCATGTTACACTTTGATTGCACACAGGTGGATATTAATCAACTAATTATGTGACTTGCAGGGGTGAAAGTAACTTTTATTTCTTGCCGGTACTATTATTTTGAGTCATAGTGCGCGCGCGCGCCAAAAAATACACCTAATTATTTATTATTGTCTACTTATCAAGTATTCACTAGGACTTCTTATCACTCAGTAGTACTAGTACTTTATCACACTATCACTCTTTCATCCACCTGCATCAGTTTTTGATTATAAATAAATTGCAAACACATCATTTCAACAACACAATCATTTTAATAACTTTTTTTTAGCTGAACAGTTGAAAACTAACTTTTCATTTTGGACATTGGACACACAGAACAGAAAAGTAAAAGTTTTTAGGTAAAACACTTAAAATAAATTCCAAAGAGGCTTGAAAGTTTGAGAAAGTGCATGCATTCTACATTAAGTGCGTGTGTTCTCAGTGCGCGTGCCATGCATTGGTAGCCTAGTTACTCTGCTTGCTCCAACCAGACAGTAATCTAGAATCTTTGCCCCAACTTCCACTCGATTTACGAATTTTGATCAAAGTAATTTTTAAATAGCCTGTCATGAAACATTAACATGTTTCTTTATATACCTTTTTATTTGGGAGACTTTGCAACTAATGTCTGTCTACTAAAACACTTTGATTACCAGCTGCGCATGTTATAGCACAAGATCTGGTTAAGCTGTACGCGCGCTGGAGCTCGCTCATTGTTTGTCCAGCAAAACACTGCACGCATAATAGAATATTGAAACATCAACATATGTTTCTGTATATGTTGTTTTTATTTGGGAGACTTTGCAACAAACGTCTGTCTACTAAAACACTTTGGATACCAGCTGCACACGTTGGCGCAAGATGGTTAAGCAGTGGGCTACGCGCACTATCTCGCACGTTGTCTGTTGAGTGAAACATGGAAGGAATTCACTTCAGACATAATTCAGAGACAGGTCAGAACGAGCAATGTATATTGAGGAAAATGTGTTGCTTTTGGTAAATTGACGTTAGCAGGTGTGTTGTTATGCTGAAAGTGCATTTTTTTTTCAGAGACAGTATATTTTTCTTTCAAGTATGGCCAAATCTTTTAGTGGTACGCCGGACCGGCCAGGACCGGCTTACTTTCACCCCTGGTGACTTGTGAAGTTAATTGGTTAGACCAACTCTTATTTAGAGGTTTCATATGAAAGGGGGTGAATACCTATGCATAGTCCAGATTTTTGTTTTTGTCATCTTAATTGTTGTTTGTGTCACAATAAAAACTAATTTGCACTTTTTAAAGTGGTAGGCATGTTGTGTAAATCAAATGGTGTTAACTCCCCAAAAATCCATTTTAATTCCAGCTCGTAGTGCAACAAAACAGGACAAACATCAAGGGGGATAAATACTTTTGCAAGACGTTGTAAATGCTGATCATTCTATGCATATTAAGGGAAACTTTGGTGTTCCACAAGGTTCTGTCTTAGGCCCACTGCCTTTTTCTTTATTTTTGCTACCTCTGGGTAATATTATTCAGAAGTATGGTATTAGCTTCCACTGTTATGCTGATGACACACAGATGTATCTTTCTGCAAAGCCAGATGAGACACCAGCTTAATAGATTTGAGGAATGTGTAAAGGGCAGTAGACACTGGATGTTTATTAACTTCCTTCTACTTAATTCTGACAAGACAGAAGTTCTTGTACGAGGACGACATGCAGCTAGAAGTAGGTTTTCTGATTACATAGTAACTGTGGATGGCCTTTCTGTTTCTTCAGGAGCAGCACTAAAAGACCTGTGGGTGATCACTGACTCCAGTCTTTCATTTGAAATGCACATTGATAACATTAATTGGGATACTACTGCTGTACTAGTAAGAGAGGCAGCAAGGAAGGTGCTAGGGTGGTCATCAGGAAGGAGGAAGGAAGACAAGGAGACATGGTGGTGGAACAAAGTGCAGGAAATTATAAAAGAGAAGAGGCTAGCAAAGAAGAATTGGGACGATCAGAGAGATGAGGAAAGCAGGCAGTTATACAGAGAGACGAGACAGAAGGCAAAAAGAGCGGTAGCGAAGGCAAAAGCAGATGCATACCAGGAGTTGTACGAAAGACTGGAGACCAAAGAAGGAGGGAAAGACCTGTACAGACTAGCTAGGCAGAGAAACAGGGAAGCGAGGGATGTACAGCAGGTAAGAGTGATGAAAGATGTACGGTAGCAGCTATTGAATTTTTCCCGTTCCAGCCGCACGCCATGCGACTGCCATGTGACTGCCATGCAGTTCCCAGCTGAACACCAGGGGGCTGCCATGGATGGCTCAGACCCCCTCCCTCTCCTATTTTAATTCTAAACACGCCCATTCATTCGATTCCATGGTGTCGCCATTAGATGGTGCTTCTCTCATAAAAAAAAACATTACTTGAAATGTTGTGTGAAGCTGTTGTACTGCACTTTATTCTGTTTTTTTTATGATCTTATGGATTAAAAACATTGAGATGATGAGCCATCTGAAAGTCTTTTTTGGGGGGGTACATCTTACCTTCTGCGAATAAGTAATGGTTACTATTGCCGCTTTTCCACTACCAACGCGGCTGAGTTGGGCTGAGCCGTGCCGTGCTGAGTTGGGCTGAGTTGAGCTGAGTGGGGCTGTTGGAGTTGCATTTCGACTACAACTGCGCTGAACCGTGCTGGCTGGAAGTGGGTGGACACATTGGGTGGAGTTAGCAAAAGTGGGTGGACGTCACGTGATGTCGTTAGGCGGCGCAAACAGTGACATCAGTGACCTTTTAAGTGGTAGTCTCACGACCCGGATAGTAAACAATAAACATGTAGGACATGGAGTCATTAGTGTTGCTGGTCTTGGTGCTGTGGCTTGTTGTCACCGACAACGCCAACAGATACTGGCAAGAGCATATAGATGAGGCGAGGCGCATAAGGCTTCAGAAATTCTCGTAATTCGTAATTATTCTTCTTCCGGGTTTACGGTGTTTACAGATCCCAGCGTGCTCGTGGGGCATGTGAGGACACTCCTCCTCACCAATCAGTGCACAGGGGAGTGTCTCCTCACGCCCCTAGCCCCACTCGGCTCGGTTTGGCTCGCTTCAGCCCTACTCCAAAACCGTGCGAGTTTTGGGTGCTGAGCAGGGCTGAAGCGAGCCGAGTCGTGCTGTTCTGAGGTAGTTGAAATGCGAGCCGTGTCGGGCTGAAGTGAACTGAAGCGAGCTGAAGTGAGCTGAAAAAGGGTGGTGGAAAAGGGCCATAAGTGATATTAATTACCTTTGATTAGTAATTATCAGGTATTACCTACTAGCAAACAAGAGATAATTTTACCCAATTTCAGTGAGAAAATAGCTGTTGAATAGATACATAAATGTCAGGTAAATTTTACCCAATTTAAGTATTTCATAGCTTTTTATTTCAGTTATTTTATACTCAAGGCGGCACGGTGGTGTAGTGGTTAGCACTGTCGCCTCACAGCAAGAAGGTCCGGGTTCGAGCCCCATGGCCAGCCAGGGCCTTTCTGTGCGGAGTTTGCATGTTATCCCCATGTCCGTGTGGGTTTCCTCCGGGTGCTCCGGTTTCCCCCACAGTCCAAAGACATGCAGGTTAGGTTAACTGGTGACTCTAAATTGACCGTAGGTGTGAATGTGAGTGTGAATGGTTGTCTGTCTATGTGTCAGCCCTGTGATGACCTGGCGACTTGTCCAGGGTGTACCCCGCCTTTCGCCCGTAGTCAGCTGGGATAGGCTCCAGCTTGCCTGCGACCCTGTAGAAGGATAAAGTGGCTAGAGATAATGAGATGAATGAGATTTTATACTCAATATATGGAATGAAATCTACCCCAAACAAGTCAATGCAAATTGTTACCTCAGATTTATTGGGTAAATTCTATACCGTAGGTTACTTTTTTCAGTAAGAAGTGATTTTGTAGAGTGGTAAATATAATCTAAGCAAACCAGATAAAATTTACTCGATTATTGCAGTCAGCCAAGGAATATTTAGGAATTATTGCAGTCAGCCAGGGAACTCTCGGACTGGCATCTTCCTCTCTCCGGCTGTTACGGTAGTTTATGGCCCTTTTCCACTACCCTTTTTCAGCTCACTTCAGCTCGCTTCAGCTCACTTCAGCCCGACACGGCTCACATTTCGACTACCAAAAAACAGCACGACTCAGCTCGCTTCAGCCCTGCTTAGCCCCTAAGGCTACATTTACATTAGACCGTATCTGTCTCGTTTTCTTCGCAGATGCACTGTCCGTTTACATTAAACCCCCTGGAAAAGCCAGGAAACGGGAATCCGCCAGCGTCCACGTATTCAATCCAGATCGTGTCTGGTCCGGTGCTGTGTAAACATTGAGAATACGCGAATACGCTGTGCTGAGCTCTAGCTGGCGTCTCATTGGACAACGTCACTGTGACATCCACCTTCCTGATTCGCTGGCGTTGGTCATGTGAGGCGACTGCTGAAAAACGGCGCGGACTTCCGTCTTGTATCACCTTTCATTAAAGAGTATAAAAGTATGAAAATACTGCAAATCACACACGGACTGGCCATCGGGAGTAGCGGGAGTTTTCCCAGTGGTTCAGTGTGGGCCGGCGGAGAAAAAAAAAAAAAAACAGTTGCGCGCTGGCCTTTAATATGATAAGCAATGTTAACAGTTTCTTAAAGAAACTGTTAACATTGCTTATTACAGTTGCGCGCTGGCCTTTAATATGACAAGCAATGTTAACAGTTTCTTAAAGAAACTGTTAACATTGCTTATCATATTAAAGGCCAGCGTGCAACTGTTTTTTTTTTTTTTTCTCCGCCGGCCCACCGGGAAAACTCCCGCTGGCCAGTCTGTGTGTGCTGCAAATACTGATGCAAATACTGCCCATTGTGTAGTTATGATTGTCTTTAGGCTTGCCATCCTTCCACTTGCAAGTAATAAGTGATATGCGCTGGGATCACACACACAGCGGCTCAGTCCCGAATCGTGGCTTGTGCACTTCACTCGCGCGCTGTGTGAGCTGCGCAGGGCCGGAGTGCGCACCCTCCAGAGGGCACTCGCTGTTCAGGGTGGAGTGATTTGGAGCACAGGATGCCTGCGGAGCCGAGCGTATCCGTGTATTAGGCTTGCCATCCTTCTACTTGCAAGTGGTGAGCCTTGCGTGGCTTGCCATCCTTCTACTTGCAAGTGGTGAGCCTTGCGCATGCCCTAAATGCACTGGGATCATGTTACGCGCCGTCTGAAATGCACTGGGATCATGTTACGCGCCGTCTAAAGTCATGTGATTAGCGTATCCACGTATTGGCGTTGCTGTGTGCACGGCTAACGGTTTTAGTGTAAACGCGAATCGTTTTAAGAACGTTAATCTGATGATCCGCAGATTCGACGTAATGTAAACGTGGCCTAAAACTCGCACCGTTTTGGAGTAGGGCTGAAGCGAGCCAAACCGAGCCGAGTGAGGCTGGGGGCGTGAGCAGACACTCCCCTGTGCACTGATTGGTGAGGAGGAGTGTCCTCACATGCCCACACACGCCCCGCGAGCACGCTGGGATCTGTAAACACCGTAAACCCGGAAGAAGGAGAATTACGAGAATTATGAAGCCTTATGCGCCTCGCCTCATCTATACGCTCTTGCCAGTATCTGTTGGCGTTGTCGGTGACAACAAGCCACAGCACCAAGACCAGCAACACTAACGACTCCATGTCCTCCATGTTTATTGTTTACTATTCAGGTCGCGAGACTACCGCTTAAAAGCTCACTGATGTCACTGTTTGCGCTGCTTAACGACATCACGTGACGTCCACCCACTTTCGCTAACTCCACCCAATGTGTCCACCCACTTCCAGCCAGCACGGTTCAGTGCGGTTGTAGTCGAAATGCAACTCCAACAGCCCCGCTCAGCTCGACTCAGCCCAACTCAGCACGGCACGGCTCAGCCCGACTCAGCCGCGTTTGTAGTGGAAAAGCGGCATTAGTGAGCTATGGTATACCATAAAACAGGTTCATTACTTGAAATGTTGTGTGAAGCTGTTGTACTGCACTTTATTTTGTGTTTTTTGATCATTTGATGCATCATTGCTGCATATAAACAAGGTGGTTCAGTTATTTGTTGTATAAATGCACCTGGACTGCAGATTTGGTCAGTCCAGAAACAACATTTGAAGCTGTTAGTGAGTTATAAAACAGGTTCATTACTTGAAATGTTGTTTGAAGCTGTTGTACTGCACTTTATTCTGTGGGGTTTTTTTTTGATGATTTTATGGATTAAAAACATTGAGATGATGAACCATCTGAAAGTCTTTTTTTTTTGTGGGGGTACATCTTACCTTCTCCGAATAAGTAATGGTTACTACCGTAAGTGATATTAATTACCTTTGATTAGTAATTATCAGGTATTACCTACTAGCAAACAAGAGATAATTTTACCCAATTTCAATGAGAAAGTAGCTGTTGAATAGATACATAAATGTGAGGTAAATTTTACCCAATTTAAGTATTTCATAGCTTTTTATTTCAGTTATTTTATACTCAATATATGGAATTAAATCTACCCCAAACAAGTCAATGCAAATTATTACCTCAGATTTGTTGGGTAAATTCTATACGGTAGGTTACTTTTTTCAGTGCAGGAGCAGGTGAAACTGCGGGTCTTGGTAGTCTGGTGGTTACTGCACATGTCTTGTACCGGTAACTCCTGAAACATGGTTCGATTCTTGCCTTGGGTTTTTCACCCTCACTCCTCTCTCCCTGTTTTCTGCCAACCTCTATACCAGCTACTGTTAAACAAAGGCAAACTCGCTCAAAAATAAATATTAAAAAAAAAGTGACTCTTGAAATCACTGTGCACTTTTTAGTGTTACATGTAGGTCCTGCTTTCAAATAGGCTAGACAATATTAAATAGTGGCAATGTTGGGATGACTGAAAACAGACTCTTTTTTTTTTTTGCTTATAAGACTTTACTAACTACTGAAATCTATTACAAGCTGAATGTAGCCACTGATTACTGTTTCATGAAGTAGGCCTTATAGGGCACGCTAAACAACATGCTTGTGATGAAAGTACCGTATAGCTTAATTGTTTGAATCAGTGTATCATTCGTTCTTTCTATTTTCAAATAATAATAATAAGTTAAATTTATATAGCGCCTTTCAAAAAACCCAAGGACGCTTTACAATTATAGACAAGGAAAGAAAAAAAATAAAATAAAAATATAATAAGTAAAAAGTCCACCAAGTAGCGGTCAGGATGTAATTCCCGTGGTGTAGCAGCCACAGTCCCACCAAAAGGCGCAAGAAAACAAGTCCCACATCTCCAGCACCGCCGCCGTGACGCAGTCAGCAACATCGCTCGAACACCATGCCGTGGATCCACACAGCGAGCAGAGAAGCTCCACCACGCAGAGCGCTGGTGTGTCCCAAACCGCCTGCACAGGCCGCCGCGATCAAAAATGGCAATTAGAAAGTGACTGGTTATTTGTTTTTATTTTAACACAAAAAAATGAAAAAAATGACTGGTTTTTCATATTTTTTTATATGAGCCTAAAATTGAAATGAAAGTCATTTTTTGATTGCCAATTAAAACTGGAAAGAACGAATGATACACAATCCGTGTATCATTCGTTCGTTCTTTTTTTCAGTAATACGCAATGACTCGGCCAGGCCCTTTCTTTAGTGTAATAAGAGACAGTAGAGAGGTTCATGCCATTTGTCTATTTTTATTAAAATGTACCAGTACAGTGTAATCACAAAACAGTATCGTATTTGAACCGACAAGAGACAGTTACCGTATCATTTCCCACTATGCCCTCCTTTGTTCCTAATAACCAGATTTATCATGTTTAATTATTAACAATAATAATAATAAACAATATAAAACCCCGACATCTACAGAAGATTTTCAACAAATAGGGGGCAGGGAAGCTCGCACACTCCAGCAGCGAGTGATCTGTGATGAGATGATTTTGAGAAGCAAAAAAAAAAAATGCTCAACACCAGCAAATGTGGATTAAAGCAGAAAATTTCGTTAGGTAAAATCATTTTAGAAATTTTAGAAATCATTACATTCTTGTTTTTTCAATAAAAATAATATTTTTTAACTTTATAATGCTTAGTTACGTGCTGGGGCTCTGTCAGGAGTCAGCCCCAACTAATCACAGCGCTGTGGTTCTTTTCCTGATCCTTGGCATTGTTTTTTTTTTCTCTCTTTGTTGATAATGTGTTATCGTATATGATAAACACGGTTCATTAAAAGGCCCAGAGATTTTCACTTCTGCTGCATGCCCCCTCCTCTCTGCAAAAATTGTGTATTCCTCTCAAGGTGCTAACTGTCTCCATTGTATTGTGAACAGCCACTCCACACCCCATTGAGGTTGCTATTCATGAATGGTAATTTGGTTTTAGGTTACACCCCAATTTCAATGACAATTTACTCTGCCAAGCTCACAATGTCAGAGGACTGGAATTAGTGCCCCAAAAAACACAATTTCAGCTTGGAAAAACGACAGACGGTATAACTTCAGGAAGAAAATAAACATTTATTTCACACTAAGAAAAGCAGGCTCGCTACATATGGAGGCTATACAAAGCACAGAAATATAGCATACAGTTGTCCCATCTAGTAGTTTCCACATTCCCATGGTGAGTCTTTCCTACGGTACATTTGCCACAGGTGTATTTGTGGCAGCGTACACAAAGTTCAGTGCTTCTGTTATTATTGCAGGGTATGCGCACCTGGCACTGTCTTTTTCTTCTGAGAAACTTTCATCTCATACTGCTCTTTGTGTTTTTCCCCTTGTGCCTTTTCCTGCAAAAGCCTGTTTTGAAGTTCCTCTGCAAGCTCCAGCATGAACAATTGGCGACTTTCTTTGGATCCTGTACATGCTGTGTACAAGACATGTGCATTTGTGACAGCCATGTCAAGCAGGCTGTAAAACACAGCCATGGGCCATCTCCGTGTTCCTGCATGCACCGAGTAGTTGCGTAATTTCTGGTCCATGATATCAACGCGACATTTGAAATGGTTGTAATCAACAACAGTGTTTGGTTTTTGTTTTGGGGTGTCCACAATTTCCACTTTCTGATGCATGGTGCTCAGAAGACAAACAGATTTATTTTTTTGTTGCAAACACCATCAGCAAGGCACTTCTAGATGTGAACACCTGTGTGGAGTACAACTGGCGCCCCGAGGTTTCCTTTGCAGTTGCTGGTAGCTCCTGGCGATTTTTGTTGATGGTGCCAAGCAGAGTTGTTTTTCGTTGAAGAAGCCTGTTAGCCAAAGACAGAGAGGTGAATAAATTATCCATAGTTACAGTCCTTCCCTGGTCCATACGGTAAACGGTTCCATCAATTTCAAAACAACATTCTCTGATAGCCTCTCTCCCGTTAGACAAGTGGGATCTTTTCCCAAGTAAGGGATGGCATTACACATGTATTTTGTGTCCAGATCTGCTGCAATCCAAAACTTGATTCCAAACTTGTCAGGGTTGGATGCGATGTACTGCAGAAAGGGACAACGAACTTTGAAGGAAATAACTGCTCATGCATGGTAACATGTTGCCCTGGACTGTAGGACGACACACAATTCTGAACAAACTCCTGCCAGATGTCTGAAATTGTTGCAAATTTGTCCGTTTGTATGCGTTCCTTGCGGGTGTCCTTGTTGTCGAAGCGAAGGTACCGCTTTATTTCAAGAAAGCGGTTACGGGGCATTATGGCTTTGATATCGGGGTTGCTGAATCTATTGGCCTACATGAGTCGCATGGCACCAATGTAGCCCTTGGCAGCCCTTCGAAAAAGGATTGCGAGGAATGCCATCAGTTCGAAGACACTCATCTGCCAGCTGGGATTTGTTCTACGGCCCTCCTGGACTGTGCAGTCTCTGATGGCCAACAACATGCT
This sequence comes from Neoarius graeffei, assembly GCF_027579695.1. Lineage (NCBI taxonomy): Eukaryota > Metazoa > Chordata > Actinopteri > Siluriformes > Ariidae > Neoarius > Neoarius graeffei. The sequence goes on from NC_083570.1 coordinate 77,923,588, forward strand.
GATATCCAACAAATACAGGAAGCTTTGAAGGCGACTCGTGATTTTGCATGTTGCAAACTCTGTTGGCCCTCCAGATCCATTGAATGCTGTCTGTGGAGTTTCATGAGCAGAAAAGTCTCCAACTTTGTGGTGGAACCACACAGTGCCATCTTTCGCCTTCTCTGTGGATCCAGGTGTTATGCCCACATCTGCAACTTTTTTTTTTTTATTACAAGGGGGGTTGATGTGCATTGTGTCTTCCTCCTCATCTGATGTGGCCTCTGTGTCTGAACTGTCCTGCTCAATCACATACTTGGGTTAGGGTTTCCAGAAAGGTCCACGTCCTGGCCTAGGCCAAGGCCGTGTTGTGCACTGTCCTTCCCAAGCCCCATCCTCAATGCTCCACAAGTGCCTGGTCAGTACCCCCATGTTATATTTGGGTTATTATTCCATTATTATTTGAGGCTAGGTTTTGGGCTAGGGGCTAAGGCTAGGGGTTGGGTGAGGGGTGAGCTCAGGTTGGGGTTAGATCCAGGATTTGGGGTTAGGGTTAGAACTGATCCTTCTTGGTTGCCTTGGTTGTGACATTGTGAAGTCTGGTTAGGGTTAGAAACAAAGAGGCTATTTCTCAGGTAACACAATAATTAGGCTTCTTTACACAACAATGGGAGGCAGGTAATGGTACGTTAGACTTAGGCTACATCCACACGACAACGGCAACGAGATGTTATTTAAAAAAAATATCGCGTCCAAATGGGCAACGATCAGTAAAATATCAAGTCCATATGGCAACGCAACGCTTGCTGAAAACGATGCAATACACATGCCACACCTCTAGGGGCGCTGTAAGACGGTCCCTTCGGAGACACCAGAACAATAGAAGAAGTAAGGATGCATGCGCATAAACTATTATGCGCGAGACTTCATATTAGCCACAAAGTCAGGAAAATCTGTTCGTAAAATTACGTTATAATGACCAAATACAGTGAAAAGTATTTTTCCAGTCTCACCTGTGAAAGGTAATCCCATGTGATCTCGTTTGGACGGTAAACCTGTTGGTACAGTTAAACGCAGCACATGAATGAGGCATCTTTATTCTCCGCTTTGACCTATCCAATATGGCAGCAAGGATGAAGTATGATTCTACGCGGAAGGCGGCGTCTTTAATGGTCCGGAATAAATTGAATGCTACATGTTGATGGATTAATTTGTTTTTCTATGCCCTTTTTGAGGAATGTATTGTAGGACTTAAACCAACATCTGAAGAGGTGAGATCGCTCCTTTTTTTCCCTATTTTTGCTGGCGGGATTGACTCTGCCCTAAGGGCTATTTTCTCTCTCTCTCTCTCTCTCTCTCTCTCTCTTTACACAATAAATATTCACAGTGAAAATATTTTGTAAGTGCGTTTCATGAACCAAGTTATAGGATTTGTTGACAACTCGCATCGAGTTTGTTACACTTCTACCCAGCGTGAAGCACTCACAGTCATGTGGTTGTGACGTCATCGTAAACAAATCCGTTCTACTCATCCAGACGACTTCGCAACGGCAACGTTGCCAGATCTTTCCACTCTGGAACCCGTTCTCAAAAAGATTGCGTTTTGGGCACCCAAAACGCCGGTGCCGTGTGGACGCCAGGCCTAAACGATAAGCAATTGTATTGGAGTCACCTGAATCCGTTGCCGTGTGGACAGGGCCTTATTCACAAATTTGGGGGGGATTTCATTGCAGACTAAAGTCTGCACTTTGGGCCTTCTAGTGTTAAAAATATGCTGTTAACTCAAAACACTTCTTATTCATTGCAAAATGTTTATTTCAGCGCTGTATACAGGTATTGAGCACACAATGTGACCGCTTTTATGCGGTAGCCTAATAATAATAGAACAACCCGAAAATTGCAGGGTAACCCCAGACCTGCGCAAGTGATGTGCTACTGGCAAAAGAGCCAGCGATGTATGAAAAAAACCCACACCTTGGACCAAATACATATTATTTTCAGCACGCTGCTCCACCAGTCTGTAATGGTATTTTTCATATGTTTACATTACGGTGTAAATGTGGTCTTGAGAAAAAAAAAATGTTTGCAGACCTTTTGTTAAAATCGCTAAAAGTGATGTTGTAATATTGAAATAATGGGTCTTACAGGGTAACTACAGTATGGCGTCTAACCTTTTGTAATGCGTAACAGCTCGTTTGGCTGGAATGTGCAAGCTGCCCTACCCCCCATTCAGTGAAAAGGGACCATTCTCTTTAAATAATGCAAAAGGCATCCCCCAAAACAGAACATTCAGAACCTGTTTTCCTGTCTCCTGGAAACTGCTAAGGGCAAACACTCAGAACACACACTGAAAAAAATGATACTTTGGATAAACTGTGGAAAAACCGAATTAAATATTAATTTATGTCTATCATATATAATTTGTGCTGGATATTTTATTTGGCATTAATAAAAACATTTTAAGATGCCTAAATTTGTGGATGTGGTCTAATCTCGCATACGTTTCCAATTCCTTTCCGCACATGTTTTTTCAGAGGGGACACACACACACAATGCTACTGCACTACTGCCAATGTGCAATTCTAATATTTTTGCCTGTGTGTGTGTGTGTGTGTGTGTGTGTGTGTGTGTGTGTGTGTGTGTGTGTGTGCATAAGTGTGTGTATATATATGTGTGTGTGTGTGTGTGTGTGTGTGTGTGTGTGTGTGCGCGCATAAGTGTGTGTATTTATGTGTATGTGTGCGTGTGTGTGAAGTCTTATTATTTTTTATTTTGTTCATACACTGACACTCTTCTCTCTCTCACACACTTCTTTTTCACTTTCAAACTCCTTTCTTTCTTTTTCTTTTTATTTATTTTTTCTTATTCCTTTTTATTTTCTTCATTTCCTGTGTGTGTGTGAGAGAGAGAGAGAGAGAGAGAGAATGAATAGCCTCAGTGTAATATGACAATCTGGCCAAACGCTGTCAGGGTTTTACACACACACACACACACACACACACACACGCACACAACATGCGGACAGATATGGCCCTTTTCCACTACCCTTTTTCAGCTCACTTCAGCCCGACACGGCTCGCATTTCGACTACCTCAGAACAGCATGACTCAGCTCGCTTCAGCCCTGCTTAGCACCCAAAACTCGCATGGTTTTGGAGTGGGGCTGAAGCGAGCTAAACCGAACCGAGTGAGGCTGGGGGCGTGAGCAGACACCCCTGTGCACTGATTGGTGAGGAGGAGTGTCCTCACATGCCCACACACGCCCCGCGAGCACGCTGGGATGTGTAAACACCGCAAACCCGGAAGAAGAAGAATTACGAATTACGAGAATTTCTGAAGCCTTATGCGCCTCGCCTCATCTATACGCTCTTGCCAGTATCTGTTGGCGTTGTCGGTGACAACAAGCCACAGCACCAAGACCAGCAACACTAACGACTCCATGTCCTCCATGTTTATTGTTTACTATCCGGGTCGTGAGACTACCGCTTAAAAGATCACTGATGTCACTGTTTGCGCCACTTAACGACATCACGTGACGTCCACCCACTTTCGCTAACTCCGCCCAATGTGTCCACCCACTTCCAGCCAGCACGGTTCAACGCGGTTGTAGTCGAAATGCAACTCCAATAGCCCCACTCAGCTCGACTCAGCCCAACTCAGCACGGCACGGCTCAGCCCAACTCAGCCGCGTTTGTAGTGGAAAAGCAGCAATAGAGAAAGATTGAGAGAGACATACAGATAGACACAGAGAGATCGACAGACAGACAGACAGAGATAGATAGATAGATAGATAGATAGATAGATAGATAGATAGATAGATAGATAGATAGATAGATAGATAGATAGATAGATAGAGTTGTGCTTGAAAGTTTGTGAACCCTTTAGAATTTTCTATATTTCTGCATAAATATGATATAAAACATCATCAGATTTTCACACAAGTCCTAAAAGTAGATAAAGAGAACCCAGTTAAACAAATGAGACAAAAATATTATACTTGGTCATTTATTTATTGAGGAAAATCATCCAATATTACATATCTGTGAGTGGCAAAAGTATGTGAACCTTTGCTTTCAGTATCTGGTGTGACCCCCTTGTGCAGCAATAACTGCAACTAAACGTTTGTGGTAACTGTTGATCAGTCCTGCACACTGGCTTGGAGGAATTTTAGCCCATTCCTCCGTACAAAACAGCTTCAACTCTGGGATGTTGGTGGGTTTCCTCACATGAACTGCTCACTTCAGGTCCTTCCACAACATTTCAATTGGACTAAGGTCAGGACTTTGACATGGCCATTCCAAAACATTAACTTTATCCTTCTTTAACCATTCTTTGGTAGAACGACTTGTGTGCTTAGGGTCGTTGTCTTGCTGCATGACCCTCCTTCTCTTGAGATTCATTTCATGGATAGATGTCCTGACATTTTCCTTTAGAATTCGCTGGTATAATTCAGAACTCATTGTTTGATCAATGATGGCAAGCCGTCCTGGATCAAATGCAGCAAAATAGGCCCAAACCATGATACTATCACCACCATGTTTCACAGATGGGATAAGGTTCTTATGCTGGAATGGAGTGTTTTCTTTTCTCCAAACATAACACTTTTCATTTAAACCAAAAAGTTCTATTTTGGTCTCATCTGTCCACAAAACATTTTTCCAATAACCTTCTGGCTTGTCCACGTGATCTTTAGCAAACTGCAGATGAGCAGCAATGTTGTTTTTGGAGAGCAGTGGCTTTCTCCTTGCAACCCTGCCATGCACACCATTGTTGTTCAGTGTTCTCCTGATGGTGGACTCATGAACATTAACATTAGCCAATGTGAGAGAGGCCTTCAGTTGCTTAGAAGTTACCCTGGGGTCCTTTGTGACCTCGCCGACTAATACACGCCTTGCTCTTGGAGTGATCTTTGTTGGTTGGCCACTCCTGGGGAGGGTAACAATGGTTTTGAATTTCCTCCATTTATACACAATCTGTCTGACTGTGGATTGGTGGAGTCCAAACTCTTTAGAGATGGGTTTGTAATCTTTTCCAGCCTGATGAGCATCAACAATGCTTTTTCTGAGGTCCTCAGAAATCTCCTTTGTTCGTGCCATGATACACTTCCACAAACATGTGTTGTGAAGATCAGACATTGACAGATCCCTGTTCTTTAAATAAAACAGGGTGCCCACTCACACCTGATTGTCATCCCATTGATTGAAAACACTTGACTCTAATTACACCTTCAAATTAACTGCTAATCCTAGAGGTTCACATACTTTTGCCACTCACTGATATGTAATATTGGATCATTTTCCTCAATAAATAAATGACTAAGTATAATATTTTTGTCTCATTTGTTTAACTGGGTTCTCTTTATCTACTTTTAGGACTTGTGTGAAAATCTGACGATGTTTTATATCATATTTATGCAGAAATATAGAAAATTCTAAAGGGTTCACAAACTTTCAAGCACCACTGTAGATAGATAGATAGATAGATAGATAGATAGATAGATGTACATGTAAAGCCTCAGCTGCGCATGCCTCCTGGCAATGCGCACCCTCGCTCCGTGCGCTAGGTGAAGGATCGGTCAGTGGAGAGCTCAGCTAAGATCAGCATGTTTAATTCCCCAAGCCAATGACAAGAACTTTTGTGAGAAATAACGCGAACGTCTGCATCATGCGGGATTTGCGGGCGGGAGCAGGACAAAATATGGCGGGCGGGAGCGGGACTGAAAATCATAATTCTTTGCAGGAGCGGGATTGAAAATTCTGTCCCGCACAGACCTCCACGGAAAACCCAAGCATGCAGTGTAACCCCCGGGCTACCAAGGCGCATATAGTCCCTGCCGTTTTCCCTTCACATACCGTACATAAATCACCTGTCAGATCTTTTGAATTAATTTTTAATTATATTGACATTGCGCTGTAACCGATGAGTAATTTCATTTCTATTAGGATTTCCCAGTGTGGTTGGCAGCTGCAGCAGTGTTACGCTTCTTTCAGAAAACATATTCAAACTCGCTGTATGAGTGCACTAAAATCTTATGGCTTTTTAACTCCCGGTGAAACTCCTCCGGGTTGAATTAACTAACTGAAATCAGCTGTTCTCAGCGTTTGATAAACCTGCTTTGTGAAACGGACAATCACTGCGCCTCCCCGTGGAAAAATGAGGGATAGCAGCTGGTTTTCACACAAGCTGCTTAGGGGCGTCACCAGTCAGGACTGCATTGACTATGTCATTGTGGGGGATAAATTATCTGCACTGACCAATCAGCAGACAGTCAAGAACCAGTCAGGGGATGGCCAAGGGCCTGCAGAGGGCCAGTCACGGAAATGTGGAACGAATTCAATGGCTGCCACTGTAAATGGAAATGTGCTGACAAACAAAGAGAGTGTATTAAGAAGGTGGAAAGAGTACTTTGAGGATTTATTAAATGAGGAGAATCCAAGAGAGAAAAGGTCAGATTCATTGGAGACAGCAAATCAAGAAGCAGAGTTGGTTAGTAAGGATGAGGTGAGGTCAGCCATGAAAAGAATGAAGACTGGGAAAGCAGTTGGACCAGATGGTATCCCGATTGAGGCTTGGAGATGTTTGGGTGAGATGGCTGTGGAGTTCCTCACAAGATTGTTTAATAAGATCCTAGAGAATGAGAAAATGCCAAATGAATGGAGAGTGTGCTAGTCCCAATATACAAGAATAAGGGAGATGTACAGAGCTGCAGTAATTACAGAGGAATAAAATTGATAAGCCACACCATGAAGCTATGGCAAAGGGTATTGGAGGTGAGATTGAGAAGAGAGGTAGCAATCTGTGAACAGCAGTATGGGTTTATGCCAAGGAAGAGCACGTCGGATGCAATTTTTGCTTTAAGAATGTTAATGGAGAAGTACAGGGAAGGCCAGAGAAAGCTACATTGTGTGTTTGTAGACCTGGAGAAGGCATACAATAGAGTGCCGAGAGATGAGTTATGGTATTGTATGAGAAAGAGTGGAGTGAATGAGAAGTATATTAGAGTGGTGCAAGACATGTATGAGAACAGTGAAACAGCAGTGAGGTGTGCAGTTGGAACAACTGAATGGTTCAAGGTGAAGGTGGGACTCCATCAAGGATCTGCTTTGAGTCCTTTTTTTGTTTGCCATAGTGATGGATAGCTTGACGGACGAAGTGAGGCAAGAGTCACCATGGAACATGATGTTTGCGGATGATATTGTGATATGTGGTGAAAGTAGAAAGGAGGTTGAGTTGGGTTTGGAGAGATGGAGGTATGCATTGGAATGAGGAGGAATGAAGGTGAGCAGTAGCAAAACAGAATACATGTGCATCAGTGAGAATGGGGATGAGAGTGTAGTGAAGATGCAAGGAGTAGACATAAAGAAAGTTGGTGAATTCAAGTACCTGGGGTCAACTGTGCAGGAAAATGGGGGCTGCGATAGTGAGGTGAGAAAGAGAGTGCAGGCAGGGTGGAGCAGTTGGAGAAGGATTTCAGGCATCATTTGTGATAGGAAAGTCCCAGCAAAAGTGAAAGGTAAGATGTATAAGACAGTAGTGAGACCAGCTATGATGTATGGATTGGAGACAGTACCCTTAACGAAGAGACAGGAGGCAAAGTTGGAAGTGGTGGAGTTGAGGATGTTAAGGTTTGCAATGGGAGTGACAAGGTTGGACAGGATAAGGAACAAGCACATCAGAGGGACAGCACATGTGAAGAGCTTGGGAATTAAGCTAAGAGAGATGAGACTGAGATGGTATGGGCACATCCTGAGAAGAGATGCAGAACATGTGGGAAGGAGAATGCTGAGGATGGAGCTGCCAGGCAAATGAAAATGAGGAAGGCTAAAGAGGAGATACATGGATGTGGTGAGAGAGGACATGAAAGTGGCAGGTATGGTAGAGAAGGATGCAGAAGACAGGGAGCAATGGAGACGAAAGATCCGCTGTGGCAACCCCTAATCGGGAGCAGCCAAAAGAAGATGATTGATAACATTATCCGGATAGCCTTCTTTCATCTCAGAAATATTGCTAAGATAAGAAATTTAATGTCACTGCATCATGCAAAGAAAAACTAGTTCATAACACTGTTACCTCTGGGTTGGATTATTGTAATGCCTTACTGTCTGGATGTTCCAATAAGTGCATAAACAAGCTCCAGTTAGTTCAAAATGCAGCAGCAAGAGTCCTTAATAGAACTAGAAGATACAGTGCCTTGCAAAAGTATTCATGCCCCTTGAACTTTTTCACATTTTTGCACCTTACAACCATGAACTTAAAAGTTTTTTTATTGAGATTTTATGTGATAGACCAACACAGAGTAGCACATAATTGTGAAGTGAAACAAAAATGATAAATGGTCTTCAAATTTTTAAACAAATAAAAATCTGAAAAATGTGATGTGCATTAGTATTCAGCCCCCCTGCATCAATACTTTGTAGAGCCACCTTTTGCTGCAATTACAGCTGCAAGTCTTTTGTGGTATGTCTCTACCAGCTTTGCACATCTAGACACTGAAATTTTTCCCCATTCTTCTTTGCAAAATAGCTCAAGCTCAGCCAGATTGGATGGAGAGCGTCTGTGAACAGCAATTTTCAAGTCTTGCCACAGATGCTGAATGGACTTAGGTCTGGACTTTGACTGAGCCATTCTAACACATGAATATTCTTTGATCTAAACCATTCCATTGTAGCTCTGGCTGTATGTTTAGGGTCATTGTCTTGCTGGAAGGTGAATCTCCTTCCCAGTCTCAAGTCTTTTGCAGCCTCCAACAGGTTTTCTTTCAGGATTGCCCAGTGTTTAGCTCCATCCATCTTCCCATCAACTCTGACCAGCTTCCCTGTCCCTGCTGAAGAAAAGCATCCCCATAGCATGATGCTGCCACCACCATGTTTCACAGTGGGGATGGTGTGTGCAGGGTGATGAGCAGTGTTAGTTTTCTGCCACACATAGCCCTTTGCATTTAGGCCAAAAAGTTCAACTTTGGTCTCATCTGACCAAAGGACCTTCTTCCACATGTTTGCTGTGTCCCCTACATGGCTTCTTATGCCTGTCTTTCAACAATGGCTTTCTTCTTGCCACTCTTCCAAAAAGGCCAGATTTGTGGAGTGTACGACTTATAGTTGTCCTGTGCACAGATTCTCCCACCTGAGCTGTGGATTTCTGCAGCTCCTCCAGAGTGATCATGGGCCTCTTGGCTGCTTCTCTGACCAGTGCTCTCCTTGCTCGCTCTGTCAGTTTAGGTGGACGGCCATGTCTTGGTAGGTTTGCAGTTGTGCCATACTTTTTCCATTTTTGAATGATGGATTGAACAGTGCTTCTTGAGATGTTCAGAACTTGGGATATTTTTTTATAACCTAAGTTCTTCTCCAGAACTTTATCCCTGACCTGTCTGGTGAGTTCTTTGCTCTTCATGATGCTGTTTGTTCTTCAGTGTTCTCTAACAAACCACTGAGGCCTTCACAGAACAAGTGTATTTATGCTGAGAGTAAATTACACACAGTAGGACTCTATTAACTAATTAGATGACTTCTGAAGGCAATTGATTGCACTGGATTGTATTTAGAGGTATCAGAGTACATGGGGCTGAATACTAATGCACACCACATTTTTCAGATTTTTATTTGTTTAACATTTTGAAGACCATTTATCATTTTTGTTTCACTTCACAATTATGTGCTACTCTGTGTTGGTCTATCACATAAAATCTCAATAAAAAACTTTTAAGTTCGTGGTTGTAAAGTGGAAAAATGTGAAAAAGTTCAAGGGGTATGAATACTTTTGCAAGGCACTGTATGATCACATCATCCCCATCTTATGCACATTGCATTGGCTCCCAATCAAATTTCACATTGATTGTAAAATATTACTATTGACCTTTGAAGCACTGAATGGATCTTGCACCACAGTATTTGAGTGAACTTCTGGTCCTTTGTGACCTGCCATGCCTACTTAGATCAAAAGGTGCAGGCTATCTGTTGGTACCTCGTATAGTGAAGGCTACATCAGGGGGCAGAGCCTTTTCTTACAAAGCCCCACAGTTATGGAATAGCCTTCCAAGTAGTGTTTGGGACTCAGACATAGAATGTTTATGTCTAGACTGAAAGTGCATTTTTTTTAGTCAAGCCTTTTGTTAATAGTTTATTATTAGGTAAAAGAGTAGATCTAGAGGGTCCTCAGGCATAGAACGAATACTGGGATGGATAGATGCTGCCCCTCCCCCCCACTCTCACACACTCCCTTGGGTTTGTTGACAATGTAGTGACTGGCTGCTTTATGTCCCAGGGCTCCCTCCTGTCTTTGTTACCTTCTGGTTCTCCCCTTTTAGTTATGCTGTCATAGTTAGTTTTGCCAGAGTCCCTGCTTGCACTCAGTGCAAAATGTATCCTGTTCTTACTCATTAGGTGACACTGGGCAAACCTAATAACCTGTGCCCCCCCTCACTCCCCACCAGTCCCTTCCCTCTATCTGTCCCTCTGAATTACATGTCGATCCTGAGACACCAGTAAGATATTGACCTCTTCAGCTCCTCGGAATCACCTGATCCATCCTGATGCCCTATGCCTGGCTGGAGTCTCATCTCTTTGCTCCTATGGAGGATGGCCCCATATGGACAGTTGAAAGTCACACTTGGAAGATGGCTCTGGACACTTACAGTAATACATTGTAGTCCTCCGACATAAGTTGAATCGCTAACTTTAGGACTGCAATTGTCATGAATAGTTTTGCACTCACGTTTTCATCAATGAACAGTTTATAACTTCAACAAAACAGACTTCACAGATAGATAGAACTTTATTGATCCCTTTGGGAGGGTTCCCTCAGGGAAATTAAAATTCCAGCAGCATCATTACAGGATAAATAGAGAATAGAAAATAAAGAAAACTTCTAGATAAATTAAGTATTAACATATACAACTATAAAAAAAAATTGAAAAAGTCGAGCAGGAGAGGTATTGCACATTTATATTGCACATTGTCCAGTATTGTTTTTCGTCAGGCTAGGCTACTGCTCCTTCCCATCCTCTGTCCTCCTGTTACCCCTCCTCCCCCAGAGAGGAGTTGTACAGTCTGATGGCATGAGGGACAAAGGAGTTTTTGAGTTTGTTAGTCCTACACTTGGGAAGGAGCATTCTGTCACTGAACAGACTCCTCTGGTTGCTGATGACGGTGTGCACAGGGTGACTGGCATCATCCATGATGTGCAGTAGTTTGTCCATAGTCCTCTTCTCTGCCACCATCACCAGAGAGTCCAGCTTCATGCCAACCACAGAGCCGGCTCGCCTGATCAGTTTGTCCAGCCTGGATGTGTCCTTCTTGGATGTGCTGCCCCCCCAGCACACCACAGTGTAAAACAGGACACTGGCAACCACAGACTGATAGAACATCCACAGGAGTTTCCTGCAGATGTTAAAGGACTGCAGCATCCTCAGGAAATACAGCCTGCTCTGTACCTTCCTGTACAGGTGGTTGGTGTTACAAGTCCAGTCCAGCTTGCTGTCCAGCCACAGCCCGAGGTACTTGTAGGAATCCACAGCCTCCACCTTGACTCCCTTGATCAGAACTGGTCATGACCTTGGTCTGGACCTCCCAAAGTCAATCAGTACGTTTACATGCACATCCAAATCGAGCTGCTGTCGGTAATCGAACTGAGGGTCCCAGCAGGGGTGCCAGAGAAATCCAATCCTACATGCACACAAGAAAATCGAGCTATTGTGTGAGGTGCATTGTGCACCCGAGCCACAGGTGGCGCTTCATGCCCCATCGTGTTGGTACACTTCCGGTTGTCGTCATGAAGAGCTATTCAAGAGCAGTGTTGCCAGATACTGTTGATGTTTTCCAGCCCAAAATATGTTCAAAACCCGCCAAAATGCACTTAAAACCGCCCAATCTGGCAACACTGTGAGTATAAACAAAGTTATCAGTTCTGTGTTCACAAGAAGTGTTTGTAGTTTGTATGTACGAACAGAAGTGTTCCTAATAAAATGGCCACTAAGTTGAAGTTGATCTGTAATGGTGAACATATTAACTGTTAGCCTGCTAATAACTAACTTAATTGGAAATGGGTGCGTACATGCCCAGACACAAGTGTTCCTAAGAAAGTGGCGGCTAAGGTGAAGTGTCATGCCGACCGAGGCTGTTTTTTTTTTTTCCGACCGAGGCTGTTGTGTTTCCCGCTTGTGGTCTCATCACTTCCGGAAGGGGCAGTGCTGAAGTAAGCAGCTCGATTACGTATCTTGATAGGGTTTACATGCACTAAGTAGCTCGGCAAAAATCGCATAATCTAGGTCGTGTAGCTCGATTGCGAGGAATCAAGTTCAGTTCAATTTCAGCCTAGCTAAGGTGTTTCCATGCCATTTAGAACTTCGATTTCAGTCGAGCAACGGCAGAAATTCGCTTTTCTCTATGTGCATGTAAACGCACTGAATGACCAGCTCCTTGGTCTTCGAGGTGTTGAGCTGCAGATGGTTCCTATTGCACCAAGCAGCAAAGTCCCTCACCAGGCTCCTATACTCCTCCTCTCTATCATCCCTGATACACCCCACTATGGCTGTGTCATCAGCGAACTTCTGAATGTGACACAGCTCCGAGTTGTAGCAGAAGTCCGCAGTGTACAGGGTGAAGAGAAGAGGGGCCAGCACCATGCCCTGGGGTGCTCCGGTGCTGCTGATCACAGTGTCAGATGTGATGTCCTTCAGCCTGATGTACTGCGGCCTGTCGGTGAAGTAGCTGGAGATCCAGGTGACCAGGCAGGGGTCCACTTGCATCCTGTTCAATTTGTCCTGAAACATAAGGAGCTGGATGGTATTGAAGGCACTCGAGAAGTCCAAAAAGAGGATCCTCACTGTGCCATTTCCTTTATCCAGATGCGAGTGGGCTCGGTGTAGCAGGTAGAGGATGGCGTCTTCCATACCAACACCTGCCCGGTATGAAAACTGCAGACAGTCCTGGGCATGTTGCACATGGGGTCTGAGGAGGCTGAGGAAGAGTCACTCCAACGTTCATGTGAAAAATATAATTATTTTCCTGATTTCACAGTTGTACTTCGTGACTGTATAGGACACATTTATAGAAGCAAGTTCTTTATTTATAATCATGCTATCTGTAATCACCCAAATGAGGATGGGTTCCCTTTTTGAGTCTGGTTCCTCTCGAGGTTTCTTCATGTCATCTGAGGGAGTTTTCCTTGCCACCATCACCACAGGCTTGCTCGTTGGGGACAAATTCAGGATAAAATTAGCTCATGTTTAAAGCCTTGAATTTTCTGTAAAGCTGCTTTGCGACAATGCCTATTGTTAAAAGTGCAATACAAATAAACTTGACTTGACTAGAAGTGCTGTCAACTTTTCTGGGCTTGGAGAGATCTGGGATGGAACATTACACAGTGTAAAACATGTATTGTGGTCAGATGAATCAGAATTCCAGGTCTATTGTGCAAGAAATGGACACCATATGCTTTGGATCAAAGACGAAAAGTACCATCCAGACTGTTACTAGCAAGAAGTCCGAAAGCCAGGGTCTATTGTGGTATGGGGTTGGGTCAGTGCCCTTGGCAAAGGTAACTAACACTTCTGTGATGTCAGTGTAAGGTGGCACTCAGTACAGAATGTTAACTTAATGACCAAGTGCCCTTCAGTAAGGAACTTTTCAAGGAGGAGTAGCTCAATGAGAATGACAATTTTTAAGTTTCACTCAAAAGAACTGCTGGTATTTATTTAACACCACATTAAATTCAATGGAACCCTTTGTCCCTTTTTTATGCCCTTTTTGTGATCAAAGTCAATGTTGTAAAGAAAGTACCAAATAAAAATGACCACAGAGCTCTGTATAAAAAAAAAAACTAAATAAACAACCCAATGTTCATCTACCCGGGTAGTATGTTTTTGCTTTTAAAGTGTGGCGAGATCTCAGCTTATCTGTAGCTTGAAATGTAGAAACGGGAGGCGGGATAGTTCGTGTTGCTGGCAAGACACTCCTCTTCAACTCTCTCCACCACCGCGGCCACACATACATCCAATGGATCGTCCAAACTCAATGCATACAAAAAATCCAACCTGCATATTGGGCAACATTCAATCACTCTCTTGAAAAATAAGCTACTCTAGAGCTGGAAATAATATCACTCGAAAATCCATAGTCACAAACGTACAGTTGATAAATTACATACAATAACTTTCCTATTCACTGCACATGAAAATCAGGTGTGAGCATACCACATGGTAACCCGCTTCAACATATTTCCCAGCATATTAGTTCAGTAAACGCAGATTCACTCCCGATTGTTTTTTTGTAGCTTAAGTAATAAATGCTTTACCAAAATTCCTCATTATGGAGCATACAATGGAGTTAACAGCATACAGAAATGAGTATTTACATGTTCAACCTATCAAACATAAACTATCAAACATAAAGATAAAACCACGTTGGCTAGTCTTGCGTATGGCGCACATTAAATAAAACACTCACCAGGGAAAAAGGAAGTAATTTTCTAAATATCCTCATCTGAATTCCCACCTGTGCTATGTTTAGTGCTTGATTGCAGAAGGCTCCAATGTAGTAAAGCTTTATAGCTATCTCTTAACTTGTTCTTAACTTTTTATCTTTGTGCCTACTCATGGATTCATTTTCAGCTCAGTAACGTTTTGTTCATGATTTTTCTTCTTCTCATACTAGTAAAACCAGTAGTAATCTCGTATTGTTAGTTTTTTCTTTTTTATCAGACATCTAATTTTTTAGTTTTTTTTTTTTTACCTGACATGTTTCGACGTGCGACTGTCGTCTTCCTCAGAGTGTCACCGGATGTTATTTGGTGACGCATCTTTTATCAGCTGATGTTTCCGAAGGCGTGGCCTTCCTGTCTGGATTGACAGGTCAGTCACGCCTTCTACTGTCAGTTCGTCCCCTGCAAGATGGCACTCCAGGTATGGGAGAGCATGTATGCTCCCTCATCTCGGTTGATGGTCCTCGGACTTCGCTTACGGATCTCTATGGCCTCCCTGATCCAGCGCTGATGTTTATTATCTTCTGTGCGGATGACTCTGGCATTCCCCCAGTCCATAATATGATTTTCCCTTTTGCAATGATCTGTTATGACTGACTTATAATTTTCCAGTTGTGCCTTTTCTTTTATTGTTCGGGTTTGTCTTGTAGCTGTCTCCTTTTCGCGCTCTTTCTTATGTTCATTTTTTCTTGTGTTGAAACTCCTTCCTGTCTCCCCGATGTAAGTTTTATTGCATAATTGGCATGGAATCTCATATATGGTGTTGCATCTGTTGTCCAGATGTATTCTGTCTTTGGGATGAACCAGGATCTGACGGAGTGTTGTGTATGGTTTGACAGGTGTGTTAATGTTGTATTTCCTCATTGCTCTTTGAATGCGTTCCGTTATTCCTCTGATGTATGGTAATGTCACTACTCCCCTGTGTTCTTGTTTGTTGGTCTGTTTTTTCTCTTTCTTCTGTGTTTTATTGTTTTTGACCTCTTCCGCCCCTTTGGATATTGCCCATTGTGGATATTGACATGCCTTCAATGCGTGTTGTATATGTTGTTCCTCCTGTTCTTTGTCCTGTGCATCTGTAATTATTGCTGCGCGTTCATGTAATATTCTAACTACAGATATTTTGTGCATTATGGGGTGTTCGGAAGTCCAGTTTAAATATTGGTCGGTGTGTGTGGGTTTCCTGTGTACTTTTATTTTGATGTCCCCCTCTTCTATGTGATGTATTTTTAAATCCAAAAATGCTATTGACTGCTCCGTTTCCTCTTCATGTGTGAATTTTATATTGCCGGTATTGTCTATAGTATTGAGATGGTTGGTAAGTTGTTGAGTGTATCCCCTCTTTACTTTTTCCAATATGTCGTCCACATAACGTTTCCAGAGTGTTGGTCTGTATTCCGCTGGTATTGTAGTGAGTGCTTTCTGCTCCAGGTCTTCCATGAAAAAGCCGCACATGATGGCTGATAGTGGGTCTCCCATGGCAAAACCTTCCTTTTGTCTGTAAATTGTGTTCCTGAACTGAAAGTATGTGGATGTGGCGATGAATTGAAGAAGTTGCGTAATGTCTTGTACAGTGAGGTTTGTGTGTTTCTTGAGCGTCCTATCTGTTTTTAATTTGTCTTGTCCTACCTGTATGGTGGCTTCCGTGGGTGTTCTGGTGAAAAGAGATATGACGTCGTGTGATATGAAAACTTCGTCTTGTTACATTTTTATGTTTATTAGTTCTTCTGCCAGTTGTTTTGAGTTTTTGCAGTGTTGGTCTGTGAGTCCTAGTAATGGTTTAATTATTTTGGTGAGTGCTTTTGATAAGTTGTATGTCACTGAACCAATGCTATCTACCATGGGGCGTAATGGTGTTCCTGGTTTGTGTATTTTTGGTGTACCGTAAATCCTGGGGATGACATTGGCTGTGGGTACTAAATGATTATATGCCTGTTTATCTATTTTATTTTCATCGAGTAGCGGTTTGAGTAATGCTTTAAGTTTCTTTTTCTTGTCTTCTGTTGGGTCTTTTCTTAATATCTCGAAGGCATTGTCACTGAGTAATTCTATCATTTTGTGTTCATATTCTTCGGTGTCCATAATAACTACTGTTCTGCCTTTATCTGCTGGGAGGATTGTGATGTCTTTATTTTTTGCTAATGTTCTCATGGCTTTGGCTTCCTGTTTAGTGATGTTGCTAGGTGGTGGTTTGGCCGTTTTCAATATACCAGCTATTGCGTTTCTTAGTGCTGCTTTTTGTCCCTGATCCTGTATTTTCTCACATGCTAATTCAGTTGCCAGAATGAATTCATCGTGTGGTATATTGTGCGGTGTGACAGCGTAGTTGAGTCCTTTTCCTAGTATACTACGTTCTGCTTGTGAGAGTTTGTACCTTGATATGTTGTGGATCCATTTGTCGTTGATATGTGCGTGCTCCGGTTCTGCCTTCTTTTTCTGTGCGATGAGTTTGTCCAGTTTTCGGATTTGTCGGGTTTTTGTCTTGGTAAATTCCTGCTCGTGTGTGTCTGCCAAGTGTCCGTGTATTGCTAATTCCATTTCCTTGTTCTGGGGAAACCGGCGTTTGAAAGTTTCCATCTCCCTATGTAGTTCGCTGTCGATATTGTTGAGTTTGTCAGTTGTGCACCGTATCCGTTCTTTTACCAGAGTCATCCGCACTTTCCTGATCATCATCTCCGCGTTTCTGGTTGGAATCGGGTTCTTGATGTTCAGGCTGGCCGGTACGACTTCTTCATCCCGGCAGCGCAGATTGAATCTCAGGTGGATCCTGTATCGTGCCTGTTTTCGCGTCAATCTTTCAAGGCGGCGAAACTCCTTGATGCTGGAGTGCCATCTTGCAGGGGACGAACTGACAGTAGAAGGCGTGACCGACCTGTCAATCCAGACAGGAAGGCCACGCCTTCGGAAACATCAGCTGATAAAAGATGCGTCACCAAATAACATCCGGTGACACTCTGAGGAAGACAACAGCCGTACGTCGAAACATGTCAGGTAAAAAAAAAAAAACCTAAAAAATTAGATGTCTGATAAAAAAGAAAAAACTAACAATATTCAATATAAGACATAATGAACATAATCGAAAGAACAGTAGTAATCTCCTTCTCAGTACTGCCACCACTGCCATCTACTGAGCAAAAATGATAGGCAGGAGAAAATACACTAAAAGTTAGATGTGCAACTAGAAACAATGTACCCCTTTCTTTCAGACTAAACTTGAGCTGGTTACATCAGCATTAATGCAAAAAAAGTACATTGAGATTTTGGAACAACATATGCTGATTTCAAAATGATATATTTTCCAGGGATGCCCATGCATATTTCAACAAGTTGTTGCAAAACCACATTCTGCACACATTACAATGACATGACTCCAGAAGAGGAGGGTGCAAGTGCTGGACTGGCCTACCTGCAGTCCTGAACTCTCCCCAATAGAGAATGTGCAGCAAATTTTGAAACAAAAAATGTGACAACTTCCTTGTACTGTTGCCCACCTTAAGACCTGTTGTCAGGAAGAATGGGACAAAAGAACATCTGAAATGTTTCATCACTTGTTTTTTTTCAGTCCCTAAACATCTTTTAAGTGTTGAGAAGGAATAGCAACATTACAAAGTGTTGACATTCCATGTTTTACTGTCCCAACATTTTTTGAATGTGTTGCAAAAATAAAAAGTGAAAAAAGACAATTTCTACATAGTCAGTGGCATGGTGGTGTAGTGGTTAGCACTGTTGCCTCACAGTAAGAAGATTCTGGGTTCAAGCCCAGTGGCCAATGAGGGCCTTTCTGTGTAGAGTCTACATGTTCTCCCAGTGTCTGTGTGGGTTTCCTCTGGGTGCTCTGGTTTTCCTCGCAGTCCGAGGACATGCAGGTTAGGCTAATTGGTGGCTCTAAATTTGACCCTAAGTGTGAATGGTTGTTTGTCTCTATGTGTCAGCCCTGCGATGACCTGGCGACTTAAGGGTGTACCCCACCTCTTGCCCATAGTCAGCTGGGATTAGATTAGATTAGAGATTAGATAAAACTTTATTGATCCCTTTGGGAGGGTTTCCTCAGGGAAATTAAGATTCCAGCAGCATCATTACAGATAAACAGAGAAAAGAAATAGAGAAAAACATCTAGATAAATTAAAATAAATTATGTATAGGCTCCAGCTTGCCCGCGACCCTGGACAGGATAAGCAGATACAAATAATGGATGGGTTTATCTGACTTGGGGTTGTATTTTGGTTGCCCTCATTGTAAAAATGGAGGCAGACAAAGCAACAGACTAGTTACACACAGTTTCCCCAGCACTTTTCAAACCAAAATAAAACCCAATGTTAGCCTACAGAATTTGCAGTCTAGTTGTTTTCATGAACACTGTGGCCTAGGATGGAGTCAAATTCCTGGCCTGAATTGTTGTTTCAGTCCACCCCAATCCCATTCTTTCATTTGAAGCTCATGGAGATAATATTACTAGGATAGCCTTCCTTCATCTCAGAAATAGTGTTCAGTAAGAAATATAATGTCACTACGGAATGCGCAAAAACTAGTTAATGATTTTGTTACCTCTAGGTTGGATTATTGTAATGCCTTGCTGTCTGGATGTTCCAGTAGGTGCATACACAAGATGCAGTTAGTATAGAATGCAGCAGAGAGAGTCTTATTAGAACCAGAAGATATGACCACATCACCCCAATCTTATCCACACTGCACTAGCTTCCAAATATCACCCTTATGATAAAATACTACTAGTGACCTATAAAGCACTGAATGGTCTTGCACTGCAGTATCTGAGCAACCTTCTGGTCTTTTATGATCCACCATGCCTATTTTAATCAAAAGGTGCAGGTTCTTTGTTGTTACTCGAATAGTAAAGTCTATAGAATGGGGCAGCGCTGTCTCTTATGATGTCCATCAGATATGCAGTCTTCCAATTACTGTTTAGGACTCGGACACAGTCTCAGTTTTAGGTCTAGGCTGAAAATATGTTTGTTTTGTCAATCCTTTGGCTATTTTTTCTCATGTAAAAGAGCAGATCTGGAGGCTTCATAGACATACCGTGTTTTGGTGAACTGGAATGTTTGAATGCTGTCACTGTCTACTCCCACACATTTACTCAGGTTTGTTGATGGTGGACTGGCTGGCTGCTTTATGTCTCAGGGCACCCTCATATCTGTGATACCTTCTGACTCTCCCTTTTATTTATGCTGCCACAGCTAGTTTTGCCAAAGTCCCTGCTTGCACTCAGTACATGTGGTATATTGTCCATTCCATCCATTAACCTTTATGTGGCAATGAGTATACCTAATAATCTCTCTCTCTCTCTCTCTCTCTCTCTCTCTGCTAAGGATCCAGTTCAAATTTCAATTCAAAATC
Source organism: Neoarius graeffei (assembly GCF_027579695.1). Taxonomy (NCBI): domain Eukaryota; kingdom Metazoa; phylum Chordata; class Actinopteri; order Siluriformes; family Ariidae; genus Neoarius; species Neoarius graeffei. Next base: position 77,943,390 of record NC_083570.1, read on the forward strand.
CAATTCAAAAGGATCCACATCCAATTCAAAAATGAATTGAATTTAATTAACTCATTTGCATGGACTCACCTTCACTGTTGTTGCAGCCAGCTGGGGTAGTGGCCAATACACAGTTAAAAAAAATAGATTCTAGGGTGGCAAGTCTAATCCAGTGTCTCATAGAGGATTCACCCTCCTTTGCAATTAGGATGACAGTGAGGTGGTCTACCTTACTGTTTTCACCTTTGTTGAAATGTTGTCAGTGGTAATGACTTTGGATATTTGCCTCTTAACTTTTTTGTTCCATAAATGGAAGCTCCAACAGCTTCCCTGGAGGAAAGAAAGACATATTACCATCAACCCATGACAGAGAGAGTCATGAATGAGTAATAGTGAGCAATAGCTTTGTTCACTGTACAAAGCTTTTTGTCTCATGCTTCTGCAGGCACAAGATTAATAGCTGTCTGCAGTGGTGAAGAACACCTGCTAACTATTCATCATTTCAGATGCATTCTGGCAAGCTCTCTAAGAACTAACTTTTTCAGCAACACATAAAGCTATCTGGCAACAGTTGTAGAATGACCGATTCATAGTTATGATAAACATTTAACCACAAAAGGAAGGACAGAGCAGGTGAAAAAAGTGGGCAGAGAACACAACCCAGTCAGCAAGTGGGTTTTACAAGTTTTTCCAAACACAAGTTAGAGTTAGCGCAGCAAATAATAGTCAATTAATTAATTAATTAGTTAGTTAGTTAGTTAGTTAGTTAGTTAGTTAGTTAGTTAGTTAGTTAGTTAGTTAGTTAGTTAGTTCATCAAATACTATAGTTATTATATTGACTGAGTGAGTGAGTGGTTGATAGATTAATTATTAAAATAACTATATTAACCAGATAATGTAGATATTTAGGCACTGCCTAAAAGCGGAGTTCCCAATCAGCATATGAGCAAAATATTTACAAGTGCACAAAACCAACCTGAATAGAATAATAATATTATAGCATATGAACCATCAAATTGTGTAGTGTAATGTATTTTGCATCAATAAATTGCTGCATTGTCTTATGACAGTGATACCAATAATGAGATATGCATCACAGTTTCAAATACATATTTATTACTTTCTTTGACACCACATGCCATGCACCAGAAATAACACCAAGTCATTTATTATAGTGTGACTCTGCTGGGTGCCTGATGTTCAGCAGTGAACCAATGCTTTCACATTACATCATTACGATTTACTTATGATCAAATATCAAACTTGATATGTCTAACAATTGCCTGGCTACATATTTCATGTCCACGCATGTAGCTCAGGAGCATGCAGCCGCAGATTGCAAAGCATGTGCATGCCATTAAGAACTAATTAGCATGCACGTGTTACTGATCAGAACTCACAGTATGTACTGTACATATAAGCAGGGTGCGATTTGTCAAAAAACCAGAAGGGGGGATGTTTTTTTTTTAATCATGAAACGTCACAAAATTAAGGTAACAATAGGCTAACAGCTCAATAATATCCGATGATATCAAATAAATAACACTAAATGAAAACGAACACTAAACCAGAGATAGTAAATTCATCTTCCTATCTCTCTGACTAAATACACGAACACTAACACAACTAATGCCGCTTTTCCACTACAAACGCGGCTGAGCCGTGCCGTGCCGAGTCGAGCTGAGTCGAGCTGAGCGGGGCTGTTGGAGTTGCATTTCGACTACAACCGCGCTGAACCGTGCTGGCTGGAAGTGGGTGGACACATTGGGTGGAGTTAGCGAAAGTGGGTGGACGTCATGTGATGTCGTTAAGCAGCGCAAACAGTGACATCAGTGACAGTGGCGGAACAAGTCAGAGCCGGGCCGGGGGCGGGGCAAATGACCGGGCCCTTTATTAAAGCTTATCATAACATCATTTTAGGCTACAAAATGTCCGCAACTGCGGTGTTTACCAATTTCAGCACTACCGGGTGCAACTATGTTATTTAGTACATCAAGTCCTTCAAACGAACATGTAACTCAGAAACAAAAAACATTAGGATACTGTACATGGCTCATAATAAAACATCAATAGCCTATACTGCGCACATTATTTGAAGGGCATACGAATGAGCGCTCAGAGGTTGCAGCGGTGACAGGAAGAGTCAGAAATAAAAGGAGGGCGGTGCAAACCTCACTGAATGCACTGTGTTTACCAATTTCAACACTATGGGGTGCAACTATGTTATTTTGTACATTAAGTCCTTCAAACGAACATGTAACTCAGAAACAAAAAAAACATTCGGTGACATACTGTACATGGCTCATAATAAAACATCAATAGCCTACTGCGCGCATTATTTGAAGGGCATACGGCGAGCCTTGCGCTCCGCGAACTCGTCCACGATGCTCTGTATGTCACTGATTCAGTGAGCTTTTAAGCGGTAGTCTCACGACCTGAATAGTAAACAATAAACATGGAGGACATGGAGTCGTTAGTGTTGCTGGTCTTGGTGCTGTGGCTTGTTGTCACCGACAACGCGGACAGATACTGGCAAGAGCGTATAGATGAGGCGAGGCGCATAAGGCTTCAGAAATTCTCGTAATTCGTAATTCTTCTCCTTCCGGGTTTGCGGTGTTTACAGATCCCAGCGCGCTCGCGGGGCGTGTGTGGGCATGTGAGGACACTCCTCCTCACCAATCAGTGCACAGGGAAGTGTCTGCTCACGCCCCCAACCTCAGTCGGCACGGCTTGGCTCGCTTCAGCCCCACTCCAAAACGGTGCGAGTTTTAGGGGCTAAGCAGGGCTGAAACGAGCTGAGTCGTGCTGGTTTTTGGTAGTCGAAACGCGAGCCGTGTCGGGCTGAAGTGAGCTGAAGCGAGCTGAAGTGAGCTGAAAAAGGGTAGTGGAAAAGGGCCAAAAGTTCGCATTGCTTGTCGCGTTGCTGTGATGTTTCTCTCCCTCCAGATTAAATGGACAGTGACTCGAAAATCACTAAAATACATGAATACTAAATGAACAGTTTGCTCTGATGGCGCAGTTCATGTGGCCTTTTCTGCTTTCCCGTCGGTGCGCTATCCGCCGCGTTTCGCCCTTCTTTAATCCACATTTCTGCGAATTTCTCAGCAGGGAAGGAACGCACGTCTGGCCCATTGACAGCAAGGAAAAGAAGGCTGTTCAGTGTGGACACATCAGTAAGGATGTGATTCATGGCACTAAATCCACGTTCACACTCTGATTATCTACAATGTATCTATTTGCTGGGGATGTTCATAGGGTTGCCAACTTTCTCATATCCAAATGAGGGACACTTTGTTCCGGGTGCGGACAAGTACCGGTACAGGCCCTGTACACGCACCCCAGCGCCCCAAAATAGTTACAGTACCGAATCGCCTTTAGGTGAGTGTTTCAAATGTAGGCCACTACAAATTCATTTCTAAAATAGAGCTTTTAAAAATTAATAGACCAATTAATGGATATTTTTAAGTAACTTAATGCAAAATAACAAACAATTCTAATATTATTGTCTCATTTTTCTCTTTTAAACTTTGGCCAAATAATTCATCAGGCCATATTTATGAAGGCAATGTCATAAACTGAAAAATGATTTGCTGTAGCTGTAAACCCCTGATATTTGCTTAATTGTCCATTTGAAAACCCTAAGAACCTTTTGCAATGCTTCGTAGCAGAAGAAGAGAGAAAGACATCACAAAGGCAGGAGTGAGGCAGAAAAGCTCCCCTACTATAGGCTGAGGTCTTATTTCGGAAGGTTTTTTTTAAAGCTATCTGCTATCCTTATCGAACAGTTAGGCTGTATCCACTGGCTGCACCATCTGCTCTAGTTTAATTTGATGCCTATTTTGTCAGTATAGCTTAAAAATTCAGAATATGGCAACAGTGAATGGTTTTAAATCGCAGATGACCGCGACTCGCGGTAATAGCGCTTCTCACGGCAATTACGTGATTTACACCACAGCATTGGAGTGAGGGGCAGGATCTGTCCCTGACGGGACAAATTAAAATTACCCAAAAAACGGGATGTCCCGCCCAATACGGGACGGTTGGCAACCCTAGACGTTCGTGAACATCAAAGCTGCCACTTCGGGTCATTTTGAAAGTGAGTGCAATGTAGACAAAACTGTGTCACAACATGCCTGTCATGTCAACTTTTTTTTTGGTTTGTTTGTTTTATTGACGGGGTTGTCCCCGAGGATTTTTTTTCAGCAGAGATAAAAAACAGAGGGGGGGATGATCCCCCCCAGCAAATCGCACCCAGCATATAAGGACTCTCAGTAACAGACAGTCTTTGCGAAAGTCTTGCTGTAATATGTCACTGACGTGGGTGGAGTACATACAGAAGCACGGCAGGCTTTTTTTTTTTTTTACTATTTTCGTGAACCCACAGAGGTAGCAGTAGGGGTTTGGTGCAGTGTGGATTGGGTGGCAGTCGAAGGCAGGGGCCTCGACGACCTGACCCCCGGACACAGCGGCTGGCTGTTGGGACATGGAATGTCACTTCGCTGGGGGGGAAGGAGCCTGAGCTTGTGCGGGAGGTTGAGAGGTACCGGCTAGAGATAGTCGGGCTCACCTCCACGCACAGCTTGGGCTCTGGAACCCAGCTCCTCGAGAGGGGCTGGACTTTCCACTTCTCTGGAGTCGCCCATGGTGAGCGGCGGCGGGCTGGTGTGGGCTTCCTTATAGCTCCCCAGCTCAGCCGCCATGTGTTGGAGTTTACCCCAGTGAACGAGAGGGTCGCCTCTCTGCGCCTTCGGATTGGGGAGAGGGCTCTTGCTGTTGTTTGTGCCTACGGGCCAAATAGCAGTATAGAGTATCCGGCCTTCTTGGAGTCCCTGGGAGAGGTACTGAGGGGTGCTCAGACTGGGGACTCCATTGTGCTACTGGGGGACTTCAATGCTCACGTGGGCGATGACAGTGACACCTGGAGGGGCGTGGTTGGGAGGAACGGCCTCCCCGATCTGAACCCGAGTGGTGTTTTGTTATTGGACTTCTGTGCTAGTCACAGTTTGTCCATAACGAACACCATGTTCGAGCATAGGGGTGTCCATAAGTGCACGTGGCACCAGGACACCTTAGGTCGGAGGTCGATGATCGACTTTGTAGTCGTGTCATCTGATCTCCGACCCTATGTCTTGGACACTCGGGTGAAGAGAGGGGCTGAGTTGTCAACTGATCACCACCTGGTGGTGAGTTGGATCCGCTGGCGGAGGAGGAAGCTGGACAGACCTGGCAGGCCCAAACGTATGGTGAGGGTCTGCTGGGAACGTCTGGCCGAGCACTCTGTTGGGGAGGTCTTTAACTCCCACCTCCGGGAGAGCTTTTCCCAGCTTCCGAGGGAGGCGGGGGACATTGAGTCTGAGTGGACCATGTTCTCTACCTCCATTGTGGACGCAGCTGTTCGGAGCTGTGGCCGCAAGGTCTCCGGTGCCTGTCGTGGCGGCAATCCCCGAACCCGGTGGTGGACACCGGAAGTAAGGGATGCCGTCAAGCTGAAGAAGGAGTCCTATCGGGCCATGTTGACCTCCGGGACTCCTGAGGCAGCCGACGGGTATCGGCAGGCCAGGCGTGCTGCAGCTCGGGCAGTTGCGGAGGCAAAAACTCGGAACTGGGAGGAGTTCGGGGAGGCCATGGAGAAGGACTATCGGTCGGCCTCGAAGAAATTCTGGCAAACCGTCCGGCGCCTCAGGAGGGGGAAGCAGTACTCTGCCAACACTGTTTACAGTGCGGGTGAGGAGCTGTTGACCTCGACTGGGGACATTGTCGGGCGGTGGAAGGAATACTTTGAGGATCTCCTCAATCCCACCGTCATGTCTTCCACTGAGGAGACTGAGGCTGATGACTCAGAGGTGGACTCGTCCATTACCCAAGCCGAAGTCACTGAGGTGGTTTGCAAGCTCCTCGGTGGCAAGGCACCGGGGGTGGATGAGATCCGCCCTGAGTATCTCAAGTCTCTGGATGTTGTGGGGCTGTCTTGGTTGACACGCCTCTGCAACATCGCGTGGCGGTCGGGGACAGTGCCTCTGGAGTGGCAGACTGGGGTGGTGGTCCCTCTTTTTAAGAAAGGGGACCGGAGAGTGTGCTCCAATTATAGGGGAATCACACTTCTCAGCCTCCCAGGGAAAGTTTACTCCAGGGTACTGGAGAGGAGAATTCGACCGATAGTCGAACCTCGGATCCAGGAGGAACAATGCGGTTTTCGTCCTGGTCGCGGAACACTGGACCAGCTCTATACCCTTCATAGGGTGCTCGAGGGTTCATGGGAGTTTGCCCAACCAGTCCACATGTGCTTTGTGGATCTGGAGAAGGCATTCGACCGTGTCCCCCGTGGTATTCTGTGGGGGGTGCTTCGGGAGTATGGGGTTCGGGGCTCTTTGCTAAGGGCTGTCCGGTCCCTGTACGAACGGAGCAGGAGTCTGGTTCGCATTGCCGGCAGTAAGTCAGACCTGTTCCCAGTGCATGTTGGACTCCGTCAGGGCTGCCCTTTGTCACCGGTTCTGTTCATAATTTTTATGGACAGAATTTCTAGGCGCAGCCAGGGGCCGGAAGGAATCCTGTTTGGGAACCACAGGATTTCATCTCTGCTTTTTGCGGATGATGTTGTCCTGTTGGCTTCTTCAAACCAGGACCTTCAGCATGCACTGGGGCGGTTTGCAGTCGAGTGTGAAGCGGCTGGGATGAGAATCAGCACCTCCAAGTCCGAGGCCATGGTTCTCGACCGGAAAAGGGTGGCTTGCCCTCTCCAGGTTGGTGGAGAAGTCCTGCCTCAAGTGGAGGAGTTTAAGTATCTCGGGATCTTGTTCACGAGTGAGGGAAGGATGGAGCGTGAGATCGACAGGCGGATCGGTGCAGCCTCCGCAGTGATGCGGTCGCTTTACCGGTCCGTCGTGGTGAAGAAGGAGCTGAGCCAAAAGGCGAAGCTCTCAATTTACCGGTCGATCTACGTTCCGACTCTCACCTATGGTCATGAGCTTTGGGTAATGACAGAAAGAACAAGATCGCGGATACAAGCGGCTGAAATGAGTTTCCTTCGCAGGGTGGCTGGGCGCTCCCTTAGAGATAGGGTGAGAAGCACAGTCACTCGGGAGGAGCTCGGAGTAGAGCCGCTGCTCCTCCACATCGAGAGGAACCAGCTGAGGTGGCTCGGGCATCTTTTTCGGATGCCTCCTGGACGCCTCCCTGGGGAGGTGTTCCAGGCATGTCCCCCCGGGAGGAGGCCCCGGGGAAGACCCAGGACACGCTGGAGGGACTATGTCTCTCGGCTGGCCTGGGAACGCCTCGGTGTTCTTCCCGAGGAGCTGGCCGAGGTGTCTGGGGAAAGGGAAGTTTGGGCTTCCATGCTTAGACTGCTGCCTCCGCGACCCGGTCCTGGATAAGCGGAAGAAGACGAGACGAGACGAGACTATTTTCGTTGCTTTTCAGCTTCATTCACTCACTCACTCGCTCGCTGTTCACACACAGACACACACATGTTGTGGTCGGGAAAGCTTTTCTCTCTTCACGCTCTCCCTCCTTTTCTGACCTCCACCGTCACTGCAACAAACACACACACAACATTAATTGACAACAGGTGCATTCACTTTGCCACTCACTTTCCTTGGCCCCGCCCTCCATTCGTAAACTGACGCTAGGCCACACCCCCGCTGCCACACTTGCATTTTGTATCACTTTTCTGATTTTGAACATGTTTATGTTGCTGATACGTTCCCTTGCACTTATGATCAGGTTCTCTGTGGTAGTACATATTCGTCATCAGGGCCGTAGCCAGGATTTTTCAAATACCGAGGTCAAACATGGCTGACAGCACCGAAGCCCCCCCGCACAACTTAAATAAATAAATAAATAAATAACCAAGGATAGATTTGGTGGTGGACACATTTATTTTAACAATTCTAAAACTGTGGCACCATAACTGTGGTGTTTTATCTGACATAAAAGTAGGAAAGTAGTGAACTTTTGAACTGAGTATACATACCTAAAGTACCAGTTACCTAAAGTATTGGCATTATTTACATTGCAGCATACACATGACAGAAAGGGTGTGAACTGCATTGTAAGCTTTAGTATTACACCTTATAATAATAGTGAGTGTGTGTGTGAGAGAGAGAGAGAGAGAGAGAGAGAGAGAGAGTTTGTGTGTTATTTGTGGGTGTCTGTATGTGTAGAGATATTCTGAGCAGTAATGTAAAGGCATCAGTCTATTGGCCCTTTTCCACTACCCTTTTTCAGCTCACTTCAGCTCGCTTCAGCTCACTTCAGCCCGACACGGCTCGCGTTTCGACTACCAAAAACCAGCACGACTCAGCTCGCTTCAGCCCTGCTTAGCCCCTAAAACTCGCACCGTTTTGGAGTGGGGCTGAAGCGAGCCAAACCGTGCCGACTGAGGCTGGGGGCGTGAGCAGACACTCCCCTGTGCACTGATTGGTGAAGAGGAGTGTCCTCACATGCCCACACACGCCCCGCGAGCACGCTGGGATCTGTAAACACCGCAAACCCGGAAGAAGAAGAATTACGAATTACGAGAATTTCTGAAGCCTTATGTGCCTCGCCTCATCTATACGCTCTTGCCAGTATCTGTTGGCGTTGTCGGTGACAACAAGCCACAGCACCAAGACCAGCAACACTAATGACTCCATGTCCTCCATGTTTATTGTTTACTATTCGGGTCGTGAGACTACCGCTTAAAAGATCACTGAATCAGTGACATACAGAGCATCGTGGACGAGTTCGCGGAGCGCAAGGCTCGTCGTATGCCCTTCAAATAATGCGCGCAGTAGGCTATTGATGTTTTATTATGAGCCATGTACAGTATGTCGCCTAATGTTTTTTGTTTCTGAGTTACATGTTCGTTTGAAGGACTTAATGTACAAAATAACATAGTTGCACCCCGTAGTGTTGAAATTGGTAAACACAGTGCATTCAGTGAGGTTTGCACCGCCCTCCTTTTATTTCTGACTCTTCCTGTCACCGCTGCAACCTCTGAGCGCTCATTCGTATGCCCTTCAAATAATGTGCGCAGTATAGGCTATTGATGTTTTATTATGAGCCATGTACAGTATCCTAATGTTTTTTGTTTCTGAGTTACATGTTCGTTTGAAGGACTTGATGTACTAAATAACATAGTTGCACCCGGTAGTGTTGAAATTGGTAAACACCGCAGTTGCGGACATTTTGTAGCCTAAAATGATGTTATGATAAGCTTTAATAAAGGGCCCGGTCATTTGCCCCGCCCCCGGCCCGGCTCTGACTTGTTCCGCCACTGTCACTGATGTCACTGTTTGCGCTGCTTAACGACATCACATGACGTCCACCCACTTTCGCTAACTCCACCCAATGTGTCCACCCACTTCCAGCCAGCACGGTTCAGCGCGGTTGTAGTCGAAATGCAACTCCAACAGCCCCGCTCAGCTCGACTCAGCTCGACTCGGCACGGCACGGCTCAGCCGCGTTTGTAGTGGAAAAGCGGCATATCTGGCTGTCTTGAATTGAGATCCATTTGCATGCATTCTCTGAAACAGAGTGTTCTCACCATTGCCTGTAATGTAAGTTTGGCTCACAACACATTTACTTTAACAATTCTAAAACTGTGCCATAATAACTGTGGAGTTTTGTCTGACATAAAAGTCAAAACTGAACTGAGTGTATTGCTCAGCTACCTGAAGTATTGGCATTATTTACATTTCATTATCTTAAATTACATTAGAATGTAGAGCTATTAGTTCTGTGTGAAGATTATGTATTAGAGAGAGTGTGTGAGAGTGTATTATTTGTGTGTATGTGTGCGTGTCTGTATTTGTGTGTCTGTGTGTGTGTGTGTGTGTGTGTGTGTGTGTGTGTGTGTGTGTGTGTGTGAGTGAGTGAGAGAGAGTTAATCAAACAAGCCCGTTTAGTCAGCCCTACACAGGGCTGCCTGTGACAACGTAGTTTTGAATGTTTCTCGAAATGCTAACTAAAATGTAATAGGCAATGACAATGAAATGTTTCCCCTTGGAAAGTTGGCATGACACCGCTGAACGGTCTGCCACTGCACTGACAATATTTTCTCACCTTCCTTCCTTCTCTTTCCCTGCTCTTCTGTTGGCTGTCCAAACCTTAATTTAGTTTGTTGCAACTTTTTCATTTTGCACTTGGGTAAAGCTCTATAATGCGATGTGACTATTAGCCTACGTTAGGTTAGGTAGGCATATGTGATAGAGTGTAGACTACACCCTGCCTGTTTTATCCAAAACCCAACTTCCCCGGCTGACACTAGTATAGGCTACGTCGCGTAACGCTGCGTTAGACACGGCAACGATAGAGATAGAGGCTAAGAGATTTCAGATGACATTAGACAAATGTGAATTTTATTGGTGGGAAATACATATGACATGTGGATGTGGACGCTGCGTTTTACATTGATCACTGCTCAAATTCAGCTTAGACCAATTTGAAATTTCTGAAAAAAATACCGAGGACATGACCTCGGTATCCTCAATGGTAGTTACGGCCATGTTCGTCATTCATATGTACCATACAAACGTTGTACAGTCAAAGCCATCAACAACTGATGCACTTCTTTGAAGTATGGGGCTCAGCTCTAAGGAGCTCCACGACAAACTAAAGATATTCCAATTAATTTTCATGATACTCTAGTGATATACTGCAAAATCACCAGGATAAAAGTCACACTTTGCATTAAAATTTGCAAATTTAATTTCAAATTTAATGTAGTTTAAATTTGCTAATGACAACAGTTTAACCCTTTTCCAGGAGTGGGGTTTTTAACCTCAAAAGAACATGGGCCACAACATGGTGTCACACTGTACAGTGGTGCTTGAAAGTTTGTGAACCCTTTAGAATTTTCTATATTTCTGCATAAATATGACCTGAAACATCATCAGATTTTCACACAAGTCCTAAAAGTAGATAAAGAGAACCCAGTTAAACAAATGAGACAAAAAAAATTATACTTGGTCATTTATTTATTGAGGAAAATGATCCAAAATTACATATCTGCGAGTGGCAAAAATATTTGAACCTCTAGGATTAATCAGAATCAAAAACACTTTAATTGCCAGGTATGTGGACACACACGAGGAATTTGACTCCGGTTCACTTAGCTCTCATAGTACAAAACAGATAAAAAAGCGTAGACACAAAATCAAACAAACAAGCAAACAACAACAACAAAAATAGGTGCATAGTGCAAAGTAATCCAGGTAAGTCAAGTATGGAATAGTTAAATAAATATAAAGTATACAGTGTGCACAGAATGATGGTATAAGTGTTCAGATATTTTACAAGTGATATTACTGATATATGAATCTGGATTTTAGCTGTTCATCACAGAAAGGATTTCCCTTTTGGTGCAATATGGTGCATAGTGCAAAGATGAATAGTAAATTTAAATAAGTATAAATATAATATAAGTAACAGTGAGCACAGAATGACAGTATGAGTGTGCAGATATTTTGCAAGTGATATTACTGATATATGAATCTGTATTTTAGCTGTTCATCACAGAGACAGCCTGAGGGAAGAAACTGTTCTTGTGTCTGGTTGTTTTTGCATACAGAGATCTATATCGCCTCCCTGAGGGGAGAAGATTAAACAGATTGTGACCAGAGTGTGATGGGTCCGCAGAGATGTTACCTGCCCATTTCCTGACTCTGGACAAGTATAAGTCTTGAATGGAGGGCAGGTTGACACCAATAATTTTCTCTGCAGACCTTATTGTCCATTGCAGTCTGTTCTTCTCCTGTTTGGTGACCGATCCAAACCAAAAAGTGATGGAAGAGCAAAGAACAGACTGAATGATGGCAGAGTAGAATTGTGTCAGCAGCTCCTTAGGCAGGTTGAGCTTCCTGAGCTGGCACAGAAAGTACAACCTCTGCTGAGCCTTTTTGATGATAGTGACTGTGTTTGTCTCCCACTTCAAGTCCTGAGAGATTGTGGAACCCAGAAACCTGAAGCTCTCAACGGCAGTCACAGTGTTGTTGTTGATGGTGATGGGCAGCAGAGTGGGGGGGCTCCTCCTAAAGTCCACCGTCATCTCCACAGTTTTGAGCATGTTCAGCTCCAGATTGTTCTGACCGCACCACCAGACCAGCCGCTCAACCTCCCGTCTGTATGCAGACTCGTCACCATCCTGGATGAGGCCGATGACCGTTGTATCGTCTACAAACTTTCAGGAGTTTAACAGACGTGTCTCTTCAGGTGAAATTAGAGTCAGGTGTTTTCAATCAATGGGATGACAATCAAGTGTGAGTGGGCACCCTGTTTTATTTAAAGAACAGGGATCTATCAAAGTCTGATCTTCACAACACATGTTTGTGGAAGTGTATCATGGCATGAACAAAGAAGATTTCTGAGGACCTCAGAAAAAGTGTTGTTGATGCTCATCAGGCTGGAAAAGGTTACAAAACCATCTCTAAAGAGTTTGGACTCCACCAATCCACAGTCAGACAGATTGTGTACAAATAGAGGAAATTCAAGACCATTGTTACCCTCCCCAGGAGTGGTTGACCAACAAAGATCACTCCAAGAGTAAGGCGTGTAACAGTCGGCGAGGTCACAAAGAACCCCAGGGTAACTTCTAAGCAACTGAAGGCCTCTCTCACATTGGCTAATGTTCATGAGTCCACCATCAGGAGAACACTGAACAACAATGGTGTGCATGGCAGGGTTGCAAGGAGAAAGCCACTGCTTTCCAAAAAGAACATTGCTGCTCATCTGCAGTTTGCTAAAGATCACGTGGACAAGCCAGAAGGAGACTGGAAAAATGTTTTGTGGATGGATGAGACAAAAATATAGCTTTTGGTTGAAATGAGAAGCATTATGTTTGGAGAAAGGAAAACACTGCATTCGAGCATAAGAACCTTATCCCATCTGTGAAACACGGTGGTGGTAGTATTTTGGTTTGGGTCTGTTTTGCTGCATCTGGGCCAGGATGGCTTGCCATCATTGATGGAACAATGAATTCTGAATGATACCAGTGAATTCTAAAGGAAAATGTCAGGACATCTGTCCATGAACTGAATCTCAAGAGAAGGTGGGTCATGCAGCAAGACAATGATGCTAAGTATACAAGTCATTCTACCAAAGAATTGTTAAAGAAGAATAAAGTTCATGTTTTGGAATGGCCAAGTCGAAGTCCTGACCTTAATCCAATCGAAATGTTGTGGAAAGACCTGAAGTGAGCAGTTCATGTGAGGAAGCCCACCAACATCCCAGAGTTGAAGCTGTTCTGTACAGAGAAATGGGCTAAAATTCCTCCAAGCTGGTGTGCAGGACTGATCAACAGTTACTGGAAATGTTTAGCTGCAGTTATTGCTGCACAAGGGGGTCACACCAGATACTGAAAACAAAGGTTCACATACTTTTGCCACTCAAAGATATGTAATATTGGATCATTTTCCTCAATAAATAAACGTCCAAGTATAATATTTTGTCTTGTTTCTTTAACTACGTTCTCTTTATCTACTTTTAGGACTTGTGTGAAAATCTGATGATGTTTTAGGTCATATTTATGCAGAAATATAGAAAATTCTAAAGGGTTCACAAACTTTCAAGCACCACTGTGTGTGTGTGTGTGTGTGTGTGTGTGTGTATATATATATATATATACTGTTTTATTTATATATATATATACTGACTGTTACACGCTTTACTCTTGGAGTGATCTTTGTTGGTCAACCACTTCTGGGGAGGGTAACAATGGTCTTGAATTTCCTCCATTTGTACACAATCTGTCTGACTGTGGATTGGTGGAGTCCAAACCCTTTAGAGATGGTTTTGTAACCTTTTCCAGCCTGATGAGCATCAACAACACTTTTTCTGAGGTCCTCAGAAATCTTCTTTGTTCATGCCATGATACATTTCCACAAACATGTGTTGTGAAGATCAGGCTTTGATAGATCCCTGTTCTTTAAATAAAACAGGGTGCCCACTCACACTTGATTGTCATCCCATTGATTGAAAACACCTGACTCTAATTTCACCTCAAGAGACACGTCTGTTAAACTCCTGAAATTTTGCAGACGATACAACGGTCATCGGCCTCATCCGGGATGGTGACGAGTCTGCATACAGACGGGAGGTTGAACGGCTGGTCTGGTGGTGCGGTCAGAACAATCTGGAGCTGAACATGCTCAAAACTGTGGAGATGACAGTGGACTTTAGGAGGAGCCCCCCCACTCCGCTGCCCATCACCATCAACAACAACACTGTGACTGCCGTGAATATATATATATATATATATATATATATATATATATATATATATATATATATATATATATATATTACACCCACACACACACATGTACCTATATACGGTATACAGTGGTGCTTGAAAGTTTGTGAACCCTTTAGAATTTTCTATGTTTCTGCATAAATATTAACTAAAACATCATCAGATTTTCACACAAGCCCTAAAAGTAGATAAAGAGAACCCAGTTAAACAAGTGAGACAAAAATATCATACTTGGTCATTTATTTATTGAGGAAAAAGGTGCAATGTTACATATCTGTGAGTGGCAAAAGTATGTGAACTTCTAGGATTAGCAGTTAATTTGAAGGTGAAATTAGAGTCAGGTGTTTTCAAATTAATGGGACAACAATCAACTGTGAGTGGGCACCCTGTTTTATTGAAAGAACAGGGATCTATCAAAGTCTGATCTTCACAACACATGTTTGTGGAAGTATATCATGGCACGAACAAAGGAGATTTCTGAGGATCTCGGAAAAAGTGTTGGTGATGCTCATCAGACTGGAAAAGGTTACAGAAACATCTCTAAAGAGTTTGGACTCCACCAATCCACAGTCAGACAGATTGCGTACAAATGGAGGAAATTCAAGACCATTGTTACCCTCCCCAGGAGTGGTTGACCAACAAAGATCACTCCAAGAGCAAGGCATGTAATAGTTGGCGAAGTCACAAAGGACCCCCAGGGTAACTTCTAAGCAACTGAAGGCCTCTCTCACATTGGCTAATGTTAATGTTCATGAGTCCACCATCAGGAGAACACTGAACAACAATGGTGTGCATGGCAGGGTTGCAAGGAGAAAGCCACTGCTCTCCAAAAAGAACATTGCTGCTCATCTGCAGTTTGCTAAAGATCACGTGGACAAGCCAGAAGGCTATTGGAAAAATGTTTTGTGGATGGATGAAACCAAAATAGAACTTTTTGGTTTAAATGAGAAGCATTATGTTTGGAGAAAGGAAAACACTGCATTCCAGCAGAAGAACCTTATCCCATCTGTGAACCATGTTGGTGGTAGTGTCATGGTTTGGGCCTGTTTTGCTGCATCTGGGCCAGGATGGCTTGTCATCATTGATGGAGCAATGAATTTTGAATTATACCAGCGAATTCTAAAGGAAAATGTCAGGACATCTGTCCATGAACTGAATCTCAAGAGAAGGTGGGCCATGCAGCAAGACAATGACCCTAAGCACACAAGTCGTTCTACCAAAGAATTGTTAAAGAAGAATAAAGTTAATGTTTTGGAATGGCCAAGTCAAAGTCCTGACCTTACTCCAATCGAAATTTTGTGGAAGGATCTGAAGCGAGTAGTTCATGTGAGGAAACCCACCAGCATCCCAGAGTTGAAGCTGTTCTGTATGGAGAAATGGGCTAAAATTCCTCCAAACAAATGTGCAGGACTGATCAACAGTTACCGGAAACATTTAGTTGCAGTTATTGCTGCACAAGGGGGTTACACCAAATACTGAAAGCAAAGGTTCACATACTTTTGCCACTCACAGATATGTAATATTGGATCATTTTCCTCAATAAATAAATGACCAAGTATAATATTTTTATATCATTTGTTTAACTGGGTTCTCTTTATCTACTTTTAGGACTTGTGTGAAAATCTGATGATGTTTTAGGTCATATTTAATCAGAAATATAGAAAATTCTAAAGGGTTCACAAACTTTCAAGCACCACTGTATATATAAAATGAGAGAGTTGGCAAATTGAGTAGTGAAAACATACTTTCCTGTCTAAAAAAATTCAAATAATTGTAAAAAAAAAATTATGCTTAAGGTTTGTGACTAGTGGATATGGTACACTGAAAGAATATGCTCACCTGAACCACTTATTATTCTATTGAGAAGGACCACTGTTTTTGCACTATTTTTGTTCATGTGAAATATACCCCAAATTATGGAATGACTCCTTTGCAAATCAAATAGAAAAATCATGCCTCCACTTTAATATACAACTGGTTCAAGCAGACATTTCTTCTTTGTTCTAGTTTTGAGAGCAATTACAAAATAATATTAAGTTTAACCAAGTAAAGTAGGTTTCTATTCCACAGATAGAGCTTATTTTAAAAGCTTTGGCTCATACCAATATTACAATCTACTGAAACATCTAAGCATGAGTATTGCTAAAGATTATCTAGCCAGCTAGGTTCACTGCACCTCAGGAATATGTGTGATGTTTTGTCTTGTTCTTCTATTTTTGGCTGTTCCTGTTAGGAGTCGCCACAGTGGATAATGTCCCTCCATCTTCTCCTGTCCTCTGTATCTTTTTCTGTTGCACCAACCGTCCTTATGTCCTCCTTCACCACATCCATAAATCTTCTAACTATGTGTTTTGTCTGATATTTTGAAATCACTGATAGCGCTATCAATAACACAACACAATATTTCTGGTTGAATCTTTATTACACACAATACCGATAATGCTGAAATATTGTCACTGTTACCTCCCTATTAAGATATATCAGTAAGCTTGGTATAAAGATGCTGTGACATGGTTTAACACTCACTAGCTCATCTCATAAATTTTAAAGCAGAGGCTCTCTGTTCCAGATGGTTGTCTACAGATATCCCAGGTTATATTTGACACTTTTTAAAATACTTTTTTTCCAATGCCAATTCAAATGTAAGTTAAGACCAAATTTACAGCGATATACCAAATATAAAACATTTCCAAAAAATTTTCAGAATTGTAAATTGTCTATTATTTGCTGTCAGGTACTGTATGCAGGCAATGGACAGATGTAAAAGCAGCAGAGAGTTTATTGCAGTAAAGCTGGCAGACAAATCCAAATCGGTAATCAAAGGTAGAGTCTTTAAACGGGCAATGGTCAGGCAAGACACACACAGGAAATCAAGAGCAAAGATGATAAGCAGTAATCAAGGTACAAACTGGGTCAATAACCAAATAAACAGCATGAACCAATAAGGCTTAAGGTACAGGCACACTGAGCATTACTTGGCAAAGTCCTTGTGCTGTGATAGTGCTTATTTACAGATCAATGATGAGGCTGTGATCAGGAACAGGTGTGTGATAATCAATACTCTGGAGAATGAGAGTGATGAGGTGCAGGATGGTTGTTGTAGTCTGCAGCGGCAATGTTTGAAGGCCACTGTGAAATTTGAGCAGGTGCAGATGTGACATTTGCATTATTTGGCAAAACAAAATGCAAAAGATCATCAATGTCACAATACCAATCCACAATATTCCAATCACAATTAAAAAATATATATATATCACAGGGAGAACATGTAAACTCTGCACAGAAAGGTCCCAGTTGACCACAAGGTTCAAACCCAAGGCAACAGTGCTAACCACTGCTGATGACATGATTTGTGAGGTAATAATCTCATCTCATCTCTCATCTCATTATCTCTAGCTGCTTTATCCTGTTCTACAGGATCGCAGGCAAGCTGGAGCCTATCCCAGCTGACTACGGGCAAAAGGCGGGGTACACCCTGGACAAGTCGCCAAGTCATCACAGGGCTGACACATAGACACAGACAACCATTCACACTCACATTCACACCTATGGTCAATTTAGAGTCACCAGTTAACCTAACCTGCATGTCTTTGGACTGTGGGGGAAACCGGAGCACCTGGAGGAAACCCACGCAGACATGGGGAGAACATGCAAACTCCACACAGAAAGGCCCTCGCCAGCCACGGGGCTCGAACCCAGACCTTCTTGCTGTGAGGCGACAGCGCTAACCACTACACCACCGTGCCGCCCTGAGTTAATAATATTGTCTAATATTTTCCATGAGTTTTATCTTTACATGCTGTTTGAATTTTTTTTTTCTTTTTCAGTGCTGCTTCTGGGGAAACAGTGCACGAGTGCATGAGACACTTTCCCTGACAGAAAGCAAAAACCCTGAGTTTAATGATAAAATGGTCATGCTCCATATACAGCTCAGGATATCTCATGTTATCAGAGATGTTAATCACTAATCCTTTGTGGCTGGGTTGCACCAGCATAACTTTTTAAGGGTTTTTTTACAATCAGGGTACGCAAGCTAAAAATCACATTTAACACTTATTATCTTCAATATCAAAAGGCTTGACTAAATAAACTTGGTTGTTTATTGTAGCCCTGTGGTAGCTCTATTTACCATGCAAAAAAAAAAAAATTGGTGATGACGTTATTTTTGGTGAATGTATGGCAATATATGTCATTGTAGCGGTTCAGTGTTCGTGGGTGGAGCACAGAGGACGGCAGGACAGAGATCAGGTTTGACAGCTTGTTTTATTATCACACTTTTCAGCCGAATAATTATGTGCACTTTTCAGACACACACACATCCAGCGTCTGGTTCAGCAAGAGCCGCTCTGCTCTCGCTCTCCCTCCTTAAGTAGGGCGCGGTCACTGGGAAGACACAAACACAGGTTAATTGCTCTCAGGTGTAGTGAATCTGCCACTCACCTTCCCTGACTCCGCCCTCCTGTCACAGACCGGCACTTGACCACGCCCCCGCTGCCACATACCCCCACCGCCCGACTCAGGCCGGGCGGCCATCCGGCCTGCAGCCGACTCCCCCCCCCTTGGCAGGAGAGGAAGTCCGCCATGACCATCTGTGCCCCCGGCCTGTGGACCACCTTGAAATTAAAGGGTTGGAGTGCCAGATACCAACGGGTGATCCGCGCGTTGGCATCTTTCATGCGGTGGAGCCACTGGAGGGGCGTGTGGTCTGAACAGAGGGTGAAAGGGCGCCCCAGCAGGTAGTACCGGAGGGCGAGGACCGCCCACTTGATGGCCAGACACTCTTTCTCTATGGTGCTGTAGCGCCCCTCACGCACCGACAGCTTCCTGCTTATATACAGGACGGGGCGGTCCTCCCCTCCACCTCCTGGGACAAAACCGCCCCCAGCCCTCTGTCCGACGCATCGCTCTGCAACATAAAAGGGAGAGAAAAGTCAGGGGAGTGTACAAGTGGCCCCCCACACAGTGCAGCCTTTACCTCTGAAAAAGCCCGCTGGCATTGCTCCGTCCACTGGACCGGATCTGGTGCCCCCTTTTTAGTGAGATCAGTCAGCGGGCTGGTGACGTCCGAATAATTAGGTATAAACCTACGATAATAGCCAGCCAGCCCCAGGAACTGTCTCACCCCCTTTTTGGTCTTGGGCCTCGGGCAGGCCGCAATCGCTGCGGTCTTGTTAATTTGGGGACGCACCTGCCCGTTGCCCAAGTGGAAGCCCAGATACCGTACTTCCACCCGCCCAATCGCACACTTCTTTGGATTGGCTGTGAGACCCGCTCGCCTCAGCGACCTAAGGACGGCCCTTAGATGTTCCAAGTGCCTTGGCCAGTCATTACTATATATAATGATGTCATCCAGATAGGCGGCCGCATAGGTCGCGTGGGGGCGGAGGACCCGATCCATCAGCCGCTGAAACGTAGCAGGCGCCCCAAACAGCCCAAACGGAAGTGTGATGAATTGGTGTAACCCAAACGGTGTGGAAAAGGCCGTTTTTTCTCGGGATAGTGGAGTCAAGGGGATCTGCCAATATCCCTTCGTCAAATCCAGTGTCGAATAAAAGCGAGCCGTGCCTAGTCGATCGAGCAGCTCGTCAATACGAGGCATTGGGTACGCGTCAAATTTAGACACCGCGTTGACTTTCCTATAGTCCACACAGAACCAGACCGACCCATCGGCCTTGGGTACCAAGACCACCGGGCTGCTCCAGTCACTGTGGGACTCCTCGACGATGCCCATTTCGAGCATGGTCTGAAGTTCTTCCCGAACCACCTTTTTTTTGTGTTCGGGTAGCCTGTAAGGGCGGCTACACACTACCACCCCCGGGGGCGTCTCGATGTGGTGCTCTATGAGGTTAGTGCGACCGGGCAGGGGCGAGAACACATCCGAAAACTCGGTCTGCAACTGGGCGACCTCCGTGAGTTGGGTCGGGGAGAGGTGGTCTCCACAGGGGACCGGAGAGGTACGTGATGCCGATCCCCCTTTTTGAACCTCCGGCCCCAGCTCCGCCTTCTCCGGAACCACTGACACCAACGCCACGGGGACCTCCTTGTTCCAGAGTTTAAGCAGATTGAGGTGGTAAATCTGTAGTGCCCCACCCCTGTCCGTTCGCCTCACCTCATAGTCGACATCCCCGACTCGCCGTGTGACCTCAAAGGGTCCTTGCCACTTGGTGATCAATTTGGAGCTCGACGTGGGCAGCAGTACGAGTGCTTTATCTCCCGGAGTGAACTCTCTAAGGCGCGTACCCTTGTTGTACAGGCGGGCTTGCCGTTCCTGGGCCTGCCGCAAATTCTCCTGAGTTAGGTGGGTGAGCGTGTGGAGTTTTGCACGCAGGTCCATAATGTACTGAATTTCGTTCTTGCTTTGTGAAGGTCCCTCCTCCCAATTTTCCCGCAGCACATCTAGGATGCCGCGCGGCTTACGCCCATATAATAATTCGAATGGGGAGAACCCCGTGGAGGCTTGGGGAACCTCTCGCACTGAGAACAGCAAGGGTTCGAGCCACTTATCCCAATTACGTGCGTCCTCACTTACGAATTTTTTAATAATATTTTTGAGGGTGCGGTTGAACCGTTCTACTAAACCGTCCATTTGTGGGTGATACACGCTGGTGCGGATCGGCTTAATCCCCAATAACCCATACAGTCCGCGCAGTGTCCGTGACATAAACGTAGTGCCTTGATCAGTCAGAATCTCTTTCGGGATTCCAACTCGGGAGATGACGCGGAAGAGCGCCTCTGCAATACTGCGTGCTGAGATATTGCGCAGAGGCACTGCTTCCGAGTATCACGTTGCATAGTCCACCAGAACTAATATAAAGCGGTACCCTCGTGCTGACCGATCTAATGGCCCGACGAGATCCATCCCAATTCTTTCAAATGGGGTCTCGATTAATGGAAGAGGGCGCAAAGGCGCTTTTGGAATGGCCGCTGGATTTACTAACTGGCATTCGCGGCATGCCGTGTACCACCTACGGACATCGCCGCAAATCCCCGGCCAATAGAATCGGGCCATTATTCGGGCTAGTGTTTTATCCTGCCCTAAGTGTCCAGCCATGGGATTAAAGTGAGCTGCCTGGAATACCAATTCCCGGCGGCTCTTCGGAATTAAAAGCTGCGTGACATGCTCTTTAGTTTGAGTGTCCTGCGTCACTCGGTATAACCTATCCTTCATAATTGCGAAGTAGGGGAAGGATGGGGTGGCGTTCGGCTGGAGCGTTTGACCATCGATTACTCTCACTTGGTCAAAAGCATGTCGCAGAGTCTCGTCTCGCGATTGTTCTAATGGGAAATCCGCGAGGGATTCCCCAATAGAGAGAGGAGGAACTGGCGGCTCCTCACTCTGATGCGGAGATGACATAGACGGCTCTGCGACAGCTGCTCCCGCCAAAGCGGCACCGGGACCTCCCCCTGTTAAATGGCAGGACCCACTCTTTATTAGGCGTGCCATTAAACCCCGAAATCCTGGCCAATCAGTCCCCAAAATTAGAGAGTGGGTAAGGCGGGGATTAGCCGCCGCCTTCACTATAAATTTTTCCCCTCTGAAAATAATGTGGACCGACACCAAAGGGTAGCTGTGAACATCCCCGTGTACACACAACACCTTCACCCCTTGTGCTCCCCCCAATGCCTCGTTTTGAACCAGGCTTTGGCGAATTGAGGTCTGATTACAACCCGAATCCACCAACGCCTGATATGTAGCCCCTTGGATACTCACCGGTATGCGATACGCTCCGGCCTGATCGAGGGCGGCCTCTGGCGCATCAGGGATCCGAACTACCGCGCCCA